>NC_090282.1:49117053-49744553 GCF_037392515.1 Haliotis asinina
CTGAATAATATCCTGATCTATTTCAGCACAAGCCGACTGATTACAGACAACATTTGAATGCGGATCCTCGCCAGACAGAAAATGCTAATAAACTGGAAAAATAAATTCATGATCCAAACAGACTCCTCGCAAACTAATGGCTACTGGTGGCACGATTAATGACGTAAGGCTACTGAAAACCCTGGCAGCTATTATGTTTACCCGAGGTTTGACTTGTTGACTTTCGTAACATTTTGTTTACCTTTAAGCCCGACAAACGTATGTAATTGCCGGATGTAGTTTCGCGCGTCTTTCAAAACAAGCCATAGGCCAGGCTTTGTTAACTCCGCTCGCCGCTTAATAGCTATTAATTATTTCATAGAGCTGAAAGTTGGGTTGAGAGGAGTTGGTTTGAACTTTGCTCATTCTTGTCTCTGATGTATTCATTATTACCTGTATTTATGTATTGATCAACATGTTTACTGTCAGTTTTAGTTTTATCGTTACACGTCATTATTTCAAGACGATCTTTTACATGTCACTTGGCTTGTAAAATTCCTGTCTTTTAAATTTACTTAGGCAAATTTAGGACTTTTACCTCTACTTTTTAACACAGGACATTTTTTACCGAACATCAGATCCTTGTAAATAACAGTATTGCGATGAAGTCGCGAACGCGTTATTGACCCACCTGTAAGTACAGATGCAGGGACAATACATTCCAAAAAGGCATTTTTAATCTTACAAATATGATGGTGACTCAAAGCGATTATTTTAGTTCCTTGCTTTTCAACACACGGCCAGATGGCTGTTTCCTGTGACATATCACATGCACGTGCAGCTTTGTCCCGTGCGGCACGTGCAGCGAAATGTCAGGCTAATCACAAACGATACGCGTTGTGTTAATTTCAATTCAAGACAAGCTCTTCGTTCATCAGGCTACATTCATGATGTTGATATTGACGATTGGAACTTTGTGTTACCAAAACTTTCGAAAACATCCGGATCTGACAGACGAAACTCAATGTGCAGCAGGGTAAACAAGTACAATGTTGAATCTCACCCGCTAAAATTCCCTCTGAAATTATCACTGAAAACAGTGAATGAATGCTCTCAGGACAGAGTTAGTGAGTACACGTGCCAGCAATATGACGGTAGATGACACCAGAAATGGGCGTCACACACTGTACCCCCATGGGGAAACGAACCCGGTCTTCAGTGTGACGAGCGGACATTCTAACCACTAGGACTTCCCGCCGCCCCATCTCAAGCTAGAAATGACACACTGTTCCGTGTGTCAATGTTTCGTCTCATCATTACCATGTCGTTTTGTGACAAATCTTCATTCGAGTTCTTGTGAGATAAGCGCCCTAGAACAGGGTTCTATGTGCTCTGTCGGAAGCGGGTCAGTCAAGGGAAGCTATTTCTCACAGAGTGAGAACAGAGCTAACAGAGTGATTACTTGATCTATAAAGACCCGATCATTAGTGAAAAATGAGACTGTCGCTTGTAACACCTTTACCTGGCGTCATTTCTCCACGGAAAATATGTAAAATAAAACTAAAGTAATTAAAGTTCATTGACCTCCAACATCACAGCATCAGTTTATTCCTGTGTATCTGTTTATCAGTGTATATTTATCAGAGCTATCAATAACACTATGAAACAATAAACATACTAATATTTTCACTGTTCCTAAGTGATAGTAACTCCTTATCATTTAATATACTGTTGTATTCTTGTCCAGTTTAGACAGTTCATCACATACTTTTTATATCCATTTCAGTAATGCACGAGCCATCCATATATCTAATCAGCATGTATTGTGGAGGCTAACACAGGCTCCAGTTTTAATGGGGCAATATTGCAAAGTTCAATTTAGAGGGTTTTATTGTACAATTTTTGTATCCTTCCCTGTTTCAGGGAACGATTATGTGCCAGGGTGCCACCCAGTCAGGAACTGAGCATTTGAATTGAATATGTTTGATTACAGACACGATACAAATTGAAAAAAAATGAAAGAAGAACTTCTACATAAATTATTTCTGACACGGAAAGATACGAGTTTGCATGGGCGACATTCGGAAATGCTATGTACAGCAGACAAATCGTGCACAGTGAAATCTTGAACAGTACATAATGAAGGGCTTGACGCAGTTTCTACAAGTCAGATTCTCAAGTTAACCAATATTTACCGTATTAGCGAGATGACATAAATGTCAACTTTTTGAGGATTAGGGATTAAATGGAAAATGAGTATCTAGCAGAGATTAGCAGTCACAATCGTTTCCTCAGTGGAGTTGTGAAGTCACTACGTCACTACGTAGTCATGCTCTTGTGACCATGGCACAGCATCCAGATAACAGAGTATTTTTCAGATAAGAAATAATGATAAATTTACGATGAAGGTGCCTTGATCAAGAGAAAGCAATATGTCTGTTTGCTTTTACATATTCCATGGACATATAAGATTATTTGTGTCGTTTTATCATTCCGCTATTGACACCCAGCAAAGCCCCGAAAGTTGACTCGTGGGTGCTTTAGGTCTGCGTTTCTGTCGACACGGGAACCAAACCTATGTCTCTCCAGAGCCGGCCCAGCGTCAACATGTAGGCCGTCTCTTTTACTGTTACACGATCGCCATGGACGGTATTGTCACCATACTGGCATTGTTTGGTAAAGAAGCAGGCTGAAACCCAATGTGAGGCCAGGTGTTGTTGGGGCGAGCTGGCGATTATAAACCCTTCTCAGACCGCCGACCCTCAGACACGATGCCCCCTAATTGCGCATGTGCCTTCGTTCGCGTCGCGTGCGCATACCGTCGGTCGTGTGCGCGGGCACGCGGCCACTACATTCTGGATTTCTTCATAGCATTTGTCTGAATTAGTTAAGGAGCGTTTTTCTCGGAGAGCAGAGTCCAAATTAACTCCCTACGAAGATTGTTAATGGGATAAGCCAGTAGCGCACGGACATTGCTGGTTAAAAGCGGGACAAATAAAAGTAAGAGGCGGGGACTAAGCGGGCATAGCTGCGCACGTGCGTAGTAGAGCCCCATCACGGTGACGTGACGGAGAGGGCTATTCCACATGAACAGGCAAATATTAGTTAACATAAAAGATATCTATCAATTATGCCTCCAGTTTGAAAATTAAGAACAATATTCATTGAAACGGGAGAGCAGTTATATTTTTTGTCGTTGTGAGCTCGTTCTTGCGCACGCGTCGTACGCACGACCGACGGTCGTCCTTGCATCTGTCGTCTAGAAGAGAGACAAAGATGGGGCTGGAGCACGGCCAGACTCTAAGGTACTGGTATTGTTAAACTTAGTGAACTGCTTCAGGCTCTTGAATGCAATATCGATACCTCGGTTTTTCACAGACAAACGAGTCAACTATCTGGAAGAACCGCATCGAGGTTCGAGTTCCTACCCGATGTGACTTGTATATGTGAACAGTGTACACACATAAATGTCACATCCTTTACATGAATTCTAAAACTTCATTGTTACTCATTTCATAACCCTTTGGTTTCTGAAAAGCAACTTAGAATATCGTATATAGAGACAATTCTGTTACACATAACGCTTTACGATATCAGTAACTGCCGGGAAATTTCGTTAGTATCACAACAAATCATTCTTGAGCAATTCTAGCGTAAGGTGCTATTTTGTGCAAATACAAAACAGTTCCGGGTCAACCTACACTGAAAGAACAGTTTTTTATTGTTTATTGAGACTCTCAACAATATGTGTTAATTCTTAGTTTTAAGACCAGGTGCGCTGAGAAATGAGAGTTGCTTGGGAGAAGTAATTGCTTTTCTGTTTCCTGAGCGGCACACAAACACGCGTGCGACACACGGTAGTTGACAGATATATTCTTCTGCTATTTCCAAAAATACGGGGAACCCTCACCATCAAAGCCTTTCTAAGGGACGATGCAGTACGACAAAGGTTTGACATGAAAATATTCATCAAATGAAAATTCAGAATAACATTTCCTCGACAATTAACGTGCCTCCAGCTTAAATTACACTATGATAAACTGTGCCGACGACGCACGGCAGGTTGCATGTCGTGATCAGGTAATAATACTTGACGAGTACTGGTTTGTCATACTGAACATTTTGTCTCCCCTACTGGAAACAAGAAACACTGTACATATAGGATATTTCTGTATGAAGTTAAGACCGTGTTACAAAAGTCGCAAGCAAAATGTTCCCTAACTACTGCTACGTTCCCTCGTATGACCGACTGATATTGTCTCACATTACCAGCATATTGACACTGGACACTAACTTCAATTCATTTTCATGTCCCCATTGTTCAGTGAGATGTATTTCATTACAGATGTGAAACCATCTATTTTGTTATTTGTTTTCATCCTTCAATATAGATATCCCCAAGAAATAATGTATTACAAACGGATTTAGATAATTGTGTGATGAGTGCTTCATTTTGAAACGCCAACCTTATGTATTTGATAAAATTATTATACTGGAACTCAGATCAGCGCTCCCGTAAAAGTGTTCGTTTCATTGGAATGTCATGTCTAGTTGTAGCAATATTTAGGTATTTATGTTTAAAGTAAGTTCTGGAACATTTTGAAACTAGTATGACCTCTTCTGCCATTACATCTAGCATGAATCGACCCGTGAAGGTCCCGGGGTAGAATAGGCCTTCAGCAACCCATGCTTGCCATAAAAGGTGACTATGCTTGTCGTAAGAGGCGACTAACGGGATCAGGTGGTCAGACTAGCTGACTTGGTTGACACATGTCATCGGTTCCCAATTGCGCAGATCGATGCTCATGTTGTTGATCACTGGAGTGTCTGGTCCAGACTCGATTATTTACAGACCGTCGCCATATAGCTGGAATATTGCTATATTGCTAAGTGCGACGTAAAACTAAACTCACTCACTCACTCTAGCATGAATCAAAACTTACTTCATCAAGAGTAATCCTGAGACAACTATAAGGTTATTTGCATATTTTCCGTCCTAAAAATACAACAGGCAGTGACGTATTATGAAAATTTACCCCGCACACGAAAGCAAATTATATGGTATGTTTTAAGGCAACAAAACATTATTCTGTCACGTTATTACCTTGTATCCAAATGAATATAACTTTCACATGTTTGTTCAAATAATATTACTAATGTGAATCAAATTCATAAATATCTTTTACCAAGAAAACTAGATTCGTCTAAGTAAACGTTTCACAGCGTCATTTGCTTGTACCGCGTGCCATAGTAAGAAAATAGCTATACCGCGATAATAGAGAGTTGCTTCAATTACCGGGTCAAACGAGGCAATACGATGATATTGAATAATTTGCGACTCTGTGCCACGTTGTTTGTGACAGAAATGAAGATTAAGCATCAGTCAGCTGACAGTGTATATAAAATGCCAAATATCAGTAGCCGCACATAATCCTGATAGCAGCAACATTATGTACCGCGATAATTGAGGGTATGACGTAAATTTAATTTGACGTGTTTATATATGGAAATGTTGCTTCCAAATACAACCAAATGTTTATCATATTTGATACTTCGAGGTTGGGGGTGGGGGGAGTTTATCGATGAAAAGGAATCGTCCCAGAAAATGCTTTATGATTATGCCCAGTGCTGCGGCTGGAGGTATGAAAGGTGACGTTAACCAAAAAGAACACAACTTCTTTAATACTGACTCAAGAAGGTTCTGAAATTTATGCTGGGTAGGAAAAAATGATAATACGGACGGACGAAATTTGATCAAAGTTTTGTAAAGGCTGAACATGGGAAGAGGTGATGAAATTCGTCAGCAATAGCAGATGAAATACAAAGAGGACATGGCATCTGATCCCGTGGAACAAACCAAATAACGGTCTCAGCAGAAGAAATGGTTTGATGTTCTTAATGTCAGTAAAGTGTATGATAGTGACGTTTAGAGCAACAGACAATTATTATGGAAAGACGTACCAGTTTTGAGGACTGTACAGTTGTTAATTTCACTACACCAGGAATGAATAAATGGGTCTTTGAATATTCTATCGATCTAAGAAGCAAGCAATTGGCCATCGTACATTTGGGCGCTGTTTATTACAGGTGTTAATCCACAGTTATCTACAATATCCCCACAATAAACATAGGCTGGGTGTTTTGAGAGAGGTTTCGGTCATAAATTAATACTACATACTTAAAGGTCATTTTAGACATCTTAATTGTGTACTCTCCATCTCGCATCGACCGTCGTAGTGAATAGTGTTGTATAGATTGCCAAGGGAACACTGCTGTTGTTAAGTATCCTGCAAAGCAGAAAGATATTAAATGAACATTTGTATGTGAGATGACATGCGAATGTCTGGTTTGGGGATTGTTGTTGCTCTTATTATGTTTTACAGATTAAGATTGATATGCAGCAGAGATGGTTTGGGTGATCCTGGCACAGTCAGGCCGGTAAGGCTCATCATCAGCTCAGGGCCCTCGCCCCCTCTACACGCAGCCCAGACAGCGAATGGGACTTCTCCCAGGAAACACTGTCTAGTCGAATCCACCAAGAACTTTTCGGAGAATATGGAGGCTCCCCAACACTGCAGCCTTCTGCATTACCCAGATTGTCAGAAGAGCTGTGCTCCCGGTGGAGAACCCGGGCACTCTCTTGATCTCCGCTAAGAGATCAGGAGGTACCAAACCAAGGGCACCCAGAACAATGGGGAGCCTGACGACAGTGTACTTGGGATGCAAGCGAGACATTTCAAAGGCGAGGTCCGCATATTTATCATGCTTTTCCTGAATCTTGCCAATCACATTGCTGTCAAAAGGGACAGAAAATTCTATGATATAAATAATTTCATTGGCTTTATCAAAAAGGACAAGATCAGGTTTGTTAGCTGGAATTCGTCTCCGGCTGTATATTGGCCTATTCCAGAGAAGTTTATAGCTCTCATTTTCCAGGACACCCTGGACATGTTCAGGGTCGTACCATGGATGGACCTCGGTGTCAAAGCCGGAGACGGTATGTCATATGGAGACGATAGTAAAAGCAGCGAGCCATGACATCATGTCT
Organism: Haliotis asinina; assembly: GCF_037392515.1. Taxonomy (NCBI): domain Eukaryota; kingdom Metazoa; phylum Mollusca; class Gastropoda; order Lepetellida; family Haliotidae; genus Haliotis; species Haliotis asinina. The sequence goes on from NC_090282.1 coordinate 49,124,081, forward strand.
TTTAATATATGCTGTTTGTGCCAAGGAAGGGCATCCACTGACAAGGTGTTGGACAGTCTCTGTAAATTCATTGCAAAGACGACATTTCATATTGATATTTTCTTTAAGAATAACATTCTGGCGATTGCGAGTGGGAAGTGACTGGTCCTGAGCAGCAAAAAGGAAGCCCTTAGTTTCACATTTGAGACCAGCCGACTTCATCCAGGCGAAGGAGTCGGTTGGATTGCTGTTCTGTTCCACACACTGCATATACACACGATGCAATCAATGGCTTCTCAGACAGCTTCTCCACAAAGGACCGACTCTGGGCAGACTTGGTGAAGGACTTCACCTGGTTTACTCCCATCACTGTACCGTCCAGCAGTACATCGCCATCAACAAAATCAACTTCAAATTTCAGATTGTGTCCAACAACCTTGGCACGCTTGAAATAGCTGTGGAATTCCTTGCTTTCATCGTGAGTCTTGACGTGCTTCACCAGAGGAGGATCATCCGATAAATAAATATGTGCAAAAGTATTATTATTATCGTTATTATTATTCTCGTCTCTTTTTGTGTTTGTGTTTGTGTTTGTGTGTGTTTGTGTGTGTTTGTGTGTGTGTGTGTGTGTGTGTGTGTGTGTGTGTGTGTGTGTGTGTGTGTGTGTGTGTGTGTGTGTGTGTGTGTGTGTGTGTGTGTGTGTGTGTGTGTGATATCATGATATAACTCTGAATTAGCTGATTGGCGCCAGGTTTGTGATTGTATACCATTTACTTCGCCTTAAAATAAGACTGGGACCATTTTCCTCCACATACAGACAGTCAATGGGTGAGGCCCTACATACTCCTAGACACAAGACAGTCCAAGTCCCCGGTGATGCATGGTCACTAATTCTATGATTTACGAACTGAACCGATAATTACGTTCTGCCCTTATCAGAGTTCAGTAAATATGGAGACGTAGATGTCTCCACCCTCTTTAGCATTGGATGTTCCACCTTTAAAATATCTAGCACTTTCAAACATCCAGACTTAAGGTAGATATCAGGTATAAAAGATACTTTTGTATCAAAGGTCATTCCCAGGAAAGTGTTTAAACGCTGTAACTATAAAATAATCACAATCGCAATTTTGACGTGATTATGATCCAATGTTTTGTAATAAAATTATTTCATGTTGCTGAGTGTCAGGGTGCTCAGAGTCAGTATGATGTGTCGGGATGGGGCATTCATGTTTAATTGCGACATGGCATCTCGGTGAGCTGGTATTATAAACACCAACTTAACTGTGGGCTAGTTCAAGCGGTCAGTTATGCGCACACATGCACGTCGTCATATGAGCGAAATATTTTTAAGTACGACTCATGTTGCTGAGAATTATTTATGCAGGAGTGATTATACTGAAGACGAATACCACGCCCTTCTTTTATGCTCACATTATGATCCAAGGAGTCATTTCACCCATCCTAACATGCGTCCAGTCGGTCAGCTGGCAAATCCTGTATACTACTGATGTGATCAGAACATGACCAGTTCCGACAGGATGTGGCCCTTGTGTCTCTGCAATATACTGTCAAAAGTAAACAGACACGTACCGCTCATCCATTATAACGTTTTTACTTCTCCTACTATTCTCTGACCTAGGTTCAGAAATGTACACACAGACCCTCTTCTCTATCTACGACTCTGCTCCACATAAGTAGCTTTACTCCTTGTGCGACTCTCAACATCCTTGTACGCTTCTCTCAGTTTCAAGTACCATTCTTTGCTCTATTTAACACTCTTTCTACTTGTGCGACATTGCGACTCTCCATGCCTTCTTCAACTATCTGCTCCAATACCATGTAACGGCATCTACGCCACTCGGCTGATCTTCCATTTTCGGCAATAGCTTTTTCTCCATTTTTCCGGTTTTCTATACTAACTAAATAACCTCATATGGATACGCAAACGTATTCCAATGTGAAAGCCGCAGAAACCATAACTTTATGTCTTCAAATCATACAATAGAGTTGATAAATACAACTATGATAAATACTTGGATTGAAGTTTCTACCTCCTGTATAAACTGCATGCCGTCCCCTGCAACAATATACTAACTTTTCTGTACATCTGTCGGAGCAGCACAAGCATGACACATATAATGTCGATATTGTGTAGGTTTGTGGTATGACCTTTTGTCATCGCTAAAGCTTTAGATAGTCAAGATGAACTACATCCACATTCTGTTGTCATGAATCATTATGTTGGTCTCTTCCCACGCTCAAGGGACGACGTCTTCTTTTGTTAAACCTCAACTGTAGCAATGCAGTCAAACTAAGCCGTTCTGGGAGTAGCCGAACTCATTATGTATCTGTTTATGATGAACATCTCCCACATCATATGCAACTAGTCACAGCGACACTTACTTTCAGACATGCTGGGGCCTATAAATGGCGTATCACTATTAACGTTAACATTTGGATTTACGGGCGATTTAGCCCCATCCGTCATATAATTGTCTCTTGCATTGCCATTATCTTCTCGCTGTGATAATCTTGGATATTGGTGTCAAATCAAACTACAATACCCACTGTCCAAAATCATTGTCAACATATTGACATCTTACGTGCACAAGCAACGCGACCAGTGTCCGAACAAATGTCCCGCACCGATATCTATGTTTGCACAAGCATAGCGACCAGTGGCCGAACCATTGTCCCATGACGATATCTGTATGTGCACAGGCAACACGAAAAGTGTGTTAGAAACGATATAGCATGGATAAATAACAGTTGTTAAATACATCGATTGTGGGAAGAAGTCAAAGTGCTGGGCGAGATAATGTCGAGAATAACTTAATCTTATAAATTTGCTGCTGCACTGGACATTATTATTATATGGGTGTTTATACAACGCTATAGTCCATCCCATCTACATGCATGCTGATGCCAACCTGAACGGCATCTGAGTTCAATCTCAACTCACAGTACAATATATCTACAAAAGGCCGGACACTTCGGTGTACTCCACCCGCCTGCTTTGAAGATCGATGTTTGGCTCGATCTCGATACCTTCAATCCGTTTGGATCACAAGTCTGGCTCCTAAGACAGCTCGCCCACCACGCCCAAAGACATACATGTATTTAAGTAGTAATAATGTACCGCAAATAAATTGTCCTGATAGCTGGAGCGTCTTCACAAATGGTCGAACATAAAACGGTTCAATGTTATAACGCTTAAATACTGCTTTCGTTTTCCACGCACGTATCAACCTTGAGAAATAATACGTGCCATTGTCGCGTATCTTTGCAGTAGAAAAATACAGGCGTAGTTTGCTCATGCTGTACTGTATAAATGGTAACACAATAAAGAGACTGAGCAAATCCCTTCTCAACGTGACTACACTCATTCATATAGGCGATTGTGTTACTCCAGTCAAAGGTATACCAGGTCATAGTCATATTGTCATGACACATATTTTTCGCTACATGTAGGGTGGAAACCAACAGCGGACGTGGTGTTTGGCATTTGGTTTGTAACACGCATTAACAGCAGACTGATAGCACAAAAAATAATTTCACCAACAAAGTTCTTTCTTCAGAAACTGTACGTATACATAAAATTAAATGCAAAACATCTCTGTCTGTCACATGATGCATCTATACAAACATTGTATGACATGGTGTTTTAAGCGACTTGGCAGTGTGAAATACTCATGCCTAAGGGAGATGTTGAATATCGCCATGACTATAACATATTGTCACAGATCAGTTCCCTGTTTTGATATTAACAAGAACTGAAATACTGTAAATATTACAAAATTGACTAAATTTGGAATACTGACGATATCTGCTTGTTTAAATTCAAAACATGTCGAAGCGAAATAGAAGCATAGCTAATGCATTGATGAATTGTTTACCTCCGCCTAATTCAAAGGATTAGGGATGTCTTTGTTCAGTTCTGCACCAGTGGAGAACCTATTTGAAGAACCGCTTAATACAAAATCAAAGATCGGCGAAGAAGACATACAGTTCAAGAGCATGTCTGCGGGGCAAAATATCTTTGGGTTAGGCTCGGTTAAGATGGGGGGGGGGGGGGGGGGCTTGTCAGCAATTTTGTGCGTTCACATATATAATTATTGTGCTTAAAAATATGACAAGGTGAGGGCATTAATTACGTACATGACATGGAGGGAGGTAGGGGTGGGGTGGGACTTGTAATGTCAGTAACTTTATGCCTAGGTGTGTCTTAAGCCAGTGTGTTGAAAATGATTGTATATGTAATGTGTTTACATGTACACATGACACCAAACTAAACTATTATCATTATTATGTTTTACAGATTAAAGATGCAGCAGAGAGGGTTCGGGTGATCCTGGCACAGTCAGGCCGGTAAGGCTCATCATCACCTCATTGTACTTGCCCCCTCTACATGCAGCCAAGACAGCGAATGGAACTTCTCCCAGGAAACGATGCCTAGTCGAACAAACCAAGAGCTTTTCGGAGAATATGAAGGCTCCCCAACACTGCAGCCTTCTGCATTACCCAGATTGTCAGAAGGGCTGTGCTCCCGGTGGAGAACTATCCTGATCTGCGCCAGAACTTCAGGAGGTGCCAAACCAAGGGCACCGAGAACAATGGGAAGCCTGACGACAGTGTACTTGGGATGCAAGCGAGACATTTCAAAGGCGAAGTCCGCATATTTATCATGCTTTTCCTGAATCTTGCCAATCACGTTGCAGTGAAAAGGGACAGAAAATTCAATGATAAGCTACTCAAAAAAAAAGAAACACATAGGTAGTATGTTTCCATGTAACTTTTCGAATTTGAATCATTGCTGTCTGTGTAATCAGTATATCTGTGGTGAACGCTGTCTGCAAACATTTCCGAGTTTGAATCCATGGTCATTGAGGACAACTCGCCAAAACGCACCAAAATCTGTTTTCCTCAGTAAATGCAATAAATTGTGATCTGGAAGAAATTCATGCGTTTCCTTTTGCACGCACATTCCATGCATCATTTCCAATAAATGTCGGGGGCTTTCAATGCTCTTGCGACAGTTGACAACCTTAACTTTGGTGTTCAAGTCATGCCTAGACATTGCAAAGGTGGAGAACTGGTATCTTCAGTGATGAGTCACGTTACATGCTGCGACGTCCCGACGGAAGAGCACGTGTATATCGACGTCGTAACGAACGCTACTTTGCAAACTGTGTACAGGAAAGTGGACACTTTTTGGGTGGAAGTCTCATGATTTGGGCTGGAATCTCATACGGTGGCAGGACATATTTCTTTCAGGTCCAGGGCAATTTGACAGCTCGACGTTACCGTGATGAAACCAACAGGGTTCATGTCCTTCCTTTCATAAACCGTCAGAACGTCATTTTTCAGCACGACAACGCTCGGCCGCATACAGCAAAAATAACCAGGGATTTCCTTGCCCAGAACAACGTTCAGGTTCTTGACTGACCCTCATGATCACCGAATCTTAACCCTGTTGAACATGTGTGGGACGAATTGGATCGTCATGTGCGACAGCGTGACCCTCAGCCACAGACGTTACCTGCTCTGTTTGTGGCCTTGAGGGAAGAGTACCAATTCATTCCCAGGCACTTCATTCGGAATCTATCCGGGACGCCGATGCCAGGCAACCATTGATACTAATGGTGGCCACACAAAATGCTGTGCGACCTTAGAACACTTGTAATTTGTGACGTAGAGTTTCTTGCAGCATTGGACAGTTAACATTCATTCAGGTTTTCTTCATGACTGCCCTGTATTATTGAACCTAAAGTGTATAAATTGATAACACTTTTCAGCTATGCGTTTCTTGTTTTTTCTTCTTTTTTTTTGAGTAGTATGTATATAAATTCCTTGACTTTATCAAAAAGGCCAAGATCGGGTTTGTTGGCAGGAATTGTTCTGAGACTGCATATGGGTCTATTTCAAAGAAGTTTGTAAGCATCATTTTCCATGACGACCTAGACACGTTCAGTGTCGTACCATGGATGGACTTCGGAGTCAAAGCCACAGGCATGGCGAAGACGTGAGTAAAAGCAGCGAGCCATGCTATCATGTCTTTTAATATATGCTGTTTGTGCCAAGGAAGGGCATCCACTGACAAGGTGTTGGACAGTCTCTGTGAATTCATTGCAAATTTCATATTGATACTTTCTTTAAGAATCACATTCTGGCGATTTCGAATGGGAAGTGACTGGTCCTGAGCAGCAAAAAGGAAGCCCTAAGTTTCACATTTGAGACCAGCCGACTTCATCCAGGCGACAGTCTAAGTAAACTTAGTCTCAGTGTATTTTGTTACACCCCACCACTGAGTCTTAACAAAACCCAATAGAAGGTCGCGTCAGGTAAACTTTGAGCAACCAATGACCGTCCAATCAAACGCGAGACTGTTAAATAGATTTAACCAATCAGACAACGGCTACTATATAGGGATCGTAGGGACTTTCAAAATATTCAGGTCACTGACATAGATCTCTCCACAAACAAAAATCCGCATATAACACAGTTATTTGATCTGCAGTATATACGTTTTGGGGTTTCTGTTGACATGGTTACCATTGGCTAATATTTCCGCAAGATAACATCCTTGGATATTGCCAAAAATCTATTTTTAGCGACTGTTTACTCACCATCGTCATGGTTGTATGTACGCCGAGCGCATCACCCGGAAGCGAGTGTACGCTAAATAGCATTCGGAATCATAAACCTAAACCTGCAATTGCTACAATTGTTTTGAAACATGAAAGCTCTGTTTTCACAATCTACAGCCATTTAGTCTTGTCACCGAAATAAACCTTGTTTTCATAGACGATCTGTCAAAATCACTTATTGTCATAATGTTCATAAATCGTTCTTGTAGTTCAGTTACAAACGGTGCCATGCGAAATCTTTTTGGGTTATGATTCAGAAACATATTTAACTACGGGTAGGAAGTAGTTTTCATCAAGTAAAACTGACGAGAATCTAATAGATTCTCAAGCTGACTTACACAGTGACGCCACGATTTCACAAAATGGCGGCGCCCTGTCGCGAACATACGCCAGTGTGAGTATATATGTCATTTAGCATTGTTTTCATCGAGTTACAAAATCTAAACTACTTTGTACTTGTAGTAAAATATGTATTTGATTGTTGGACAATACGATAGTGCGTTACGTTGCAAAATAAAAAAAAATAACCTTGGAAGCGTGTTGGGTGTCCAAATTATTGTCACTTTGACCACAGTCTCGATAGATCTTGAAAGGCAGAAATCGTTATGTTACCAGTTGTATCATACAAAATCCTTATGGTCATCAGTCATGTAGTACAACTATTAAGTACATTGTAGTTTTATTTTCTTTAACTCAATGAAAACAAATCTAAATATCATATCTTCTATCTTGGAAGTGAGGTAGGCGTCGAACCACCCGATTTCATATGTACAGGCTTCCACAACGCTCGTTTCGCATTCACAAACAACATGTATAGCACAAACTGAGTGGTCCGATGGAAATTCTGTGCATGGTGACACCATCACCCGACCCCTAGGAGCATTCGGCCGCAACACGATTCGGCATGTCTTTGTTGACGTCGGGAAATCGGCAAATTGACGAGCTTGTTACACATTTTACTACTCAAAAGAATCCAAGGAACAGCGGTAATTTGGGGTCAGATACTCTTGGTTGATATGCTGGAAAATTTACAGAGAATGGGTGCAAAGTAATGACTGCATTTGATCGACAAGTGGTAAGGGTTTAAAGGTCACGTTATGTTAGGATGATAACCTAACAGAATTTTGAAGGGTTTGAAGTTAGAAGGTACACCTATTTCCGCAATCTGGAGTTTCAAATTGAGGTTTCCGTGGTTCTTATTCTCCCGAATACACCCAAACCATCCAGTGCACGTGATAGTACAAATCTCCCTAAACATCAGGCATAGATTCACCTTATAGGAAACGTTTGGAACACAGATTAGTCACATGTTGAAAACCATGCCTCAACGTCGCTATCTAGACATTGCCGACAGGGTGACTGTTGGGTGGGTCCAGGAGGGGATTGCCATTCGTTGGTTTCACATTAATTTAAGACTCGCTGTGCGCATGTGCAGAGCGTGTAAAAATATCTACTGGCCAATTTCAGCTTTGGTTTTACGTTTACCGATAGTGTAAACACACTCTAAAGAAAACGATAAATCAAAACAAAGACATAGTTTTATGTCGATTTCAACTTATTCTTATACTTGTATGCACCAAAGACCGGGAGTAGTGAAATTGTGACAAGTTTTAATCGCTCGGTATTAATCAACCACTAGTTTTTTTAAAGGACACATATACGCTAATATGGTAGAAATCCAAAACCACTTGCTGACATCGTTATAAATGAAACCCCGTCATTAAAACTGCTCATTTCGATCTTTAATTACCTTAAATCGACCTTTTTGTCAACAGTGCACACTTCTCAACCGCAAACGAAATTTCAACCAATCAGAGTGGCGCGTCTCCGTGACGTAATAGTGGGTATAGAAATGAGGGTCAGTGCAGAATTCATCTACATTTCAGGGGTTAAACTATTTCGTTTACAGATTTGTACAAACCTGAAATCGCGAAAGCTGTTGTGAAAGATGAAAGCTATATGTTCTTACAATCTACTATCATTTAGTTTTGTCTCCTGCTTTGCCTAGTTTTCGAGTTACCACCCTTGTTTTCATATACGATTCTGTCAAAATCACTTGGTATCGCTAGGTTTTAATCCGTGTTAGGTGGTATAAACCTACACGTTATTTGTAATTATTCACTTGATGCTTAGTTAATGAATTTCTAACAGGTATAATTAGTGGTAACGCCACTTAGAATACCCGACAAAGGCCCCCATTTGGCATTTCTTTTGTCTGGATCGATCAAAGGTTTAACCGATAACACGCTGATGGATTAATTAGTTTTATGGGGATTTAAATGGGAGATTTGTCAAAAGGCAGTGTTTATGTATGAACATTTACTAATCTATATTGAATACACTCTGTCGTGTCTCTGTCTATGTAAAACAACATCCTTCTTTCAAAGGATTAACCGCCAGTACATCGATTGATTGCTCATTATTGGCTAAGTAAATAACTTTTTAAAAAGTAGTTAATTAGTTGCCAGGTGTGCTGTCATGGGTAACCAATGAAACTATACAGGAATGTGAAAATCCTGAAACGATACATCACGTTTTCGTATATCAGGCTGTTAAAAGACACATCACTTGGAAAATCTGCAGATGAATTATATATCACTTGTTTTGTGGATATTGATAGATACATTCCTCGAAGAAGGTAATAGCCTGACATTGCTCCTGTAACTTTAATTTTTATCTTTGCATTTTGGTTTTTAATACGTTATCGTAGCTTTCAACAGAATCATTGTTTTCGTCGTTGAGTGTAGTGATGCAGACGACATACAGAAGGGCGTGCGTGCTATTTAAGTTTGTTTTCACCGACTTACAAATGGACAATTACTTTCTACTGGTAGTAAAATATGTATTTTATTGATGGACAATAGGATTTTGCGTGACATTGCTTATAACAATTTCACTCTTGGAAGTGAGGTGGAGGTCAATGTAACATTGCTTGCACCCCCACCTTGCTTTCTTGGAAGAAGTCCTTATGTTAAAAGTTGTGTCTTGCAACATCCGTTTGGCCATGATTGAAATGCATATTTAACTACCAGTAAAAAGCAGGTTTGATTTTCTAACTTGATGAGAACAAATAATAATCTCAACAATTCTAACGGACTTTAGCCCGTGACTTCACGATTTTCAAAAATGGCGGCGCCCTGTCAGAGGATGAATGCTATTGAAGTTTGTTTTCACCGACTTACAAAATCAAAATTACTTTTTACTGGTAGTAAAATATGTTTTTTATTGATGGACATTAGGATTTTACATGACATTGCTTCTAACATAACAATTTCACTCTTGGAATCGGTCAATATTAGGGGTCAATATAATATTACTTACGATAATATTGTCACTTCGACCACAACCTCGTTTCCGAGGAAGAAAGCGATATATCCATGCAAAATCCTTTTGGTCAGCAATGTGTAATAAGCGGTCTTCATTTTATAAACTCGACGAGACTTGAACTCCATTTTCTATCCTGGAGGCGTGGTTGGGGGCGAACCATCCGATTTAGTATATACCACAGGCTTCCACAAAGCTCACTTCGCACACACTAACAACCAATTTAAGCACAAACTACGGAGTCTGGTGGAAATCTGTGCATAGTGACACCATCACCCGACCCCAAGGAACAATTGACGGCAACACAACAATTCGGCATGTCTCTGGTGACGTCGAGAAATCAGCAAAATGACGAGCTTCCTACACATTTTCTATACATTTAACGGGAAGTCGTTCCTTCTATAACGTTACTGTAGGGCTCTGGCGACAGAGTTACGTAACTTCTTTGCGGTTTCGTTTGCGGGCGAGAGAGAAGCAGACGGCTTTTTAGCAACTTTTAAGCGCTTGGTATTAATTAACCACAAGTTTTGGGTTTTTTTGTTTGTTTTTTTTAAAAATGGTGTTTCGTTTATGACTAACCAAACGTCTTTCATATGTAGTGACAAAAAGAGTACCAAAAAATTGAGTTTAATGGTCCTTTAACAGTTACTTAAACACCTATATATGATTCCTGTCAAGAAACATTGTATCATATCTGGACAACGGGATATTTCCTTCATCATGGTGCAATGCTGTCGTCATGGCGAAACCTGGCCGTGATCACACTGATCCTACACACTATAGACCATTCCAAGATGCTTCGGTGAAAGATCAAAGGCGCCGACAATACTTTATCAGACGGTAATGTGTACTTTTTGCATTACGTCACAATGTGTTGACGTCACTGCGCCATTCCAGTCTGCCCCTCGTAATCGAACTTTTTTGCATTACGTCACAATGCATGTCAGGTGCCATAGTCACACTCCAGCGCAGCGATGACTCAGCATAACATCACTGCCACAGGCTAATTTGCATATCACGTGACCGGACTTTTCTCTTGTTTGTAAACAAATGCGCACATTCATTAATATGCTGAGACTGGCATAAGGCAAGCGATTCGACGAGGTTTTCATAATGTTTTACTCTGGAACGTAAATATTTTTCTACTACTGCGTCAGTAAGGGTTGACAATACATATTTATATTTCAAACCGACTGCATCCTTTTCTATCCATTTGGTTTCGATGACAGCACGTACAACCCATGTAAACAAAGGGTCGCTAAACAGATCGAAATAGTGTTACAAGTTTTTGGATAATTTCTCAGTGAAACTGAACCATTTTAACAAAGATGTTTAATTAGATGTGTAGACTCATCAAAAATAAAACAGTTATGAAATTTGTACATAATATTGACTGGACTGTGTAAGATGTGACGCATGGAACACTGGGTAGGAGAGTGGTGCCATAGTCCCCTACAGCCTCCCACAGTAAACCGCTTCGTCGCATCCCGTTTCTTGGTTTGCAGTTGCATCACACAGCTAACATCACTGGTGGAAATATTACGTACATATGGATAAAATGTCTCATAGTTCGACTCAAAACTTTACAGAGACACAGAAATGTTGGCAATGTTTACATTCCCACAATAATTAATGCAATCGTGGAATGTCGCATGACTTATCAGCTTCAGCTGAATGTACTGATCTAAACTTTCGTTGGTAGTAGAAATGAGACTGTCATATTGCCTTGTATGGTTTAAGAGAATAACAGATGTAATTAAAATGATCTAGAGAAGATATTTAACCCGAACATAAACCGTCACCAAACTGTTCATCTGTTTTTCTAATAACGTTTGTCTAACGTAGGGGCTGACACGTCAAATGAACAGCGCGTTGGTTAGCCCTGTGTGAGGAGTCCTTATTTAGGTCACGGAAACCGTGTTTGTTTTGTGCCATAGATTAATCGAAATTAGGCTTAGAAATTATTAATTACGACATGTTAGAAAAGAAATACAGTTCGCTCTACCATAGTGTAATAAAGCGTGCTTTCGCCCTGAACTATTTTAGTTAAAGCACCAAACTGTTCATCAGTTTGCGTCCTCGTGCTTTAACTACAATAGTTCAGGGCGAAAGTGTGCTTTATTACACTATACATGATGGTAGAACGAACTGTATTTCTTAAATATCGCTTACCAGTTGTGTTTGTAACAGAGTGGTACGAATGGTCGTCAATAACAGTCTAATATGGTACTTAGATGAATCAATCAATGAATGAAATGAAATGATTTCCGATATCCAATGTGGGTTAAAAAACAGAAGTACCATTGACCATCTGGGTTAAACTGGCAACCCTTCTGAAGAATGGTATAATTACTCGCCCGTGGAAGATACTGTAGTGTAATATTTATACGGCAATATTACACTAGTGTAATACCGCTAGATGTATGACGTCATAAGGGTTCATCGTTATGACGTAATAATGCTAATGCCGATGTAGCAGTGGTACTAGACCTTGTTTGACTCGAGTCTTCACAGTGTAGCCATAGTTTCTAGCATTTTGTGTTGGAAGTAATAAACAGGCTAGCTATTCTCGAAACATTCGCAGCCTTACGAACATCTTAAGCCCATTCTTAACACATTGGCTACGATCAAAGTTACGAATTCTTATGGCTACGAACGTTTCGAGAATAAGGGCTCAGAATACTAAACTCGCTACTTTACTAAACAGTCACCAGTACCTGAAGGTATGGTGTAAATCAAGATAGGTTGCATGTGGGTACTAAATGTAATGTAAGTCCCCATGATTCCTAGAATGGGGGTGATCTATAGTCCATATATTTAGTCTTGTTCGTGATTACCTGCTAGTTTTACCTTCTCTGTGATATTTCAGTCTCTTTACTGCTCACCTTCAACAGATTTTTAATTTATAAATTTATTGATGATGACTGATTGTACCTGTCACAGTACGGCTGAAATGTCGCCGATGTGACGATAAATATTAACTCACTCACTCCTATTGTGTCAATACCAGTTGCGCTCATCCTCGATATCTCCCGGGTATACGTTCCGATAAGTCTCCACTATACCCTGGACGCATCTACGGGTCGGCCCGATAATTTTATTACATGCTTTTGCTGGCTCCGCATTCTCACGGTAGTCAATCAGCTAGGCCACCGTTACAACCGAGCTTGCCAGTGTTCACAAAGGTAGCAGTCGTAACTGTGAAGGGTTGCTCGGCGTGCGACTCGCAATTTGGGGAAAGCATACAGACAAATTTATAGGTGGGAAAATTTTTGAAAATATATGCAAGAACTCCATCTACCTCTTTCAGAGAACCTCTGCTTGGTTTGTTTGTCAAGTTTAATCGGTTAGATAATTTAAAAAGCGAAATTGAGTTGTGATTGGTTCGCTCAACTTCCCAGCATAGACATCTGATTGGATAAAAAGCCAGCCAGTGGAGGTAATAAATTTATCGGGCTGAGCCACAGATCAATGCATCCAGGGTATAGTGGAGGCTTTTCTTTATACCCTGGAGATATCGAGGATGAGTTGCACTTGGAAATTAAACAAACGATATTCCTGTAAATTAAGATTCACCGCAAAACATGTGTCAGTGAACAAATATTTGTTGGACACGATCGCTTTTCAACAAAGGAGCAAGCAGGTAGGCTCTGACTTTTCATGCAGCAAGTTGTGCAAGCGCACTAAGAACCAGACCGAAAGGGAGACGCTGGATTGTCGCCAACAACATTTCAGAAGGAGAGTTGTCCCGCTTTAAAACAAAAAGCTCGTCCATTGTGGCAAACAGTCTCGTAATCCAAAATCATGTACACCTTTTCAGATACAATGTTTCCATGTAGTGTAAATCGAAAAAGTGATTGAATGAGTGAGTTTAGTTTTACGCCGCACTTAGTAATATTTCAACTATATGACGGCGATCTGTAAATAATCGAGTCTGGACCAGACTATCCAGTGACCAACAACATGAGCATCGATCTGCGCATTTGGGAACCGATGACATGAGTCGCAAAGTCGCTTTTTATGGCAAGCATGGGCTGGTGAAGGCCTTTTCAACCCCCGGACCTGCCTTCAATGGGTTTGTTAATCGAAAAAGATAGACACTGCATAATGCATGTAAATACTGACATTATTATTGAATTGCACATGGAACGTTTGCTAATAGCGAGTGGGTGAGTACGGTTTCGGTGTGGGTAGAACAATGGCACCACGCCAGAATGAAGGAAATTAGTTTAAACGTCCTCAAATATACTTATGAAGGTTTTCAAACGTGACACTGGTCGATAATGAATATTGTCAGATCGTGAGTCAGTGTAAATTACCAATTTTAAGTTAGCATATGATGGCAGAGGACGACTGTTCAGCGAGTGTTTCCTAACATTTCTTTCTTTCCGTTTTATTACGTAACAAATGATTCCAGATTTTTGGATGGTGAATGCTTGATTTGGCAAATTTACCTGTAACGTTCTGGATTATGTTCCATACCTTTGAAATCTGAGTACACCGGGCTTTAGTTTTTAGAATTCTAAACTTACTCAAATTATGAATCATTGGATGGTGTGTGCAGAATTTCACTTCGCCATCCAATGATCGGTTTTCCCTCTGCTTCCAACCTTATTAATCAGCTATGATGATTTGGAGAGAACTTCGGAAAACCAACATCCCGAATTCGGAGAAATTCATCTGAAAGGTGTTTTATGCGGTCATTTATGAGACCAGGTCTTAGTTTATTAGGAAAGTGTACTACAAAGTACAACATAAGTTACATTAGATGTTTAGGCCAAAGTGTTTCACGGAATGTCCAGTCAGTTATTTTCATTATTCCACTAAATCGTTTATGGTTGTGGTGTGTGGTCCTGTGCGAAAAGCAGGGGTCATAATTGTTGAACCTATGCAACATTTGTCGCGAAGTGTGCTTGGATGGATATGTGACAGCTTGACCCCTGAGAAGTTCTAGGACTTCAACCCTGCTCACAAAGACGTGTGAACACATGCTGTCTTACCTCAAACGCGTGTCTTTCTTTAACATTGTCTCTGTTCATCCATCAGTGAATGGGTACCTGGTAGCATTGCGATTATCATACTACTAATACCTTCGGATTGTTAGCCCGACAGCTAACCGACTGAGCTACGTCCACATTTTGGCACAATGTGCAAATTAGGTAGTCATCCCTGTGACGTCACGGATATGAACGGAAAGAGTCGAATTGGTTGCGGACAATTACGAAGGTTATGGGTAGACACGGTGTCTCGTGCTTCCAATCTACTGGCGGTTGCCGAATGGTCCCGATATCATTTGGCACGATCGTCCTATTCCGTAATCTACAAGATACTATGGCGTGTTGAATGAGTCGATATGGTTCGAACTCAATACGGTTGTTGACGTCAGGCTTGTGTAAAAATCATTGTGATTGTGTGCTTTCGTGACCTAAAAATGTGTTGTAGGGAACACAGTAAGGCAGTCATGTAAACTTTGTCTCAGTGTATTTCGTTACACTCCACCACTGAGTCTACAAAAACGTAAGGTAACCTTTGAGCAACCACTCACAGTCCAATCAAATGCGAGACGTTTAAATAGATTTAACCAATCAGACAACGGCTATTATTTAAGGATCGGAGGGACTTTCAAAATATTAAGGTCACCGACACAAACAAAAGTCAGCATATAACATAGTTATTTGACCTGCAGTATATACGCTTTGGGGTTTCTGTTGACATGGTTACCATTAGCTAATATTTCCACAAGAAAACATCCTTGAATATTGTCAAAAACACTAGTTTCAGCGACTGTTTACTCACCGTTGTCATGGCTGTACGTACGCAGTGTGCATCGCCCGGAAGCGAGCGTACGCTAAATAGCATTCGTAATCGTTCGTGTACGAACATTTTCGAGATAAAAAGTTCAAAAGGTATGTGCGAATGTGCACTTTCGCGATTTGGTAAGCTGTGTCCTGATTGGTCAATCTCAAAGGTTACCTGACGCGACCTCCCATAAGGTTTTGTTAGACTCAGTGGTGGAGTGTAACGAAAAGTACTGAGGATAAGTTTACTTAGACTGCACAGTAAGGATAGTAAGGATAGTGCACAGTGGATCGCTCTAAGGAATGAGTGAGACATGGGCATGTTTGGTGACGGCACGAGGGTGAGTTAGACATCGAATCATTATTGAAAATATGTAGATCTAGGGGTGAAAGTTGCTGGAGGCAGATTTCCATCAGCCCAAAATTAAACCATTTCATCGTTTATTTAACTTTTGACGTTTTTGGTCTCCCGTTTTTCTTTCTGAACAAAGTACTCATGCATTTACCAACTACTAATCCTAACCCTTGGATTAGGTCCCTTACACTAACCCTAACCCTAACCCTAACCCTAAACCTAAACCTAAATCTAACCGTAACTCTAACCCTTGGGATAATCTAATAAATAGAATAGGCTCACCGAACCGGCACGAAAATGGCTGACGTATCCAGTGTAATGAATTCTTACCGCTTCGAAAAATAAATATTTCCTTGTAATGGTGCAAATTACTGAAGGACAAAGATATATATGTATATTAGTTTACAGTTATGATTAATTTGACCCAAATACTAACGTTTGAAACCGAAATATAGAATATGTTTAGATTATTTTAATTGACCAAAACTGTGAATAATAAAACATGGCACAATGAGACCAATGCAAGTCATTCTTACTAAATTTAAAAATACAAAATATATAAATACACAAAATATAACACCTCAGCACCTCTTAATACAAAGAAATATGATCATATTAGCCAAAGAAGAAAAAATATTTAAAACTGGTGCCTGCGAAAAATTGCACATCCTCCGGGAACTACTACTGGAAACTCGCAACATCGTTGGGTTTCTGTAATGACATGGCTGGTAGAGATGAAACATCAGTGAGCGGAGCTTATACGCACTCGCTGAGCTTGACGGCTTGTTGCTATGGCAGCGTCATAGGGCATTGTTTCAAGAACGTGCTTTTGAACAAAATCACTTGCAATTACGTAGAATAGTATTATGACGTGTCTTTGAAGTTTGTGGTCCTGTATTCTAAAGGTAGGCCTTACTTTATTGTAAACTAAAAGTCACTGTGTTCTGTAATCTGATTGGTTGAAAACACATGATCAATGGTATTCGATTCCCGGAAACTGCTGAACATTGACACGTAGAAACATCGCAAACAATTGTTTTGTTGTGTCATCAGCAGTGGGGACGTCATTCAAATTCTGCCGTAAAGATAGATTGACGTCACAAATGAGCAGCTCCAGATGCTATCATGGGAACCAGAGCCCTTATTCTCGAAACGTTCGTAGCCCTAACAATTCTTAAATCTGATCGTAGCCAATGTGTTAAGAATGGGCTTACGAAGTTCGTAGGGCTACGAACGTTTCGAGAATAGCTAGTCAGATGAGACGGCCAGCTGAAGACACTTCACTGCTGTACACGTACTTGATGTAAACGAGTGCAGACAGTAAAACCTTTTGGTTTACCTTTTTGTTCACAATGTCGGTAAACATCGTTTGTTGTATTCCCGTGTTTCAAATACTCAATAACACCTGGAAATTGGCCAACACATGATGATCTCCTAACTGGGGTAGGGGAAACTTTATTTAATAAATAAAGCACACTTTTGCCCTGAATTATAGTTAAAGCACGAGGACACTTGTGTTCGAGTGCTTTTAACGTTATAATAGTTCAGGGGGAAAGTGTGCTTTATTACACCACACAGAGCGAACTGTATATCCTTTCTAAGATAACAGATTTAATACTTTCTAATTGTAACGTCCATTAATCTGATGCAAAAAAAAAGACAGTGTCCTAAATTAAGAATGCTCGCACAGGGTTAACTGAGACGCTGTTCTTTTGACGTGTCGGCATTGTGACTTAATGTAAAATGTGCACATTATCGACAGAGAATGTACCGTTGGTGCCTTTGATCTTTCACCGGAGCATCTCAGAATAAGTTCAATTGTTGCAATATCACACACGTGATATCTACTGTGGGAGCCAGTTTTGAATGATAAGCTGTTTTCAGCGACTCCCCTACACTGTTACTTTTACTCAAGGTCGGATTCTGAGTTGAGTACATGGAGGTGTCACTTATGTCGTTTTGTTAGCAGGCGTTTTCTGGTCTGTTACAACTTGAAAGGGTGCATGGAATACGCATTCTAGTTCCAGTGACCCTATTATGTAATTGCATATGAACAACACAACTTTTTAGCGATGGACATTCAAATTCATGCTCACTCCCGCCATCTTCATTACTATCTTCTTTTTCAATACCCAAATGCCGCCAACAGCATGTGAAAATATTATTGTGTACAGACTGGAATTTCACAGGCTATACCATGGTTTATGTCTTTCAATGATTTACACACAGAGTAGTACATGTGAGTTCGTAACATGAGCGGTACTCCTAATTTGACATGGTTCTTGACATTATTTAAAGTCACCAATATCTACACAAAAGTAATTATGTTGCAGGGGCAGTATTTCAGTATAAACAAGCAAAGCCTGTTTCCAACTCCCTTTCACGTACAGTCGAATAGTATATCTCTAAACATTATTATTTCTATTTGTGCCACATTAATACAGTCACATAATCCCAATGCTTTTGTTACATATACCTTATTAAATTTGTTTATCAAATATGTTCTTTGGAGTGAACCTTACGAACACTGGGAATTATCCCATGACATTTGATTGACGCGGCAAAGACAAGTAGGTGCCATGAAATGCCTTGTTTCTTTATTAATTTACCCGTGTCCTGATAGCAGTCAAAGCGAGCTACAAGCATCGATAAGAACAACGTCGACGCTTCCAACTGTCATCATGCAAAATTAGAAACTCAGTACAGTCAAACAAAAGGGCGACAACTCGTGTGGGTAGAGGCGTAGCATCGACAATAATTTGATCTCTGGTTGCCTCTTATCGCTTTGAATGGGCCAGAAACACATGTCGACTTGTAAGAAGATTTCGTGGCGACAAACTCCATCTTCCTCTACGCTCTCACGCGCGTGTCGTGTTCTTCGATTGCGCATGCCAAGGTGCGTGTCACAATATCATAAAAACTCAATAAATATTAGCGTTAAAATGGTGGGAGAGCGGTGGAGTTATAGTTCCCACACGTGGGCCTCTCTAATCAGATAGCAGAGACAAAAGCTATTACAAGACATGAGATTGATTTGCTGCCAATTTCTTGTCATAAATTAGATTTGGGGAGGAGTGCTGTAGGTATAGCCAGACGATGGGCATTCACACGACTGAGGAACTGGACAATGGTCGGGATCGTCGGATTTGCTTGTTGACACACTAGAACCGTCTTAACAAGCACAGAGAGCCAATCGAGACTCAATTATCGAGTGAGGACCTCTCCCGTCTAGGCTTCAAGCTGTTTGCCCGGAGAATAGTTCAGAAAGCTGTCGCATGTGTCGCGATCCTGTCCGCCAAGCGTGGATAAACCATGTTTAACTGGAGTCAAGTGACTCTCCAAGCCGGTGTCTCCATCATCGCATTGTGCCTGACCACATAAAAGATAAGGGGCGTTCACACCGTTTTGTGGTGTCTCTCCGTCGTAATAACTTTATCAATGGTCATTTAAATCCGTTTCCACCACACCACACAAAAACTGCATCACGTATCGACTGTATATGAGGCACTGCCAGCTTTGTCTTCTTGCCTAAAATAGGATGTGATAACCCACAACTCACAGTTTGAAAACGTTGTTTTATGCCCTGAGTCAAGAGGTCCACTACTGTGTATGCGGAGGCTGCTTTACCCTCCTCTGCTCTTAGGGTAATGTGCTACAAAATCCAAACAAGTTCATGATATTACCCACCTATGAATATAAACACTGAGCACTAGATAGGCAGTCTTTTTCGATAAAAGTCGATCCGTTTGTTCTAAACACAAGTCATGTTTTACCAGTTTCTCAATACAAAGATCAAAACAGCAACTATTTCTACTACTGCTGCTAGCGTGGTGTGCAGCAAAGTATAAAAGAGACACATGTTTTTCTTACGGATTGTATTAAATTAATCAACAGTGCGCACGTAATTTCATTCATCAGCAAGTTCTTGTTCTGCTGATGCTGTTGGCGGTGTAGTTTAACGTCGATATAGACAAGGGCGTTGCTCTATTTTGCGCCGAACACATTGATCAAATTTGATTATCATAAATATAAGTAGTCATTATAAGTAATAATTACAACGCATTGAAAAATATTGTAATGAAGTGACAGGAATCTGCTCAGTGATATGGACCATTTTGAACCTTGTTTTAGTTTAGAAAAACAATACAAAAATACCTGTTCGTCCAATAAAGATTTTAAAAGCAGCACATATATTCATTCTAATGTTTCTGCCAGACGCCCAGTGCATGGACTGTGTCACACCTACAGTCACGTACATTAGTAAAGCTCCTTGACCTGACCTGTACATAATGTTGGCAGGCAGTATGACAGCAAAGAAGAATGTTTATATCACGTTTCTGAGGCACTTCTCTTAACGGAGACTCTCCAACGGATTCTATGGAACGTTTTTTTTTTTTTTTTTTTTTTTTTTTTTTGTCTAATCACTATATTGGGTACAGAGTTACAGAGTGAATAGCATTACTTGTGTCGGCTTTAGTACACAGGGATGAAAACGTAGTCTCGTTAAAACACGTCTCTTACGACGGCGAATTGTGTGTTCTTCCAGTGGATCCAACATCCCACAAGTGGCATATTCTAACTGTATTTGGAAGGCTTGAATTTAAAAATTATCAACCTGTACATTCAATCCTGTCCTGAGAAGATTGTCAGCTATTTCCCCACATTGCTATTCGACATGGTTTAAACATATTTATTTCAAAAAAGGAATCGAACTGGTAAAAAAGCAATGTATTGCTTATGTGAATGCCGTTCCGGAAGCATGCTAATAACAAACAATACACAATAGATTTAGCAATCAAAAGTTGTTAACATAGCCACCTATAATATTAGGAGCGTAAGTGTTGTAAGATATCTGATCATGAGAGCAATAACTATTACAACAGAAATCTGAGAGTACAATGAAAGAATGGATAGATTCTAATAATTCAAGATGATCTTTAGCAGATTCATTGGAGTGGTCGCATAGTGTTGATTTGGTATCATATCCTTTGGTATAGTAGTGTATTCTATGTCTTAATGCACGAAAAGAAATAGTGAATTGGATCTTCGTAAGGGTAGCCACAAGAACAAGACGGATTTGAAGATGAAAATCGTTGATGTTTATGTGCGTTTAAATCGCTGCAACCGAGCCTGAGGCGCGAATGAGTCTTGATCCAGAGTTTAAATTAAAGAACTATTATTATTTGGCACTTTAATTTGTTTCTTAAAACTACCCAAAGTAGCCGATTCCTTATGATCAATAGACAAAGTATTCCACAATCTTACTGTATCGGGGAGAAATGACACCATAAATTGCACTTTCACTATCGATAGTTCGGAGCTTCAAACGGTCCCGGAAACTGTAGTTTGCAGTGTCAGATACCTTAGAAGGGACGAAATTGCTCAAATATTTTGTTATATATCAATGAATTATTAACCATTTTATGGAAATGTCCCTCCGAGTACAAAGGGGTTGGAAATTTGTCTCATCATAAATTATACAGCGAGCAGCACCGCAAATAGTTCAGCAGCAAGATTAGGTTTTTCAAGTGTTGATGACAACAATAGTCGAAAAGTGACAACAATAGTCGAAAATAGGCAAAATAAATTGTCTGTAAATTGTTTGTAAAGGTTTCCGTGTGAGACGATATTTAAAACCTCTAAATCAGTTTACAATGGGTGCAACCGTTAAAGAGATACAGTTAACATGGCCAGTCCAGGAGCATTCATGCTGTAAAGTTAGTCCCAAATGTTTATGGCTATTAAAATCATTAATGTTACTATCCTTCATTGTTATATTTGGTTTGGGTTGGGCCGCACTTTACGAGGGAACTGTATAGAATCGGTTTTCTTACGATTAAATGTAACTTGCCATCTGTCAGCCCAATCAGAAATTTTACGAAGATCATTATTAAGACACAGGGCAGTTTCAGCTGGATCATATATTACAGCTTAAAGTGATATGTCATATACTTCTTAACTAGACGCCACCACGTCTTTGCACCGTGTTCACTATTTATTTGTTCATCAGTTTTATCCGTGTACTTCCTCTTTGCATTTCTTCCCGCGGATATAACTTTATTTCTACTCGATCTAAAAAGTGCCCAGTCAGATGATGAGCTACGCCTTTTTGCGATTTTATGATGGCGATTGCGTTTACGAATCAATTTCCATACTTCACTATTCATCCAGGGGGCATCCCAGGGCCTTATCGCAACGACCTTATTTGGAAGATTGTCTGTTGATTCCCCATACTGCCATTCGACATGATATCACATGATATATAGTTACGATTCTAAATTGTGTCTAGTTTTACAATTGTGTTAACAATATCATTTCTGGACCAATTTACTCTAGACTCAATAGCCTTAATGGCTGACACATGTGTATAATCATACATTATGTGTAAAAGCTGGCGCATTATATGTAGAATCTACATAACGTTCCCGTATAGAATCTTCACAGTGAGTCTGAAATTTGTCAAACCAAAGACGTATATTCATATATATATATTCATATATACGTCTTTGGTGAAACCAAGACTGGAATTGTTACAACAACAAAGAAAAACGGTTTAAATGAAATAATCCCGTGCTTCATCTGACGCTGCTCACTTGCGACGTCATTTTGACTACGTCACAATATGATTTGAATGGCGTCACCACTGCTGATGACTCAACAAAACAATTGTTTGCGATGTTTCTACGTGGCAATACGCAGCGAATAGTCTTGCAGTTTCCGGGAATCGAATACCATTTGAACATGTTTTTTTCAACCAATCAGATTACAGAACACAGTGACTTTTAGTTTACAATGATATTCACATAATGCTGATTAATTCGTGCAAGATAATAAAGTTGAATTGTTAATACACAGTGAATGTTAATTGCACAATGAGTGTTAATTATACAATAATTACTTGAAAATGAATAGTTGGCTTTTCAAAATGAATAGATAATAGTCTTTACATTTATCAAAAGTTCGTCAAAACTTGGTTAACTTTTGAATTAATTAATGAATTAATCAGTATTACGTAATCGACAGTTCAAATTTTCAACTGTTCCCTCCATGTTCCGTCAAGGTCAGCAGTGTAAATGATTCCCCTGGCTCTTCAGACACTGCAAATGACACGACTGTCACAAATTGACTTTCAGATAAAACTTCCCTTAAACTGATCAGCTGATTTGGAGTGAATCATTAAATCACCTCATTCTTTTGTTTTTTAAATAAGAATAATTTAATATCACCTGTACTTTTTAACGTCACAAACCAAACAGAGTGGATTCAATTATTAATATACAACTAAAATATAAAAATAACTGTAGCTTTGACTGGAGTATCTCAAAACATTCTGAGTCTACTTGCCTTGAAAATATCATACTATAATTAATCTAAAAAGATGGAACTAAACCAGTATATAGAAAAATATGTGCCAAAGTAGCACCAGCGACTGTCAACACACCCAACCTTGCCAAGAACGTAGCCCGCTCCTGTCAAAACCCTTGATGTGCAGATCAACGACAGTTACCTCCCTTATTGAGCTCTTTGTCCTGCAGTAGGTCACTATCAGCAACGTTGTTGGTATAGCTAAATCTGTGTCACTGGATCGCCGATTCACATCCAACAATTTTATATTTTAATTATTGTGGTCCACAGATAATCGATTGCTTCGAGATATATGATTCTTCCATCTCACCTGTGCATGTGGACATTTTACCCGTTTTCAAACACAATGACTTTTCACATGCTGAAAGACATATTTTGATTCATGGCTACATGAAACTAGACGAATTATGTTAAGGTTCAGCACATTTTCTGAATCTTGCACGCCCGAAGTTAACATATTCTCCAACTTCAGACAGTTTTCTCGCGTAGATACAAACGTAAATGGTACGACATGTTGACACGTGGGAAGTTGGTTAATTATGACATAATTTATGCATTGTTACTGCAGTCTGTATGAAGCATGCTCCTCGGGTGTATAAGCGGCTACCTGTATTTAATACTACCCAATGAAATCCCTGTCATTCACAGAAATGGGTTAGCGCATTTCTTTGATATAAGACATATATTATATAGACGTATGCAAACTGAAAATAAATAATGCCCTTTAAACATTTGGAATATGTTAACGTATCCCATTTTCGTGGGGGATTTTTCTAATTTGAATGACTTTTCGTGCGTACGTATAATTATTTAGAAAGACAAAGAGATATTTCATTGAAAGCCTATTTCGGGATACGTGTCAGTGACAAGTTAATATCATCACAAAAAGCTTCTTAAATATTATGAAATGAATTTCATTTTTCATCTATGTGGACCGAGTCCACATATTCATACAATCAAATTATTGAGGTACATAAAGATGGGTAAAATTCCACTTTAGTTCCTCCTAGATTGTCATAGTGCGGCTACTCATTATTTGTATTTACCACGTAATACCAGCTGCATACATATGCATCGTCTGATCCATGCGTATTTCCGTCGGTCGCATGTATATGTACACACTTTATAACACATGCATGCCATTATGTTTCGCCATAATACTAACCTAACTCTGATTTGTTTGCAAGAACAATCCACCGTTATCATATTTTGCTGTCATTCACGTGTCACAGAATCCAAAGGATATCGATTTTCACAGTATATTCAACAATACAAGAAAACATGCGCGTCGCGTGCCGTTTCTGTGACACCGCGTGACATTTTAATGATACCGGTCCCTACATTCATTGATAGGCAGGAATGGGAGGGCTGGTCGCGCTTCACCTGATGGTCTATTGTTCCCATGGCTAGTGAACTATAGATCAGTGGCAAGGGGCCCCGCGCGTTACTCCAAGTGTCAACTTTGCTAACAGGTGTACAGTGTCATCTAGCGTTGCGCCTGTCAGTGTATTAAAATACAGATAAACACTAATCATATCAACTCACTCTCGTACTGTTAAGTTACGGGGCTCCTGTTGCTGTTAATGTGGCCAAATGGGGCGAGATCGACACCGCTTCCGGTATGCACAAAAAAGGTGCAATTTACGGAGACCGAACCAGGGTTCCACTTCTCTCATTTAGGCCCTATTTGCTTGTAACCTCCGTTGAATGTAATAATGCAACCGGAAAGGTTGTTGTAAGCTATGTTACATGTAAGAGGTTGTTGTAAACATGTATGTAATGCCATTTGTTGAAATTGAAATACTTGAAAAGAACTGAAATGTGTTGGGATAATCTTCGTTGTAAGTTTAGACTGACTGGCAGTGAACAAAACACTGAAAATATAAAGTTTCTTTATACTTTAGTTTTGGGGTATATGAACAGCCATGTGATGAAAGTAATAGGGCTTTAGCGACTAGATTGTGCTACTCGTGTATATTTCGCTTTTAAGCATCAAATCTGTGTTATATTTTTCATGTTTTGTTGAACAGCTTCCCACCAGTTCGTCCAGAGGTTGCTGGAATATTGCTTAAAGTGGACTAAAACCAAACGCAATGAGTCAGTCCTACCAGTTCTTCCAGAGGTTGCTGGAATATTGCTAAAAGTGGATTAAAACCAAACGCAGTGAGTCAGTCCTACCAGTTTACCCTGATTGGTATTTGTAGACATGAAAGACATTCTCTGTCTATTATATCTTCCCTCTGTCCATGCATTTACCAATCACTCCACCGCTAGAGCCTCTGTTAGGACCTGCTGCCCTGAGGCTAACATTCGGGACACCCAGTATCGTTACAGTTTACCAGATGTATGCGGGGACTGAAATTTTCGGGGGATACTCATCTGAAAAGTACGACATTATAACCAATAAGAAAATACACGTTAGAAATCTGTCCCATTAGATATCTATCCGTCACACTTAATTTTAAATTGCGCCCATTGAAACCACATAAAACCTTATGAACACTTTGAAATACTTATTGTGAGGATAGTGGTTTTTTTTAAATCTTGCACAATTTCGTAAATCAAGTATTTCAACACTAAACTATTTCCCCATGTGTAAGACACAGATAGGAGCACATACGCATGACCTACAACAGCTAAGAAAAAATAACAGACATATACCACCAGAGCATTAACACTTAGAATTATGACATATTCCTGAATAAGTTTTTTGGTTTGGAAAAACAAACACGACAGTTTACACTAGTAAGCTAAATTGTAATAGCCACAAGTAATACGAGCAAGTTTGAAGCTGTAATCGATGACATTTAGAAGAGCACAGGGAACGTTTTGAGTCAGAAGTAGAAAGAAATAAATTCTGAGGTTCGACTACAATACATGGTTAACTAAATATTTTACATGATCGATTTTCAGACACATGTAGGGTTGCATCAATATACAGATAACCAAACTCTGACCCCTCCAGCAGCGGGTACTCTAGCTTTCCAGTCGTTCATCAGTCAAACTGCATGCTTACGTGCATTCCTGGTGCATGTCATGTTGATGACGAGAACTTCCGTCTGCATAGTCCCTTTGGAATTAATCTTATACAACACTTTTTGGTGCCAGTCATATCTTCTTTTACATCAGAGAATGATCCAAGTAAAAGGCAATACCTATTGATAAAACTGGATGTTAGATGTCTTCACTTGTCGTGGTAACTGCTTCAAGAGCACATAAGGGTGAGACTTTCAAATTGTAACAAATAGTGTATGAACAACTGGACTTCGAAATGATGTCAAAACCAGTTATTATGGCAACGCATGATCACTAACCGTCGCCATGTAACTGGAAAATTGCTGAGTGCGGCGTAAAGCTAACCCCACTCACTATAATTTCTGTAAAAGAAAGACTAAATGTTAGTCAACACGCGGTGCTCGCCGTTTGTGTTATATAGGAAAACATATAACCCAGTAACTATAGTATGTGCGAGGCGGAGGTGAAAATACTATGCGAGCAAAATATTCTGACGCAGCTCCTCTGCGACGCGCGAACGTTGTACGCAGGCTTGACGCTTCATGCAGTGACACAATCTAGTTACCTGACAGACTTTGAATAGCACACTGCTTCACAATATACAAGTCAGATTATTATGTATGTATATCTTGTAATATCATCAAAATAAGACGCATTCAATAGTGGTTCTTTTCTTCTTGCCTGTCTGTAACTACCCGTGCGGTCACGTGACGATGTGTAAAAGCGCTAAATATATCTAAACGTTCCCTAGACCGTGGGAAACTAACCCAGAAATATTATTGCAATGCATGACAAAATCGGTACCTTTTCATCAGAATGTCGGGAAGAGGGAGAGGAGAGGTGGTGGGGGGATATATGTTACTTGTGCCTGATTGTCATTCACGTGTGATATTCAGGATATCACTCTTACACTCGTCTGCTTGTCATTCACGTGTGATATTCAGGATATCACTCTTACACTTGTCTGTCATTCACGTGTGATATTCAGGATATCACTCTTACACTTGTCTGATTGTCATTCACGTGTGATATTCAGGATATCACTCTTACACTTGTCTGATTGTCATTCACATGTGATATTCAGGATATCACTCTTACACTTGTCTGATTGTCTTTCACGTGTGATATTCAGGATATCACTCTTACACTTGTCTGATTGTCTTTCACGTGTGATCGTCGGGATATCTCTGTTACACATGCCAGATTGCCTTAGACGGGTGATAGTCGGGATATCTCTGTTACACATGCCAGATTGCCTTAGACGTGTGATAGTCGGGATATCTCTGTTACATGTAACTGATTGTCCTACACGCGTGAAAGTCGGGATATCTCTGTTACACGTGCCTGATTGTCTTACGCGTGTGATAGTCGGGATATCTCTGTATACTTGCCAGTTCACAACGTGCATGATCTGATCTGTAGTAATCTCACACCTGCGGTCATTACACCACTGATGGTAGCGCTAATGGATTGCAAGTATGAAGAAGCTTTCTTAAGTTGGATATGAAATTTCTTCCGACATTTCATGTAGCTACTTAAGTGGTAGCATAAAAGCACCCACCCTGTCTAAAGTAAACTATCACTTTCGCGATCGGTCGCTTTCACATCCATCCACATCAGTGTGGCACTAAGTTCCATCTTCACTCCGAAGCATGCCTTTATACGTTTTGTGTACAAATCACGAGTGTGTAAAGCTGTTCACGCGCTTTCAACTGTCACCAATTACCAAAGACTAGTGACGGTAGACTTGAGTGACACTGTCACTTGGTTCGTCACTCGGATCCATTGCATTCCCTCTGCAGTCGCCCGTCTCACCGCTTTCCCACGGACACACACGTGACTGCCGCGCGCTCGGCGCAATGAACGATCACCTGTCAGCCCCGACTGGGAATAATGTATCACGCTCAGCTGACATCTCATCACAACAACATTTTGTTTCAACTATTGTTTTCACATCTCATTATGTTTTTGTAAGAAAAATTCTCCAGATGTGTTCATTACAATATTTATATGAGATATAAATCTAAACTTTAAATATAGACAAGCATTTCTTCCATTGCTAGTATCATCACACAAGATGTGGCGTGGGTCTCGCCTCACAGCGATGATTATGCCCAACGCCTGGCCGTCGTCTGGCGTGGTTTAGGCAGGCGACAACCAATCAAAAGACCAACATGGGCTGCGTTGTGTGCAAACGTTCCATAGTAAACGACCGACGGCCTGTCAATCATCGAGCGTTGGCCGAGGGAGGTGTGATCGAAGCGCACGGGGCCAGGTTTTATTGAGCTGGCGTGGGTAGGCAATGACAGTTGAAAACGAACGTCGTTCAGGAAAGACCTACATCCGCTCTCATCTAGTTTGTTGAATTGTAGTTTCCGTAGCCCAATATGAAGCGAAGTCTGAGTGACAGTGAAAGCGACGATGGATTCGAGGATCGCCTTAAGGCAGGGTGGGTGCAAGCATGCGCAATGGTCGTCTCTTGTGGATTTTACACGTGCTTCTTGCATGCGCACACGTCATTTCAGGGTGGGTTATGCGCATGTGCTGACTTGTGCAAAGTAAGTACTTCTTTACACTAAGACGGTATCTGGTTTTTATTCCAGGTCCCCGTCACAGAGCTGTCAGATTACCGACAGAAAGAAACGGCGAGGGGTAAGTCCATGTTTATATAACCAATGAATATAGTTAAACTCCTTGTGGTGTGTGTGTGTGTGTGTGTGTGTGTGTGTGTGTGTGTGTGTGTGTGTGTGTGTGTCGGGGGGTGGGGGGTAGGACAGCTCTGCATGGTCTTTATGTGGTACTGTGAGGTGCATGACTATTCTCCTGGGGCAGATGCATGACTCAATCGTTCGAGCCATGACTAACTGCGTGATGACATCCAATTAATCCCATATCACTCCCTGTTATCCTTCATTTGTCAGCTAACTTTATAGGATGCACTTTAGATCCAGGATTTTGAAACACGAGGACGCACGTAACGTCCAGCATGTGCCTAGGCACTACATCATCTCGCCGTGTTCCAAATGCTATTACCTTAATTATGTGTTTCTTATATTATTCATTTATGTAACGTTACAGATAATCGAGAAACGCAGACGTGATAGGATAAATAACAGTCTGTCGGAACTTCGGAGACTTGTACCATCTGCCTTTGAGAAACAGGTAATTAATGTTCCATTTTACTGAACGTTTACATAGATTGTTTAGCGAAAGTAATATTGATCATTAGATCTTATAGCGTTGTTTGCCCCTTACTTGTCGTATTATAACGATTTACCACTAAGAATCAACTCCTTGAGTTTTTCCTCTAGGTCATAAGGTGCTTGCAGTGGTTTAGGAAGAGCATGGAATTCAAATATAAGATCATTAGGGCGGTTTGCACTTTAGCGTTGATATCGACGGCGGTATACCTCTCTGGTTGATAATAACTTCCTGTAAGACAATACACATGGGACTAATTAGTAGCAATCTACAGCCTTCCATATCCAACTCCACCGGATGTTCTCCTTAATAATACAGAGATACCTCGTTCCTCATGTACCTTTTCAGAAGTACCCTTAGACTTTCATGGATTATTTGGCGTACAGTAAATAGTTTGAAGATAAACTCGGTAGTGTAAGTCCACGCAGTCGCGGTTACATCACTATATTATCAAGACGCATTCGATTATCTCCCCTGTCCTATATGTGATGCTCTTCATGGTCTTCGTTTACTTACATACCCTATATATGAATAACGAATGAAACTTTTGTATCCACGGTGAGTAGGAAATAGTACTGCATTGTATTCTTGTTAATCCCACTGGTATTTCCTTCTCAGAATCTCCACTAGGAAACCCAAGTTAAATTTTACTTCATCCACTAACAGTGTTTTCGCATTTGTTTCTAGTTATAATCGATATTTTCAACATTTAGACAGAAAAACATCGATTTTGCCGCATTGTAGACAAGCTTTTCGCCTTCTGTGCATATACGTTTTAAACCCACGTCAAATAACCGCGGTGCAAAAGCATTCAGTCAGTCAAATGCATACGGAATAAACACGACGAGCTATCCGTGGTGAAGCAGGCTCCCACGACCTCGGCTAGTCGTCCCACGAACTACCAATAGAGCTGTTTTCAAATAGATGCATCACGGTGAAAAAGATGCGTGTGAAATACAGTCTGAAGGCAAACAAACGCACAAATCAATTACGTCGGCATTTGACAAACGCTGACGACACGTTAACTATACGGTCGTACTAAGTGCTTTTTACCCCAGTTGAGTGCTGTAGCATCAAATCATTTGAAGTAGAACACCTTTGTCCTAATTAACACATTTATCGTGCCATGATAATTTGTCGAATCTAGCCACAACCCTTTTAACACGAGTTTCACATTGTTGGGTACCTTCAAAGGTTGATGTGTTCGATATATGTATTATTCGAATGGATGAGGAAACTGATGTTCCTCCTACTCCTGTGTACCATTCGTGTATGCTTCAGCGACAACCAGGTGGGAATTTATCTCAATATCCACTGGGATTTGGTGTATGCAGATGAACACAAAGTAGCATCGTTGCTATGAAATGGAATGGAGGTGTGTTCAAATAACTTTGTTTAGGATAACCCTTTCAGCAGCATCCCCATCGTACGTGCATGAAAGTCCAGTAATTGTGCTAACATACACATACAAGTGCCAGGAGAAGTTGTCAAGGCAATAATCATCAGCTTGTACACCGTCATATGTGTCTTTTAATACAGGATAGATTTAAGTCGTACAGTAACGATTGAAGCATACAATGTACTAAGTACAGTTAGCGTTTGTATGACACTCTTTAGCCCTTAGGCGTAAAGTCTTTAATCACACGTCGGTTGTGAAAGTCTGACACGTGTTTCCAAAAATACCACTCAGATTTTCCACCGATTATCCGTTCGGCTTGATCGTAGACGCCATGTCATTTTGATAAAGAAAAAAGGTTCATGTACTAGAATACTCGAAAGTGGCATATAAGTTGCCTCCACACTAATCTGTTTAAAATAACACAGTAAAATGTGTGGTCGTACACAGTTATGAAAAATATACGCCGAAATAAGTGTATCAGATATGGACTATCGCAAGAACTGATTGTTCATTCACGAATTCACGTGGCCATTTTAGTTGTAACCCTTTCCATTTCTTCTAAACAGCAGAACAAACAATCTGTATCGAGGGTTTATACGTTGACCTTCCAAACGTGTCGGAGGTGGGGGATGGGAGAGTATCGTATGTGTGCTCTGCTACTGTGGGCACTCAGCTCACGTATGTGAGAGGTGAAATGTTGCTTCTGAATATTCAGGAAGTTGTTACTTCATAAGTTTTACTTCATAAGTTTTACTTCATAATTCAGACTCTCATACAAAGGTGAGGCGATTGGTTTCAAACTGAGCTTACATGTGAATATGTGCTTACATACCATCCCTCCTGTTATGTATTTGTTTTGTGAATAGTGCTGCTACTTTGAGGATGAGGATGTGTTATAAATTCATATCGAAGTAAAATACTTCTACGTCAAAGAAACTTTACAGATTTATTGAGCAACAAATTGAGTAATTTATGGCAATGAGTTAGTACGTAGATCTCTGATAGCCTCATTAGCTATGCCATACTATCATTTGTATTAAAAATAAGCTTCATATATCGTTGAGAAAACAAACGTACAACATGCATTTTCTTGGAAGGTCCCGTATGTCACGTGTAAGAAATACACTTCTCCGCGCTTACAACTGTCCAATTAAAACAAAAGACATGTTATTCATTATACTTTCTCTGCAGTATTGTTGCGATTCATAATTTTCATCATCATCATCATCATCATCATCATCATCATCATCATCATCTCCTTCCCCGCCTCCATCTTGAATGCATGGTATTCCTGAAGTGCGCAGTTAATGAGCAGTTGTGTGAATGGTGAAGTGCATTAAGCTAACAGTGTGTTCTCTCTTGTCAGGGTTCAGCCAAGCTCGAGAAGGCGGAGATCCTACAAATGACAGTTGATCATTTGAAGCTGCTACATCAGAAAGGTATGGGAAAAACAAATGCTGTCCGCGCTATCTGCTACAGATCTGTGTGTCCGGCGATCAAATAGTGTTTGTTTTGGCGCCGGGTCAAACATAACAGCGGCAGTCGACGTTTAGCGACGAATGCTTTCTGTGTTTGCGCCATTATCAAACGAGGAAAACCTGTCGTCAGCGTGAATCTGTTGATTTGGCGGGAAAATGTAGCTGACGCGAATCGCCCCGCGTTTGGAATGCAGACGACATGCAGAAATACAAACTGCAATTTTAATGATTCGTTTTCTTCGTTTGATCAACTGGGCGAAGGACTTGCGTGTTACATGTTAGAAATTGCTGGCGTCTGTGGATTGTGTCCCAGATAGAGACAATCAGATAACAGCTTGTCTGGATGGCAAGTCTATCTTAATCAAGCTGTACAGTAATCTGCCTATCCTCTATTTGCCTTCAGTGACAGGCTTGTGGCGGCATATATTGTTAACAGAACCATAATGCATGTTCAGTACATCCTCCAGATTAAATTGCAAATAGTGAATATATGCTACCTGTGTGCGAGGTGCATCAATAGATACATCTTATTTCGTCCACATTCGTTTTGTATCAGGTACTGACTTAATTATTTGACTATGGAAAATGTTTTATATTTTCAGGAATAAATACATACAATTTCGACCCGCATGCTGTGGCTATGGATTATCGGAGTGTTGGCTTCCGTGAATGTGCGGCCGAAGTTGCACGTTACATGGTTGCTGTAGAGGGTATGGACCTACAGGACCCTCTTCGTTTGCGCTTGCTGAGTCACCTTCAATGTTATTCCGCCCAGAGAGAAGCTGCAGCCAAAGCTTCACTTCAGAATTCTTCTTGGAGTTCCATGACTCCACATTCTGGCTTCAACTCTCAGTACGGCAGTGCTACTATGTCAGGCATGAGTGGAATGATTACATCACAGCATGTTGGTCAATCGGAGCATCTTTCCTCTATGTCTGCACACTCGGGACACTCCGGAGTTTCATCTTCAGTGTCGTTCAGCGAATCGCGTCTCAGTCAGTCGGACAGCGCCGCTTCTATTCATGGACATATGCGGCTTCCGACTGCTGGTGTTGGTGGGCAGGTCCCTTCAATGAACTCTTCGACATCGCAGGTTTCTCAAATCTCACCCCCTCTCCTCTCATCTCTACCCCAGCTTCACAACCAGTTCCCAGTGTCGCTCAACGTGAACTCAGTGTCGTCCATGATGTCGCCGAACTCGGGGCCTATCTACAACCCTGCCTCTTCCACCAACCAGCACTCCCATTCTGTCAAACCATACCGGCCGTGGGGCGCTGAACTTGCCTACTAACTAATGTACGAATTCATTGGCGGATCCAGAAGGGGAGTTCAAGGTGTTCGGCGACCCCCACCCACCTCCCTTTTGAAAATGACATGATCACTTTGAACATTTTTTATTTTGCGATGGCGGAGCCGACAGGGGGTTTGAACCCCCTGAACCCCCTCCATTCAATATTCCTGGATCAGCCCATGGAAATACATCTAAATGGGACAAATGCAATATATTTATTTGTATATTTTGTACATGATAGTTTTACTTTATTTTATATACTCCATGCATGGTGAAAACCTACGTTCTATGCAAATGACATTTGGATATTACAGTGAAGATGTTATTTATTGTGCCTATCGACTTCGCTTGTTCCAAACTGTGTCAGTGTCGAGTGTTCAACATACCAGTGGTACAGGTGCAACACCCCTGGGTCGGTTCAACAAGTTTCATGTAACTGAAACTGTGTGGAACTATGTAGATATTAGTAAGCTATGCAAACCTAACTATGCAACATATCAGATATTTATAGAGAAATTTGACAGTTATTTACATTACATTTATTTCTATACTTGGAGTGCTTTTATTTTTAAATATTTGTGTGTGCATATTGACTAAATGTTTGCTCAGAGACTCGCCATTTATGTCTTCCACAATACGAATGGCTGATTGTTGTAATTTAGACCACGTGACCATGTTGTTCTTGTGTCATACTTTCTTGGTCTGCGATGCAATAAATGCGTTGGTTGTTACTTAAATGTTACAGTCATGTTCATAATTGCAAATCTTAACATTTAAATGATCCTCACCGTACACTTAAGATGCAAGAATTCTCACCGGAGAGAGATATGTGTAAACCTCAGGATGTTATTGCCTTGTCCACAGGAACCTGTTTACATACATGATCTCTCAAGCGACTAACCCTATATTTTGTAGATTACATGTCAAGTTTTGTAATACGGTATGGCCAGAATCCTTGTTATTTCATGCCCATTAGGTAGGAGTTAGTACAATCAGCAAGCATCTAAAAGGTGACGACAAGGTCGAAAAGATGATCGAGATTCAAGCCTGTTCATAATTCTAAGAACTATTTGCTTAAAGTCGAATCGACTGTACAACCAGCCATGCATTGGTACTCGTACGTATTATCTGGCGGCCATTGTTCAGACGGTCATGGTTGAGTACTGTTAAGTACACAAGGGACGTTTCTATGTTTTTTAGTGGTTTTCTCTTACTGTACCACTTACTCTACAGCGACTTTACACCACGTTTCCAGAGTACGATGAGAATGTGTTACAACAATGAAATATTGTTGACAGGTGTTACAAAGCTGAGCTGGCCTCAACACCACTTCAGCAAAAGCTTACGAAACCTTCAGTTCATGTTAATCTTGATTCCTCTCGTCCTTTCATTCTCACCGATCATGCTTCCAATAATTCAACTGGGTAGGTCGTCAGGTTAATATTTCAGTCATATCTTGACGTGAACAAATTTGACATGAACAGAAATGCGGTAATATAATAAAACATGCCAATGTGTAGCAAAACAACTAGAATGTCACACATGGAATAAAACTAGCATGTTAAGTTAAAGTAACATCACTATTCATCACAATACAATGTAAAGCGGGAAATAGATCACAATCCCTAGGACAATGGGAACTTACAGTATATTTACTATGAACATGGCCCTACACCGTCCTTTCATTGTATTCACATTTAGCAATCACTTTACAAAACAAGTCAGTTACTACCATTAAAAGTGTCGTAACCCACACGTATGTTTTAGGACTTTCTCAGGAGGACAATAATCTTACAGTACCTTAATCCCAATTGAGAGCACAACCCCTAACAATCGCAGTTGTTAATTTCATTCGGACGGAAAAATCTGTACAGACAAGCAGCAACTTTCGACCGTAATTTCTTCATCACAAAGCCTAGAAAACGTTTGGTCCCACCTGTTTAAAACACATATTTGTGTACATCTTGCATGACCAATGCGACATCGACTGACGGCCCAAACAGGTGTAGCCAATAGTTGGTTTTATTGCATGCAAACCGTTTCTATACATGTTTGGGAGACACATCGTTTGCATTAGATCCCGAATGTAGCTTCTAATAAGTCACTGAATTGTAGCACTAATGCTATTAGTTTTGTTGGGCGATGAATAAGGGACCATTGATAAAAGCAGAAACTACCACTTGTGTTACCCGATATTCCAACATGGCTGGATAACCGAAATAGCAAGATCAGTTTGTATTTCGAGAAAAGTAGATGTTTATTTGTCATGTTTTAATGCCAGGCAAGCGAGAAAGAGAATCTGACGATATAATTATCACTTATATTTAAACTGTTTATCGATATTTTAAGGGCAGCTACAATGGCGTTTGTTTCAGCTGTGAAAATGGAACTGTTGACACATAATCGTGAAGAAATTGTTCTTGATCCAATGATAATGGCACCACCAACTGCGGCACCTTCCTTGAATCCATTTTGTAGCCTTTTAAAAATTCCACCATGCAAGATGATGGAACAACAGATGGAGTCAAATGATTTAATGTTGTTTGTAGGCGGTCATTTCCACAGAGATCGCCGTGGACTGGCCAGTTACACCACTCCGTAGGTGTGAATCTGTAATTGACAAACCAAGAGCTGAATACGTTCCTATGCAACGATGTAAATGGTCGATTCCAACAAAAAGTGTACACAGCTAGGTACAAAGTGTTCAAAACAGACCAAAGTCTGTCAACATATTTATGACCATCACCTCTCTCTAAAAGTGACAGTTTGGTGGATCAGTGAAGGTGAAGGCTCATTTTCTGAATTATCTACAGATACCAACACCATACCTTGTGCATTCTGTGACTAGATGGATTATATGTTGCGTAACATATAATCAGTGCAAAATCACTGTTGTTCTGCATGCACAATATGTTGATGACTATAGAAACTCTACATAGAGATATAGACATAGCATGGTTTCTTTCATGTTAACTTCAAGCAAAATAGAACGATTTTGGAACCACTGTTTGGTATAAGTGATAGCACCACTTAATGTTCGTTTCACAAACAAATCGGATGGAACTTTCGGGAAGTACAAATGTGAAAATGCATCAAAAATATATTTTGAGTGGAAAATAAAATATGTACTTGTAGGTAACAAATATAACATACTTCCTTTTATTTCATAAATGATTATAGATGTCAAACTAAATCGTAGCTGGTTTGTTAAAAACTGTTTATCTAAATGCATAGGGCGCGAATAAAGATTGTTTAAGGCTCTCTCTTTGTTTTGTCTCAGTGCATGTCGCAAAGTAGCAATGCCATTTGAACTGATGGAAATAAACATGTACCTCTCATCAAAAGTTTAGAATCACTAACAGTATGTTATGTGTGTGTATATATATGGTCACATCGACGATTGATTTCTCCACTAACTTGGGGGAACCGACTGCAAACCTTATGCAGATAAATTGCCTGAGGATCACGCATCAAATTGGTGAAAAACGGGCAAATATCGTACATGCTCAGAATTCGCCAATTACCATTGATGTTGATCGTTTATTGAACTCGTGACAATCATCCTTTCAACGTTATTAATTTGCTTTAGAATATATCAGTTCATGTGTAAACAGTGCTTTTAAACAGCATGGGACATTTTGCAGAATTTAGCTTAAAAAGTCGCCTGAGGTAAGTGGCTATATTTACACAAGTGAGTCTAAACCTTAGATGAGAAGTATGGAACTAAAATCGTTACACCTGAAATTTTAATTCCAAATGTTTGAACTGGCATCTGTATTCAAAGAAAGCACATCACATATGTTCAAAACGCTTGAACTATTACCATATACCATTATGAACAGATACACACGCCACTAAAACAGAATACGTTTTACTGAACTATAACTCTGCCTTAGTTACCCACATCTAGCATTGACAGTTGCTATTAGTTAGACATTTACAACA
Source organism: Haliotis asinina (assembly GCF_037392515.1). Lineage (NCBI taxonomy): Eukaryota > Metazoa > Mollusca > Gastropoda > Lepetellida > Haliotidae > Haliotis > Haliotis asinina. The sequence continues at coordinate 49,161,881 of NC_090282.1, forward strand.
AAGAGTTACCTACGAAAACGACAAATCTCATTACCAAACCCATGCAACTAACCTCTACTAAAGTCTGAATTTTCTGTCACAGAGGAAATTCAATGTCTGGTTTATTGATACCTATTTGTCAGCCTGCCGGTTTGCTAATGACAATATGTAAATCACAACTACAGTTGCTGACCATTTGCAGTTTGAAATTAACACCTATCGGGCTTATAAGCCATGAACAATGAGCCGGCTAAGCGTATCGGCAAATGAATTAGTGGGCAGTGCGTCGTTCAGTCTAAGTAAACTTATCCTCAGTACTTTTCGTTACACTCCTCTACTGAGTCTAACAAAACCCTATGGGAGGTCGCGTCAGGTAACCATTGAGATTGACCAATCAGAACACAGCTTACCAAATCGCAAAAGTGCACATTCGCACATACCGTTTGAACTTTTTATCTCGAAAAGGTTCGTACACGAACGATTACGAATGCTATTTAGCGTACGCTCGCTTCCGGGTAATGCACACAGCGTACATACAATCATGACAACGGTGAGTAAACAGTCGCTAAAAATAGTGTTTCGGCAATATTCAAGGATCTTATCTTGTGGAAATATTAGCTATTGGTAACCATGTCAACAGAAACCCCAAAGCGTATATACTGCAGATCAAATAACTGTGTTATATGCGGAGTTTTGTTTGTGGAGAGATCTGTGTCGGTGACATGAATATTTTGAAAGTCCCTCCGATCCCAAAATAATAGCCGTTGTCTGATTGGTTAAATCTGTTTAACCGTCTCGCGTTTGATTGGACGGTCATTGGTCGCTCAAAGGTTACCTGACGCGACCTTCTATTGGGTTTTGTTAGACCCAGTGGTGGAGTGTAACGAAATACATTGAGACTAAGTTTACTTAGACTGACTTAGACTGATGCGTCGTTACACATGAGTGCACATCTACCGGGACTGACTGGGTTCTGTATGGCGGCTGCTTCGTTTAGAGGGAGGTAAACTCAAGTACAAAATATTGCACTTTTCATTTGCGGTTATAAGCATATGATTTTGTTTAACTGTTTTTCACAATGACCTATGCATTTTATCATGAAGTGGTAAGTGTGTTTTAATAATGTTTGGTTGCATGTGACCTACTATAATTAACTACATGTAATGTGTTTGTCTGTGGAAGCATCAACATATTTAATGGTATTTGTAGGTAAAGTGATTTTTTTATAACCAGATCAGATATTGATTTTCTAACACTTTTTTCAGATTATTATTTGTGAGAAATATTATGTAACACCATTGTACTTAAGTACTTTACGCATTAATGCTGGGAATAGTGGAACACAAAGTAACCTTGTGTTGTATTAACATTAACTGACAGTCATTGGAAACTATATTCGTAGGTAACGCAACAAAATACCACTTGAAAACAAATGACCAAAATCACAAATTAAGCCCTTGACAAAATCATTTCAGGGAACTTATTCAAGAAATGTTTGGCAATCAGATTCTTTTCATCCAATTTGACTAATACTTAACACATAAAATGTGTTCAACAAAACATTTGTATAATGTAAGTCAAAATGAATAAATGCTGCCTGTTTTTGTCTCCGATAAGATTCTTTTTAATTGAAAGTAGTCATGTTATGAATGGCCCGAATTGTCTCACTTGTGCGGATTTGATGGGCACCCCTAAATAAAGGAAGACTTTTTTTAGTTGGAATCGACCAAAGATGTGTTTTAGCTATCATTACTCATCAAATGCATAAATCATTATTTGAAATGAAATCAAGTATTTTACCTTAATTGTCTGTGGTTGTACCATTCCAGAGTGGACTGTTTCCATTGTACTTACCTGTTATGGCACCCTATTAGTCATACGACACATTAGAATATAGAATAGATAGGATATGGTTGACCCGGTTTCAATAGCTGCTTAAAGTAAAACCGATATGATATTCATCTTCAACTGCTTTAACATTATTTTCTTTACTGTAGATGTAGTATCTTTTCTCCCTGTCTGTATTTTTATAACGCCTAATTTCATTTTTTAGTTAATAACATGAAATTCGTAAGGCCTAACAATGTTTGGATGTGAAGCATCTAAGTATACTTCAAATCCAAATTCACATTTGATATTACTGTATAGCCACAGTTTGCTACTTAAAGTAATGTCACGATATCATTTCTGAATAAAACAATCAAACGTTGAATAAAAAGACAACAAAACGTAATAGCGACATTCTGGGTCGCGCCGTACCTATCCAAAGCCATTCATAAATAAAAGTCTTCACATTGAACATCCCGTTTTTGACGACATTATTACACTGAGATAAGAACAATTCATTGGTTAATTTGAGCATACAATTTCATGTACTTTGCAATTTGAACTGTATGATAACATAATTAACTGCATATGTAATGATATTACCGAAGTACATGTACATTTAATTAAATTCATCGTAAATTCGTAGTGAAGATTCATTCATCTTAGATCAATATATATGCAGGTTTTCTCAGTCAGTCTGCAACGTGTAAACTCAAAGTTTAAATAAATAGTGTATTTCCTTAAATCTGCATAAATGTTTAATTCGAAACGAAAAGATAGTTATTCCCATCACGCTTTTATAAGAACATATTCAAAACCATGGATGTACAGTAGATACACTGCATGGCTGATGTTTGACTGTCAGTTAGATCTCAGACAAGAAAAGCAGACGAGTCTATCGTGTGGTGGGTAATATCTTGTAATTGATCTGACCGTATTAGAAATGGGCCTGTGACTAATGGGCTAGAACCGATCACAGAAAATAATACAGTTTTTAAGGGAAGTCGGTCATAGATTTTGAAGATTAATCCACTGAAGCGTTAAAGGAGGCATAATATATGAAGAGATTATAGTGTCAACAAAAACGTTTAAGGTAAGTGTTACTGCAACGGCTTGAAGATAAGTTGTGAGTATGACAGGGCTCCAAATGTCATTCTGTATAACAAGGGTTGAAGATTTTCCAGTGGCCTTCTCACAATGGGGTGAAAAATGATGATGTACAAATGAGTGAAGCACATATCTGCCATATGTTTCCTGCAAAGTGCACATGGTGTATAATCTTTGACTATTAACTGTATGTCACTGATATTAGTCTTTAGTCCTAATTTCAACGTTACTGGGTGGTGTGTATGTGTGTGTGTGTGTGTGTGTGTGTGTGTGTGTGTGTGTGTTTACTTGGGGATCAATGTTTCAGATAATTACTCTAACAATATGTTAAACGCGAGCTGAAGATGGAGATTTAGTGGTTGACTGAGAAGATCGTTCCCCAGGTTCTCAGATTTCAGGGTTGGACAAGTCTTTCGGCATCACGAAGAAAAACCCGTCTGTTTCGGGTGAATTTCAGTCTGTTTATTTGTTGTTTCCAAATCAGACACGTTTGTTTTTCCCAGAAAGATGGTTGATCTTCTGCACAGTTGGTGCATTTAACTAATGCCTCCAAGAGTGCACGTTTGTACTATCCTGGAAGCCTTAGAAGTGGTGTTACCCCATTAGTCAGAAGCCCCAATAGTGAGAACCCCTATTGTCAGAGGGATTAGTTACGGTTGACCAACTCCTTACCTATAGGAATAATGGAACATTCCTAATTAGGCTAGCGTAATTAGACATAAGCGTGTGTGTTTTAAATGAATTATTTCAAATTGAGAAGTATAAAGAGTGTGTTTATATAAGTATGCACATTTTCACCTTAAAAACAACTGAGGGAGAAGTGAGAACCCCTATTGTCAGAAGGATTAACTACGGCATCACTTAACTATCTCAACTGATATCTTGTGTTGAGACATGTTATATATGTGCTGCAAAATGTCCATCATTAACCACAACCATGGCAGGTTTGCAGAAAGTGGAATATATTACATCCCAGAGAGGTTCTCTTCAAGTTTTGTTCGATAACTACCTGTTCCATAGGAACAAAACCACCACCACCACTGCCCTCTGGAGATGTGTTGTCAAGACTTGCACAGGCAAGTGCACTACAGTAGGAGATTATGTAAGGAATTCCCAGAACACAATCACCCGCCGCCGGACAGTACAAGACTGAAATTCGTCAGTTCCACGAGGAAGCGTGCTCGACAGGAACCTACAACAGCCATGCCAGCCCTTTACCAAGACGAACTCTTGAAGTACCACCAAGAAGATGCATCCCACCATCCTTCCTACCCCACTCTCGACAGCACAGGCATAGGAGTCACACCATCCCGAGACAACCCCAGACCCTTGTGGACGTTAACCTAGATGGAGTGTGGACACAAACATTGGACTCTGAGCGATTCCTACTCTTTTCTGATGGTGATGACAAGATTGTCCCGAGACTACCCCAGACCCTTGTGGACATTAACCTAGATGGAGTGTGGACACAAACATTGGACTCTGAGCGATTCCTACTCTTTTCTGATGGTGATGACGACAAGATTGTTGTCTTTGCGACTGACGCCCACCTACAAGCCCTTCAGTCAGTCTCAACTATCTACATGGATGGAACATTTGCTCGGTTGCTTGAGGGATCAGTTGCAACAAGACATTAAGACCTCCATACAGTATTTGGATGCTGTTGGGAAGCTTGTAAAACTTGGTTGAAGTGAACAGTAGACAGTGAACGATGGACAGAAGTGAATAAAATGATACAGTGATAGTGCTGAAATGACTCTTATTATTACTCTGACTTTTTCATTGTAAACAAATAAATGCTTGAATCAAAGTTGTGTTATGTTTTCTTGGTAATTAATGAATGGGGTTAGTCCATTTAATTATTAGGGGAGCTGTGGTCAGCCTACCTTGAAAAATACCTTCTGACTAATGGGGCTTCTGACTAATGGGGCTTCTGACTAATGGGGGGACACCTTAGAAGTCTTGGACGCTTTTTGATGTTAATTACAATCGGATACAACTTTAAGGGTGTCTTTTCAAAGTCCCAATCACTATGAAACATGGCCAACAGTCAATTCATTTGGGCAGTTTTTGTTTGTCACCATCAGGATCAGATTCAAGTGGACAAATGGTGTTTTACAGTCTGTGCAAATGACTATTGTGAAAAATAAATGAAATATTGCATTTGAAATTCCGAAATATAAATCATTAGGCCATAAATAAAAATTCAGATTGAACAAGAAGACACAGTGAACAATATGATGCCGCACTAATAAGGGAATCTGAAGCACGTTATAGAAACGAGTGAGTGAGTGAGTGAGCAATATTTCGTCACATCGGCAATATTTCAGCAATATCGTGACGAGAACATTTAACAATGAAAAGGACTATATGTATACTATAAAACCTGTCGACGAAGGACAGTAAAACAACTACACAGAAGAATATCACAATCAGCATTAAAACTAGTGTGGAAAGCTAAAACTGATATCATTATATGCAAAATACAATATAAAAACGCGCTATAGATCCCAACAACAGAAGGTAGATCACCACACTAGGGACCATTGGGACTTTGCCACAATACCTTTGCTATCTGCATGGACACTTGTTGGATTTACACCATACCCTAAACCGCGGGCGATTGTAAGAAATTTTAGCCAAAATTATAATAACAAAAATACTACGCTTAAAACTCCTGGCAAGTTTACATTGACTTTGAACGTTTGGGGACTTAATGAAATGAAATTAGCGACTTTAAATGTAAACAGAAGAAAAGAAGTGATAACTGGTTTCCGGAAAACTACCCAACTCGTGGGTAAAATAAATGACAAGGACACTGAAGAAGATGAGGAATACAAATATCTCGGCACTATTTTAGACCCAATTCTAACATTAGCAGTATATACAAAAAATGCAAGCAGCGTTTACATTTTCTATGGAGAATAAAACACTTCAAGTTGGACCAAATCATTATGGTGCTTTTTTGTAGAGGTTTTGTCCAGTCTCTTCTAACTTTTAATTTTCTATGCTGGTATGGGAACATGTCTGTTCAAAACAAAAACAAATTGCTCAAAATTCTCAATACTTCATAAACAAAATAATTGGTCTACCTTTGGAAAGTATCCGCTATTTTTATACTAATCAAAAAGACAAACAGAATAGACTCATAGACCCGACTCATGTTTTACTTTCGGAATACATGTATTCCATTATCCCTTCAGGCCGACATTTCGAACAAACAGGACCCTCCGCTCTTTAATACCGTCAAGTATGCCTGAAATAAACAGGAAAGGGATTGCATGTTGGACTCGACAATATTCCAGCTATGTGACGATGGTCTGTACATAATTGAGCCTGGACAGCACGAGTATCGATCAGCGCAAATGGGAACCGATGACGTGTCAACCAAGTAAGCTGGTCTGACCACCCGATCCCGTTATTGGCCTCTTATGACAAGATGCATTTTAACCTGCTCCTTCATGGGTCGGTGATGATTCAGTGCAGCGACAAGTATCACTACACGTCAATAAAAAATTTCAGCAGACTGTTGTATGAACAATGGAAATACGAAGTGAAGAACACTTCTGTGAATGGTGCCTGCCATGGTGTCGGGGCAAAATAACATGCATCTCCAACAACATGGAAAAATACATCTCCTTGCCATTGGAAGGTGTGAAATTAATAGACAGCTTTCAGTTCCTGATGATGTCTCTAGACAGACCGCTGACGACCAAAGATTTGAACAAAGTCGCAAATGCCTTGGAACGCATCTACAAACGTAGTTGCTTGATCTGGCCTGCCGTGGTGCAAGTCGATCCCGGGTGTGAGTTCAAGGGAACCGTGTCGTAGCTGATGGCCCAGCACGACATCCAGGTGAGACGAGGTCTGGCCGGAGCTCACCACAGCTAAGCCATCATCAATAGAGATTCAATTGCACCTTGGCCGAATGCCTGTTCTTGCACCAGTACTAACAGGATTTAATCAATCCCCAAAACAGGAGCAGGAATGGGTCGCACGTTTGCTGCAAACAGTGGATGTTTGGTGGAAGTCACCAAACTCATGGGCAAGAGACCTGTGGAAGGCATCAAAATGGAATTCATCGAATCATCATCAGCGGCGACACCACACAGTGAAACAGAAGAGAAACTGTCACTGGACCGCGTCTGCGTCAGGTACTTGTACCAGTCGTGCGAATACGAGGGAGACAGCAGAAAACATGCCACCGATCCAATATGGTCCAAGAAAATGTACAATATTGACCTGGTTGACATCAAAGACGGCTACTTGAAAGACGGGCTGCTGAGAGCATTTGTCAATGAGGAGTTGATGATCATACCTTGCGACACAGTCTCATTGCCACCGTGAATAGTTCTCTTGACTGTTCAAGCTAATATTGTCTTTTGGCAACCAATCGACCTCATGCTCACTTCGAAGTCCATATCTTCAAAACTATTTGGCCTTTTAAAACCAAACTGTGCATGCACATCTGTAGTAGTATATACGATAGTGGTTTTGGAGAATGTCCTTCTCTGGGTTTCAATTTAAAAGTTGGGACCCTGTGAAGGACGTGATCCGCAACCACTATTGTATATACTACTATTTCTTTTACTGGTCTTCCACAGCATTCACAATATTGGCATATATATTTCTCACCAAAAGTTTTGACTCACTAGTAAAAACATAGCCACTTACATCAGGCAACTGTTCTAAATTAAATGTTGCAAAATATGCCATACTGTTTAAAGGTACCGTTTACACATGAACAGATACATTGTAAAATAAATTTGTAACGTTGAAAAGATTATTGTCATGAATTCCGTAACTAATGAAAATAGGTGACAATTGGCGATTTCTTAATCAAACTATACGCCAAAACGCATATCTTCACATGTTTTTTCACCAATTTCATGCATGATCCTCGTGCAGTACACGTGATTACAGTTTGCAGTCAGTTTCCACGGGAGATGAGAAATCAATTTTCAATGTAAATATATTAACTCATACATAAATGTCGTTTTTTTGAAAATTGTGTAATGACATCAATAAAATGCAACAAGAGTCATCAGAAGATGACATATCCCCAAAACTTTGAAAATAGCAAAAGGCACCACTTTGTGGTTTGACTCACATACCTGTCAGGTTTTGCAGAAAGATATTAAATAGTTTTCGAGTTTTGCTTCTGAAACGAAGCCCATCCCTGCATTTTGAGGCTAAGTCAGAATCGTTTCAATGGAAACCTGAGTTTTGCTGAAAGATAAACAACTCAAAACAAGAAACGCATAGGTAGTATATTTCCAGGTACCTCGAATTTGAATCATTGGTGTCTATGTAATCAGTATATTCATGGTGAACGCTGTCTGCAAACATTTCCCAGTTTGAATCCATGGTCATTGAGGACAACTCGCCAAAACGCACCAAACCAAAATCTGTTTTCCTCAATAAATGCAATAAATTGTGAACGTTTCGTTTAGCACGCACATTCCATGCATCATTTCCAATACATGTCGGGGGGGGGGGGGGGGGGGGGGGGGGAATGGCAAGGCAGCTGAATGTGTCACTGAGTACCATAGCAAGACTTTGGCATCGCTACCAGCATCTACCCCGTGTGACCATGCCCACTCAAGACGGGTATTTTTTGGCTTTCACAGTTGCGGAACAGGTTCTCCACCGTATCCTCCACAACATCAGTAGTGCCAGGACAGACAGTGAGGAACCGATTATGTGAAGCTGGTATCCGTTCCTGAAGACCTTTGCGAGGACTTGTACTTACACATCAACATTGACGACTCAGACAGTGGTGTTGCCAACATATCCCATGGCCATAGCAAGGTGGAGTGATGAGTCCCGTTACATGGTGCAACGTCCTGGCGGAAGAGCTCGTGTATATCAACATCGTAATCAACGCTGTGCTGCAAATTGTGTACAGGAAGTGGAGAGATTTGAAGGTTATAGTGTCATGGTTTGGGCTGGAATCTCATACAGTGGCAGGACAGATCTCATTCAGGTCCAGGGCAATTTGACAACTTGATGTTACCGTGATGAAATCAACAGGCCTCATGTCCTTCCTTTCATTAAACCGCCAGAATGTCATTTTTCAGCATCATAACGCTCGGCTGCATACAGCAAGAATAACCAGGGATTTCCTTGCCCAGAACAGCATTCAGGTTCTTGTCTGGCGAATTGGATCGTCGTGTGCGACAGTGTGACCCTAAGCCACTGAGGGAAGAGTACCAACTCATTCCCAGGCACTGGGATGCCAAGCAACCATTGATGCTAATGGTGGCCACACAAGATACTCACTGCTCTGCGACCTTGACCTTGGAACACTTGTCATTTGTGAGGTACAACTTCTTGCAACATTGGACCATTAATGTTCATTCAGGCTTTCATGACTGCCCTGTATTACTGGACCTTAAGTGTATAAACTGATAACAATTTTCAGCTATGCATTTCATTTTTTCACAGTAGGATATTAAGAAGTTTTCAAGTTGTGTTCTAGAAACAAAGCCCATCCCTCCCTAGTGAGACTAAGTCAGAATCGTTGCCATGGAAAATGCAAAAATGATGAATCACTTAAATCTGTAAATAGCAAAAGGCATAACTTAAAGGTGTGTCTCACATATCTGCCAAGTTTTCCAGAAAGATACTAAGAAGTTTTGGAGTTCTGCTCCTGAAACGAAGCTCAGGCACCCATTTTGAGACAAAGTCTGAATCGTTTCCATGGAAAACCAGAAAATGATAAATCACAAAAACTTGTAAATGTCACAGTGTCTAGGAAAATCTGGGCATTTGGGCATTTTTCTTTTTGTTTTCAATAGTGAAGGCAAATGAACTAAATCGGTTCCACTAATACAGTTCAAACATATGTGACCCAAAATCTTTACTAGAAGCACAACACTTTCATCTGAGACATTTACTTTAATCCATTTCATTTACATACAACTGCAAGCACAACTTGCCAATGCAGACACACCACAACTGTAGTGAAAGTCTTTATTATCAATATAAAGTTGTATCAGCATCTGTTCGCCGCAGCCCCTTCAGTACTGAATCAGCTTCCTGTAGAGTTATGTGTTTGTCTGAGCCCAAGAAGGCAGATGTCATCTCGAGGTCCCTCACCTGCAGCTTGACAGCCACACCTCGATGATACTTCCTGGAAATAAATAAGCATGATGTGGAAGGATGTTTAATTCATGGTTTCATTAATTAATGCTTTACTGGGCAGTTGGATGTGCAAATGCCTCCCAACTTCTTATCAGGCTGAATTGGTCTCAGGTGAAATTTCTCAATATAACATACACTTAGAATTTTCAAATTGAATTTTCAGCCAATCACACTTAGTCTCCTTTTATTTTGACAATTTCAAATGACCAGTGAACATAGCTGTAGCAAATCTGAAGCCCACGACAATAAGAGTAATCTGAAATGATTGTTTCCCTTTTACTTCACCGTTGATGCAGAAATCATGTTTTCTATTAATCTCTAATAAAAACACATTCTGTGTATTTACTTATAAAAAAATATTAGTAACTGATACACTTACAATTCAAAAGTTTTACACATAATAGAGTTCAGTGCATAATTTCGAATTGCAGAATTGGAAAATCCGTTCCATGTTAGTTGCATCCATTAGACTTTTCCTGGAATTTAGCAAAGGCTCTGACCGATTCCCTAAATCAGTTTGATACAAGTGTTCAGTAACAGTGCTGTGCTTGCTGAGCATACAAGTCATAAAGCCATAGTAGTCACTGTGCCAACCCATTTGCACTTACAAGTTATAGGCAATGGTTCATCAAACTTATTTCACGAAAACTTCCTTTTCAATTATTGAATAATGGATACTGTTCCTACCTATAAATACCTCACATTCTGACTGGTGGTATATTGCCAAGGAAACTTCAGCCCTCCAAGCTACTAAGGTCATCAAGTGCTTCAAGTTTGAAGTCAATAACTTTCATAACTTACCAGTTCATATGTTATGTCATATGTCTGATGTCAAAATTGTGCCAGTTCTTGTCAATGGTTATGTGATTTGGGGGTTTAAGTGATATGGATTTAGTTAGTGATTGTTTCTTTAAGGTGTTATATTTACATAGACCTGTACCAAATATTGGTACAGTTAGAACCAGTATGTGAAGTAGTTTCCATTTTGCAAACAACTTGGGCAAACAACTATGCCTGGCATTTAGCAGTGCACAAAATAATGCACTAGTCCAAAATTTGAATGTAGACACGGGTTTCATCATTAAGCTGCTAATATGATGAACATTTTTATCAACCTTAATCCTGTTTGTTATGAGGGAGGAGTGCAGGGAAAGGGAAAGACAGGTGCTCGAAAAGCATGTGCATACTGCTAGACACATATTAGATGATCATGCGCACTAAACGCATTTGTGACAAGAGAGGCGATACAACGAACTGGGCGAGAACACTTGGCTGCTACAGGTAGTTTGACGATTATGCACGTGCAATACATGCTAACCGTGACATGAAATCAACACCGCTACTGTGTAACACCTGTCTTGCTACTGTTACCATTCAGTAACAGATAACTTTTAACATATTAAAAAGTTAAATGAAACACAATTAACTATATGTAGTTATTATCTATTTAATATTTAGCAGACGAAAAGTCAACTTTATCCATTAAAACAACACCGCATATTCCTTCGAATGATAAGACTGCAATTTCAGGCATAAGACAAATAGATGATTGGGGCATTGACAAGCATTTTAGATATTCAACAATTTTGTTAAAAAAAACCCAGGAAAATGTCATTTGCTTCTTGAAATGGATCGATGGTCCTAAACATATTTGCTCAGTATATTGTGTTGATTCAATTCATTGGGATTGTACCAGTTCCCAAATCGAGTGTGCTCTAACAATTCATGTGTGAAACACATGGGGAAAATGAACTTCTCGATATTTATCAGACAACCTGTCTCCCTCTTGTTTCAAGTGGATCGTTCTGTGGGGCGTTCCCAAGTATGCAAACTGGGGTCATTTGTCAGGTCATGGATCATCTTACATGTGTTTACCAGTAAGTGCCGACTAATTTATTATGCTGTGTCATCTCCATCCTTGCTCAGCAACCTCGCTGTCCCTTTCTTCGCACTCCTCCCTCGTAACAGTGTCATCTCCATCCTTGCTCAGCAACCATGCTGGCTGTCCCTTTCTTTGCACTCCTCCTTCGTAACAAACTGGGAACTGTGTCAATATCTTGACAAGAGTCATCAGAAGATGACATATTCCCCCAGCCCCCACATATTTGAAAGGACAAACCATTTGAGAGTTACTTGATGTTTTGTAGACTAAGTTTGAATCATTTAAGTGGAAATCATGAAAAATATATATGCCATATAAACAGCAAAAGGCACCACTTCAAGATCTGTCTCATATATCTGCCAAGACCTGTTGAAAGATATCAAATGTTTTTGAGTTGTGCTCCGGAAATAAGCCCATAACTCCATTTTGAGACTAAGTCCAAAATGTTTCCATGGAAAATGGGAAAATGATTAATCACAAAAACCTGTAAATAGCAGAGGGCAGCACTCAGGTCCTGATTGATATATCTACCAAGTTTCGCAGAAAAATATTGAACGGGTTTTGAGTTACACTCCGGAAACAAAGCCCACCCCATCATTAGATTAAGCCCAAAATGTTCCATGGAAAACCAAAAAACCAAAAAAAAAAAAAAAAAAAAAAACCCCTAAAAATCTGTACAGAGCAAAAGGCATAACTATAGGTTCAGAATATTATATCCATCAATTTTGGTCTAAAAATATTGAAGTTTTGAAAGGAAACAAAATGATTACATACAGACATACAGACGAGGTGTTGACTACATCCCCCCGCATTACATGTCATAATGAACAGTGAAAGATTTGGATTGATTTAGATTTAACCGGGGCTGTTTTTTATGGACACCCATATCTCAGTCTATCAAAAACAATGTGTTTAGATACTGTAAACATTCTTATTTCCACGCCTTTAAATTTTCACGAGTGATGCTCACTAAACCTTTTCGCGCCTTCTTATTTTCGCAAGGTGATCTTGTTACAGGGGCGTCTCTAAATGTTTTTACACGACACATAGGTCCGTGACCATTGAGCTGTTATAAAATAAACAGATTTGCAAAGTGATTTAACAACAAATTAATGTAATTGATTTCAGAATTATTCTTTTTTAATTAGGTGTTAGAGCAATGAAAATAGAACATGATTGAGTCGTGTTAATCCAGGTTAGCCCAGCGGTGACACGTGATTGAGCAATGACACCTGTATTGTTTTTGTGTCTTTGACTTACCTGAATAGAGTGTGTGATATATCTATTTTATTGCATGTTTTTATTCTCGTGCCGTGAAATCTGACGCGAAGTTCGCGAAATTAAACGGTTGCGAAAATCTGGCCCTGTTGTTTCACAATATACTGAGACATGACACTAGTGTGACAATTCAGTCTTTAGTTTGAACCCTTGGCATCATGTATGAATAAGTGAAGAACAAGACAAAAAGATGCGAGAGACACTGGAAGAAAAGAAGTCAAAAACAGAAAACCAGGATCATGAGGGCTTACATAATTATGTATTCCTAGGATGTGGATTACGATCATCATGTTTTCTAGTACAGTCACATGTATAATATATATTTCTGATGCTACATTATGTTATGCGGTGTATCTTGTATAAGTATAATGGGCCAAGGGCCCCTACATTGTTAATAATCTTTACTCTATAGATAACCATGTTTCCTTCGTCTGTCACTAGTTCTTCATATCTAGCCATGGTTAGACATGGCAAAGACCTCTGATATGAAAATATGTATTTGCGATGTGAGTACCAGTCTCTGCAAGAAGCAAGTCTCTAACTGACAGAGGTATGGTATAAAATATTGCACTTTTGATTTGCCATTATAGGTTTATAATTTTGTTTATTTGTTTTTTCATAATCAGCAATGCGTTTTATATGTAATGAATAAGTGATAACAGTGTTTTAATTATGTTTGATTTTTCTGGTTGCAAGTGACATTTAAAGATGTCAACAAATCAAGAGATTTGAGTGAAGTTAAGTCTCACAGTTTATCAAGTACACAATGGCTTAAAAACATGACAGACTTACTTTTGTAAGAACAACAAATCTGAATTACATCCAAAAGAGCATCCAAGACCACAGTGTTTTCTTCCTATTTTGGTAACTATTTATTTTTCATACAAATAGGCTGCTATGACTTATAAATGTCCATGTACAAATTACCTAAAGACATACAGTATGATTTATGATGAGATGTTAGGGGTGTGCAAGAGAAAGCATAAGAAGAAGCATCCATAATAACAAGTACAACCATTTCAAGAAAATAGATCATGAAGATAAGTACATTCTTGTGTATGTTTCCAGAACAGAAACTATGGTTGGTTTTCCCTAATGGTTACTGAGAAACAACATGCACAAAGTCAGAAAAGCATGACAAGGGCAACACCTCTGAAAGAATCATGCCAAACTGGTTTCCCTATCCATAATAGATTCTAAGGAAATCTGTCCCTAATGTGGGGATGCTGCACAGGGGACAAATGATAAGGATCATAATCTTAAGACACACATCAAATTTGGTTTCCATATCAGTTTCTGAAAAAATCTGTCCTGATCATATTCAGATGGACGGACCTCAAACCTATATCAGCCTTGAACTTTGTGTGAGTATGGAAACTTCAACCACCCATGGAGCACCCCCCATCCCCCAAAAAAAACAACAACAAAAAAACCCAAAACAACCCATCTTCCCCAACTCCCCCCACCCCCACCCCCCAAAACAGAAAACCAAAAAGGTCACATGCAACGTAAAACCTCCATCTGGAGACTAAGAACGAAACATTTCCAAGGAAACCAAGAAAATAATAAATCACAAAAACCTGTAAATAGCAAAAGGCACCGCTTCAGGTTCTGATTGATATATAACAGAATCTGTCTAAACTGGGACTCATTGGGACTGAAGAAATAAGCTGGTGTTCACAATGTGCTGGATTGTAGAGCTGATGATAATAAACAAACCACGGATGGGCTTGAGATTTTATGCCAGTGTTGACAACTTGCCAGATTGGAAAGATGCCGGTTTTGACAGCTTCCACTGTATCTACCAAGTTTTTCACAACACAATTACATGTTTTTTCAGTTCTGCTCCACCCCACCATTAGACTCACACCAAAATGTTCCATGGAAAAACAAAAAAATAAATAAAAATGCCAAAAATCTGTAAACAGCAAAAATTACAATTACTATAGGTTGCGATTATTATACCTAGCAATTTTGGTCTAAAATTATTGAACAATCTTTGAAAATGATTATGGATGGACGGGCGCACTGACAATGTCTCAACTATATCCACCCACATTACATGCCGGGGGGATAAAAATGACAAAGATCTGCAAATAGCAAAGGGCACCACCTTGAGATCTGCCTCACATGCTTACATGGAAACCAAGAAAAACAAAAATGACAAAAATATGCAAGTAGCAAAAGGCACCACTTTAAATTATGTTGAACAGTCAAAAGATATTGAACAGTTTTTCAGCTGTACTCTGGACACAAAGGTCACCCTTCGCTTTGAGTTCAAACCATTTGCATTGAAACCAAGCAAAATAGATATGACAACAATGTGGAAATAGCAAAAGACACCATGTTAGGTGCTGTTTGATATGCGAGGGGTGTCCAAATGTGGTCGGCTTCACTACATTCTTGATGTCCAATGTTGAATAAACTTCCATTTTATTTTTAAAGGGGCACTGATGCGGAACGAATAATGTTTCTCGCCAACGGTCTAATTACGAAACCAAACTGCAATTTGGTCAGCGCCCGCTCCTTCGACCATGACGGACAAAGGAAGTGGGCTCCTGTCCATATCAGCAGAATTTTTTCACCTAAATAGTCAGGAGGCCGGATGCCCATCATATGCCATTTGTTTAAAAATATCCATGGTATTCCTTGTCCGATCGTAACCAAATATCCCAGCAGTGTAGTACTTTTAGGATGCTTGGATGGTATAGTTTCTGATCCAATTTGATCCTATTTCTGCGTTTCTAACCTCGATATTTAATCATGTTACATCAAAATATGATGTCTACAGGCACGTAGCAAGCCATTTGTTTCAGTACGGAAGATTGCAAAGCTTTATATTTAGGTAGTTTTGAGTGTTGGTTGAGCTGTGATAGCAAATATCATACGTAAATTTTGGTAGCTATGGTAGCTACAGTGGTTTCTTATTTATGATAATAAAAACACAAAGTTGATTTATTTGAATTCGTAAACAAAAAACGATGACTTTGCCTTTGGTAGAGAAATCTGAAAATTTTCTTACGTAAAAAACCCCTTATTTCACCTATTTACCAAAGTACACACCAAATGCCAGTGTGTATTCCTTATGTAACGAAATTCCCTTGGTATCCTCAAAACAGTTTCGGCCCATAAGTGTTTTCAGGCTGTATGCGACACAGAGATTACATCTTCCTTGCTGTAACTCGCGCTTGATGGTGTAAATACACGTGTTATTTGTCATCATTCCCTTAATGATTTTTTAACAGGTATAATTAGTAGTAACACCACTTCGGTTACTCAACAAAGGTTTTCATTTGGCATTTCTCCTGTCTGGAGTAAATACTCAACATTATAAATTAAGGTCTGTAATGGCAAATGTATTGTATGTTATGTAATATGTGCATGTAAGTGATGCAAGAGGGTTTATCAGCTGAGTTACAAAAGCAAACATCGATCAAAGGATTAACCGATAACACACTGATTGATTAATTACTTTTATCTTCTAGCGGATTTGTCAAAAGGCAGAGTGTGTAGATGAAAACACCCTGTCGTAAAGTGTGAGTGCAAAAAAAAAAAAAACTCCCTTCAAAGAATTAACCACCCTTGCGTTGATTGATTGATTGCTCATTATTGGTTAACTAAATTACTTAGAATAGTGGACATCATACAACTAGTTGCCAGGTGTGCTATCTTGGGAGACCAATGAGAGGTTTATCTGGTTTTCATCAACGAAAGACGTGAAACGATGTGTTACTTTTCCGCAAATGAGACAGTTGTAAGACACGCGACACAGAGCAGGATTATTTACCAGCTGCAGATGAATGGAATACGATTTCTTTTACGTGGATATTGATGGATACACTCCTGAACAAGGTAGTAGCCTGACATTGTTGCTATAAAATTAGTCTGTTTTACATTCAGTATTTGCATTTTGTTTTAATGTATTTATTGTAGCATTCAGCAGAATCTGTAGGACAGAAAACAGACACTAGATCGCGTATGTGTGTGAAATAGGATGCACATTGGCAATCTATACAATGTATAAATGTTGCTGTTATGTTAGAAATTTACTATGAGTATAAGCAGATCGTGTGTTCTTTTGTTAATTTTCAGAATCATACAAATATGACAATAAACTAATTAGGGTTATGAGGCAAAATATAGAGACGTACATTGGCTTCGTTATTTTTCCGTCCTAATAGTTTTTTACCATTTCTACCACTGGCAGATGATTAACCTTCAAAGTGTTTCATTTGTTTTCATAATACATTTGTTATGAAGTAAAAAATGACTTCACCTCAGTTGATCTGTCTATAATTAAACTATCAGTTGCGCCTACGGACTGCGCAGCAGAGGTCACGAACCAGTCACGAATTCTGGGATATCATCCGGGTACTCACAGGAGAAAAACAATAACAAAAGTTTACACCAGTCCACGGAAATTGCTCCGCATTTGTGCCCCTTTAAGGAATCATTAGCAAATGAATATCCAGAAATGGACTGCGTTTTCTATAATTCCCACCTCTTTTAACATGCATCTACAATATCCAAACAGAGACTCGCTATTTGGTGCTGGTCTGTAGCCTGAGATTTATTTTCTTCCGGGCATATGTTCTCACTTAGGTCATACTTCCAAATATATCAGAGTCGAGCGCCTATGTAGTTAAGACGTGATAATCTAACTGCCAGAAATAGAACTAAATTGACGTGACACAACATATCCGGTATTCTGTAACTGTACTGAGTTATATCATTCTTATAGTTCTGACATTTCCTATTTCGTCCATAAAAGCATGCGACCTTTTAACAAACATTTTCTTACTCTGGGTTTAGCTTTGCCTTTTCGCACACGCAGTGGAATTTACATCCAAAGTCAATGTAAAGATCATCCCCAACAGTCTCCATTATTGTTGCTGCAACAACACGATTCGATGGATCACCAATCTGCATCAACTTTGACTTTCGGAGAATGGAAGCAAATGTTTCGTCTTGCGAATCTATTTCCTCATGCTCTCTTGTATTAATTCGGATCTGTTCTTCAGTTATTTTCCCCATAGCCCGTGCAAAACCAAGCAATGCCTTTTCTCCGGGTAATGATTCTCCATACTCAGTGGTGACTGACTCAGTCTTTTCCCTCCTAGAAGATTCTTCAACTGTAATAGTTGTGCTTTTACCACTCCCTGAACCGAAACGACATTTGGTCAATGTCAACACTGACGTTTTGCTGAGAGCATGGAGTCTGTATAACATGGAAGCGGCCATGTTTGATTAGGTATCCAATGAAAACGGCTTTTACTGTATTGCAGTAACTAACGGAATGGATGATTGGTTCGAGTGAAAACTTAGTCATCACATCGGCGTGCCCGACGAAAACTGAACAAGTCATCAGTGATCATGAGTGACAACTTTGCAAAGATGATGGAATTCATGTCATTGGTCGGAAAGCTAAAGGTTATTCTAATAGTTTAAAGTAGTGTATATGTCACACCATTGATATCAGAATGCCATCAGTATTTAGGGTATCACATAGAAAAGTGTGAATAAGCTTGTGAACGTTTTCGGGTTTTGAATATTCGCGGTTTACCTACAGAGTAACAGCACCAGAACGTTACAAATTACATTACAATGCCAAATGACGTAATTTGTGAAACTTATCAGAAACAATCCTCTTTGACGTCAGACAGTTCCTGGCGTGGTACCTACATGCTCCTCCTACTCATTGAGTAAGCTGAACGATGTATGCTAGTTTGTGTAGGACAAGGACAGCGGGGCAGTTTATAGCAAGCGGATATGAAAGCACTTTTATTCAAATATATGTAGTACCATATTTCAGTGGACTAATAACTAGTCTCTTAAATGAACATATTTTTACAGGAAAACTCATAGTAAAATATAATGAAAAAAACGCCTGATACTTTCTTTATTTTCAGAAAGTTTTGGAAATCTATACTTGCTACATGTTCTAGACTTGCATGGCTTTCTTGGCTATATTTAATTCAGGGTATCTGTGACAGATTATTTCAACGTAAGTTTTGGAACAAGATGAATTATAAGTTGGAACTAGTGTACATATATGTTTTTCTTCATTCAGAAATTTGCATCATTACTCAGAAATCAGAAATTGTGTTTATTTCATATTTCGGTTTCAATGTAACTTTTGGAATGAAATGAATTATAAATGGGAACTAGTATGCACATATGTTTTTTTCTTTTATTTCTTTCATTAATTTGGATCATTACACAGAACTGGAGTTTATTGGTTTATTTTCTTTTTCTTAGCAGTAAGAATGCATTATAGTGTACAGGTCAGCCATTTTTGTGCCTCTTCTGTCAATATATTCTATTCTATATTCTAGGTCAAAGCGGGTCTTAAAAATATTTGGTAAGGGTTAGACTTAGGGTTTGGGTATGGGACTGTCATGGAATTCTGGAACTTGTGATCTTCATATTGGGGATCCATTACTGATTTCAGTAAGTCAACATGGCATACAAATTGGGATGGCGCTGTCCCTTGCTGCATGTGCTCACAAGTCCTGTAGGCTCTGAACGTGGCTTATAAAGGACATCTCTACCATTTTAGATAAAATGAACTTTTTCAACAATTTTAGCCTTGGTGTCCAATAAACATTTACTCTAAAGGGGCAGTGATTAAGAGCAGTTTCCGTGGACTGGTTGCTTCTTTTGTTATTGTTTTTCTCCCCTGAGAGCCCTGATGATATCCCAGAATTCGTATGCTTAATTCATAGTATTAGTACAGACTGATGAACAAAGTTGAAATCATTTTTACTTCATTATTATGTAAACAAATGAAAACATTTTGAAGTTTAATCATCTGCCAGTGGTGAAAACTGCGAGGACTGAAAAATAAATCTATGTCTTTATATTTTGTCTTCTAATCCAAATTAGTTTATTGTTATATTTGTATGCAATTTGAAACTTTATAAAAAAGCACCATGATCAGCTGGTAGGTATAGTGAATTTATAACATGACTGTAATATCCAAACATTGTATATATTGCCATCATGAATCATATTTCACACATGCGATATGTGTGACCTCGTGTATGTTGTCTGTCCTACAGATTCTGTTGAATGCTACAACAAATAAATTAAAACCAAATGCAAATATGTAAATGCAGATATTAAATTTAAAAGGATCTAAAGTTACAGCAACAATGTCTGGGTATTACCTTGTCCTTTAACTGGCTAAGAGATAAAGAAATCTCTGCAATATTTATTCAGTCTTCAGTGACAATTGTTTATTTATTTTGTGTTAATGTCCTGAAAATTCTCAGTCTGGTGTTACTAACTTAGGTTTATAGAAGAATTTGTCATACGTTTCTCCACCTGTGTCTGTACAGGTGTCAACTTTGAATTCAACAGGTGTGTCTTGAACATACTCTATAACCATCAATGCATAATTATCATCTTCACAGCTGACAGATGCAATATAGAATTCACTTGCCTGATCATCAGACAAAACTTCTGTCTTTACACACTGAACATTTTGTTTTCTGTTGCTTGTACACATCCTGGCATAGTGTCCGATTTTGTTACATACATGACATAACTGACCACTAGTCTGACACCTTGGATGAAGATTATCACAACATGTAAAGGGCTTATTCTGACTGTATGACTGATGATTTCTTTAGTTTCCATGGACTCCTTACCATTACTTCTCTTCTGACCTCGTGAGAGACCAATTCTTCTACCTCAAGTTCATGTTTCTGGACCTTCTGATCCTTCCCTCTTCTAAAGTGTGAATATTGTCTTGATCCCTGATTTAAGACTTGCTTAGCTCTTTTTCTCAGTCTCGTATACAAATTCAACTGGTGTGGTCACACATCACATCTGCTCGTCAGTCCAGTAGTCTCTGCTCATGCCTGGTAAGTGAGCATTAATTAAGAATTAAGTAATCATTGTTTCAGCGTGATAGTATGACAGGGACATTATCCAATATATGTAGCTAGATGTCGGGTGTAATGCATGTCAACCATTTGTTATCCCCTTCTGCACGTCTAGTGCCAGGTAGGGGATATAGGCTCTGTCCATCCGTACATAGAATATCTTAACAATCTTTGACTAGATTTTTTCTATACTTGGTAGCTAGGTTCATCACAGTATACTAAGGATCCCAGTCGTTTGGTGACCTTGACCTTCATTTCAAGGTCACGAGGGAACTCTAATGTTTTGCCCTTGTCACCCCTTCTTAATGTTTTACCCTTGTCAACCATTCTCAGGATTTTCTTCATATTTGACATCAAGCTTCATCTAGGGACGGCACAGGGCCCAGTAGATTTTTGTGATCTTCACATAATTTTCAAGGCCACAGAGACATTTTTAAGATTTCAGCATGTTTACCTACATGTTAAGCTTGTCAGCGAGATCCCTCAAGAGCCATTTACTGGATTTTCTTCATGTTTGATACCAAGCTCAAGGCCCAGTCAATTTTGGTGATCTTCACTTTGAAGATTTCAGCATGTGAACATTGTCAAGAATGGTTCACTGTATTTTCTTCATAGATTTTCAAGACTTCTCTTGAATTTTTTTTTTATAAGCAATTTCTTATTTCCTATTTTTGCATATTTAATACACCATTACATTCATGTCAAGGTCAAAGCAGGTCTTGAAAATATTTGTGTGTTTAAACAGGTACAGAGCAAGATATCAAGAGACTGTTTTTCACAGTCTAAGTAAACTTAGTCTCAGTATATTTCGTTACACTCCGAGACCACTGAGTCTAACAAAACCTAGAAGAAGGTCGCGTCAGGTAACCTTCGAGTGGCCAATGACCGTCCAATCAAACGCGAGATGGTTAAATAGGTTTAACCAATCAGACAACTGCTACTATTTAAGGATCGGAGGGACTTTCAAAATATTCAGTTCACTGACACAGATCTCTCCACAAACAAAAATCCGCATATAACAGACTTATTTGACCTGCAGTATATATACGCTTTTGGGTTTCTGTTGACATGGTTACCATTAGCTAATATTTCCTCAAGATAACATCCTTGAATTTTGCCAAAAACACAATTTTCAGCAACTGTTTACTCACCGTTATCATGATTGTATGTACGCCGTGTGCATCACCCGGAAGCGAGCGTACGCTAAATAGCAATCGGAATTGTTCGGGTACGAACCTCATCAAGACAAAAAGCTCGAAAGGTGTGTGTGAATGTGCATTTTCGTAAGCTGTGTTCTGATTGGTCAGTCTCAAAATGTTACCTGACGTGACCTCCCATAAGGTTTTGTTAGACTCAGTAGTGAAGTGTAATGAAAAGTACTGAGGATAAGAGTACTTATACTGCTGTTTTTCATTTCCTGTTTCCCCTGTTACAGGACAAGGCAATAGATCAGGGGACTTTAAGGTCTTTTGGAAGAAAACTTTGTTTGACAACAGAAAAACAGTAGTATTTTCTAACAAAGCACAAAACCACAAGAACACAAGACCTTGCAACTCATTCACTCACCTATCACACTTTCGAGTAATTTTCTTTCAGTTCAAGTTCATTCAACCTATATGTTTTCTTCATTAGGGAGCAAGAGGAAAGAATTCAGAAAGTCATTTAAAATTTGCAAAATCATGATATGATGTCCACTTTTTATGAGACTTAAGACTGTAGAGATATGGGATTTAGGATGTATTCAAGAGATGTCGTGAGAGGTTGACTGATCATGTTTTTGTTGACATTTAACATATTCTTAAACCACGACCTTCACCTTTATTTTTTTTGTGTGTTTGATTTGATGATTTGCAGTGGGGAATTATGACAGTTTAGTGACAACTGCTTGTTGTAAGAGCAAACTGCAGCAAAAAATACTTCATCTTTTGGAAGTATGCATCAGATGGCGGGAACTACATTACTAATACCCTGTCTTGTTTCTAACACTAGAACTTCAGGCAGCTTACCTCTGTGTCGGCCCCTCACTCCTCACCAAGACTCCATCATTCAAGGAAGTTGCCTGGGATTACAAACTTATGTAAATACACTGTAGTCAGAACCAAATCTCAGTCCATTTAGAGTCCACCCTACAGATGCTCAGTGATGTAAATACAGTGATTAAACTGGAACATGTTAAAGGGTTATGATTTAAAGGCATTTTCAGTGGTTATATTTCTGAGGTTTGTGGGCAGTGAATTCCAGAGTCGTTGGCTGATGAAAGAGAAGACGTGTTTGTAAAGCCCATTTAGTGAGTTTGGCTGAGTGAAGAGAGAGTCACTGGAGGAACTGATATTCTGCTGATTTTAGTTAGGGGATATAAGTTGTTTTAGGCAGAATCAAAAGTTTTTATTGTAGAGACAGTTGTGAGTAAGGATGAGGAGTTTGAAGTTGATTCTTGCAGAGATGGGAAGCTATTGACGTGACTTAAGCACAGGAGAGGTATGGTCATAGCAGGAACAACGGGAGATACAGCTGCTGAATTCTGAATTCGCTGAAGTTTCTGAATTGATTTGGATGACGTGTGTGCGTTGGTGTACAGAGAGTTGCAATAGTCACGTTTTGAAGGTACTAGGCGGTGCATCAACGTTTTGTCAGGTTTGAATGTGAAGATAGTTGTGTATTCTGCTCATGTTGAAAATGCTATAGTAGCAAGCTTTTTGATAGAAACAATATGGGTGTCCTAGTCTGTCTCACAGTCCCCGAACCACATTATTTTGGCTCTCTGCAGTGCTAAAACCTTTAAATGAAGCAAGTCTAGATTTGCTCAGGTTCTGAATCCCTGATCTCCCTGGGTCTCCATTTCAATTAAAATGGGTTTGTTTGTTACTATCAAAAGTACATATGTTAAGTGATTAAGCCTTACTCTATGGGCATGCATGGACATGATGGATTCAAGAATTTTTTTACTCGCAGATTTTGTGCACTGAGAGGGCAAAACCTCAGCATCACCAATATGAAGACACATGGAGTCAGATTGTAGCTTTCTGAGCTGGCATTTGGATCCAATTAGAAGAAATTCTGTTTTGTCTTCATTTAAAGAAAGTTTGTTACATCCATGCTCTTATTTTCTGAATGCACTGTTCAAGTTTTGAGATGTTGCATGAAAGTTCAGTGATCTGAAGCTGACATACAGTTGAGTGTCATCTGCATACAGATGGAGATCCAGAAAATGTTTTCGAATTATGTACAGGTAGGATGTAAATTGTGAAATGAAGTGGCCCCCAAACTGAACCTTGTGACACACTGAACAGAGCTGATTTTTGAGAGTAGGTATCATGGATACTGTTTGGGTATAGTCAGAGAGGTAGGATTGAATCCTCTTTAGGGCAGTGCCAGTTAAACTGCTACGAGTCTCAAGTCTGTGAAGTAGAGTATTGTGCTCAGCAGTGTCAAAGGCACTTGACAAATCAAGAAGAGCTTGTGCTGTGACTTTTTGTTGACCCATATTTACCATAATGTCATTGTGAACTCTAGCAAGGGCTGTTTTTTGTGCACAGGCAAACTGTAGCACAAATGGGGTTGCGCAGCATAGAGAATATGACAAGTCTTCTTATATGCGAGTGAAGCGAGCTAAGGTTGGCAACATACTTTCCTCACTTCGGATCATAAAATATTTTTCACGTCAAATTAAAATATCGCCACTATCAAAGGTACACTCCCATTTCCTCACTTGGTCGTGCTCTCAGATTTCCAACCCCATATTTAATAATTACTCATGTGAAATATGTTTTATTCAACATTTTGAGTGCCCCTTGTGGTATTCTGATCGTTCTTTTCCTCCATTCCCCCTGCCAACAAGAAGAAGCAGAAATAAAAATGAAATACCATATTGCCTATTTTTCTCTATGCCGTGCAACCCGTTTGCGCTACAGTTTGCCTGTGTTTTGTACTATTGGATGATTTGTATGCTTATTTGAAGGACCCTCTGAACTGATTTATCTCCACAGGGTGTTTGATATGAGCAGCTACAACCTTCTCTAGACATTTAGAAACAAATGACAAGTTTGACACAGGTCGAGAGTTTTTGAACTGGTTGGGATCAGATCCAATTTTCTTGAGTATAGGCATGACTAAAGCATGTTTGAACACAAGGGGAACATGACCGAGGGAGAGTGATGTTATGTCCCACAATGCTGGAGCCACGTCAGACGAGAACAGCCAGGTGGGAACAGCATAAGAGCCATTGATTTGGAATTTGCACTTTTCATGTCTTTCAAAATGTTGTCGATGGACACATGACTGAAACCGTGGCTGTCCTGGTAGTCCAGAGAACTTGTGTACTTGATAGCCTCACCATGGCTACTTTTACAGCTATGGGAATACCTTGATTATGTTACAGCTCAGACAATGGGACAGTGACAGTCAATAAGCCACAGGTCCAAGACAACCAATTTGAGGCATAATTCTGACTGATTAGCATCACTGGTATATGGCCACACCGGTGATGGAGAAATGTCTGGTTCAGTGATGTGTCAATGTCCTGCTTCTCCATACATATGGGAAAAATTGTGTTTGCAGACATCTGTCACATGAAATGTGCTCAAAACAGTATCCAGCATGCTCCTTTCCACAAAAAGATGGATGCTGCCAAACACCCATCTACTGTCACCATGGAGATTATGGGGATCACTCTGGAGCAAATGTCAGTGGGGACAGAGATCTGTTCTTTAATCTGAATAATCTAGTACAGATTTGTTTGGTGCTGCTTCCAGATTTTTGGCATTTTTAGTTTTTTGTTTTTCCATGGAACGTTTTGGTGTTAGTCTCATGGTGGGATGGGCTTCGTTTCCGGAGCAGAACTCAAAAAACCGTTCAATATTTTTGCAAAATCAGAACCTCAAGTGGTGCCTTTTGCCATGTACAGATTTTTTGTGCACAGAGAACATATCCGTGGAGTATGCAATTGTCATAGAATATTTGCCCCTCTTATTATTTTGTGGAGAATTTACACTTCAGGTCGGAATTTATACATTACCCTAAAGAATGTTCACAATATGTTTAATGACTACTATTCATTAGTACTTGCAACTTATGGAGTACTGTATTTCTATTTTCAAATATGTGCATGTCACATGCAAGCTTTGGAAGGTTCCATTACTGTATGTTTCAGTGATTGTATTATGTTGGCAATTTGTTATATGGGTAAGCAGTGTTTGTGCAATGGCAAGGACTGTTATTATGTAAGAGGTTTCATTCATGGTTCTTTGAACTACTTTACTTAAAATTCTGTGTTTTGATATAGTTTTTGAATTTGACTGACTTTAGGACAAGTCCATTTATATATTGGGGTATGTGCCTTATCAGTAGTTATTTAGGCATATTGAAGTGGTGTATCATTACATTAATGTTATAATACTTTATGCTCATATAATTTCTGGCATAACTGGTCTGCATTGTATTATATATACATGTACAATTTGAGAGTTGTTCCCACATGGGAGAGTGTATTAATGAATGGATGTTTATGCATGTAAATCACAGGTTCAGAGGAGTTATTTGCCTTTTAGGTACTATTCTGTATTCAGAGATTGTTTGAGAATGAAAATATTATGAAATATGAATTTATTTTCAGCATTTCATTGTTACAGAATATACCTTGAGAACATCATTAAAGGATATTTGATTATCATATATATTAAAAGATATCATCAAATCACTGCTAGA
The DNA here is from genome assembly GCF_037392515.1 of Haliotis asinina. Taxonomy (NCBI): domain Eukaryota; kingdom Metazoa; phylum Mollusca; class Gastropoda; order Lepetellida; family Haliotidae; genus Haliotis; species Haliotis asinina. The sequence goes on from NC_090282.1 coordinate 49,188,692, forward strand.
CATGGAACGATGTCATAGAATTGTTTAGTCATAAAGATTTATTACGAATCAGTCTAAGTAAACTTAGTCTCAGTGTATTTTGTTATACTCCACCACTGAGTCTAACAAAACCTAGAAGAAGGTTGTGTCAAGTAACCTTTGAGTGACCAATGACTGTCCAATCAAACGCCAGACGGTTAAGTAGATTTTACCAACCAGAACAGCTACTATTTAGGGATCAAAGGGACTTTCAAAATATTCAGGTCACTGACACAGATCTCGCCACAAACAAAAATCCGCATATATAACACATTTATTTGACCTGCAGTATATACGCTTTGGGATTTCTGTTGACATGGTTACCAATCATCCTTGAATATTGCCCAAACCACAATTTTCAGCAACTGATTACTCACCGTTGTCAAGGTTGTACGTATGCCATGTGCATCACCCGGAAGCGAGCGTACGCTAAATAGCATTCGGAATTGTTCGTGTATGAACCTTTTCAAGATAAAAAGTTTAAAGGCTATGTGCAAATATGCACTTTTGCGATTTGGTAAGCTGTGTTCTGATTGATCAATCTCAATGGTTACCTGACGTGACCTCCCATAAGGTTTTGTTAGACTCAGTGGTGGAGTGTAACAAAAAGTACTGAGGATAAGTTTACTTAGACTGTATTATGAATATATTGTAAATTTAGATTCCAGTCACACAAATTACAGATATGTAAAACAAGGTATGATAACGGTATTGATACTGGCCAACTGTTATGGTCTAATTGTACAAGGGGTGTTGTAGAAGATGAGTATCACTTCATATTAGTTTGCCCATAGTATAAGCATCTAAGAGAATGGAATGAGACCATACATAGTATGCAAATTTATCATGAACACTGATAAGCTTTGTGTAAATAAATGTTCATCGTCTTTATACTTGTCAGTACTATTCTTTGTAACTGATTTTACCACTTGTTTGATCAAGCAGATCAAACTGTTTGTAATGTCAAAATAAGATTTAACATAAACATAAGTAGGAGTTTATTGCCAGCATGAACACCAGCGTAAAGCTTTGATAACTTGTTTTGTGCTAGGGCTTTATTATGTACACATGTATGTATACTGGAAAAATGTGTGTTATACTATAAAACTGATGTCTAGTGTATTTGAAGTAAAGTCAACCTGTTTAAGGGAACTATAGTCTTTAGTCTTGGTTTGCAGGTATCAGTATCAGTATCAGTATCAGTAATAGTATCAGTAACAGTAACAGTAACAGTATCAGTATCAGTATCAGTAACAGTATCAGTATCAGTAACAGTATCAGTAACAGTATCAGTATCAGTAACAGTATCAGTAAAAGTAACAGTATCAGCATCAGCAACAGCATCAGTAACAGTATCAGAAACAGTATCAGTAACAGTAACAGTAACAGTAACAGTATCAGTATCAGTAAAAGTAACAGTATCAGCATCAGCAACAGTATCAGTAACAGTATCAGTAATAGTATCAGTATCAGTAACAGTATCAGTAACAGTAACAGTATCAGTATCAGTAACAGTAACAGTATCAGAAACAGTATCAGTATCAGTAACAGTATCAGCATCAGTATCAGTATCAGTGTCAGTAACAGTAACAGTAACAGTTTCATAATGTGGGTTCAATGGCAGTTTAATTCTGTACAACATCATATAAAATCGTCCTTATTTATTTCATGCATTGGTATGTTTATTCGATCCACTGGTGTGTGAACATATAGCACACATAGTGACTGTATTTCTTACTAAAATACCACGGTCAACACTATCCAGGTCCAACACTCTTAGCAACAGCCATACAGTATCCTGTGCAAGACTAAACTGCACTAGATACATTTTATCCCCCCCGGCATGTAATGTTGGGGGATGTAGTCGATGCCTTGTCTGTCTGTCTGTCTACCCATCTGTCTGTCCATCTGTTATCGTTTTGTTTCCAGAACATAACTAAAAAATTGTTCAATGTTTTTAGACCAAAATTGATAGATATAATACTAGTAATCTGAACCTATGGTTGTGCTTTTTGGTATTTATAGATTTTGGGCACTTCTATTTTTTTTTGTTTTTCCATGGAATGTTTTGGTGTTAGTCTAATGGTGGGGTGGGCTTTGTTTCCTGAACTCAAAAAGCATTCTATATTTCTCTGCAAAGCTTCGTAGATATACCAGTCAGAACCTAAAGTTGTGCGTTTTGCTATGTACAGGTTTTTGTGATTTATTATTTTCTTGGTTTCCATGGAAATGTCTCCAAATGGTGGGATAGGCTTTGTTTCCAGAGCAGAACTCAAAAACTTCTTAATATCTTTCTACAAAAGTTGGCAGATGTCGGGGACAGACTCTAAAGAGGTTCCTTTTGCTATTTACAGATTTTTGTGATTTATCATTTTCCCATTTTCCATGGAAACGATTCGGACCTAGTCTCAAAAGGGATGGATTAGCTTTGTTTCCGGAGCACAACTGGAAAATGTTTTAATATCTGTTAGCAAAACATGGTAGATATGTGTGGCAGAACGCAGAGTGGTGCCTTTTGCTATTTACAGGTTTTTGTGATTTATTATTTTCTCGGTTTCCATGGAAACATTTTGGACTTTGTCTCAAAATGGAGGGATGGGCTTCATTTCCAGAGCACAACTCAAAAACCATTTGATATCTTTCAACAGATCTTGGCAGATATATGAGACAGATTTTGAAGTGGTGCCTTTTGATGTTTACAGATATATGGCATTTACATTTTTCATGATTTCCATGGAAACGACTCAAACTTTGTCCAAAGAAACATCAAGTAACTGTCAGATGATTTGTCCTTTGAAATATGTCTGGGCTGGAGGGATATGTTATTTTCTGATGACTTCTGTTTCAAGTTTAAACCATGACAATTTGTATTATTTTCCCAAAATCTGAGTTGCAATGCGAACAAACATTCACAGCTGCGACTGCTATCTTTGTTGACACTGGCATGCTTGATTGTGACAGGAGCTTAGCTGATGGGCTACTGTGAGAAAATGGAGCCAGCAATGGGTGGTAAAAGTATCAGGCCGAGCCATATATGCATCCAGTAAAGTGGAGATTTATTGGAACATATACTCTAGAGATACCGAGGATGCTTACATCTCCTCTCCTCCATTGCTTCGACATGAACTGCTTTTGAGCTGTGTATCTCAAGATACTAAGTGATATTAACTTATTAACTTGTACTGTCAAGATATTAACTTGTGCGCTCAAGATGCAGACCTGTGCCAGTTATATTTGGACACTTGACATAATTTCCATAGACTTACATGTCATTTAGATTGTAGCATAACTTGGATGTTATTCTCGGAAGATCCAAGTCAAAGTTACACTTTTATGAGGAATCATCTTACCCACAATCACATAATTTCTGTTTAATTTTCCGTTGTTTATTTATTGAATGACAACATTTTTATCAGCATACACAGTGACAAGAACTCATTTAACATGGTAACCTATGGGATTGTGCATTGTGAAACTTGGGTACATAAGTTGATAAATGTGATGTCATTAGTTAAATAGTGGTCGGAAAACTGAACTGAAATTATATGTTCAATGCAGAGATGATTTCACATTTTCCTGTCAAAGATCCATCCTAAACTCACTTCAAGAAACTTATTTATGCTACATTGAAATAACATGTAAGTCAATGGAAATTACATCAAGTGTCTGAATATAACTGGCACGTGTCTGTAACTAACTTGAGTGTTCAAGATATTATCGTGTGCACCCAAGATACTAATGTATGCACTCAAGATAACTAACTTAAGTGCTCAGTTTTTTAACTTGTGCTCTCAGAAGTCACATGGGTATGAAGATAGCATGGTGAAAGCAGTATATGAATCACAGGCTTCCCTGTGATAGATCATCATCTTTATGTCATCTTCTCTAAGGAACCTTCTAATTACACTCAGAACCTGGAATTAACTGCCAGGACCATATGCTTTTTGACTATTCATGGGCCAATGAGCTTATACCATTCTTCCACTTGCTTCCACATTAGATAGGTTTCCACAAGATAGAGTATTATGTTCAATAAGTTTTCTAAAATGGTATCTTCAGAAAATTGAACTCCTCCGCTGGAGGAACAGATGAATTTGGATTTCATGTTGGGAACTTTGTAATAAAGACAATTCTAAGAGCACAGATGTGGCATAGGTGAAGAAAACTATCAAGTCACTTAGCTTCTGGATCCTCCTGACTGCATAAGATTAGAACCATTCCAGCATTTCATGTCTTGTGGATGACTCTGTGATTCAAACAGATTACATTAGCCTGACTGTCGGCATCATCCTACACCTTTGCATAATTTTACCTCAGAGGCGTATCAATGAACCCCAAAGGCCTACTTGACTAGGAGGCTCTGGTGTTTGCCCAAAACTGTTAGCCATCTCAGGCTAACCTCTTCTTTAGGAAAAAAGGTGGGTTGTTGTTCGATAGTGCCTCAGAATATTGGTTTTATCCTGCAGTAGACACCTTTTCCTGAATTGGACGTCCCTGGATTAGACAACTGCTGGGACAAACAGACATATTCTGCAGTGAGTAACTCAGTTCCTGTTGAATCTTAAACGGTATCCCAGAATATCTTACACCAGAGATACGCCAGGAGAGATTATGCCAGATTTCCTGTACTATATCTATTGTAATTCAAGCATATAGTGGAACATCCTACTGTTTCATTTGGTGTCTTGAGTCAAGCTGATTTGATTTGAGTTGGTTTTTACATCACATGAGTATTATTCCAGCCATATAGTAATGAGATCCAATTTGCATCCATTACCATTTTTTGGTGTTTGAAAAGACTGTAATTTGACATCAATGACTAGACATGGAAATGTGTATGGCCTTTGCTATATCACTGACATTCTTAATCATTTAATGAAGATGTGTTTTATTTTGACAACTAGCCATTGGCCATCCACCCATTAAATTACATTTGTGACCTCATTCCATTGTCTGTTTGCACTATTACTTTTCAGAAATGGAGTGATGTGCACCAGTTTCAATTAAAAGACTCCATTTTCATATTTACTTTTGATAACAGAAATATTTCCAATACTTTGAATGTAATTGAAGTAGGATAATATCCTTGTAACTCTCCATTCCTTAAAAGTAATGTGTTTTGGCACCTCTGGGGACTTGACACCTTTACTTTTAAGGAATGGAGAGATACCCAGACATTACCCTATATGTAATCATGGAAGACAATGCTAGGCCACTTAACTCCCGTAATTTGGCAGAGTTTCTGAGGAATAATATTATGATACTCTCCTGTGGAGCCCAGATCTGAACCTTTTCGAGTGCGTCTGGGACGTTCTTGGTCATTGTCTGCCGGCAAGGGTCCCTTTTGTTCAAATCGGAGGTTCATGAAGTGTGGTGGTCTTGTTAATGTACCCGTAGACTCACTAGTGGCATGAGGAGAAGAGTGGAGGTTGTCATCCATGAACGTGGCAGATACTTGAGAATCTGGTGTCAAACACCTTAATAGATTACAAAGGGCCTCTACAGACAGCGAGATGCGACATTATCTCACATAAAATTGTGCCAGGACAATACTGATTTAGTGTCTTCTATTCAAAATCAACAGTTTGGTGATTATCATGTACAGAGCATACAAATTAACATTTTGCTGACAGGTTTTTTGAGTCAGTTATTCAATCATCAATCAGATAATCATGCTTTTTTGCCCTTCTAAAAGTTTCTGTTCATATCATTGCAAACCTCTCATGGCTGTTTTTGTGAGCATAAATAAAGCAGTGTAAAAAGTGGTCAGAATTTCAGTTATGATGGTTGATGGCAGTGCTCTGTTTTATCAAACTGATACTTAAAGTGGGACTAATCCTTACTATTAACATACAAATTATCTAAGTATGAAACTTGCTTAGAATTTTTAGGTCTGACTTTTTGAATGAACAATCTGTCAAAATGAAATATTTTTGGTCTGACTTGTGAACCAGTGAACTTGTGACGTGAAGGGTCTGATTTGGTGTGCACAGCAGTTTTGAGATATGTGTTTGTGTGTTGGCACCACCATTGTGTTCCACCTATGCTACTGAGGCTTCCATGCTAAGCTGTAAAGATGTTACGTGATTTCCCGATATCTCCCTGTTGTAAAGTTTGGACTTGGCTGAGTAATTAAAAATTGTTTTTATCTAGGCAGATACCTGTTGCTGTTTAATGATTTAAATGAATGCCAGATATAGTTAATCATCTTTCAATAATAGGTTATACAGGGGTTTAGAAGCATTTGTATTATTTTGCACTATTCTAAGTTGACCACTGAGAAGGAGTATAGTGATGAAATTGTCAGTAGTCTCAGTCACTGTCACCAAGCACTTTATCTCGCATAAGGCATCCAAGTGGCAGGCATTCAACTTCTGAACTGACCAAAGCTCTCTGTTGTATTGGACCACGTTTTCTGCCATGCTTCTTGTCAAAGCTGTTGACAGTGGTACTTTGGCTTTTGGGGAATGACAAAATTGGTGATTGTGATTTTGTCTGGTGATATTTGCAGCTCTGGTGCTTAAAAATCTCCATGACAAACAATGGCCATGGTTATGAACATTAAGGTGTACAACTCGACCACCATTCTGTGAACATGCAAAATATCATACCAAGGATATTTACTTAAACACTTACTTAAACAATTGTTACACATAGTTTTCTGAATTTGTTGATACCAAAACATCTGCCAGGAAACAAAAAGGGCACAAGATTAATGATGCAGATTTATTTTATTTTGTCCAATAAAGTGTGTTTCCTGAACCCTGATAATTAATACAAACATGTGGAATATGGCCATTCCAACAAGTAATACACTTTATAAAGGAATAATTACAGTAGAAGTCATCAAAAACAGCTTCTTTCTAATCCAGGCTTATCCGTGGCTTGTACATTTATCATCAGCTCAAAAATCTGGTACATTGTCTAAACCGGATTATCTCTTCAGTCCCAGTGAGTGCCAATTTAGACAGCTTCCACTGTAGTTAAGTTTGATTTATTTGGTGTGTGCCTGTTGTATCTAATCAATTCTTGCATATGTAAAGTCAAAATCTGTCATTTCACCTCCTTCATACTTTGTTATGGAAATGTATCATGTGCAATGTGAGGCTTACAAAATGTTATTTTTTCTTGATTCAACAAGTGAATAAAACTGAGCTTGTAATGTCAGACATGTTTATTTAGTTCAGGTGTTGTTAATGCTTTGGTCTTTTGATGTAAAGCTATTTTAGCATTTTTCAAACCAGATCTAAAGATACGTTCAGCCAAGAATTGAAAGATATGTTATCATATAGCTAGAGATAGGAATGTTATACAAGGTTAGCCTTCATCCTTACAGCCCAGACTGTAAAATGAGAAATACACTTTCAAAATCTATGGTTTGTAGACTCTCTGCATCCATACTTTTTGCTGAGTGTCTTCATAACACACATCTTTCTACTATGACGTATTATCAGCTTCTACTGGTAAGTCAGTATTTTGATATTTCAGGGAATGAACATGAATACTGCTTTGCTTTGCTTTTGAAGACAGCTTTTACCAGGCAAAGCTGTGACATTACCCCATCAGTGTATAGCATGAGCATGTTCTTGCAACCACAGATGATCACCATTTGAAATATGTTAAGTTATTTGTCATGTATGCCTAGAAGAGTAGAAACATTCTGATATGACATGAAGTTTTCTTAAAATGATCCTGCACTGTATTGTATGCACTTTATGTATGTTTTCCTAGGTCCTTGTTACAATAAATATTTGAATTTGAATTTCAGTTTATCATTTGGTTCATAACAGAAATTGTCCAAAAAATACAGCCATTAAATGTCATATTTTATGTAATTTTATTCACAGGTCCTAATTACTCACAAAATATGAAACATTCTTGGGATTCCTTACAATGTTGCTCTACCAGTATGAATCTGAGTATTTTGAGCAGCATGCATGGTCATTCATGTCAGTATCCAGATTTACATTGAACTTAAGAGAACCCATTGTTGTTCAACAATACCAAGCAATTTCTGTTCCAGAAAGTCAGTTGTTTAATCTGCAATCTGGTGGTGATGACAATCACTTGAGGGAGCCACTACAGTGTTGTCCACTTTTCAACTGTGTTCTACACTAGCTGGTATTTTCTGTACTGGCAACTTATGACTTGTACACCCCCAAACCCAAAAGAAGTGATAATTTTGCATGTATTCAATCCTATATTTTCCAGCATGTACGTCGTACTGGCTGGGTACGGAAGAAAGTTTGTGATGGAAGTGGTCCTGAGAGTGTCGCTGACCACATGTACAGAATGGCAGTGCTGGCTTTCCTTGCTGAACCTGGGGCGGGATTAGATAAACACAGGTAACAGATATTTAAAGTTGTTTAACTAAAGATGGAATTCAATAATAATTTTGTCATACAGTGTGAAATTATTCGGCACCTTACCTATCATGCTTATTAGATCAGGGATGATGGTCTGTGTTCACTGTGTGTGTTTTCAGGTTTTTGTTTTTTATAGAGAATGTGATATTCGCACATTTCATTTGTATTCCTAAAGCAGACATTTTAAATGTTGAGACGAAGCTAGTATTAGAAACAAGATTGATCTCATAGGTGATTAGTTAGAAAATGTATTGTAGGTGATGGACTCTCGGTTTCCATGGCCTGTGGGACTGAGGATGTGACATAGATAAATTATTGGAGAATCACACTCCAAACAAGCTCATGTTCTGTCAGATTGTGATGTAATCATTGGCAGCATGTATCTGAAGAGAAAATACTAATGATTTGAGTCCCTCAAACATTTGAATGTCTTTTTCCTGATACTTGTTTCTGATCCACATGTTCCACTATATATAAAATTTTGACATCTATTGACTTATGCTGTCCTCCCTTGCGAAAAGATCATGAATTCTTCATGAAGAGTTCATGAAAACTTCATGAAGAATTCATGAACATTAAATGAGACATCTACTTCATGAAGAATTCATGAAGATACTCCCTGAAGAGTTCATGAAGATACTTCCTGAAGAGTTCATGAAGAATTCATGAAGATACTTCCTGAAGAGTTCATGAAGATACTTCCTGAAGAGTTCATGAAGACCCCCCTGAACTGTTCGTGAAGACTTCCTGAAGAGCTTTTTCGGCCTTTTTCTGCAACAAAAGTCACATAATCTGACCATGCCATGCAAGCTGGCAGGCAACATATAAATTCGTCACCAATAGATGTAACATAAATTAAATATCAAGCAGCAAAGAGGACACAAACAGAAAACTAGATTTTGATGATATTTCCTTTTTATTCAAATCTTCAGCAGAAAATTCTGATTAATTATTTAAAAACAACACAAAAACCTGTATCCAAACATTGTGCTCTAGAATTAAAGAAGCTGTCATCCATATATACTTGTTCTATCTTTACTACAGCTTGGATGTCAATCAGTCTGTATCCAGGAAAATGAACTCATTAGGAACACCATTTCATGCAGTAGATTGTAATATACAATTTCAGAAAGTGTAATCCCTTCAGACTATATGTTTTTTAAGTAGACAATGAGAGTCACAACCAAAAGAGAATTTACAACAGGGCCTTTAATCATCTACCTGGAAGTTGTACATGGGGCATCACAATTTATCTCAGAAGACACAGGATGGAAGAACCTTCAGGAAGAGCAGTGGTAACATCACTGAAGATGCCCACATTGGTTTAAGAATGGTTAGTGACTGAGTGAGTTGAGTTCCAGCAATATCACGACAAGGAACCCAAGAGAAGGGCTACATACATTGTACTCATGTTACGAATCAAACCGAAGTCTTCAGTGCGAAGAGTGACCACTTTGGCTCAGGAATATAATCATCGAGAACTTCATCTTTGTGTTTCAACATTTGCAGAATCGCCCCCATTTCCTCAGAATCGCCCAGTGGAAATCTGAAAAACATTGCAACCAACAACATTTAATCATAGTCTTTCCATTTCAAAGAGTCTAAAGCAAATACTGAAACTTTGTTGTTTTAAAAAAAAATTGCTCAAAATGTTAAGTATATATAACTTGTTTCAGATAATTTTTCACCTGATTAATTAAACTATTTTAAATAATTTAATAATTTAATTTTACACTGATGACCTTAAATTATTTTTTTTAATACAAAGAGTGCATATCAAGTAACAAAACTGGCTTCTAAATCACTAGTCTACATTCATAATCAAATATATTCTGAAATATCTGCATTTCCCAACACTTAAAATAATCAGCACATCATAAAATAGAAAAACGTATCTTCATGTAACTGAACCTATTTCCAACTCAAATAGATGACTAAACATTGTGGCACATTCACTTTTAATTGACAATGTGTAATTATTCCAAAAGTGAATACAAAAACGACAGAGAGAAAATGAAACATCCCTGAAAGTGCCTATAGCAATTATCTCCCTTTTCATTTGAATTTATTTTGTTGTTTATGATCTAAACCAAACAAACTTAGCACCAAACTGGCACCTTGAACTCTGACACCATCTGCATGTGCTCAGATTTAAGTCACCAGCGTTACATGCCCCTGTGTAAGTCCCATCGTACACAACGTTCACATTATCATTCCGTACACATTACTGATTTTCCTTCTGAGACTAAGAGACATACACTGCTATATGTTTAAAAAAAGTTTCTGTCATTCTCCTCAAAGCTTATCCCTTCACCAATGTTTGTTTATGCATATTCCGGCACTCAAAATAATTTCAAAATTGTTGTTATTTACGTACCGCTCATGGAAATCACCTTGGGATGCATCCATAGGCAGTTAATCTAGTCGATTCCTTTATCTTGAGTCAGTTCTTGACATATCCATCGTTGTATTATCCACGAAATGCGCGAATCGCAAATTTATTAGTGATATTCATCGCCTGAATCGTTGTCTGTTGGCGAAGTTGCATTTGGCGCCTTCTGCCTCGCTCTCGCGCTCGAAGACAGCAGCAATGGCGTCATGCCGGGAAACGGTCGCGTCTTTCCGTACAGAATGTTGCAAGTTTGAAGTAAAGACATTTTTTGATAGAAAAGAAAAATTAAGTGTAAATATAAAGCTTAGATCAGGAGTAAATCGTGTCTATAAATAAAATAAGATGTATGATTATTGTTATCCGTTCTTAAAGTCGCAATAGATTTCGGAAGAACGAAGGGCGGGGCAGTTTTGGCGCGAAAGTTACTCCATCATACCGACAGTGTATAATTTCTCATCTTATGAACAAATAATGGCAAGAATTACAATATTTAGGTATCAATATCGAAATTAGAACTTGTCAATATACATGTCGTATTATTGTCAACGGCGGGGATCCCGTAAAAACATGTTCTGAGTTCACGTTCCGTTGTCGATCATAACTTGGAAGAATAGTTTATAATGCACATGTCCCTGGTCATAAATTTTATTTCATTAGTCTAAACTGACGTAGTTTTAGGGTCATATCGTGCTGGACAGGGAGTGACAGTGGAATGTGTTCTAAAATCGAGAGCATTGAATGTTTTCAACGAAAAGATCAACTTGCGGGTTATGATGCTGTCAGAAGCATGGCGATATCAAAATATTTTTCCACGTTTCTTTTTTTTCTAGTACCGAGTCGACTGTTAATGTTTTTGACAGTTTTATGTTTTTGCTTCGTTATGAACTTTGCGGAAGACGTTCTTGCGATAGTAAAGTATCTGCATGCATGTCCGATCGTGAGCAATCACGGGAGAAATTCAAAGAAATGAGACGATTTTGACAGGAAAACTTTACTTTATGGAGTAAATATGAATAAGGAAGACAAGTAGAAAACTTCCACAGTACCAACTGGTTACGCAGCTATTTTAGGAAGGTAAGTTTTAACTTGAACTGTCCCTATGTTACTAAAACAACTTCTGTTAGGCACAGAATCGTTTAGCGTTCTTTCATGCATTGTTTGTTGTATAAATTATGAAACAACAACAAAAATTACTAGACAAAAACTAGTAATGCCACGAGAGATTGGATTTACAGATAATTTAAACTTAATTAAATATGTGGAAAGTATGTTTATGCCTCATCTGTAATCATTTACATAACAACTTATGTAACATGAATAAAAGTATTGTAGCTTGTAATATTTATTCTGTATTTTCTTTTTAATGTAGTTTACTCTGGAAATTTGTAGTGAATAAGACTAGACTTACTTCATGAACAAAAACTTCATGAAGTAACATATAACTTCATGAAGTGTAAAATAACTTCATGAAGTTGAAGAACTCGTCATGAAATATGTCTTCATGAAGTAACAAAACTTCATGAAGTGTGAAATTACTTCATGAAGTTGACGAAGTCTTCATGAAGTGTGTCTTCATGAAGTAAGTTCATGAAGATTAAAGCGAAAGTTGATGAACACTTCATGAACTCTTCATGAAGTCTTCATGAACTTCATGAAGACTTCATGAACTCATGAACTGAGTTTCGCATGGGGTCTAAGGATTAAAAGATTAAGTACTCCCCCTGTCTGGTCACTGCAGTTGTAATGGTAGGACACACCCCATTTTGTTTATTCTGTATTTCATTGGCTATTGTAGGTTACACCCATTTTTGTATCAGTCAGCAAATCAGAATCTTTGTATTGTTTAAATTGTAGTTAAAAATTTTTGTATCTATCGTGGAATAATAATTTATACAAAAATTCATTTATTATCACTACAAGCATTATGCATTAGGATTCAGATATTAAGAAAATATACATATAGCATATTAATTTCATCATGATCAGTAGTAGCTTAGAGGAAGACACCAGCTTAAAGCAAGAACCAATTTCATAGATCTACAAGGGTTTAAAATTACAAGTGCATTGTTTAAAGATGTTTGTACATAAATCCTAGCCTGAGATATTGCTACAGTTAGACAAACAGTTCATTCTAGACAGTTTAATGAGCTTCCATGAAGAAAACATATCATTAGTACAATAGTGTGACAACATTTTTAATTAAGGTCATTAAGCCATGGCCCAGTGAAGCACATCTATTGTAATCCAAGCTATTATAATTGACACATCAAAACAGGCTTGGATAGAACTAGCCCAAGCATACAGTAAATGTGCCAGCAGGATTAATGCCACTTAAGATAGGATTAATAGGATTAAGAGCACTCCCCTCTGTCTGGTTATTCCATTAGGTCACACCCCACTCTGTACATTCAGTATTTCATTGGCTATTATAGGGCACACCCATTTTGTATCTTTAACTAGCCACAACCTTTTTATTGTTTCAAGTTTAGTTAAATAGTCTCCAATTCCATTTGTGGCTCAGAAGGGTTTAGACTTCCAACTCAGACCAACTCTAGCCCTCAGCCCAGAGGGTTGTACCGACTCTCTGTGGCCACCCTTGTTACTCTGTCTCTTGTAAATAAAATTGTAATTAGCTTCTTGTGACTTCGGACTCTTTGCTGAGTTAATTCCCCCAAGCAAACCAGCACGCCAGTTAGATAAGGGATTTCACTGGTACCCTCACTTGGACCCGAGATCCATATCATAACATTACACACAAACTCTATGTGCTGAAGTTGTACCAAGTATTGTATAAAATACAGCAAAAGACAAACATGTTTTTATTGGCATGGTCATGTGCTTCTTTCAGAAATGCTTTGTAGATGGGATGGTGGGGGCAGGGGGCACTTTTTTCATGGGTTTTGTCTTGAAGATGTAGCCGGTCAAACTCAGAAGTGCACAGATTTTTTTGGTTCTTGTTTTGTTGTTTGATGCCACACTTAGCAAATATTCCTGCTATATGGTGGTAGTCTTTGTATGATCAAGTCTGGTCCAAATATATTGTGCTAAGTAGATAGTGCACATTCTTGCAAAGAAGAGATTACATATTTGGGTTCTTAAGCTCATTAATCCAAGCATTTCTGGGGTGAATCAACAGGGAGAGAGTATAACTGTCAACAACACTGGCAGTAGGGCAGAGCCTGGCAATGATGATGAACTATCAGCCAATGGTTACCATTATTAGCAATTCTGTGAATACTATCTACCACCCTCCTCCCCATTCTTATGTCCCTGGATAGAAAGTGAGTATTTTCCACCTTTGTAATCTGAAGAGCAAGATTCTGATGTACCAGAGGTAGTATTCTTAGAATTTTTAGTAATAATGACTATTGTTCCTATGTTCTTTTTATTCTGTTAAACATACTCATGATTATTTAACATTATTGGGAACAAAATTCACTGTACATTTGAATTGACAAATACTGCCTTTGCTGCTGTCTTGATGCCTTGCATAAAAATTTTCCTCTATTCTTCAGTTTTCATTTAATTCAGAAATGTGACAATTTGTTAATTTATTTACATAAATGTAAGAGATGTTAATTTCCAATGTAGGTGTATGAAGATTGCTCTTGTTCATGACTTGGCTGAGTGTATTGTGGGTGACATTACACCACAAGATGACATAAGCAAGGAGGACAAACATCAAATGGAGAAGGTGAGTTCCAGCGGATACAAATGGTGGGGAGGAGAGCCCATTGGGAGCATTATACTGGAAAGGTGGAAAGAATTTACAATGCTCATAGTATCAATCACTGGATTGTCTGGACCAGCCTTTGATGATGTTTTTTGTCAGCTATTCCTTTTTTAACAATGCCACTTCTGATATACTTTTGAGATGTTGTCAGTTTGAAAAACTTTTCCCAGTCCTCAGCCAAGCATTAAACTATTGAGGTAATAAGTTGGTATCTTTTTTTCACCCAATATACCACTACACAGAACAATTTTTTTCCAATACATATCATTCCAACATATGATATGGTATAATGGTATACTGGTAAACCCATTTAGCCATAATAGAATGGATTGCTTTAAATAATCCAGTTGTACGTAGGGTTCAAAATCAGATTAGACTATAAATAATGTACTGGCATTTAGTTACAGTAAACGGCATATCTTTAAATGTCTTGCACCACTTAGCAATCTGCCCAACACTTCCACAGTCCTCTTTATGTCTTTCACCAGCTTTTGTCCACAGTATCAATGCTTTTTGCAGCTTTTGCAGATATATTTCTTTTCTTTACTTTAGCCTTGTAGAATTCTTGTATTGTACAATAAGTGTATTATGGTATAATGGTATACTGGTAAACCCATTTAGCCATAATAGAATGGATTGCTTCCAATAATCCAGTTGTACGTAGGGCTGAAGACTGTCTGGTCTATGAAAAGCGGATGGATATGATTTATGCATATATGCTATGTCTTGGGTGCTTACTTCAGTCTATTTACTGTATGAGAGCTTGACATATAATGCAAAACATACTCTTCAAAAAAGAAACTTAACATGCTGTTTTGAAGTTTATTTACTGAGTGCAAACAATGCCATCATTGTTCATTTACAGTAAAATCATCACTTTACAGACTTCCAAAACCAGAACATCCTGAAAGTGTTTGGGTGGTATAAAATATATCTGTCTGTGTGACCACCATGAGCGTTGATAACAGCTTCACAGCAGTGACCCACAGAAGGAAGGAGATGCCAAATGCTGTCTTGAGGAATGTTGTATTACTGTTGCTGAAGTACTGCGTGCAGTTCTTGTAGTGTCTGAGGTGGCGGATTACGCTGGTGCAAGCATTGATCAAGAATATGCCGTAGATGTTCAATTGGGGACAAATCAGGTGATCAAGAAGGCCATGGTAATCGTTACACCTGAACATTCTTTTGCTGGATGAAGTCTTGGTGAATGTGAGGTCAAGCATTGTCATGCTGGCAAGATCCCCTGTTGACATTGTGTCAGGTTGTTATGTCAAGAATTTACATCAAACTGTTCTTTTGGCAAAAAGTTCCTGTAGCCGATTGCGGAGTGTCTGTGCAGAGATTTGGTGCTGTCTAGGTGCGAGTTGTTGTGGATGCTGCTGCCTTGGTGTGTGAACAAGGATGTCACACCCAGATGTGGCAATCCTGGGGGGCGGTGGTAACTTTGAGTTGATTTGACCTGGGTCTGTCATTAACACTCCCAGTAATGTTGTATTGGGTCCATAGGTTTAGGTGGTCTGTCTGGAGAGACTGAAGTGCCTTACCATCTCATCTGGCAATGCTCCTCCTTGGAAACAGCCACTGGCATTGTGTCATTGAATGTGGAGAACTGTTGATGTGGCATGTTAAAGCCCACAGTCACAGGCTTCAGACTGGGGTGATACACAATTTCTTGATTCATGTGCATTTCATGTAGAGTGCATTATAGTGATACGCTACAAACATGAGTGTCACGTGACATTTCTGTTCAACGTTTCTTTTTTCAAACATTTTGTCATTGGCCACTGTTCCTGCACATGTTGGGATTCAGCATGGATGGTTTGTGTAAAATATTTTCCTAAATTCAAACTGTTCCTACGAGTATGTACTTTCCTTTTTGAAGAGTATGTAATATACCTGTTGTGTGGTTTTGCTTTTACCTCCTAACCAAGAGCAAACAAATTGAAAAGATTTGGATACACACTGCCATTTCAATGAAAAACTGTTGAACACAAACAGATCATAGACACAAGGCTATGAACATGTCCTTTACACTTTGTTGGATCTCTGAAGCACAGCCTTGAAGAGCCATTGACAGCAGTACAAGTATCCAAAGGGACTCTGAAGTCCCACTGCTGTCAATCACTCTTCAATGTGCTTTGCTGAGTGGCCCTTGAGGACCAAAACCTTTAGGACTGCTCTGTACTCAAACTTATCAATTTCTTCCATACCATTAGCGATATATATGTGATTAGATGTCCTGTGACAGGAAGTTAGCAACATGTGTATGTCAATATTACATTTATTTAAATGATCTAAACCATTCTTCAGTGTCAAACAGTTATTTCTTTCATGCACATATTGGAAGTATTTAGGCTCAAATTTGATTTTCAATCATACTTCACAACTACATGTTCTGTTTTTGAGTTCTATATGTATAGCTGAATCAGGCTTTTTGCCTGTATTCAGTACTTTCAGCTTCTTTTATTAGAGGTTCAAAATCAGAACAGACTATAAATAATGTACTGGCATTTAGTTACAGTAAACGGCATATCTTTAAATGTCTTGCACCACTTAGCAATGTGCCCAACACTTCCACAGTCCTCTTTATGTCTTTCACCAGCTTTTGTCCACAGTATCAATGCTAGCAGCTTTTGCAGATATATTTCTTTTCCTTACTTTAGCCTTGTAGAATTCTTGTATTGTACAATGATGTCTGACATTTGTTTCATCCAGAAATAAATTCATTCTGAGAATATTGTCTTGGGTAGAACTTAGTTACTATTGTGTACATGTATCTACATGAGAATCTATAGTCATCATTTGTTTTAATGTTGAATGCTGCATCTGGTGATGAAGTTATAGAGTTTGATTCAGTATTGCCTGGTTACCCCTACAAAATGTCTGTGCTATTTGTACTTAATTAACTTTTATGTGTGAGCTGTTATTTCATACTTTTCAAAGCTTCTAATGCCTCATTAATTTTATGGAATATAATGGGTTAACATCATTAACATCCTTTGTGTTAAAACTGGTTATTGTGTCTAATCAATTTCTCTCTTTGAGGTAATACTTCTTCCTAGAATAAATGATATAGTTTGTAGTATATCAGCTCCATGAGATTTACATTCACCCAAAAATTCTACATAGAATGGAATGAAAATGATGATGTAACACTTTTGGATATTTTGATGTTAGATTCAAAGTTGCATTGGCCCCAACAGTTGGCTGATACCTGAAAATGGGAAAAACGATGCCACACAGAAATAGAGTACTGACAAGAACTTCATGTACTGTTCTTTAAAAAGCTACAGTAACAACCAGTAGAAAATGTGTCTTAAACTCTCCAAGATTCAGCAGACTGTTGAATCAGGAGAAGTAACATAAAACTGTCTGTTTTATTTATTAATTTCAGTATGTTCAACCTAACCAATGAAATGTTTTGAGCAAATTTCATACTCCTCTCAACCTTTCATTTATCTCTATATTTAAAGACAGACTGAATTTCAGACTGCCATAGAATACATCTGCAGTCTGGTGGAAAATAGTGTTGGGCAAGAGATCTACAGTCTGTGGCAGGTAGGACATTACAAACTGGTGTAAGGACTTGCCATTCATCTCACCTTCATTTCCAGTGTATCTAGAAGAGTGAATGAGTCAGATGAGTTTTCCGCTGCACTCAGCAGTATTCCAGCCATATGGCGACAGTTTGTTTATAATCGAGTCTGGACCAGACAATGCAGTGATCAACAGCATCAGCATTGATCTGCGCAACTGGGAACTGATGACATGTGTCAACCAAGTCAGCGAACCTGACCACCCAGTCCCGTTTGTTGCCACGTATGACAAGCATAGTCGCCTTTTATGGCAAGCATGGGTTGCGGAAGGAATATTCTACCCCAGACTTTCATGGGTGTTTTAGGATGAAATAATGATTGATTTTCACAGTGTCAAAGAAGATTTCAATGTGTTTCCTTGGCAACATAACCAGTGGAAGAATGATATTGGCATTTACAGGTATGTCTTTATGCACCTACCTATAAAGATCTCGGTTAGAATTGGTCTTTAGCAACCCGTGCTTGTTGTAAGAGGTAACAAACAAGATCAAGTGCTCAAGCTTGCTCACTTTGTAAATATATGTCAAATATCCCAATTTCATCTAATGATGCTCATAATGTTGATCACTGGATTATCTGGTCCAGACTTGATTATTTACAGACCACCACCATATATCTGAAAAAGAAACAGGCAAATTATGTGATTAGCATTAACAATTCAAATAAGCGATCAACAGGTAGAGATGTACATTGACTGACATGTCATTGACAGAATACAGCAGCACTGACTTTAAGTTTTGTAAGGGAAATTTTGTCTGACAAACTGCACGGATATAAGCACACTCTTACTGTATATGATGCACAGATATGAGTACACTCTTATCGTATATGATGCACAGATATAAGTACACTCTTACTGGCTATGATGCACAGATATAAGTACACTCTTACTGTATATGATGCACAGATATAAGTACACTCTTACTGTATATGATGCACAGATATGAGTACACTCTTCTTGTATATGATGCACAGATATAAGTACACTCTTACTGGTTATGATGCACAGATATAAGTACACTCTTACTGTATATGATGCACAGATATAAGTACACTCTTACTGTATATGATGCACAGATATAAGTACACTCTTCTTGTATATGATGCACAGATAAAATTACACTCTTATTGTATATAATGCACAGATATGAGTGTACTCGTATTGGATATGATGCACAGATATAAGTACACTCTTATTGTATATGATGCACAGATATATTTACATGTGTACACTCTTATTGGATATTATGCACCGATATAAGTACACTCTTATTGTATATGATGCACAGATTATGTACATATGTACACTCTCATTGTGTATGATGCACAGATATAAGTACACTCTTATTGGCTATGATGCACAGATATAAGTACACTCTTGTGTACGATGTACAGATACAAGTACACACTAATTACATATGATGCACAGATAAAAGTACACTCTTATTGTATATAATACACAGATAAAAGTACACTCTAATTGTGTGCAATGCACGAATATAAGTTCTCTCTTATTGTATGTGATGATGTATTACTGCTAATACTTTGGTAGTTCCAATGCTCAGCCTTTGATATCTTTTAGGAGTATGAAGATCAAGGAAGTAAAGAAGCAGAGTTTATAAAAGATATAGACAAGTTTGAAATGATCCTACAAGCATTTGAGTATGAACAGATGGACAGAAAACCTGGATACCTTCAAGAATTCTTTGACAGCACTAAAGGTAAGATTCTATGAGGGATTTCAGTTTGCAGTACAGTTGACACTAAAGAAGAAACTGTCATCATGCATAACATAACCTATATTTTGTTGACTTACAATGCTTACAAAATTCATTCATTTGTATTAGTCTGCTAACAAGATGTACAGTCAGTGGCTAAATATGAGTTCGCAAACCTGACTGCGCTGAACATGGCCTGGACGTCAGGTGAAGAATAATCATTTCATGTCTCTGTTTATGACCATAAATCATCATGAAACTCGGTATGGTAATATTTTATAGGGTCCGGTTTCAGTCTAACACTGGTAGCAGCAGTTTACTTGCCCTTTGTTTACAGTTATTGTCGTCTGCTTCACAATGCCTGCTCATGGCCCAACCAGACACAAATAATTGTTTCTTTGTCCCAACAAGGTAAATCAAACTATAAAGTTGCAGAAATAGTCAGAATTAATCTTAGAACAGTTCAGAACGTTTTCGTGACACTGGTTCATGTGAAAGCATCTTGTATAACGGCGGAACAGTTTGAGGAACATTACTGACAGCTGAAATGCACAAATTCCCCAAACTGTGTTTCTACTAGAACAGTTCAGAGATGATTGTTTGCCCATGGCCACAAATGACATCTTGTATCCAAGAAAATCACCTTATCACCTGTGAACAGGGAACACGGATTCAGATTTTGCAGCACTAAACTGCAGTGGGGAAGAGATAACTTGAAACATTTTCAGGGATGAGACTCAAATACAAAAGGGAAGGGATCAGAAAGTTTTCGTTTGGAGGAAGAAAAATGTTTGGGTGTTCACAATGATCTTGATAACCAGAAAGTGATATTGGCAATGTTCTGGCACTGCATCACTTATTATGGTGTTGGGACACTCATTCTCTTGATGGCAATGTGAACACAAACATGTATATTAACATTCTAGATGAAAAATTGTAGCCTGTTATTACTAGACATTTCACAAACAGACCATGGATATACCACAGTCAGTGAAAAAATGACAATGGAATTTGATACTTTGCCATGGCTAACTCAAGGTCCTGACTTGAATGTGATAGAAAACATGTGGTAAACTCTGTGTCTGAAAAGATGAGTTCATGAGATCAGAAGCAGCGATGACCTAATTGGGATCGTCGGGGAAATATGGAGAGGTCTCTCACTCGTGTACATTCTCGATAGAATTCAAAGGGTCTTTGAGGTCGAGGTAATATCTCAAAGTACTGAAAATTTCATGTGAGTACCATTTCATTTTACAAAGTAACTGAGCTTTAAATTTGAGGTACAAAATCAGGAAATTCCATGATGTCACACCACTGCAAACTTACTTTTGGCCAGTGACTGTACATGTATTGTGTTTTTCCCTCACCTGATATAAGGGTCAGCTTTTAGGTTAGACTGGAAGTTGGCTATTGTGTTCGATTCTTTGGGAGACACATGCAGATTGTTTCAGAGGATAGCTGACACACATGAGAAATGTCTGTGTGTATGCCTTCAGTCATGGATTCATGACGATTAGCAGCGACTGATAATGCTGATCTCAGAGACCTATCTCGAACATACTCTCTATCAAGACCAGAGAGCTAGGATGAAGCTGCTATGTTAAGACATTTTAAGTCATGCTAAGGATCTTGTATTCTGTCTTGGTTGGAAGTGGTAACCAGTGCAGATGCATGAGGAATGGGGAGACATGACTGTGCTAGGTGGTTCTGCAGATCTATCTGGCAGTTGTATTCTGGACAGCAGGTCTTCGCTCAAACTGTTGCAATAGTCCAAGTGGGACAACACCATAGATCTTAGAAGATCTATGTGTTGTGTCAGTTGTTAATAGGTTAGTAGGTGGTGTATCATAAAGATATTCCTTATGTGATAATTGCAGATTTTACATAAATTACCAATGTGGCTCCATATAAAGTGTTGACTCTATGAAAAACACACAGGTTTTCAACTGAAGGGCTCAAGGAGATTTGAGCTTCACCAATCATAAATGAATTCACATTCAGTTACAGGTTGTTCAGCTTGACCTGATCAAGTGAATACTAATGCATGGCATGACCATGTCACAACCAGTTGGGTCTATTATTGTGAATGGGTGCGCCTTTGTTTGGTGATTGTTAACATGTCCGAACAGCCGAGACAAGGTTGGTATTTGACATCTCAGTGTCGAGAAATTATCATCAATGTGCTAACTTTCTTTAAACAATTAGCTGCAGATGGTTTAATGTATCCTATTTGGGCTTTTAAACATCGAGCTCCCCAATTTAATGTGACCTCCCGGGACATCACTAACCTGAGTGTTCATATTTTCAACACACTCTACAACTTCTGCATCACTGACACTTAGTTTTCTTTGGAGTTGAGTGTCCTTAGCATAATATTAGTGATGCGAAAACTTATGTTCAGTAATGTGGTCCACAAGACTGTCGTGTTGAGAGTGAATACCAAAGGCCCAACACTGAACCTTCTAGGGTACAACAGTAAAAAGTGGTATGTCTGAGATCAAACATTTTAGACAAGCACAAATTGAAATGGTTCTGATAGGTATGACAAAATCCATCTTAGAACAGAGCCGCCTTATCAAAAACAATAGCGAAGGCAATCAAGAAGCTGTTTATGATCTATTGACTCAAATGCTGCCGATGAAAGAAGACCAATGAGAACACAAAACCTGACCAGAGTCAACATGAACGCTTCAAGCAGAGTATCCATTACATGAAGTAAAGTTTTCTCAGTGCTTTGATTGCTCTGATACACTGACTAGCATGCATCATATAGACTGTGGATTTAACTGAGGTCATGTTCTTGATTTGGATTTCTGTATGGTCCTGGTAGTAGTATTCCTTGCAGACTTGTACAGTTTCCAGGATGTTCCTGAAGCAAACCATAGTCAAGGTTTTTGGCCGGTTTGTGTCTCCGAAATTTCTGCTGCCTCTTGTAGTTTACGTTGATGGACGTTTGAAACATGAAGTCACTCATTTATTCAATCTGAGAAGTAAATATCCATTATTGGGTAATCAGCTATTACTTTATATTAATGTTCAAGTTTCAAATATAGTGTATATGTATAATAATTTTCAAATCTAGTAGAATTCACTATCACTGTCATTTAATCCATCAGCATTATGTAAGTAACAAGTCAAGTTTTAAATACACTTATTATCCATACAGTGAAACATAACCGAGTACATAAAAATCGTATGTTGCACACGTGTATTAAACCCTAAAACGAATTTCTTTGGTCAGTTATCCGACCATGACCCCCATGACCCCATTGGAATGTGGAACTACTTTTTTCATTCATAACTTTTTACTACAAATTTACTACGAATGTTCAGTCTCGCTACTACAAGAACAAACCAATGAAATGCTATCAAATACAAAACGTTAGAAACAAGCAATTTTTCACACACCGTGTTTATTGATATGAGATTTCAAGAAAAGGTGAAAATAAATTCGGCTCGATAAAGACAAGTGGAGCACATGCCACTGGCAACAAACGGCTAACTAATCACAGTGCCCACAAACATATGATTCAGAGGTTGCAAGACAATAACGTAGCTGCAACGTAAATCATGCAAGTGTCTGGACATAAAAATGTACAGAGTGTGAACAATTATTCACATCTTTCTGATGCACAACACTGGGAAGTGGGAAATCTGTTGTCTTCGACCGGAAATCAGCCTGCCATGTTTCCATGCTCGCGTCGCGCGTCATCAATCGTTCCGTCATCGGCAGTTTGTCCGAAATAAATCTAACATCCCAATGCATGTCGTACACAAACACAAGCAAAGCCTTGTCTAGTGATGTTGTTCACGCTATCTTGGAAGGTCCAATAAACGGCATTCCACTTCAAAATTGACAAGTCTTTTATGGCAGTGAGTGAGACCGAGCCGTTTCAAACCGTCGCCGTCGCTCTCCTCTCATAGACTCTTCTGTGTTGGTATTTTTTGTCTTCGTGCAAGAGTAGCTAGTCAATATGTCACGCCATTTTCTTATAGCATTACACAGGGAGTTTACATCGATAGTGCCGTATCACTGTATTATTACGCGACCTTGACCTTCAAGCGACAACAGCTGATTTTGTTTTACGTGAAGTTGTTTTGAAATAAAAAGTTAGATACAAATAGATAATAAAGAAATTAACACACTCACGATTGTGTCATATTGTTTTTATGAAACTTGCGTCAGAAAAATCAATATTTCCCTCGCTCTCGTTCGGGAAATTTGTATTTTTTCTGACACTCATTTCATAAAAACAATATGACACACTCGCCCGTGTATTAATCTCTCTTTACGCTGTACCCTTCCCTGTTTGTGATGTCACATGCATTGTGGTGTCATAGCACAGTTATGACATCATAGGGTCGATGTCATAGCATTAACTGTTAGTTCACCTGATGAAGGGGTCTGGAAAAGACCTTGAAACGTTGTGTTTGAAGAATTTAAAAGAAGTTTAATCCATAACAGGTATTGGTCAATAAAAGCACTTTGCAAAATGGTATTCAGCATGTGATGGAAAGGTTATGTTCCCATGGCAATTTCTGACTAGATTTCAGCATAAACACAGATCAGACAGAAGGTTATACAATAGTTAGATGTCATAAAGATTTGGAAAGAAATCAGGAAAGACTGTACATGTTTATCCGTTCCCTCAAAAAGCATAAACTAAAGCAGACTGGTACCATAGAGATATGTGAACATTTTTGCTGCAGTCTAGATGTAATCCAGAAAACCAGTGTGTACTGGGACGTTGAGTTTTGAGCTAAACATTGAAAATGTTCAGATGGAAATGGAGGAAGGGCTGGCTATAAACCTTTTGGGGTTCAAGAATTAGAATTTGTGAAAACACTGAGATTCATGAGTATCACGTGATTGAACTATTTGTAAGTATACTTATGCTTCAAAGCTGTTGCTTGAACAAACAATTACACACATACATTCACAACAAACAGCTCGAAGTAATGAAACTATAGGCATGTTGGTTGGCACATGGAAATATACTTTGTGATTTGTGATGAGTAAACCAACAGTGTCAGAAATCATGATTTTCTTTTCCAATTTTCAAATCACTTATGTGGTGCAGTCAGTTTATCTATTATGCAGTCAGTTGATAACTTCTTTATGGGTTGTCAGTTATCAAAAGTTTTATGAATCAGGAAGGAGAATTCAAATTTAGACATCACAAAATCATAATTGTGAACTGATTATCAATTGACAATGGACATTGAGATTTGTTGGGGAAAAATGTTAACACTAGCTAATAATAAGTGAATAACACCACAATTCACTGTATTTCTAGTAATGGTTTGAGACCTGGCTTTCCTCACTCATTAAGCTTACATACCAAGATGTGCTGCAGAGAGCGCTAGGCAGTAGGGAAAATGATATGGTTTGGGGATTGTGAAACAGACTAGGTATGGTAGTACTATGTATGTATATAGTGCAAGAATTCAAATCCACAATCATAAATTTCTAGTACACAAACCTCAATTGGTTCAAAGGTATTTTAACAGTTCAAGATATCTTCAGTTGAAAGGTTGATGATGAAACATTAACAATAAATCACATTGTAGAAATAACCCACCTTTTATGTCTGTTTTACACACATTAAGGGGATTCTCAAAAGTATGGCACATAGTCTAAATGCTATGCTGTTCTAATTTCTTATTGTTGTGCTTTAGTCAGTTTTAACAATTATATTTGCTTGATATGGACAACAGTGTGATGAGGTCTCATCAAGGATTCCATAATGATCACAGTAATGGTTTTCTGCATAATTATCAACCAATGTCACATATGGCCATGACAAGACATTTTCGAAATACTGTGACATGTGATGGGCTTCACATGTGTTTATGTTCAAAAGAGTGTGATGATATCTGAACCCTCAAAAGTGTCACAATATGAACCACGTTGCAAACCTTTCTACAGCAAGTGTTCATTGATATGTTCAGTGCCTTACTTTGACTAAAGACATAAAGTTGCAGTTTTTTCAACATACCAGCAATGATTTCACACATCAACACTCTGTTACTAATGTTGTTGAAGGGATTTGATCAAAATTTAGTAGAAGATTGCAGATAAAGCTTCCCTCAAGCTGGGGAATAAATGGATGGATAAATAGGCGGTCCCTGGTGGAGTTCAAAGCCATGCTTGGGATTGGAGTCATGAGAATGGCCCCATTTGTGCAATTGTACATTGTCCTGAAGGAAGAGTACATATTTTCACTTCTTTGTAGTAACTGTCTCAGGAATACAGAATTATATTCTCTGTTTATGATGACACCCTTGACATCTCTGCGAATGGAAGTCTGGTCTTTCTTTGGTAGTTGTGATGTCAAATGCCTCTCCTCTTTTGGATATTCTCTCCAAAGGGTATCACAAAAGCAGTAGAAGACTCATGATTCATTTCGTACAAACCCGTGAAGGTCCCGGGGTAGAATAGGCCTTCAGCAACCCATGCTTGCCATAAAAGGCGACTATGCTTGTCGTAAGAGGTGACTAACGGGATCGGGTGGTCAGGTTCGCTGACTTGGTTGACACATGTCATCGGTTCCCAATTGCGCAGATCGATGCTCATGTTGTTGATCACGGGATTGTCTGGTCCAGACTCGATTATTTACCGACCGCCGCCATATAGCTGGAATATTGCTGAGTGCGGCGTAAAACTAAACTCACTCACTCACTCATTTCGTACATTTTCAAAAAGGTCACATTGCATAATTCACAGTGAAACAAATTCCTAAAACAACTCAATTTTTCCTTTTTACCTCAAAGACATCATCTAAAGTGCACCAAAACGATTTTGCTATTACAAAGCTCCATTTTTGTTGCAGAACCTGAAATACTGTTCAGAACAACATTGACCCTATTTTCACATAACTGTGATAAATATTTCAGAATACAGCTTTTCAAAGCCAAAAGAAGGGAATATATTTCTACGTTTGTATTTTCAGGAAAATTCAAAACTGAACAAGTGAAGGAGTGGGTGCAGTCCCTCAGGGCCATTCGGGATTCCAAGTGTGAAACCAGAGTGAGGCATTCATGCACAACCAGCCAGTAAGACTTGATCTGTGTGTTCTGAACTGTTGGGTTAATGACCACATTATACCCAGTTCAAAATCAACACTGCAGTAACGTTTTAACTGTAACAATATATATGCCACAATATACTACTAAAAACCTGAAAAGCGTGATTTCATAATTTACATAAATATTTGGTTCAACCTTTATTTTATAGAGAGGTGTCAAGTTCAGAAAACAAAACACCAATTCCTAAGTTACATAAATATTTGGTTCAAGTCAGAAAACATTCTAAAGTGACTAACGTTTGAGCCTCAGTGTGATGCCAACTTGGGAGTTCCAAGTAGGTCAGGCTATATATATCAGAGAGGTAAGTTTGAACTAAAAAGTTTGAAAGAAGTATGAATTTGTTGTGCAGCACTGATGAGTGGTTACACGTCATGTATGGATTATAACAAAACAGTGTCCTGAATAGAAGGTAGCAGACAACTATTAATATTTTTCAAACGATTGATACTTCTTAATATCAATGGAAAAAACTCCAGCTCTAAATGGATTTAGAGTAGCATAAGTACTAATAAGAGTTGGACATGACTGGGTCAGTCTGAATTTAGAATTTCAGATAAATCGCGTATTTCATTAAAAAATATATATATATATTCAGTCAGTCAAAACTATTCATTTGCCCAGGGAGACCATAGACTGTAGATTATCCCTAATTTGCCGAATACCCGCCAATTCATATCTTGATGAGAGAAAAAAAAGAAAAAAACACGTGAGCAGCATACATCCATGGCCATTAATTAATTATAAAGATGAAGAAAGTGTCTGGGCTTCGGGGCGCTCGACCACAGGAGCTTGTAACGCAAAGTATGGATGTCAAGGCATATTTTGGACGTCACCGACGGGGTCTTAGCACCATGTAAATGGATCCCATTTATTTTATTTTTAATTTAGTGCGATATTGGGTCCTTAATTTCTGCGAAATCGCATGTAAACAATCGAACCCATCGTTTATTTTAGTTGTGAAAAACATAAGCAATCAGGTAGAGGTAGATGGCCTAAAAGTCGGGCCGGTAAGAGGCAGCCCAAATATATTATTGGCCAATAAATTGGCTAACATTATCGATCACCATGCCTACAACTGGTTAGTGCAACACACGCACTACAAGTTCCGTCTGCCCGAAAACGTCTTTACATCTACATCCAGTCAAATACCACCCCTAAAGATCACTGTTCAGTGTTTTTAAAGCATGCCCACCTGTAAATACTACAACCTTTTCCTCACACTCTCAACGTTTTTCTCGGCCACAAGCGTTCGGTCCGCCTAGGCTCGGGCTCTCAATAACAACTTAAACGCCACGCATGTATCCTGATGTTGTTTAAATCCATTATAGTATTATGCCTTCCTTAAAAAACGCTTTTTGATGTTATGCAATACCACGTGTAAAGATAACTGGTTCGTTGAAGCAGGGAGACTATATATAGAGGGAGAAGAAACTCCCCGAAAAGCCCCTGATCATATGTCTCGGGTCGTTACGTGTTAGCCAATATGGTGGCAGCGTAGTATTTAAGATTGAGCCCGGTTTATTTACAACAGCTGATTAAGTTCGCTGAGTGTTGTAACAACTGAAATCCTACATGTAGAAGATAGGTTAACTATGTTGTCACTTCAGTTTAAGTGAAATACTAGTAATTGGTTTTATTGTCCGTATTAGGACAGTAGATTTGTAGTAAAGACGGTATGCAATAGCTCACTGGCTTCTATTCTCTATTCACCGCGAGGATTTTGCTGATACAAATTGTGCTGATAGAGACTTCTTTCCCACATTCGTTTAATTTTTAGAAAGAACATATATACCTTTAGTTGAAAGGTATTTGCAAGTAATAGTGATAGTTTTATGACTTAAAAAATTGTTAGGGTGTAACTGAGGTGTGTGAAAGATTTGACATTTCGCCGATTTCGCCATTAAAATGCTATGCGCCGTTTGAGTGTATCTAGTTATTTCCTCAAAACCATCTTTCAGATACACCTTTAATTCATATGAGGGGAATATACTATCAGGTGAAATGTGTTTGCAAGTAACAGTGATAGTTTCATAATCTAAAAAAAAATGTGAGGGTGTATTTGGGGTGTGTGTAAAATATCACATGTTGCCGATCTGATCTGATCCACCATTGATGCTTGTAATGCTTGAGGATTATACTTCCATAACGTCTTTCTTGTTTGTTGATCTTATTATTTGACAAAACTAGAAAGGTGTTTAGAACACTTTGTGACAGTTTTACGGTTTGTTCTTGAGAGCAATGTGACAGTGTCAGTTACCATTTTGTTAATGTCCATTCCATTCCCCACGTGCAATAAGATATCTGAGTTGATTATTAATGTAAACAAAATGTCTCAAAGTAGATGTTTTAAAAAGTACAGCTGATGTTTACACGTGTTCTCGCGATACTTTTGCGGTGTTTAATATGTTTTGGGAGGGAAGGCTACGGTATATCATTTATTCTTTCATTCATTCACATGTGCTTCTTTCTTTTATTCTTATTCTTTCTTTCATTCATTCACATAATTCTTGCTCTTAATTCTTACTATAATTCATTCATTCATTCTAAAATTCCGACTGATACAATAAACTGGCTGAACTTCTGTTAAACCAGGGATAATCTACAACGTATACTCTGTATAGACTCCCTGGTTAAACACAACTGAAGATGGACTGGGAACGAGCTAAGTCCCAGTGTGCGTTGGAGCATTTCGAGGTACACGTTAATTAGTACAAATGGTAAAGAAAGCAAGCGAGTGACCTATCCCTGTTGTAGTGTGTCCCTGCCGAACGAGGGAAGGACGTTGCCAACCTTTGCTCGCTTCGCTCGCATATAAGAAGACTTGTCATATTCTTTATGCTGCGCAACCCCATTTGCGCTACGGCTTGTCTGTGGGTTGATCTAATACCATTTTGTCTGTCACATATGCTTGTAAATATACGCATATGCGTACGCGCTAGCAATCAGATTTGGGGTGCTGTTACTTAGGATGAAAACAGATAAGATGTATGTGTGAATGTATACTTTGTTTGATCCTTATTAACATATTACAAAATGTTGAGACTTGAAATATTTCTTTTAATATGTATAATCATGTCATATTTGCCCAGCTGACATTCGCCAATATCCACCTCTTTTTTAACAAGCTTCCAGCATTCAGCATGGGTCACTAAAGGTAAATTAAGAGCCCCGATATCTTAATTAAGGAACGGAAAGAAGTCAGAACACTGTCACTTTCCTGCCCATGACCCCAGGGTGTTACACGTCACACGCTAAGAGAGGTTAGCAACCTTCCCACATAGATAGATGAAGGAAAAAACAACAGTAAGACGACGTTTCTTCTGGTGGAATATCGGCATATTAGCGTTGTTGTTGGGTGCTTTTTCATTTTCATACATTTTAAATCAAACTATGCATTTGTGAAGCCAGGAATTGTATCTATCCAAACATGCAGATTTCGTTTTAATTTTCCGTATTCCATTTTTAGTATTACCCGGTGACCTGGTCGGACATTTCTTGGCTCGACTTTTAGGTCATCCCCCAAGCATGGTCAGGGATGAGAGACTTTGCTTGAGTGCCATTATTTAGAAGTTGAAGAGTAATTTATGGACAGGCTTTGTTATTTATGGATGAACGTCTTCTTTATCCAGATGAATGGACGTTTCGATACCGACTCTTGTATCTTGTGAAGCTAGTATCTTGTGTGGCCCTATATTGGTCAGACAAAGTGGGAATCCTGATGAACCCATTTTACTCTTAACCCGAAAATCATTTTTATTGCATCATATATTTATTTATCTATCTAACGCAGACGACCATGTTTAGTTAAAGTTAAGAACACTCTTCCAGAAGATGAGTGACTTTTCTCAGTTTTTATCCAGATCAGCTGTCACGTACGGTCTGTGTTAACAGCTTCACGACGGTTCTGTCTGTGCTAAGCCAGTTTCACCAAGGCTGTAGACTGTTGATTCGCTACACGCGGTCAGTGAGGTTGGCGAGGACGGACAGATTTTTTATTTCAGTCTCGCCTCTTATAAATTATGAAAACACTAAAAAATATATAGATATTAACACTTTATATATAAAATATAACATACAGGTGAACCCCCTTTAAGGGTTACGAGGACCTAAAGTATACTATGACATAATGTCCTTTTAACCGTAAATATAAATAATGATATAGCTGTATACAGTATAAAATCTGCCCACATAATATGTATTCTTCTTTGGCAGTGAGATACGTGGTGTTTAAAAAAGTAAAACTGTTTTATCATCACAGAGATCTAAGACGTTGGGATAACTAAAACAGACATTTTCATGTAAACTTTCACGCAAATCATCATATGCAGGGCAATACAACAGAGCATGTCTTTCATCCTCAACACTGCTCTGAACTGAAGACATACCCTCTCATTCATATTTAGTAACAGTCGGTTTAGTTATATCCTATTCTGCCCACAGTCCAGTTTTCCTACATATTAGCATGGGAAATGATGTTTGACCAGTAACATTATTGAAAAACCCATTGACCAGTCACTGGAGGGTACGTTGTTCGGTTTGGAGAAGAGGTATTTGCTGCAGTTTCACAACATTAAACAGTTCATGGTCGGGAAGGCTAAAATCATGACTCTTGTCGGTTCAGTGAGCGTAGCCTTCGCAGTACTTGCAGTGTTATGGCTCTCGAAGCCTCTGACAAATTACGGAGGACACACTTTAATTTGGGTATATGTAACAATACAAGTAAAGCTATTCACACATTTTCACCTCTATTCTTCATTTTACATTTCCTTCACCTCTGAAGGTATTAAATTGTCATTTTCCATAGTAATAGTAAAACGCATTTCTGTCAGTCTGCTTCGAGTTTACATAAGGTTGAGCTGTTCAGGAATGTGATGGTGATGTCCGCGATGGTGTTGTTCACAACATCATCCGTCCTATATTCCTGTAGCGCCTCTTCCTGTAAGAGGCTCGCAACCAGTTGCCCTGCAGCCGCGGAAGCTTCACCTCTGTGAGTGACCGCTGGACTGTACAAATTTGGTTTAGGAGTTAGGTGAAGACAACATACACTCGCTATATCTGCGTCGCAAAAGAGTTCCATGCTCTGGCGGGTGGTAAAGATCACGATCAGGCGAAACTTGGTGCAAAATAAAGTGACCATACACAGCTCCAGAAGCAGAGGGACAGTAACTGGAAGTGAAAGGCAAAGGATCTAATTAAGTGTTCACTATGCTAAAAAGGGTACCATTCTTTAAACAATTTTTAAGTGAAACTTTGGCGAGGCATTCTTCATCGTCCAAGAACGTACCAGAGTTTCAGAACTTCAACAAGAACTACTAACAATGATAATAGTAGTAAGGATTAACATAAAACATTTTAATCACATGAGCTTCACACTGCCCATGCACGGTAACAGTACTTCCTGGCCCTGTGATATTCATTCCCTCAGCTACCTAAAACAAGAGAAGAAACATTACTGAATATCTTGGAGAATTGCTGTTGTCGTTCCTATCAAAAAGTAATAAGACAGACAATATTCTCGACGTCCAATGTTTGAAAAGCTTCCAGTTTATTATAAAGGAGTCATTAACAAACCTATATCCAAACTTTTACATATGTGGGTAATGTGGTTAAAGAGATATTTGTCATCACAATACACTGGGGGTACAGTATAAAGTTTCAAAAATGCTTATAGAAAACTGAAAAAACATATGCCATTTGGTACCTTTTGGATAATGGTGTGCCATCAGGTATCACATAGAATATGTTCAGTATGCCATTGGATGACGTCCATGTTTGTCCTTCAAAAAACAGTGTGTACAGATATTCAAACTGGCACTGAACATTTATGGGACATTTTAGGCCGTAATGTGCAAGCTAGGGTCCCTGGTGTTCAAAATCTGACAGACCTTGCACAGGCATTCCAAAAGGAATGGAACAATATTCCTCAGATGCAAAACAGAAGACCACCATGAAGGGGCTTGTTGAAACTTGTATCCATGGGAGAGGGAGTTACATCCGATACTGACGGTACATATAAACAAACCGAGTCTGGACCACACCATCTAGTGCGATACGATGGCAGAGCATGTGTTAATGAAAGTTTGGAATGTTCATTAGAAGGTTTAAAGTATTTAGCTAAATTTCGCAAGGCAGATTTATTGGAATACCTAAACAGTGATATAAACATAAACACTTGGTCTAACCCAAATAGAAGCTTTTAATATATAACTTTCTAAACTGTAAATATTTAGGACAAATCAAAATAAAATGATACTCGTCTTCAACAAAGATCTTACACTGGCCATTGCAATAATCACAAATACGGTCTTCCCACGGACTATAACAGTGTGTACCAATTTCTATCGTATGACGATGAGTAGGTGTTCGCATCTGCGTGATTATTTTCGTGTCACCAGGATTTCTATCCCAATGCAATTCAAAACCCAAATTTTCTTTCGCATTTTTGTAAAGATATAACTTGCCATTTAACTGTAAGTTACATCTCGATTTCTGAATATTGACATGGGTATCAACATTTACAACTGGAAATTCCCAAAATGCCCCAAACCAAGTTCCCACAGAAACATGTTACCACTACGTAATCATGGTTTATAGCCATGTCAAAAATAATCAGGCCCCCCTAAGTAATTGAAGGAATTACAGCAAATTTGAAGGAATTGCATCTCAAATGTAAACAAACGCAGCCCACTTGCGAAACAATTGCAGCGATATCGGTAGTTTAACGGTAATAACAGAAACACATCGCCCCTATCGGAAGCAATGTCGGTAATACTGGAAACACTCTCGGCCATCTTCGGAGATTTTTCGGTCGCGAGCGGAAACTCACGCAGCAAAAGATGGCGTCTTTGGAAGAAGCACCCGTCTCGGTGAGTTTTGTTTTTAGTTCCTACTATTACATTTTTATACTTATCCATCTTTGACCACCCGTGTTGGATGCGTTTAGGTATGAGGTGTCGTCGGGGCAATAGTTTATGTTTTTAGGAAAAGGTTGTCACTGCTGAAGAGTGTAACAAGTCATGCCCCTGGAAGTTGTTTACATCTGAACATCGGGTTATAGCTAAAACGGCACCACAGCAGAACGGCACCAAAATCGTTTGGTGAAAACGGCACCAAATTGGCGGAAACGGCTACTGATTAAAGGGCTAAAACGTCACCATATATCAAACATTGTTATATTGACTTTATTATTATGTTGACGTTATTGTTTTTAATTGTTTGTAATGTTTAGATGTTTATTTATCAAGTTATCAAGCATTCTTTTGGGTTGTTTGTGTGGTCCTGAAAAGGACCGTTGAGATAAGAGTTTTTTAAACTCAATGGATGGGCCCATGAATGGCCGCACATCTCGTCAGGAGTTGGGACAAGGAAAGATCGCCATCCTTGAAATGGTTCCACAGTGAGAAAACCTCCTCTTGCCTTGCCGATGACGTCTTTCTGACATAGGCCTTCAGACGTCCCTCCTGGATGAGCCTGGTCTGGAGGGGAAGGAGTGGTGACGTTTTAGCCTGCACTCCTGAACATCGAAGTCGTGCCGATGATTACGAACATCATGAACGTGCGCCATGAAGAAGTTTATGAGCCAAAATGTTTCTTCCTATGAAGTGCAGTTGACAAATTTAAACACATTTTACAAAAAAAATGATGTTATATTTAGCTCACGTTCGTAATCATCGGCACGACTTCGATGTTCAGATGTAAACAACCTCCAGGGGCATGACTTGTGACACTCAGTCTGCAGTGACAACATTTTCCTAAAAACATAAACTATTGCCCCGACAACACCTCATACCTAAACGCATTCAACACAGGTGGTCAAAGATGGATAAGTATATAAATGTAATAGTAGGAACTAAAAACAAAACTCACCGAGACGGGTGCTTCTTCCAAAGACGCCATCTTTTGCTGCGTGAGTTTCCGCTCGCGACCGAAAAATCTCCGAAGATGGCCGAGAGTGTTTCCAGTATTACCGACATTGCTTCCGATAGGGGCGATGTGTTTCTGTTATTACCGTTTAACTACCGATATCGCTGCAATTGTTTCGCAAGTGGGCTGCGTTTGTTTACATTTGAGATGCAATTCCTTCAAATTTGCTGTAA
Organism: Haliotis asinina; assembly: GCF_037392515.1. Lineage (NCBI taxonomy): Eukaryota > Metazoa > Mollusca > Gastropoda > Lepetellida > Haliotidae > Haliotis > Haliotis asinina. The sequence goes on from NC_090282.1 coordinate 49,223,700, forward strand.
TTCCTTCAATTACTTAGGGGGGCCTGATAATGATTCACTAGGAAAATGTCATAAGGTACCAGGTGATCGCGAAACGACGAGCGTGCCCTGCCCTCCTAAAGGTTGAAGAAATATGTTCGACCTGTCAGTATATTATGTAAACAATATTCAAATATGCAGATGGTCGAAGCTTCGAAAATAATCTGTCCGATATGATATGATATGATATGATTGTATCCGGAGTTTGTTGATTCAGGTTAATCAGGAACATTCAGACAATCTGCGTATTGTTATTTGTGACTTTTATTGTAACCATGAGAAACAGTAATACTGATATGTAACGTCGTTAAACTTTGTGTCTTAGGGCTGAAATCGACCTGTACCTCACCATATCATTCACTAAGAGAAACGAGAAGATGCAATGAGCTCTCAATTCATCGAGCTGAAACTGTCCAAAAAATATAACAGAATATCCACTTCAGATCGTTTTGCCTGTGTTTGTATCACTGTTATTGTTAAATGGTAACAGAAGACTTTGAGCATGTTTTCGTCGAAAGATCAGGACAAAGAAAAGTTCCAAAATACATTTCACTAACTCAAGCTGTGCCACCTGCTTTTCAACGCGTATTCATCCTTTTCTTAGTTAATAATCATTCAGATTTAAAAATAAACTGTTCCACAACTTTACTACAGAAAAGCAGAAGAGCACCATTAAACACCTCCCATCACTCAGTGTAATGAATAGGACCAGTTTCCAAACCTCCACGACGCTACGTGTCAATGCCGTTGACACGAGAAAACTGAAAGTGCTCTGTTTATGTCCTGTCATAATTAACACGATATATACACAACACATGTGGTTGGTCCTCCGTAATTCCCTGCCTATTGTCCGATGGAGTCCCATGTGCGATAACTTCCCGTTAATCATTTATCTTCGCCTGATCAACCCTGCTGCCGTTATCGCTTGACGCTAGTGCCATACCTGACCCACATCAGGCAGTTATAACTGTAAACACCATCTCCATATTCTATTGTTAAGGATATTGTCAATGTGACTCGATAATACCTGTAGGCATCCTTTATTGGCAGACGCGATATGTCAAACAGAATGCTCCAGTTTCATTGGTTTACAGCTCGTGTCATACTGGGGCGGCACGCGCCGGTATGTCACCAACCAATCGATATTCACTATTTAAAGAACCGCCGTCACGTGGCATTTGCAATGTTTCCTCAGCCACCTGCAAGGCTATTCATCTGACACACGAGTACCGGGGTGTGTTCAACTCTAGACAATGGCAACTCGCGCGACTATCGAGGGTATGCGCGTGGCAGTATAGCCACGCGAGCGTGACAGGCACACCGCAGGCCTCGGGTGACATGAATGAATAGCTTAACGGGAGACACTCTTGTGAGGCGTGTTCAGGAGATTTAATACATCTCGGGGGGGGGGGGGGGGGGGGGGGGGGGGGCGAGATGAAGTGACAGTTGAATGTTTTGCCGGACCAGTAATTTGTGTCGGGTATTTCTGTTATGTACTTATATTGATGATAGGAATTAAATCCAGTTATGGTGTGTGTTTGCTGAATATTAGGCAAAGGGAAATGAATCCTTTGTTGTAAACATTTCACAAAATATTTGGAGACTGTTTAGTACAACCACACTCAGAAAAAAGATCTTTACTGATAGTGAACTTAGCGACTAAGGTTAACCTCAACAAAGTCTCGCCCGTTGCACAGAGCTACCTAGTCTGTCGTACACACCCTGAAGTATATGTATCCAAGAAAGCCCACGCAAGTCTTAGAAAATGTGGTAAAGAGCTACCTTTACTCTTTCTTAACTGAAGAGGGACACTTGTCCCCAACCTTCACTAACGTCGAAATCTTGTGTGCAAGAGGCTCAGTAATGTCCCTAGTTACGGTTGTGAGTTATCTCCCGAATAGATGTCTCGAATAGATAAACAACTGATAGTTTGATAGTGTATCCTAATGTGGACAGTGCACGCGCCTGGCTGGCATCAAGCTAACTTAAATGAAAAATAATACCTCAAAATACAAGAATATACGTTTTAGGAGAGGGCTGTTTTTTCCTTTGTTAATGGTAATGGGGGTGTTTCTCTCGTCTAGTACATAGAGACACATGCAAAAAGGTCGCTCAATTTGTATAGAACAATAAGACTAATGATATAATGTTTGTCCAAAGGAAGACAAAGCGTGGTTTATTTTATTTTTTTACAATCGTTGCAGAAATACAGTTGCAGTCATCTCAATATTTTCTTCCATTAGTTGATTTTATTATTAATAACAATGAGAGTGAATCGTAAAGCGTACGTCAATATGATCAGTATACTTTCAGGAGTTGGGAGTGGATGAGCTCATACATACGAGCAGGTATAGTCCGAAAAGAAAATAACAGGTTGAGAACGCCGTAGACATAAATGAAATTTATTGAAATTATTATAAGTTAAAAATACATTTTAAGCTTTTTTTTTCTGCACTCTAAAGTCATTTAGCGCGTCTGCTCTTGAAGCTAAACTAAGTTAAGATAGGTAAGATGAGATATAACTTCATTAAATCTGAGGAAATTCTTTTTGTATGAATAATATATGCAAAGTTCACAAAATATACATAATCACATGCACAAACTGAATGCTGATGATAATTAACCACATAGGTAAAAAGGCTAAATGAGTCGTTATCGCATGCAAGGTGACTACTCCAAAACATTCATTACATCAATAAATACTAGATGGTACAAAGGACTGTCGACACCCGTAAACCACCAGATCTATCTATGTGCCAAGTTTTGTGAAGAAATATTAAACGACGTTAGAGTACTGCTCCAGAAAAGAGCACCACCACCAAGTTCTGTCGAAGTCAAAGATGTTGCCTTGGAAATGCCAAAACATTTAATATAGAATTCCAGAACTTCTAAAAGGCACCAGTAGACCAAGCTATACGTGTCAAGTTTAGTGAAGAAATAATGAACGGTTTTAGAGTTCTGCTCCGGGAAAGAGCACTACCAGCAATTTCAGTTGAAGTCAAACTTGTTACCATGGAAACTCAAAAAACTTTTTTTCCCCAGAAATTCAATACTACCAAAAGGCACTAGTACACCACTATGTCAATCTACGTGCCAAGTGTTGTGAAGAAACATTGAATGGTTTGAAAGATATGCTATGGTATGAAAAGACACATGTGCACGGACGGACAGACGGAGTGCATTTTAATACTTCCCGCGAAAGGCGTTGCTGGGATAAAAATGTAGGTCACCACCTTTTCTATAAATGTTTGATAAAAACCGGTCATTATATGGCTTTGTCAATAGAAAATTTTCTTGAGCGTCGAAGTTCCAGATCTTTTAGCACGAAGTGACTATAGAGACAGTGCAGGTTGACCAAGCCAAATGTGACGTCTAATAAACGAGCTGAACGTTATGTAAATGACGGCCTTTACCGGTTTCTATCTTTTCCTCAAGTTGACGAAGTGGGGCAGAGATCCTTCAGAGTGAAAGATGGAAACCAAACTAATACTCATATCATGATCATGGCCACAGCTGTATTTGCTCATTGTAGCCCCATACTCACGGATGGCTTATACTTAGGTCATTCATAAATAACTGGTCATGTTGCGTACCGGTTTCCAAACTGAAACAGTAAGACGTCTGTAATGTCTTACGCAGTCGAGTGAAGTACAAAATTCAACACCACTGCAGCTACAATAGCAATGATAAATCATAAAGTAAGTAATGAACATATTATATATATTAGGGAGAGAAATAAAAGATGGTACCCTCTCATTACAGTGAACTGTCTCACAAACATGCATTGCATGGTTATAAGGTTATAATATGACTATATTTGAACTGTTAGCAACATATTTTAAGAACAAGCACACATACTTTGACTTGTAAACAACTGCTAAAAATTCATGTGCTATGTGTAAAATTACCAATAATTCTCATAGATTGTACAGGAGTTACAAAGAGAGCACGACTGTACATGTCATCAACGTCAAAATCACTCATTCTCTAATTCACGTGACGCATTTGGCTAGTTTTCTCTATCGGGTAACGAAATTATGGTTTGTCGAAAACTTGCGGTGTAGAAACTGGTGTGACACTCATTTCATCTCCAGGACGTTCTAAACAAAGTCGGTCGCATTGTGTAACTTTGTGATACTTATGCTTGGTTTACTGACGCCGCAGAAACACTGCAGACCAAATATAAACCAGGCATAATTGTCAGTAAGTCACACAATGCAAGTAACACTCTACAGTACAGACCTTTGGATTTTTGAGCATATAAGTAATTTTGGACTTTTTGTGAGATCCAATTGCCGAACCATAAGAATATCAAGAGATGCTACACTTAGCTGGTATCCCTGCTTGTTCTCAAAATAGATATGCTAACACTTGATCTAACAATGCTCTTCCATACACACAGTGCTCTTCCATCTACTGGGGAATGTATGCCTAAAACACACGGCAACTGCACGGTCAACAGTGCTGTTCCATATGCTGGTTCCTGTATGCCTAAAAACGCGCGGAAACTGCACGATCACACAATGCTCATCCATATACTGGGTAATGTATGCCTAAAACACACACGGCAACTGCACAATCAAACAGTACTCTTCCTTATACAGGGGACTGCCCAAATCAGCCAACACCAGTGGGATTAGGACAGGGAGGCGGTGGGGGCAGCAAATATTCCTGTTGCACATGAAAGTAATGTTTATGACTGTAGTAATGGGTGACAAGAACCTTTGTACATGTTGTGAAATTGGAAGGAATTATCCTTCTGCAGATTTGTTTAGTCTCTAAAAGTTAATAAAGTCTCAGGGATCCGTTTCATTATGTTTCATTTGTGTTAGTGTGGGGTGGTTTATTTTCGTAAAATATGTTCCTTTCAGAGACCAGACGTTAGTTTAAGGACCGATTCTAAATAACCTGCACCAAACTGTTTAACAGCAGCTAAGCACACTCAGTGTCTAGCCCGCGATCGTCGTCGGTCCTGTCGAATTCTCGTTCAACAGATCCATCAATTTCAACAGGCTTTTGGGCCTTTTTAACGTTTCTTGTCTTTACCTTTAGGTCCCATCTTGAGCTATACACAAATGAACACACACTGTTCTAAAACACGCTCCACAAATGCAGGATTACAGTGCTCTTCCATATACTGGGGACTCCGGGTCGAAAAAAGGCACCGCAACTGCCCGATCACACAGTGCTCTTCCATATACTGGAAACTGCATGCCTAAAACACGGGCGACAACAGCACGATCACCGACGATCTCCGCTCAACACAATAAATCGAACGGAAAGTCGTAGACAACTTAATCGTAGGGCGCCCGTGGCAAATGTGATGCAGGTCTACGACGTTTCGTAATTTAGTTTTATTGTCTGGAATTCAGATATTAAGGGGGATGTACCTACTGTTTTATGTGTTTGCTGTGAATAAATACAGTCTTGGACAATGACTGGATATCTTCGTTTGGTTGCCGAGAAGGCTGAACTTCGTAACGTATTCTTGGTTACACATCACCAAATGTTTTCCCATAGACTTCTATAGTAACGTTATATTTTTAAAAAAATCATACAGGCTATCAACAGCCATTCGATGTACACATGGACACAGTCTGGCCTCTAAGCTACAAGAAAGCACAACTTGTCCGGCACATTTGCCAAGCACAGGAAGCGGAACACATCAACCCCCACCTCCGCACCAAATGTCACCTACTTCAGAATATATGCACACACATAAGCATAACCCATGGTGATAAAAATTACAGCAATAAATGCTTAAAATTCTGGTCGGTTTTAATAACAGGGTGGATGTGGATCCCCCTTGCGTGAAATAGCTCTCTCGCGAATTGCGCAGTACACTTCCGCTGCATTGTTTGTTGGTCAGGAAGTCACCGATGCATTAAAAGAGAATACGAACGAAAACAAAAGTCTTCAAGTCACATCGTTTATGTTTAGACGCCATGAGCTGACTTGCTGAAACCTCGCCGTACTTCTTAAAATATCATTTTCTTCACTCTTTCCCACTCACTTACCTATGCTGCTTATGAAAGTGTAAATAACTTTTATTGCAAACAGTCTGATGCCACTGACACACCTATAACCACATAATGCCAAGATAATTTTGTACTTTTATATTATCTTCCATATATTTCTGTAACCTACAATTATTTTCAAAAATACATTCTCTTATACTGCAGTGGGGTAGCCCAATAGTTAAGCGTCTGTTGGTCCACTCAAAGGCCAGTCTTCAATTTTCAGTATGGGTTTTACACGTGAAGCTCATTTCTGGCGTCTCTTACAGTTATAGCGGGAATATCGCTAAAGCCGGTGTAAATATTTCATGTGTTCGGTCATGTTTCTGTGGAACTGTTAACCAGTTACAACTTTACAAAATACGCACAGTTACATTTCGTAGTTTCTTATCTATTTTGTACTTGGGGCTACTGGATGGAAAACAGTCCATGCGCTCCATCAATGTATACTTGTTCTGACCATGGTCAGTGCCGACAGGGAGCCTATACAGAGATTGTACCCTGATGCCGGTGACGTTACTTGTCAATGCAGCCTTAATGGGTCAAGGGATGTAACTCTACACAACACTATGTCGAAGCGTACATAAAATAGTTAGATCGAAATATGTGTGTGGTTGTCGTCACGAGTTGCAGTCAGATCCGTGTGTTTGTCTTTTTGAACCCACGATTGTACCCTTCATTTAGTGTAAACCAAACCGATCAGTTTGTGTTGTTAAATGCATGCTTTTAACCATCGCTTTGGATGTTTCGTTACAATGGTTTTTCAAGAGGATTTAGAGGATTTACCTTCATTCAATTTTGAGGACGATGCAAGATCACCTGCTCTAGTTGAAATTAGATACTTTGGTCGACTGTATGCACACTTTGCCAACAGATTACTGATGAGATAATGCTAATGAACACATCAGTGTCGATTTCGTCCCACGTTGCCCATACATAAAAAATCAAGCATCGGATTCAACTGAAATAGCCTCGATTGTAATGCGGTAATTATTTTCAGTAATTTCATTGCATTCGAAGATAAGGCTAGCACTCTGTTACGTGTGGTGCAACGTTAGCTAAAATACATGTACACAAGCAAGGGAAATACCGGAATATGGTGTCATCTGTACTAATAATTTGCGATGCAACCAAAACGTGTCCGAATACAATGGGGTTGATTTATGTGAGATATCCATACGTTATTATTACGGATATTAAGATAGTTGTTAATTTAAAGATGCAGGGAAGATGCACTTTCAAAATTATGGCAAAATGTGATCATCCTAACGACCCAGTTCGCCATAAACCATGAAGTTAGGTGTTGATAATCGTAGGCCAGTAGCAAAGTTAAGAAATTTAGGATGAGACTTTTCAATAGTTACAGTATTTTCATACCCCGATATTTCCCTCCCACACACAGTAATTGGTAGTATTAAAATATCGAACAGATTAATTACAGTATAGACTGAAGTTTCTTGATTACACAGTGGCATTTAGCAAGTGGTCAAATGTAACGTGTTATATTTGGGATTACACTTTTCTTTTAGTAAAGTACAAATTCTGGTACTTTTTTTTAGTTGAGTCCCATGCGGGACTCGAACGTGTGGAAGTCACGGTGGCTGAGCGGGCCAGGCGGCAGACTTTGTGTGCTGGCGATTTGGTGCCTGACTCTGAGGGTGTGGGTTCGAGCCCTGAATGGGAGTCAACTCAAAAAAAGTACTTGAATTTGTACTTTACAAAAGGAATGTAATCACAAATATAACACATACAATACAACTAGATATTTGTATAGCACCGATATCCAGTTAGTGCAAGTGCTCAAGGTCGCTTTTTCCCCCTCGACCCTCCATAACAACGGCACATCGTATTTTCAATCTCAACTCCTTGGGAATCATACAACTCTTGCAGCCTTACCAGGCGCACCGAGTTAATGTGGCTTTCCCATCCTTACGAGGTAACCATTCACAGCTGGGTGGACTGGGACATATAGTCACAGTACTTTGTCCATGTTTACTGCACGTTGCTGTACCCGCCACCCACAGGGGCTTGTATTGCTGAAAGTGATTATTTTCAGCAATACAAGCCCCTGTGGTACCCGCAACGAGGTGTTTGTACGTATTCGTGTGACCACCATCTGGTCATCTACCAGCGGATTCGTGGTTTCTTTTAAGTGCATATGGTTGTGTACTGCACACTAAAAAGATGTTGAAGTTTCTCGATCTCTTCAGTAATGCAAACATGGCTTCCTTGGAGCTACACACTAAATTATTGATTGCGAAATTAAATCTATTGCAGTGAAAGGTAAGTATTTACTATCTCAATTGGTTTAGCGTCAAACGGCAAAGATAGTTTAGATTTATTACCGACGTCCCCTCTTTACTTAATGAAGTTATCTTTCTAATACATTCAGCGTACTGTTCGTTACATGAAGTAAATTGCTGTGTCTAAGCTGCCGCACGAACCTTAGAGGAACTTCACACGGTTTTTAAAGACAGTCCCTATAATAATAATAACAACAAAAGACCAATGAAAAAACGGTTTTTTGTACAACTTCATGAAACTCGAAGAAATATTTCATGGATAGAGCTGTGCCTTAAAATAAGATCACCAGGGAGTCCAATGTCAAAACGGCAAAAGGCAATATGGAGAAAATTAAGACTACCATACAAGACAACTAAAGAAAAGTTATTTCTTCAAATTCATGATTCCCTCAAGGCGAAAATAAAGGTTTGGGCAGGAAGAAAGAAAAATGGGAAAAGAAAAACAAATTCATCAAACAAAATAAACTCTTCAGAAATAATGAAAAGCAATTTTACAGGCAACTCAAGACAAGTGGTGTTGATGAGCATAATAAACGGCCTCCCATTGCTGCCAGTGAAAGGTTTTGGAAACAGTTGTGGTCTATACCCGGCGACTGTAACCTGGAGGCACCATGGGTCAGTGATTATGACCATGCAATGCACGAGAAATTAACCAGGTCGTTTGTCTGTTACATCTGAATGCCTCAAAAGTGTCATTAAAAAGTCCAAATCTAATACAGCTCTAGGGCCTGATAGTATTCGAAGTTGGTACTGGAAGCTGCTCCCCTGTGTCCAAACGTCATTACTCCACTATTTTAACTCTCTTGCGGATACAGATGATGTTCCTCCATGGTTCTGCAAAGGTCGCACAATACTCCTTCCCAAAAAAGAAAACTTGACTGATTCTAACAACTTCCGCCCTATTACATATCTAAATACCCAATACAAATTATTCACAAGGTGTTTGACAAACCTCGTGTCATCTAACTGCTCTTCCAATGACATAATTTATAGAGAGCAGAAGGGAGCGAGAAAGGGACGTTGGGGGTGCAAGGATCAACTTCTTGTACAGAAAATGATTTTGGAAGAGGCTAAAACGTATCACCGCAACCTTTCCATATGCTGGATTGACTACAAGAAAACATATGACTCTGTCCCTCATGAATGGATTCTGAAGTCTCTTCAGTGTATTGACCTCCCTGAGCGACTACTTGATTTACTCAAGTCTTCAATGAGTTCTTGGTCGACTCAACTTGAGATGTACTCGCAAGGGCAGGTGCAGACTTCGGAATCTCTTCCAATCAGGAGGGAACTTTTCCAGGGGGTCTCCTTCAGTCGTTTTTTTTTGTCTTTAAATCCGTTGAGTTTTCTGCTCAATAGGAAGGAGGTTACCATCACGGACCTCCTCAGCACAAATCCCCAACACCTCTTACTCATCTCCCCTAGTTATTGAGCATCTCGTGGAACGTCAGGCCTACACCTATCTTGGAATACAAGTTCGAGATAAGCTCCAGAATACCCAGATTCAAGATAAACTTCGGGCCGAGTATAAATCTCGTTTAAAGAAAATCTGGAGCTCCGAGCTAAATGCTCAAAACAAGGTCAAAGCCACCAATTCTTTTGCTGTGCCAGTCCTCTCCTATTCCTTTGGAGTAGTTGATTGGACAAAACAAGACATCCAGAGTCTTGACCACCTAACCAGAATGATCATGTCCGATAACAGAGCACACCACCCTCGTTCCTCTCTTAATCGTTTATATATGCCAATCCATTCAGGAGGTCGGGGTTTGATTAATATGGAGGCTCTTCATGACAGAATTTTATTGTGTACTTTTGTACATATTTATTTATCCTCTGGTGATGCAAGCGAAGACTCACGATGAAAGCAAGGAATTCCAGAGCTATTTTAAGCGTGTCAGGGTTGTTGGACACAATCTGAAATTTGAAGTTGATTTTGTTGATTGCAATGTACTGCTGGATGGTACAGAGATGGGAGTAAACCAGGTGAAGTCCTTTACCAAACCTGCCCAGAGTCGGTCCTTTGTGGAGAAGCAGTCTGAGAAGCAATTGCATCGTGTGTACATGCAGTGTGTGGAACAGAACAGCAATCCAACCGCCTCCTTCGCCTGGATGAAGTCGGCTGGTCTCAAATGTGAAACTGAGGGCTTCCTTTTTGCTGCTCAGGACCAGTCACTTCCCACTCACAATCGTCAAAATTTGATTCTTAAGCAAAATGTGAACATGAAATGTCGTCTGTGAATTCACAAAGACTGTCCAGTATCTTGTCAGTGGATGCCCTTCCTTGGCACAAACAGCATACCTTAAAAGACACGATGGCATGGCTCGCAGCTTTTACTATCGTTTCCGCATGCCTGTGGCTTTGACTCTGAGGTCCATCCATGGTACAACCACAAGACAAAAATTGTGATTTACAAAATTTATTAAATGTAAATATCATATTTACAAACATTTACAAAGATTGTAAAGGTGATGTTTACAAGGCTTTGTATTTTTTTGTAAATTTAGGAAGGGTTTTACTACCACTTCTTTCAATTTTGCGATTTCTCAAGAATCCCCATAACTCAATAAACTTATTATTTCATTATCATTTTGGTTGTGTTAGAGTTCTTACTCTTCATATGCATAATGGATCTTGCATGTGGCATATTTATTCATGAAAACTGAAGGAACAAGCCATAATTTGTATTGTCGATTTGTACTTTATATCAATGCAACTGCGTCTGGTGCGTGATGACATGAAAGTTGATCATGTTTTGTATGTTCTTCTCGCTGTCCTATGCGACCAACTAGGAACCAATCCTGCATAGAGCTTCACTCATCTACATCCTTCTTGTTCTAGAACTCAAGAATTTATATTGACTGTTCTTTTTGCCTCTAGTATGGCAAGCATTTTGAATTGCATGTGCATGTTTTAGATGCATCCACAAAAACACAAATATGTTTCATTTCCCGCTCACTGTTCAAGTAATTAAAATAAAAATAACGCACGGTATGAAATAAACAAGAATGTACCAGACCCACTGACTGAACAGGTTGTATTACATGTCTTAAAACTGATCCCGTGCCATGGCGTAATTGGCGTGAAGCAGAATTTTGTTGTTACAGAAAGAAGAATAAGAAAGGTATTTTAAACAAGTCTCACACACGCCATTGTGAAGAAGGTAATTGCCTGACATTGCTCCTATAATATAATTTTAATATTTGCATTTTTGTTTTTAATAAATTCGCTTTCAAGTATAGGGACGTATATTGACAAGTGTCTACATACTGGTGAGTGAACGTTACAAACCAAGTAAATTTAGCAAGTGAAGAAAAATTTATCCCGCAGTATTTTCACTGCGACCCCGACTTCGCTTAGGTTATGTTACAGGTTGTGTCATGCAAACTCCTTTTGGTAATGATTCAAATACATATTTATGTAGTTTTGATTTTCTAACTTGATGAGAACAAACCATACATAATCTCATTAATTCAAATGGATTTTACTTCACAATTTTCAAGAATGGCGGCGCCCTGTCTGAGGATGAATGCTGTTTAAGTTTGTTTTCACCGACTTACAAAATCAAAATTACTTTCTACTGGTAGTGAAATACGTATTGTATTGATGGACATTAGGATTTTACATGACATTCCTTATAACATAACAATTTCACTCTTGGAAGCGGTCAGAATAAGGGGTCAATATAATATTACGATAATATTGTCACTTCGACCACAACCTCGTTTCCGAGAAGAAGCGTTATATCCAATATATCAGCAATGTGTAATAAGCAGTCTTGATTTTATAAACTCGATGAAACTTGAACTCCATTTTCTATCCTGGAAGCGTGGTAGGGGGCGAACCATCCGATTTAGTATATACCACAGGCTTCCACAAAACTCACTTCGCACACACTAACAACCAATTTAAGCACAAACTACGGAGTCTGGTGGAAATCTGTGCATAGTGACACCATCACTCGATTCCAAGGCACAATAATTATTGACGGCAACACGACAATTCGGCATGTCTTTGGTGACGTCGAGAAATCAGCAAAATGACGAGACGGCTTTTTAGCAACTTTTAAGCGCTTGTTATTAATTAACCACAAGTTTTTTTGTTTTTTTTAAAAAAAATGGTGTTTCGTTTATGACTAACCAAAAGTCTTTCATATGCAGTGATAAAAAGAGTACCAACAATTGAGTTTAGTGGTCCTTTAAGCCATTCAACAAGTAGAACTTCAGGTGTTTCTACAATAACGTCGACATGAATTTATTTTCATTGTGCTGACAATGAATTTTGAATTGTATTTTGTCAGGTTGGAAACAGGACAGAATAAGGACATCATGGATTATGCATGTGTTTAGCTAAGACCGCTCTTCCTGTTATTCCGCGCGCTGAGTTTCAAGGTATTGCAGTTCTGCTTAATGTTCTGTCCTATATACATCAGTGCACAACAACAGTGAGCACAACCCACTGTCATATGAATACGAATACTCATTTCTTGAGGTCCAAACGTGACTTTTGTAGCATAGTCATGTTTATGGGCGATTTTGTTTAACCGTTTGAATCGGGTGCATGTGTTTGGTGACGACTTCCTGTTATAACTCTGTAATCAGTGTATAATACATATGTCAGTTTTCATGAAACATAAAGTTTTTGTCAGGGTATTGTATTTTGCTTGTTGCAGTGGCTATGACAAGATGTTTTCAGACAAAAAGGGAAACCGTCTGAAGAAAGAAAAACAACCAAAACAAACACAATGACGTCATGAGAAAGTATTCCAGAAAAACTACAGTAAGTAAACGTAAAAACCAATTTAACTAGCTTTCGGGAATCAAGAATTAGATTAAACTGTTTTAAGAGGATGCACTATGTAACGTGGCTTACCATCAATTAACAAGGAAGAAGGTATGTTAATTAATGAATCCTAACTGAAATGATGTCAATGAACAAGCGATTAGGCCTTGTTATGTGTTAAGGTTTGGTTCAAGGCTGGGAGATACAGTAATCGTCACCTCACAGTATTAATCGGTGTGATCTTTCAAGGAGTAAACATGTTGTACTATACAACACCTGTGTTCTGTGTGCACTCAGTGTACACGTATCAATAATACTTGCTATGAGATTATGAGAATAACCATTAATTCTATTTTCACATTGGTTTACCATTCACTTAATGCAATTATTATCATATTGGCTGTTTTCTTCAGAAGAGTCGAAATCGAGTCGAAGGGATACGACAGGCAGACCTCCCCAGTCATAAGAAAGCAAAGTATGAACAAGCATTAAAGAAGGCACAATTGATATCATCAGAGGAAAGTGATGTAATATAGATGGCGTTAAATATTTTATTGCAGGGCCGAAAATGGAATCCAGGGAACTGATGACGGCAAAAAGGCTTGCAGATGCAACTTTCAGAAAACTACAAGTTCAAGGGGCCACTCTGCAAAGTGGACAATCAGACCGGATCTTCGACATGATGACCGAAAGCTTTAAGGGGGCACTGATGTCCTATTTTGGTTGCAGCTGCATCAGAAATGTGTGTTTTGATAGTAGTGAGAAAGGGATGTGCGGGAAGAACGGTTGTGGTGAGTTGTGTTTATACAAGAACTTATTGACATAAATCAAACTACATGTATTTATTTCACTACACCCGGTCTTTTGTACATAGTTATAGTGAGTGAGTGAGTGAGTTAATGTTTAACGTCGCATCGGCAATATCTCAGCCATATCGTGACGAGAAGATTTAAATTAAATATATGCATATGGAAAAATCTGTCAACGAAGGACAGTAAAAGAACTAGCATATCACAATTTTAAGTAAAACTAGTATGGAAAGTTAAAACTAATAGCACTATTTAGACAATACAATATAAAAACAGACTATAGATCGCCAACAACTGAGGGTAGATCACCACACTAGGGACCATGGGGACTTACAGTACCTTTGCTACCTACATGGACCCTAGTTGGATTTACATCATCCCCTCAGCTGCTGGCGATTGTACGAAAGGTTAGCCAAAATTAAAACAACATGAATACTACGATTAAAAACCTGGTAGACGTAAATTTACTGTGAATGTTTGTGGACTTACGTACCCTCTCAGGAGGACAATAATTTTACAATACTTCAACCCCCTTTGAGGGTACAGCCACCAGCAATTCAAGTTACTAATTCAAACTACCAATCATTAAAATACATCTATTTACAGAAACATACTATTCAAAATTCACCCAAAAAATCAATTTCTTTTAAAAAACCTATAATAAAATGAGAATTAACGTTGGTAAAAAGATCCTTCATTGTTTTAACTGTAAAATATTTATCCCTTGTGATGGAGAATTCAACACAGTCAAGCAGAATATGCTTGACCGTGACTCTCTCATCACAAGGGATGCAAAATCGAGGATCCTCACCTTTCAACAGGTATGCATGAGTATATCTAGTGTGGCCAATACGACATCGTCGTAGTATGACCTCTTCAAATCTGGACTGACAACCCAAGTGGGTATAACCAATGTAAGGTTTTATCTCATGTAATTTATTTATACCCACTTGGGTGTCCCACTTCTTTTGCATCAGATCACGGATATAAGATCTAATGGTGGCTTTGTAATCACTGTAGGGAATAAGAAGTGGTTTCACAGATTTGTTTAGTGCTGCCCTGAAATGCCTACATGGCTGGGTAACCAACAGAAGACGATGTCGTATTGGCCAGTAGTAAGATTATTATACAATTCAATAATGTCAATTAAAAGTGGATGTTTACATGATAAATTTTTAATCGCCTGGAGACAAGAAAGAGAGTCGGAATAGATTATATATTGTTTACGTTTCGGGTGTCTTTGAATATATTTGAGAGCTGTTAATATGGCGTTAGCTTCAGCTGTAAAAATAGAACTACTATCTGGTAATCTAGAAGATATTGTTCTGGATCCAATGACAGTGGCACAAGCCACAGCGCCACCATCCTTGGACCCATCTGTAAATAAGGATTTATAATTGCTATATTTATGTTTTAATTGATTATATTTTTGCTGATATTGTAATTCATTAGTCTCTGATTTTTTTAAATGTGGCCAATGTTAGGTCTACTTGAGGCCTGACCAACTGCCAGGGAGGAGAAGAAAGAAGACGGGAGGGAGCTATGTTTTCCAGCTGAATCCCAGCAGCAGAAAGAAAAGGTTTAATTCTATGTCCCAGAGGCGGGACAAGAGAAGACTTTTTGTTGTATAAATCCTCATAAAGGGGATTGAAAACACAGTTCTATGCAGGGTTAGAATGATTAGAGTATAATTTAGTAATGTATTGTAAAGCTAACTTTATACGGCGCTGCTCAAGAGAAGGTTCATCAGCCTCAACATAGAGACTGTCAATAGGTGAAGTTCTAAAAGATCCAAGACAAAGTCTCAGACCTTGATGATGGACAGGATCAAGAAGTTGAAGATTGCTTTTGCAGGCTCCCCCGTAAACGATTGAGCCATAATCAAGTTTAGAACGAACTAGTGATCGATAGAGATGGAGAAGGGTAGCTTGATCCCCTCCCCATTTTGAATTTGAAACAACTTTCAACAAGTCAAGTGCTTTCAGGCATATAGTTTTAAGTGATTTAATATGTGGTAAAAAAGTTAAATGTGAATCAAAGATTAGACCCAAGAACTTGGCTTCCTTCACAACTTTAATGGGCGTCCCATCTAGAGACAGTTCAGGGTCTTTATGGGGTTTATATTTACGACAAAAATGTATGCAGTTAGTTTTCGATTTAGAAAATTTAAAGCCGTTTTCAAGACACCATTTATTTATTTTGTTTAAACAAAGCTGCAGTTGTCGTTCAATTGTATGCATATTTTTCCCACGACAAGAAATATTAAAATCATCCACAAATAACGATCCATCAATTGAATCGTTTAAAACTTTTGATAAACTATTTATCTTGATGCTAAAAAGTGTGACAGACAGAATACTGCCTTGTGGAACACCCTGATCCTGATTGTAATGATCAGACAGGGTAGAACCCACTCGAACTTGAAACTGTCTGTTATTTAAAAAGTTTGCAATAAATTGAGGTAACCGACCTCGCAAGCCGAAGTCATGTAAGTCTTTTAAAATACCATATTTCCAGGTTGTGTCATATGCTTTTTCGAGATCAAAAAAGATAGACACAGCATGTTGTTTATTAATTAGTGCGTTTTTAACAAATGATTCTAAACGCACTAAGTGATCGACAGTACTTCTGTTTTTACGGAAACCACACTGTATATCAGTTATAAGGTTATTTGTTTCCAAGTACCAAACAAGTCGATTATTTATCATGCGTTCCATGGTCTTGCAAACACAGCTTGTCAATGAAATCGGACGATAATTGGACGGATCCGTATGATCACGTCCAGGTTTAGGTATTGGTACCACTATTGCATCACGCCATGAAGAAGGAAATTTCCCGGAAGTCCAAATATCATCAAATATATACAAAAGCGTCTCTAAACAGGATTCTGGTAAGTGCTTCAGAAGTTGATAATGTATGTTATCAGCTCCTGTAGCAGTGTCGTGAGCTTGATCAAGAGCAGTATGGAGTTCATGAATAGAAAATGTTTCATTATAATCTTCCCCATTATCAGAATTGAAATTAATACTTTTCTTTTCTTGTTGTTTTTGATATTGCTGGAATTTAGGTAAATAGTTGGAAGAGGAAGAGTGTTTAGCAAGGGTTTCACCCAGTTTATTTGCAATATCAGATTTATCCGTAAGTAACTGATCTCCATGTTTAAGATGATGGACAGTAGATTTAGTACCTTTACCTTTGATTTTCTGGACCATGTTCCATACCTTGGACATGGGTGTCCGAGAATTTATTTTGGACACATAATTTTGCCAAGATTCGCGTTTGTTTTGTTTAAAAGTACGCCGTGCTTTAGCATTTAAAATTTTAAATTTATTTAAATTATGCACCATAGGATGGCGACGGAAATAATGTTCAGCTTTCTTCCTTGCCTTCCTAGCTTGTTTGCACTCATCGTTGAACCATGGTTTTCTTATGTGTGGAACTACAGAGGAATTTGGTATACACGCATCAGCTATGGAATTCAATTCATCAGAAAAAGATTTTATAGCATCGGGAACGTCAATAAAAAGTTCAGGTTTAAGTTTTTCAGCACACAGTGTTTCATATAAAGCCCAGTTAGCCTTTTTAAAATTCCGCCTTGATGATGGAGGAACATCAGATGGAGTTACAGCTTTTAATATAGTAGGAAAATGGTCACTTCCACACAGGTCATTGTGGACTGACCATTCGAATTCATTTAATAGTTCGGAATTTGTCAATGACAAGTCGAGAGCAGAATAGGTCCCTGTACCAGGGTGTAAATATGTGTTGGAACCATCATTATAAATACATAAATCATTGTCGGAACAAAAGTCCTCCAACAATTTACCTTTAGTGTTTGTAGTTACACTACCCCAGAGTGGGTTGTGCCCATTTAAATCTCCCATTATAATACAGGGCTTCGGGAGCTGGTCATATAGAGCTTGAAGATCAGTTTTGGCAAACGTTGAAGACAGCGAAATATAGAGAGAGCACAGCGTAAATGCTACATGTAAAGTAATTCTCACTGCAACAGCCTGCATGTTAGTAATAAGTGATACAGGGCTTTGAATAACGTTTTGTCTGACTAGAATGGATGATCCACCAGTGGCTCTATCACCCGGAGGTTAAAAACAATGATATGTATTAAAATGACGAAGGTCAAATGTATCTGTTTGTTTTAAATATGTCTCTTGGAGACATAACGCTGAAGGTGTAAAATCTTGGACTATTAGCTGTAATTCATGTAAATTTAGTCCTCAGTCCTCTGCAGTTCCACTGTACAATATTATTGGAATAACCTATCTTTTGGGGGCATTTATTGGGGATCTACCCCGCACTCTTTTGGAGGGCGACAAGCTATGTGCCCTTGTTTGGATGTTTTCGGAAACATCCATATCTTCCAAGGATCCGAACTTATTAAAAAGTTGGATTTTGTTACTAGACCCCTTTGAGGCTCTTCCACTTTTACCCTTTTGTGAAGATTCACATCTAGATTTAAGCTTGTTTTTCTCAGTTTCTTTCACATTGGATTGAGACGTCCGTTTTGCATTTGTCTGAGATATTTTCTCCTGTGTACAAGGTACATCCTGAACACCCATGGGCTCCGGAAGTACGTCAGCAGTTTGAGTGGATGATTCAGGTAGCAAAGTCTGAGGAGTGTCAGTATTAATCCATGTTAAGTTGGTTTGACAGCAAACAGAAGACTTGATTACATTCACGGTTGGCGAAGGCGATGTTCGGGTAACAGAAGCATAAGTTTCTGTTAAGTCTGATCTTTGGACAAGTTTTTTTGCATCTGCAAAGCTAATGTTTTGAGTATATTTGATTTTGTTGATTTCCATGTTCCGTTTCCAAACTGGACAGTCTTTTGAGAAAGACGAGTGACTTCCGGTGCAGTTAACGCATTTCTTAAAGTTGTTGGTACAATCTTCTGTTGTATGTGTCTGCTCACCACAGTGAGCACACGTGACAGACAATGTACAACTATTCACTCCATGTCCAAATGTTTGGCACTTAAAACACCTTAATGGGTTAGGAACATAGGTATCAACAGCGATGTTACAGTATCCAGCTTTCACAGATTTTGGAGCAGTTGGCGAGGAAAAAGAAAACAAGTATGTATTTGTTGGAACAGTTTCTTTATTTTTCCGGGTTGTAAACCTTTTGACATGCATCACACCTTGATCTTTCATCTCTGTCCCAATATCTAATTCCGTCATGTCCGCAAACAACTGATCACGATCTCGAATTATGCCTTTGCTAGTGTTGAGCGTCCTGTGAGCTGAGACTGATACAGGAATTCCTACCAACATTTCAGTTGTCATCAGGTTTGTAGCTTGCTGTCGTTTACAACATTCAATGAGAAGAGCTCCTGAACGCAAGCGTCTAACATTTTTGACATCACCCGCAATGCCTTGAATAGCCTTCGATACTGCAAACGGGTTCAACTTAAGTGGTGTCTTATCATGAGTCTCGATCACTATAAAGCGTGGCCAGTAGTCAATTGATTGGGTCGGTCTGTGTTCATTATCATCTTCATCAGGGTCCAGTGGACGTTTTGCTTTTTTAATGGGGGTTTCGTAAGCCATAGTTGGTTTTAAATGGTTCATCATCCGAGCTCCCCACCCACCACGGAGTATCACAAGGACAATGCTAAAGCAAGCGGGCCTCCAGCTTGCAGCACCAAAGATACCCGGATGATATACTCCAGTAGAAAAATCAAAAGATTAATATTTCCACCAGATTGGCCCATGAGCCACCGCCTTCTGGGCATACGACTCTAGGCAAAAACATATATAAAATGATGAATTTCAAATTACAGTCTCCAAAGAGCCAAGCATGAAAAATCAAATTACCAGTTTCATAAATTTTGAGCACGAAATATTTGTAGCTCAGGGCTTCGCGTGACCAGCCGATTGATAGAACTGGGCCAGTTCTACCACCCGTCTAGGTGAAGTAAGGGCCAAAGTGGTGTGTTGAGCAATAGGAACATTGGTCCTGCTCCCATTGCCCTCAACCACCAGGATCCCCTCCTCCACCGACACAGGGCCGCAACCCACGGCAAACGGGTTGGTGGACCAAATATCCCCCCGGGTCCACTACGGGGGTGTCGGCGAGCTCTTGGCGTTACCCAGCACCCACCACGAGGAGGTGGCTCGCCACGGGTGCCACATACAGTTATAAACATAAGTTGTAATAGACATAAAACTATGTATTTAGTTTGACTTTTCGTTTTCTTTAGAGTGCGTTTACACTATCGGTAAACGTACGACCAAAGCGGAACTTGACCAACAGATATTTTTACACGCTCTGCGAATGCGCATAGCGAGTCTGAAATTAATGTGAAACCAACGAATGGCATATGATGGGCATCCGGCCTCCTGACTCTTTAGGTGAAGAAATTCTGCTAATGTGGACCGGAATGTCTTTGTTTGAAATTTAATCTTTCTCTTTCTTGTTGTAACCTGTTATTTTGGGATAATTTCATTCGCATGAAAGACGGGAGTATTATAAAAGTGAAACAAATTCCGCATTATAGAATACAATTTCCACCAACAGTGCAGTATTGACCATGGAGCACTATCAAGCGAACATCAACTTTATTCCAGTGCCATGATATGCTAAATTCCTTGTTCACACGTCTTAAAACCAAATTCAGCACATTACAACTTTCACCACCTAAACAACCCACTCTTTGGCGCATTATCGCGATAATGACACTAAAAGATGTCAAACCAGCCTACAAGTCAGCAGAAACAATTTCAAAATGTTTTCTTATCCAATAAAGATGCAGCAGGATACTAATTATAGCGAGGGAAAATGGAAGCAGTGTGACTCGCTACATCTCAAATATGGTTCCTATGCTATGTTAATAAAATGACAATGCACAGACTTTCTGAAACTAAAGTAGACCCAGTCTGGCTTAATTGTTATGTCTAGTGTATTGTACTAGTATGTCTAGTCTATTGGGTATGGAGCAGTATCAAAGGTTAGTTCCCAGGAAGTAGACAATGGAGTGAGCTTTATGGTTATTACCTCCAAATCGAACAACGCCATTCTGTGTTTTTACAGGCACAAGGTGGATAAGAACTTAATAGTATTTGGTGTTATTACTATTGATCACGAGATAAAAAACCCAAACATTATGTGAAATATCAATATGTCAAATATTCCACCACTATTAGTACTAGTAACATATATTCCATTATATCCGTTCTGACTGTTGAGTAATTTCTTTCTCAATATCACTACAAGGTCACATGCAACCAAATAATCAAACATAATTAAGACACAATTATCACTTATTCATAATATATAATATACACTGCTGTTTGTGAGTGAGTGAGTGAGTTAATATTTAACGTCACATCGGCACTATTGCAGCCATATTGTGACGAGAGCATTCTTAAAAATGGAATCTGTGCATATGATAAAAACCAGAGGAAGAAGGACAGTAAAACAACTAGAATATCACAATTAGAAATAAAACTAGCGTGAAAAGTTAAAACTAATATCCCTATTCAGACAACACAATATAAAAACAGGCTATATAGATCACCAACAACTGAAAGTAGATCACCATACTAGGGGCCATGGGGACTTACAGTACTTCTGCTACCTGCATGGTCCCTAGCTGGATTTACACCATCCTCTCTGCTGCTGGTGACTGTATGCAAGATTAGCCACAAATTAAAATGACAGAAATACTACGACTAAAAAAAACAGGAAGATCAAATTTGACTTCAAATGTTTTGTGACTTACGTACCCTCTCAGGAGGACAATAATTTTACAGTGCTTTAACCCCCCTCGAGGATACAGCCACTAACACTCTAAGTTCCTAATTCGAAATTCCAAGCATGAAATATTTATATATTTACAATTCATGTAGCAAATCTAATTCTTTTAAAAATTCAATAATTAAATGAGAACTAACATTATTAAAAAGATCCTTCAAAGTTTTTGAATTAAAATATTTATCCCTTGTGATGGAATATTAAACACAGTCAAGCAGGACATGATTGACTGTGATTCTTTCATCACAAGGGATACAAAACGGAGGATCTTCACCTTTTAATAGATACTCGTGAGTATACCTCGTATGGCCAATGCGACATCGTCGCATAATGACCTCCTCAAATCTGGACTGACAACCCAAGTAAGTATAACCGATATAAGGTTTTATTTCATGTAATTTATTTATACCTACCTGGGTGTCCCACTTCTTCTGCATCAGATCACGGATATAAGATCTTATTGTAGCTTTATAATCAGAGTATGGAATAAGAAGTGGTGTCACAGATTTGTTGAGTGCTGCCTTAGCAGCAAGATCGACCATTGTGTTACCAGAAATGCCTACGTGACTAGGTAACCAACAAAGGACTATGTCGCACTGGCCAGTAGCAAGATTATTGTACAATTCAATAATTTCTATTAAAAGTGGATGTTTACAAGAAATGTTTGTAATAGCCTGAAGGCAAGAAAGAGAGTCGGAATATATATATATATATTATATGAGAAGAAAAACCGCTGGAACTTTTTAACATTCTTGGACTTTTCTGTGTTCGTGTACCATGCCGGACCAGCGACACACACGCTCAAACTCAACAATGGTGGAGGTCGTACAAGCTTCGGAAAAAAGGTTGGCTGAGTTGATTAAGGATACTAATTCAGAACTGCGAGCTTCAATAGACTCTATAAAAACAGAATTAACAGAAATGAAAGGCCAAATAGCCGCAACTGACCACGAGGTGTCATTGCACACTGACGAAATCAGGGACATCCGTGGTGAACTCACAAAAGTTAAGCAAGCTTATGAGACTTTGGAAAAACAAGTTATACTCAAAGACATTCATGACAGGAGAAGTAATCTCCTATTTTACGGAATTCCAGAGGAACCAGAAGAAAATGCCGAGCGGGTATTGAGAAACTTTTTTGTGCGTTGTTTAAACTTTAGCGAACAACGAGTTAGTGACATTTACTTCAAAGTTGCACACCGCCTGCCAAAGTTAGAGTACCAAAGGGAACATCGCCCTTCCGCTCCTCGCTGTATAATAGCCACCTTTCTCCAAATAAGTGACAGAGAAGCAGTTTATGAGGCCAGGAAGCAGCTGAAAGGGACAGGATACAGTGTCCAAACAGACTTACCGGGTGCGATGAAAAAGAGGAGAGCCATCCTTGGACGTCAGGCAAACAACATCCGTGAAACGACCAAACTCTGGACTAGGGTCCGAGTCGTAGGAACAGAGGTGGTATTGGAGACCAGAGATCCATCAATCCCATCGTCCGTGTGGAAGATATACCAATAGATATTCGTCGTCCCTGATACCTGGGCCGTCATGCTTTGTGTTTACAAACACAACAAACGATATGGACAAATGATACCCTCCTACAACATACTTCGGTGGTGCACAACAACCGGTAATTTCGGCTGTTCCTTTCGAATTCCTCTATACAAACACAAACAATGTGGAAAAAGGATCTCCAAAAACAACTCTTTAATTATCACGTTATATTTTGAGTTATGATACATTATACAATACCTGCGATTTGCCTGTGCTTTTTATTACATTTATATAATAAGTTGCACGGTTATCGTGTTCGACCTCACGTGCTTTTCACACGCGCTGAGCGGCAATATGTCTCTCTAGCTTGGGACACGTGGGGCGATTACTTGGCTCTGAATGTTTAGTGTCTCCTCTGTCTGATTTTATGATTGTATGGAACATATATTGGAGCACACGTAGTGAGTGAGTGAGTGAGTGAGTTAACATTTAACGTCACATCGACAATATTGCAGCCATATCGTGACGAGAACATACGTGTCAAAAAGAATATATATGAATATTATGAACACCCTGTCGACAGACAGTAAAACCACTAGACTATCACAGTTAGTATTAAAACTAGCGTGGAAACTTAAAAAATGATAGTATCATTATTTGGACAGTACACTATAAAAACAGACCATAGATCGCCAACAACAGAGGGTAGATCACCATACCAGGGACCATGGGGACTTACAGTACCTCTGCTACCTGCATGGTCCCTGGCTGGATTTACATCATCCCCTCAGCTGTTGGCGACTGTATGCAAGATTAGCCACAAATTAAAATGACACATATTCTACGATTAAATAAGTGGAAGATCAAATCTGACTTAAACCGTTTTGGGACTTACGTACCCTCTCAGGAGGACAATAATTTACGGTACTTCAACCCCCCTCGAGGATACAGCCACTAACAATCTTAGTTGCTAATTCAACTTCCAATCATAAAATATAAAGTCATGTAACAAGTCTAATTCTTTTCAAAACGCAATGATTAAATGAGCACTGACATTACTAAAAAGATCATTCATAGTTCTTGATTTAAAATACTGATCCCTTGTGATGGAATATTCCACACAGTCAAGCAGGACATGCTTGACTGTGATTCTTTCATCACAAGGGATACAAAACGGAGGATCTTCACCTTTAAACAAATACTCATGTGTATATCGTGTGTGGCCAATACGACATCGTCGCATGATGACCTCTTCAAATCTGGACTGACAACCCAAGTGAGTGTAACCAATGTAAGGTTTTATTTCATGTAGTTTGTTGATACCTACTTGAGTGTCCCACTTCTTCTGCATCAGATCACGGATGTAAGACCTAATGTTAGCTTTATAATCAGTGTAGGGATCATAAAATATAAAGTCATGTAACAAGTCTAATTCTTTTTAAAACGCAATGATTAAATGAGCACTGACATTACTAAAAAGATCATTCATAGTTCTTGATTTAAAATACTGATCCCTTGTGATGGAATATTCCACACAGTCAAGCAGGACATGCTTGACTGTGATTCTTTCATCACAAGGGATACAAAACGGAGGATCTTCACCTTTAAACAAATACTCATGTGTATATCGTGTGTGGCCAATACGACATCGTCGCATGATGACCTCTTCAAATCTGGACTGACAACCCAAGTGAGTGTAACCAATGTAAGGTTTTATTTCATGTAGTTTGTTGATACCTACTTGAGTGTCCCACTTCTTCTGCATCAGATCACGGATGTAAGACCTAATGTTAGCTTTATAATCAGTGTAGGGAATAAGAAGTGGTGTCACAGATTGTTTGAGTGCTGCCTTAGCAGCAAGGTCAGCCAGTGTATTCCCAGAAATGCCTACGTGGCTGGGTAACCAACAAAATACGATGTCGTATTGGCCAGTAGCAAGATCATTATGCAATTCAATAATTTCTATTAAAAGTGGATGTTTGCAAGAAATATTTTTAATAGCCTGACGGCAAGAAAGAGAGTCGGAATAGATTATATATTGTTTACGTTTCGGGTGTCTTTGAATATATTTAAGAGCCGTTAGTATGGCGTTTGCTTCAGCTGTGAAAATAGAACTGTTGTCTGGCAATCTAGAAGATATTGTTCGGGATCCAATGAGAGTGGCACAAGCTACTGCGCCACCATCCTTGGACCCATCTGTAAATAAGGGTTTGTAATTGCTATATTTAGTTTTTAAATTGATTATATTCTTGTTTATACAGTAATTCATTAGTTTCTGATTTTTTAAATGAAGTTAATGTTAGGTCGACTTGAGGCCTGACCAACTGCCAGGGAGGAGAAGAAAGAAGACGAGAGGGAGCTATGTTTTTCAGCTCAATGCCGGCCGAAGAAAGAAAGGGTTTAATTCTGTGCCCTAGAGGTGGAACCAGAGAAGACTTCTTGTCATACAAATCCCCATAAAGTGGATTGAACACACAGTTCTATGCAGGGTTAGATTCATTAGAGTATAATTTAGTAATGTATTGTAAGGATAATTTTATACGACGTTGTGTAAGAGATGGTTCATCAGCCTCAACGTTGAGACTGTCAATAGGTGAAGTGCTGAAGGACCCAAGACAAAGTCTTAGACCTTGGTGATGAACAGAATCTAATAGTTTCAGGTTGCTTTTGCAGGCTCCACGATATACAATAAAACCATAATCAAGTTTGGATCGCACCAATGATCTGTATAAATGAAGGAGGGTAGTTTGATCCCCTCCCCACTTAGAATTGGAAACAACCTTCAGCAAATCTAGTGCCTTCAGGCATTTAACTTTAAGAGATTTAATGTGTGGTAAGAAGGTTAAATGAGAATCGAAAATTACACCCAAGAATGTAGCCTCCTTTACAACTTTGATTGGAGTGCCATTTAAAGATAGTTCTGGGTCTTTATGCGGTTTATATTTTCTACAAAAGTGTATACAATTAGTTTTTGTTTGAGAAAATTTAAAGCCGTTTTCAAGGCACCATTTATTTATTTTATTTAAACACAACTGTAATTGTCGTTCAATGACGCACATATTTTTACCACGACATGAAATATTAAAATCATCCACAATAAGTGATCCATCGATTGAATCAGTTAAAACCTTTGAGAGACTGTTGATCTTAATACTAAACAGAGTGACCGACAAAATACTGCCTTGCGGGACACCCTGATCCTGAGTATAATGGTCAGACAGGGTTGAACCCACCCTGACTTGAAATTGCCTGTCATTTAAAAAGTTGGATATAAATTGAGGCAGGCGGCCTCGTAATCCAAAGTCATGTAAATCTTTTAAAATCCCATGTTTCCATGTCGTGTCGTATGCTTTTTCTAGATCGAAAAAGATTGACACAGCGTGTTGTTTATTAATTATGGCATTCTAAACGCACTAAATGATCGATGGTACTTCTATTTTTACGGAAACCACATTGTATATCTGTTATTAGGTTATTAGTCTCCAAGTACCAAACAAGTCGATTATTTATCATGGATCAGTATGATCACGTCCAGGTTTAGGGATGGGCACAATTATGGCATCTCGCCACGAGGGAGGAAATTTTGCGGTTGTCCAAATGTCATTAAATATATGTAAAAGTGCCTCTAAACAGGATTCTGGCAAGTGCTTCAGAAGTTGATAATGAATACCATCAGCTCCGGAAGCAGTATCGTGAGCTTGGTCAAGGGCAGTTCATGTATTGAAAAGGTTTCATTGTAGTCTTCCCCATTCTCTGAAGTAAAATTAATATATTGCTTTTCCTGCTGTTTTTGATATTTTTGGAATTCAGGTACATAATTTGACGAGGAAGAATGTTTCGCCAAAGTCTCACCAAGTTTATTCGCAATATCTGATTTATTAGTCAATAACTGATTCCCATCTTTAAGATGGTGAATACTAGGTTTAGAGCCCTTACCTTCTATTTTCTGGACCATGCTCCATACCTTTGAAATTGGCGTACGTGAATTTATTTTTGAAACGTAATTTTGCCATGACTGGCGTTTATTTTGTTTAAAAGTACGCCTTGCTTTAGCATTTAAAATTTTAAATTTGTTTAAATTATGGACCATAGGATGGCGACGGAAATACTGTTCAGCTTTCTTCCGGGCCTTCCTAGCTTGTTTGCAGTCAGCAGTAAACCATGGTTTACGTATGTGTGGATTTGAAGAGGACTTCGGGATACATTCATCAGCTATTTGAAGAAGTTCTTTAGAGAAGATTTTTATCGGATCAGAAACATCAACAAAAGCATCAGGTGTTAGTTTTGCAGAGCAGCGAATTTCATACAAATCCCAGTCAACTTTAGCAAAATTCCATCGTGATGATGGAGGGACATCAGAAGGTGTCACAGATTTTAGAATGGTAGGAAAATGATCACTTCCACAGAGGTCATCGTGGACTGACCATTCGAATTCTGTAAGCAAATTAGAATCAACTAGTGATAAGTCAAGGCACGAATACGTGCCAGTGGCAGGATGTAAATACGTGTGAGAACCATCATTAAAAATGCACAAATCATTATTCAAGGAAAACTCTTCAAGTACTTTGCCCTTGGTATTTGTATCATGAGAACCCCAAATTGGGTTATGACCATTTAAATCACCCATGATAACACATGGCTTAGGGAGCTGGTCATATAGAGCCTGGAGTTCAGACTGTTGAAGTGAATAGGAGGGTGGTATATATACTGAACATCATTGAAAACGCACCACCTGTAAATTTTGAAATAAGGCAATAGAATCTTTTGGAAATGGAAAATTAATGGTGGGAATTTTGATAATAACACACTAGATCGTAAATAACGCTCTACAGTAAAAAACGGATCGTTCGAACACATCATCGAACACATCACATGAAAACAACAAAATTCATGCACATCACACACGAAGGGCACAAATTGCATGCAGAAAGCATGCTGTTCAGGGGTATAAATGACCTTCGGCACAAAACCGTTCTCATTTTCGCAGTACTTTCGTAAGTAAAGTTTTTTCGCCATGCCAAGATTCTCACCAGAGGAACGAGAACAGGCCTTGGGTATGTTGCAGGTCGGCGCTTCAAGCAGAAACATTGCACGACGATTTGGGTGTCATCATTCGACCATTCTGAGGCTTGCTAACAGATACCAACAAACAGGAACCAGCAGGGACCGGCAACGCCCAGGTCAGGCACGTGTTACCACCCCTCGTCAAGATCGAGACATTGTACGGCGCCATATTCGGGATCGAACCTTGCCCGCTGCCAGAACCGCCAACGCTGTCCAGGGTCGACGTGGTTTGATCAGCGCTTCCACCGTCCGACGCCGTCTCCGTGCGGCAGGGTTACGTTGTCGACGCCCTTACGTTGGACCCATCCTGACTGACAGGCATCGCCGTGAACGCCGACAATGGGCTGAACAGCATCGTGTGTGGTTGTTACGACGTTGGCATGGTGTGGTGTTCTCCGACGAGTCGCGTTTTCACTTGCGAAATGCTGACGGGCGTCTACGGGTATGGCGTCGACGGGGTGAACGTTATCATCAGGATTGTGTTGTGCAAACCGATCGGTGGGGTGGAGGCAGCATTATGGTGTGGGGAGGGATAAGTTATCACCACAGAACCGCTCTGATTGTTTGTCGTGGCAGAGTGAATGCCGTTTACTACCGTGACAACATTCTTCAGAACAACGTCGTTCCCTTCTTTCACCAGCATCAAGATCTGCACACATTTCAACATGACAATGCACGAGCCCACAATGCACGTGTTTCGATACACTATCTGGCTAACAACAACATTCCTCTACTTCATTGGCCTGCATTGTCACCAGATTTGTCACCCATCGAACACTTGTGGGATTACATCGGCCAACGCCTCGCACGTCGTCCGCAGATCAACAACCTTGGGGAACTCGACAATGCCTTGCAGCAAGAGTGGAATGCAGTGCCTCAGGACTTTATTCAGAGACTTATCCGTTCAATGAGGAGACGTTGCACAGCTTGTGTTGCTGCTAACGGGGGTCATACACGCTACTGACTTTCCATTTTGACCCCATCTTTATTTCATTGTCAGCTGCATTAAATCTTCACTGTTTTGCTTGATTGTTTTTTGCTTCTTTTCTTTATCAAACATTGGTCTACACAAATATGTAAAATTTACATAGATTGCTCACTTCTGCTCTTAGAAATCCACAATTTTAGGGGTGGTGCGTTTTCAATGATGTTCAGTATACAAAGAACAAAGAGTAAACACTATGTTTAATGTAACTCGGACTGCAACAGCTTGAAGGGGCGTAGCTAGAGGAACAGGACTGTGAATCACACCCTGTCGCACTAGTACTGACGATCCACCAGTAGCTTTAACTCCCGCGGGAGAATAGTGATGATATGAATTGTAAAGCCGTAAATCAAATTTGTCTGTTGTCTTAAGGAAAGTTTCTTGTAAACAAATTACCGATGGTTTGTAATCTTGAATTAATAACTGCAGATCATTGAAATTATTCTGAAGTCCCCTACAATTCCACTGTATAATGTGACTTGCACTCATGGTGGGTTAATGGGTGAACGAGAACGTGAAGGAAGAACATTCCTTTTGGTTTGAAACGGAGTAGTAACCTCCATTTCCAGCGGTTCAAAAGAATTTTGAACCTCTACAGGTGGTTGCGAAGAAGGTGGCGCCTCCAAGTGTTGAAGCACCTTCGTCTTTTTTTTCTTGTGTTTTTTTTCTTTCCTTGTTTGACGAAGAACATTGTTCTCAGTGTCAGAAAGTTATGGAGATTCTGGCTCTGTGATCTTCAATGGTGGGCTTTCGGTTTGAGAGGCCGAAGTATTTGTCATTTGACTTGATAGGATACTTTCACTTACAGATATTTGTTTATCATGAATCCATGAAATTTCAGTCTGGCACGATGTAGTCACTGTAGTAACTTTTTTCATAGGGGCAGGAGAAGATGCTACAGCTGAAAAGGATAATGTACTTGGAACCGAAAACGGATCTGGCACCAACTTTTTGGCTTCAAAATAAGAAAGATTGTTTGTGCATTTAACTTTCATAATTTGTGACTGATAAACGAAGACGGGACAGGACCTGGACGAGGCCAAATGCTCACCATCACAGTTTGCACACTTTATTGCATTGTTGCAATCAGAATTGGCATGAGTACCACCGCAGCGAGAA
This sequence comes from Haliotis asinina, assembly GCF_037392515.1. Lineage (NCBI taxonomy): Eukaryota > Metazoa > Mollusca > Gastropoda > Lepetellida > Haliotidae > Haliotis > Haliotis asinina. Next base: position 49,254,056 of record NC_090282.1, read on the forward strand.
CATATCTGAGTGCGAGTACAAGTTCTGGCACCATGACCAAATTTTTGGCAATGGTAACACCGGAGAGGATTTGGAACATAAACATCAACTCTGATGTTGAAGTATCCGGCTTTTATTGATTTTGGTATAGTTGGCAGGGCAAACGTGAAAAGATAAGTGTTGGCCTATATCAGGGGGCAAGAGACGTAGGGTGCCGTCACTTAACGGCCGCCTGGGCGCTGACCATGCACGGCCCATTCCTATGTTGCACATCGACGTAAAGCTGGTTTCCAGGGCTATCTGGCGGTGTCATCAGAAATGACCTGTCGTCGACAGGTTCGACGTCGGGACGCTTTCAAGTCCGATGTAACTCGATTTTTGGCAGCTTTTCACGCTGCGGGTACTTGTCATGTTTCGTACATCGACCCCAGGGTTTTGATTTGACTCTGGATCGGAAGCCCTGTGTCTTGGCTTTCACGTCATGTGCGACACATGCGGGTGCAGTCATGTTTTCCCACCCTTAAAGCCACCCAAAGCTAAGCCCCGTGCGCGTAACGGGGGCCAAAACAGCTCAGATTTGATATCACCAGGGTTTGATCTATGCATCCTGCGTTCACTAATTGTCCCATCCCGGGAGAAAGAGACATACTGCACACATATCATGCATGAAAATTCGGCCACGTGCATGAAGCACCTGGGGTTATCACGGGGTCGACATGGGGTGCCTGGTTGGGCGTCCACGCCCATTTTCCCATCTGTTATAGACCTGTAATTTTACCAAGACAAAAGCCTTACTCGGAGAGCATCTTTTAAACGTCACTCGAACGTTGAATATTCACATCCTATTGACAGGTTTCACATCGACGTGAAGCTGGTCCCCAGGGCTATCTGGTGGTAACATCAGAAGTGACAAATCTTTACCGGGTTCGACGCCGGGGCGCTTTTAAGCCCGATTTATCCCGATTTATGGCAGTTTTTTCACGCTGTTTCGTACATCGACCCCAGGGTTTTGTTTTCGACATGGGTCGGAAGCCCTGTGTCTTGACTTTCGCGTCATGTGCGACACGTGTGGCTGCCGTTATGTTTTCCCACCCTTAAAGCCACCCAAAGCCAAAGCCTGTGCGTGCGGCGGGATGCAAAACAGCTTATTTGATATCACGCGAGTGAGTGAGTGAGTGAGTGATTAAACATACCTACACATACACTTACGAATTGAAAGCCAGAACTGCCCATTAGCTTTTGGTGTCAGGTGTACGCCATCCTTGGCTAGCAGCGCAGGTCCCATCCTCATGTGCTGGCTGTGTTCCCAAAGGGTGGCATCCAGACGGCGTCGCAACATCTTCTTCAAGCGCCGGTTCGCCTCCTCCACCTTCCGCTTGTAGGCAGAGACCGTCATGTTCCTTGGTTTTACCCTCGGAAACAGACTCCCTATCACCGCCCTGGAGCCTGGCCGTTTCCACCGAAGGTAGTCCAGAAGATCCAGCAGGTCTTCGACCAGGTCCCGAGGATCAGTAGAGGCCGACACGTCGTTCTCTCCCACTTGAAAGAACACAATGCCCTGAAAAGCTGCATCAAGGGCATCCACCTCAGTTTTCATCCGAGCGACGGTCGCCCCTCCGATCCCACGCACGGTAGTGAGGATGCCATGTGGAGGGGGACAGACTTGAACAAGTCGCCGCACGAAACTATGCCCCAGGATGGCAAAGTGCAGTGGCTTTGAAACAGGAGCTTCAAAAAGTGCGCAGGCCATGACTTGAATGAAGTTAGTCTTCAAGAACGATTTCTGACAATGAGTTGTGTCAAATAATATCAGCACAAGTGCCGTGATGCTCGTATCTGACTGCTAAGTATATATAGCCTGGGTCATTGATAAGTGTGCATTGAACTCACGGGATCAATCGTTCATGGATTAAGACCTGTTGTTAGTTTAAGCCTGACACGACTCACTCATCTCGTTCAGTTATGGGATAAAACAACGAGTCAATGATTGGTGTTTTCAGTCGTAATTGCCGCCACTTTGGTTGGCTTCCATGTCTCACTCAGAAACTCACGGATTAGGCATTACCATCAAAGCATCAGAGCCAAGCTTGTGTGTCCCACCCCGACATGTGCTTCTGCAAACATGACACCAGTCACGGCACAATTCCAGACAATGTAGTGATGTGATGTGATTGTGTTTGTCTTGTGTGAGGGTGACCTGTAGTAACACTAAGAGTCACAAAGGCAGTGTCTTCGCTTTCTCTCCAGCTGGAATTAAAGACAATACCAAGGCTACATTTCCATACAACATCAAACAACTTCCATACAACATCAAACTATCGGGAGTACGGATCACACCAGCTGGAACTAAAGACAACACCAAGGCTACATTTCCATGCAACATCAAACTATCGGCAAACATGGAAACCCGGTATTAAGCATCACACCAGCTGGAATTAAAGACAATGCCAAATTACATTTCCATACAACATCAAACACCTTCCATGCAACATCAAACTATCGGCAAACATGGAAACCCGGTATTAAGCATCACACCAGCTGGAATTAAAGACAATGCCAAGGCTACATTTCCATACAACATCAAACAACTTCCATGCAACATCAAACTATCGGCAAACATGGAAACCCGGTATTAAGCATCACACCAGCTGGAATTAAAGACAATGCCAAGGCTACGTTTCCATACAACATCAAACAACTTCCATGCAACATCAAACTATCGGCAAACATGGAAATCCGGCATTAAGCATCACACCAGCTGGAATTAAAGACAATTTTTCCGGGCCAGTTTGTAGGCATTGAAAATATGGCACCTTCACCCGGTAACATATTATCAATTCCTCGGCCGACCGACTGACTTTGTAGACCTTGATGCAAGTATACCATTTCACTTGGGTCAAGGGTTACATCATCTACCCTTTTCCACCTACTTTGTTTATTTCGCGCTTTTAGTTTTTATTAGTGGTGTTAGGTGTTTTTGTTTTGAGTTGGTAATGTTTGAGTTTCGTAGTCACCTTCTCTCTCTCTTGGTAATTTTTTCACGTTAATTTAATGTTTTTGGTTTGGGGTTAAGTGGTTTAGGCGGTGTTACTTTTGTCCTTTTAGTTTGGCATTTATCTCCAGTTTTACGTTTTGTCATTGTCAGTGTTTATTATTCAGTTATACGCACCGCGGTATGCGTGGTTTTAGCTTTAAATTTATGTCATTTAGGTTTGGGTTAGCGGTTTAGTTTTAACATTGTCGGTATTGATGATTTTAGCTTTAAGGTTATGTCATTTAGGTTAATTCGGAATGGGTTAGTGATTTAGTGTAGAGAGAAGGACGTGGACTTTCCGTTTTAATTTTATGTTACTTTGATTGGAGGTTAATGGTTTGGATTAGAAGGGAACAGCGTTAGGTTGTTCTTTTAATTTAGCATGCACCATGATAACCATAGCTCACGAATTATTGAATACCCATACAATTGCCGTACATAATGGACAGATACCTCAAATATGTTAACACAAATGTATCATACAAATCATGAAACCTGGAAGGATACAACTTTCAATCCAAAGTCAGATTGCTGTGAAGGCACACTTGAGTCGACGTAGGAAGGAGGTCGTGGTTCTTCAAGTACTGTTGGCAGTTGAGCTGCTACACGTGAACAACACACACTACGCTTTACATCAACATGCATAACAAAACGTCAATGTCCGTCTGGCATGTCATGCCGTCGCATCTACCCATCAAGTAGATGTCTCACGTAGCTGTAGACACTACAGCAATAAACAGCTCATTTCCCATATGCCACACCTTAGGGAATCGCAAAGATTTGACACGGCAAATCATGAACAATTACCACCAAATCGACCTAGAGTCTCCTGTCAAGACTCGAACGGGTGTGCCTGCGCCAGCTACCGTTTGACCATCATCGGCACTCCTCTCGGGATCGTCCCCTCGCCTGCTATGCAACACCAGCATGTCGCTCTGCTTCCGACACTATCACCCATCTCTAGGCAAAAATCAGCAGAGTCTACACTTGCTCACGGGCAAATCAAGACTCGAACGGGTTTGCCTGCGCCAGCTACCGTTTTACCATCATCGCCTCTCGTCTCGAGGTCGCCCCCTCAACCTCTGTGCAACGCCAGTGTTTTGCCTGCTTCGTGGCTGAGACATCGCCTGCTTCTAGGTAAAATCACCGGCGCATGCACTTGCTCGCGGGCGAATCAAGACTCGAACGGGTTTGCCTGCGCCAGCTACCCTGTCACCATCATCGCCTCTCCTCTCGGGATCGTCCCCTCGCCTGCTATGCAACACCAGCATGTCGATCTGCTTCCGACACTATCACCCATCTCTAGGCAAAAGTCAGCAGAGTCTACACTTGCTCACGGGCAAATCAAGACTCGAACGGGTTTGCCTGCGCCAGCTACCCTGTCACTATCATCGCCTCTCCTCTCGGGATCGTCCCCTCGCCTGCTATGCAACACCAGCATGTCGATCTGCTTCCGACACTATCACCCATCTCTAGGCAAAAGTCAGCAGAGTCTACACTTGCTCACGGGCAAATCAAGACTCGAACGGGTTTGCCTGCGCCAGCTACCGTTTCAACATCATCGCCTCTCCTCTCGAGGTCGCCCCCTCAACCTCTGTGCAACACCAGTGTTTTGCCTGCTTCGTGGCTGAGACATCGCCTGCTTCTAGGTAAAATCACCGGCGTATGCACTTGCTCGCGGGCGAATCAAGACTCGAACCGGTTCGCTGCGCCAGCTACCCTGTCACCATCATCGCCTCTCCTCTCGGGATCGTCCCCTCGCCTGCTATGCAACACCAGCATGTCGCTCTGCTTCCGACACTATCACCCATCTCTAGGCTAAAGTCAGCAGAGTCTACACTTGCTCACGGGCAAATCAAGACTCGAACGGGTTTGCCTGCGCCAGCTACCGTTTCACCATCATCGCCTCTCCTCTCGGGATCGTCCCCTCGCCTGCTATGCAACACCAGCATGTCGATCTGCTTCCGACACTATCACCCATCTCTAGGCAAAAGTCAGCAGAGTCTACACTTGCTCACGGGCAAATCAAGACTCGAACGGGTTTGCCTGCGCCAGCTACCGTTTTACCATCATCGCCTCTCGTCTCGAGGTCGCCCCCTCAACCTCTGTGCAACACCAGTGTTTTGCCTGCTTCGTGGCTGAGACATCGCCTGCTTCTAGGTAGAATCACCGGCGTATGCACTTGCTCGCGGGCGAATCAAGACTCGAACCGGTTCGCTGCGCCAGCTACCCTGTCACCATCATCGCCTCTCCTCTCGGGATCGTCCCATCGCCTGCTATGCAACACCAGCATGTCGATCTGCTTCCGACACTATCACCCATCTCTAGGCAAAAGTCAGCAGAGTCTACACTTGCTCACGGGCAAATCAAGACTCGAACGGGTTTGCCTGCGCCAGCTACCGTTTTACCATCATCGCCTCTCGTCTCGAGGTCGCCCCCTCAACCTCTGTGCAACGCCAGTGTTTTGCCTGCTTCGTGGCTGAGACATCGCCTGCTTCTAGGTAAAATCACCGGCGTATGCACTTGCTCGCGGGCGAATCAAGACTCGAACCGGTTCGCTGCGCCAGCTACCCTGTCACCATCATCGCCTCTCCTCTTGGGATCGTCCCCTCGCCTGCTATGCAACACCAGCATGTCGATCTGCTTCCGACACTATCACCCATCTCTAGGCAAAAGTCAGCAGAGTCTACACTTGCTCACGGGCAAATCAAGACTCGAACGGGTTTGCCTGCGCCAGCTACCGTTTCACCATCATCGCCTCTCCTCTCGGGATCGTCCCCTCGCCTGCTATGCAACACCAGCATGTCGATCTGCTTCCGACACTATCACCCATCTCTAGGCAAAAGTCAGCAGAGTCTACACTTGCTCACGGGCAAATCAAGACTCGAACGGGTTTGCCTGCGCCAGCTACCGTTTTACCATCATCGCCTCTCGTCTCGAGGTCGCCCCCTCAACCTCTGTGCAACACCAGTGTTTTGCCTGCTTCGTGGCTGAGACATCGCCTGCTTCTAGGTAAAATCACCGGCGTATGCACTTGCTCGCGGGCAAATCAAGACTCGAACCGGTTCGCTGCGCCAGCTACCCTGTCACCATCATCGCCTCTCCTCTCGGGATCGTCCCCTCGCCTGCTATGCAACACCAGCATGTCGATCTGCTTCCGACACTATCACCCATCTCTAGGCAAAAGTCAGCAGAGTCTACACTCGCTCACGGGCAAATCAAGACTCGAACGGGTTTGCCTGCGCCAGCTACCGTTTCAACATCATCGCCTCTCGTCTCGAGGTCGCCCCCTCAACCTCTGTGCAACGCCAGTGTTTTGCCTGCTTCGTGGCTGAGACATCGCCTGCTTCTAGGTAAAATCACCGGCGTATGCACTTGCTCGCGGGCAAATCAAGACTCGAACCGGTTCGCTGCGCCAGCTACCCTGTCACCATCATCGCCCCTCCTCTCGGGATCGTCCCCTCGCCTGCTATGCAACACCAGCATGTCGATCTGCTTCCGACACTATCACCCATCTCTAGGCAAAAGTCAGCAGAGTCTACACTCGCTCACGGGCAAATCAAGACTCGAACGGGTTTGCCTGCGCCAGCTACCGTTTCAACATCATCGCCTCTCGTCTCGAGGTCGCCCCCTCAACCTCTGTGCAACGCCAGTGTTTTGCCTGCTTCGTGGCTGAGACATCGCCTGCTTCTAGGTAAAATCACCGGCGTATGCACTTGCTCGCGGGCAAATCAAGACTCGAACCGGTTTGCTGCGCCAGCTACCCTGTCACCATCATCGCCTCTCCTCTCGGGATCGTCCCCTCGCCTGCTATGCAACACCAGCATGTCGATCTGCTTCCGACACTATCACCCATCTCTAGGCAAAAGTCAGCAGAGTCTACACTTGCTCACGGGCAAATCAAGACTCGAACGGGTTTGCCTGCGCCAGCTACCGTTTTACCATCATCGCCTCTCGTCTCGAGGTCGCCCCCTCAACCTCTGTGCAACACCAGTGTTTTGCCTGCTTCGTGGCTGAGACATCGCCTGCTTCTAGGTAAAATCACCGGCGTATGCACTTGCTCGCGGGCAAATCAAGACTCGAACCGGTTCGCTGCGCCAGCTACCCTGTCACCATCATCGCCTCTCCTCTCGGGATCGTCCCCTCGCCTGCTATGCAACACCAGCATGTCGATCTGCTTCCGACACTATCACCCATCTCTAGGCAAAAGTCAGCAGAGTCTACACTCGCTCACGGGCAAATCAAGACTCGAACGGGTTTGCCTGCGCCAGCTACCGTTTCAACATCATCGCCTCTCGTCTCGAGGTCGCCCCCTCAACCTCTGTGCAACGCCAGTGTTTTGCCTGCTTCGTGGCTGAGACATCGCCTGCTTCTAGGTAAAATCACCGGCGTATGCACTTGCTCGCGGGCAAATCAAGACTCGAACCGGTTCGCTGCGCCAGCTACCCTGTCACCATCATCGCCTCTCCTCTCGGGATCGTCCCCTCGCCTGCTATGCAACACCAGCATGTCGATCTGCTTCCGACACTATCACCCATCTCTAGGCAAAAGTCAGCAGAGTCTACACTCGCTCACGGGCAAATCAAGACTCGAACGGGTTTGCCTGCGCCAGCTACCGTTTCAACATCATCGCCTCTCGTCTCGAGGTCGCCCCCTCAACCTCTGTGCAACGCCAGTGTTTTGCCTGCTTCGTGGCTGAGACATCGCCTGCTTCTAGGTAAAATCACCGGCGTATGCACTTGCTCGCGGGCGAATCAAGACTCGAACCGGTTCGCTGCGCCAGCTACCCTGTCACCATCATCGCCTCTCCTCTCGGGATCGTCCCCTCGCCTGCTATGCAACACCAGCATGTCGATCTGCTTCCGACACTATCACCCATCTCTAGGCAAAAGTCAGCAGAGTCTACACTTGCTCACGGGCAAATCAAGACTCGAACAGGTTTGCCTGCGCCAGCTACCCTGTCACTATCATCGCCTCTCCTCTCGGGATCGTCCCCTCGCCTGCTATGCAACACCAGCATGTCGATCTGCTTCCGACACTATCACCCATCTCTAGGCAAAAGTCAGCAGAGTCTACACTTGCTCACGGGCAAATCAAGACTCGAACGGGTTTGCCTGCGCCAGCTACCGTTTCAACATCATCGCCTCTCCTCTCGAGGTCGCCCCCTCAACCTCTGTGCAACACCAGTGTTTTGCCTGCTTCGTGGCTGAGACATCGCCTGCTTCTAGGTAAAATCACCGGCGTATGCACTTGCTCGCGGGCGAATCAAGACTCGAACCGGTTCGCTGCGCCAGCTACCCTGTCACCATCATCGCCTCTCCTCTCGGGATCGTCCCCTCGCCTGCTATGCAACACCAGCATGTCGCTCTGCTTCCGACACTATCACCCATCTCTAGGCTAAAGTCAGCAGAGTCTACACTTGCTCACGGGCAAATCAAGACTCGAACGGGTTTGCCTGCGCCAGCTACCGTTTCACCATCATCGCCTCTCCTCTCGGGATCGTCCCCTCGCCTGCTATGCAACACCAGCATGTCGATCTGCTTCCGACACTATCACCCATCTCTAGGCAAAAGTCAGCAGAGTCTACACTTGCTCACGGGCAAATCAAGACTCGAACGGGTTTGCCTGCGCCAGCTACCGTTTTACCATCATCGCCTCTCGTCTCGAGGTCGCCCCCTCAACCTCTGTGCAACACCAGTGTTTTGCCTGCTTCGTGGCTGAGACATCGCCTGCTTCTAGGTAGAATCACCGGCGTATGCACTTGCTCGCGGGCAAATCAAGACTCGAACCGGTTCGCTGCGCCAGCTACCCTGTCACCATCATCGCCTCTCCTCTCGGGATCGTCCCCTCGCCTGCTATGCAACACCAGCATGTCGATCTGCTTCCGACACTATCACCCATCTCTAGGCAAAAGTCAGCAGAGTCTACACTTGCTCACGGGCAAATCAAGACTCGAACGGGTTTGCCTGCGCCAGCTACCGTTTTACCATCATCGCCTCTCGTCTCGAGGTCGCCCCCTCAACCTCTGTGCAACGCCAGTGTTTTGCCTGCTTCGTGGCTGAGACATCGCCTGCTTCTAGGTAAAATCACCGGCGTATGCACTTGCTCGCGGGCGAATCAAGACTCGAACCGGTTCGCTGCGCCAGCTACCCTGTCACCATCATCGCCTCTCCTCTCGGGATCGTCCCCTCGCCTGCTATGCAACACCAGCATGTCGATCTGCTTCCGACACTATCACCCATCTCTAGGCAAAAGTCAGCAGAGTCTACACTTGCTCACGGGCAAATCAAGACTCGAACGGGTTTGCCTGCGCCAGCTACCGTTTCAACATCATCGCCTCTCCTCTCGGGATCGTCCCCTCGCCTGCTATGCAACACCAGCATGTCGATCTGCTTCCGACACTATCACCCATCTCTAGGCAAAAGTCAGCAGAGTCTACACTTGCTCACGGGCAAATCAAGACTCGAACGGGTTTGCCTGCGCCAGCTACCGTTTTACCATCATCGCCTCTCGTCTCGAGGTCGCCCCCTCAACCTCTGTGCAACACCAGTGTTTTGCCTGCTTCGTGGCTGAGACATCGCCTGCTTCTAGGTAAAATCACCGGCGTATGCACTTGCTCGCGGGCAAATCAAGACTCGAACCGGTTCGCTGCGCCAGCTACCCTGTCACCATCATCGCCTCTCCTCTCGGGATCGTCCCCTCGCCTGCTATGCAACACCAGCATGTCGATCTGCTTCCGACACTATCACCCATCTCTAGGCAAAAGTCAGCAGAGTCTACACTCGCTCACGGGCAAATCAAGACTCGAACGGGTTTGCCTGCGCCAGCTACCGTTTCAACATCATCGCCTCTCGTCTCGAGGTCGCCCCCTCAACCTCTGTGCAACGCCAGTGTTTTGCCTGCTTCGTGGCTGAGACATCGCCTGCTTCTAGGTAAAATCACCGGCGTATGCACTTGCTCGCGGGCAAATCAAGACTCGAACCGGTTCGCTGCGCCAGCTACCCTGTCACCATCATCGCCCCTCCTCTCGGGATCGTCCCCTCGCCTGCTATGCAACACCAGCATGTCGATCTGCTTCCGACACTATCACCCATCTCTAGGCAAAAGTCAGCAGAGTCTACACTCGCTCACGGGCAAATCAAGACTCGAACGGGTTTGCCTGCGCCAGCTACCGTTTCAACATCATCGCCTCTCGTCTCGAGGTCGCCCCCTCAACCTCTGTGCAACGCCAGTGTTTTGCCTGCTTCGTGGCTGAGACATCGCCTGCTTCTAGGTAAAATCACCGGCGTATGCACTTGCTCGCGGGCGAATCAAGACTCGAACCGGTTCGCTGCGCCAGCTACCCTGTCACCATCATCGCCTCTCCTCTCGGGATCGTCCCCTCGCCTGCTATGCAACACCAGCATGTCGCTCTGCTTCCGACACTATCACCCATCTCTAGGCTAAAGTCAGCAGAGTCTACACTTGCTCACGGGCAAATCAAGACTCGAACGGGTTTGCCTGCGCCAGCTACCGTTTCACCATCATCGCCTCTCCTCTCGGGATCGTCCCCTCGCCTGCTATGCAACACCAGCATGTCGATCTGCTTCCGACACTATCACCCATCTCTAGGCAAAAGTCAGCAGAGTCTACACTTGCTCACGGGCAAATCAAGACTCGAACGGGTTTGCCTGCGCCAGCTACCGTTTTACCATCATCGCCTCTCGTCTCGAGGTCGCCCCCTCAACCTCTGTGCAACACCAGTGTTTTGCCTGCTTCGTGGCTGAGACATCGCCTGCTTCTAGGTAGAATCACCGGCGTATGCACTTGCTCGCGGGCAAATCAAGACTCGAACCGGTTCGCTGCGCCAGCTACCCTGTCACCATCATCGCCTCTCCTCTCGGGATCGTCCCCTCGCCTGCTATGCAACACCAGCATGTCGATCTGCTTCCGACACTATCACCCATCTCTAGGCAAAAGTCAGCAGAGTCTACACTTGCTCACGGGCAAATCAAGACTCGAACGGGTTTGCCTGCGCCAGCTACCGTTTTACCATCATCGCCTCTCGTCTCGAGGTCGCCCCCTCAACCTCTGTGCAACGCCAGTGTTTTGCCTGCTTCGTGGCTGAGACATCGCCTGCTTCTAGGTAAAATCACCGGCGTATGCACTTGCTCGCGGGCGAATCAAGACTCGAACCGGTTCGCTGCGCCAGCTACCCTGTCACCATCATCGCCTCTCCTCTCGGGATCGTCCCCTCGCCTGCTATGCAACACCAGCATGTCGATCTGCTTCCGACACTATCACCCATCTCTAGGCAAAAGTCAGCAGAGTCTACACTTGCTCACGGGCAAATCAAGACTCGAACGGGTTTGCCTGCGCCAGCTACCGTTTCAACATCATCGCCTCTCCTCTCGGGATCGTCCCCTCGCCTGCTATGCAACACCAGCATGTCGATCTGCTTCCGACACTATCACCCATCTCTAGGCAAAAGTCAGCAGAGTCTACACTTGCTCACGGGCAAATCAAGACTCGAACGGGTTTGCCTGCGCCAGCTACCGTTTTACCATCATCGCCTCTCGTCTCGAGGTCGCCCCCTCAACCTCTGTGCAACACCAGTGTTTTGCCTGCTTCGTGGCTGAGACATCGCCTGCTTCTAGGTAAAATCACCGGCGTATGCACTTGCTCGCGGGCAAATCAAGACTCGAACCGGTTCGCTGCGCCAGCTACCCTGTCACCATCATCGCCTCTCCTCTCGGGATCGTCCCCTCGCCTGCTATGCAACACCAGCATGTCGATCTGCTTCCGACACTATCACCCATCTCTAGGCAAAAGTCAGCAGAGTCTACACTCGCTCACGGGCAAATCAAGACTCGAACGGGTTTGCCTGCGCCAGCTACCGTTTCAACATCATCGCCTCTCGTCTCGAGGTCGCCCCCTCAACCTCTGTGCAACGCCAGTGTTTTGCCTGCTTCGTGGCTGAGACATCGCCTGCTTCTAGGTAAAATCACCGGCGTATGCACTTGCTCGCGGGCAAATCAAGACTCGAACCGGTTCGCTGCGCCAGCTACCCTGTCACCATCATCGCCCCTCCTCTCGGGATCGTCCCCTCGCCTGCTATGCAACACCAGCATGTCGATCTGCTTCCGACACTATCACCCATCTCTAGGCAAAAGTCAGCAGAGTCTACACTCGCTCACGGGCAAATCAAGACTCGAACGGGTTTGCCTGCGCCAGCTACCGTTTCAACATCATCGCCTCTCGTCTCGAGGTCGCCCCCTCAACCTCTGTGCAACGCCAGTGTTTTGCCTGCTTCGTGGCTGAGACATCGCCTGCTTCTAGGTAAAATCACCGGCGTATGCACTTGCTCGCGGGCGAATCAAGACTCGAACCGGTTCGCTGCGCCAGCTACCCTGTCACCATCATCGCCTCTCCTCTCGGGATCGTCCCCTCGCCTGCTATGCAACACCAGCATGTCGATCTGCTTCCGACACTATCACCCATCTCTAGGCAAAAGTCAGCAGAGTCTACACTTGCTCACGGGCAAATCAAGACTCGAACGGGTTTGCCTGCGCCAGCTACCGTTTTACCATCATCGCCTCTCGTCTCGAGGTCGCCCCCTCAACCTCTGTGCAACACCAGTGTTTTGCCTGCTTCGTGGCTGAGACATCGCCTGCTTCTAGGTAAAATCACCGGCGTATGCACTTGCTCGCGGGCAAATCAAGACTCGAACCGGTTCGCTGCGCCAGCTACCCTGTCACCATCATCGCCTCTCCTCTCGGGATCGTCCCCTCGCCTGCTATGCAACACCAGCATGTCGATCTGCTTCCGACACTATCACCCATCTCTAGGCAAAAGTCAGCAGAGTCTACACTCGCTCACGGGCAAATCAAGACTCGAACGGGTTTGCCTGCGCCAGCTACCGTTTCAACATCATCGCCTCTCGTCTCGAGGTCGCCCCCTCAACCTCTGTGCAACGCCAGTGTTTTGCCTGCTTCGTGGCTGAGACATCGCCTGCTTCTAGGTAAAATCACCGGCGTATGCACTTGCTCGCGGGCAAATCAAGACTCGAACCGGTTCGCTGCGCCAGCTACCCTGTCACCATCATCGCCTCTCCTCTCGGGATCGTCCCCTCGCCTGCTATGCAACACCAGCATGTCGCTCTGCTTCCGACGCTATCACCCATCTCTAGGCAAAAGTCAGCAGAGTCTACACTTGCTCACGGGCAAATCAAGACTCGAACGGGTTTGCCTGCGCCAGCTACCCTGTCACTATCATCGCCTCTCCTCTCGGGATCGTCCCCTCGCCTGCTATGCAACACCAGCATGTCGATCTGCTTCCGACACTATCACCCATCTCTAGGCAAAAGTCAGCAGAGTCTACACTTGCTCACGGGCAAATCAAGACTCGAACGGGTTTGCCTGCGCCAGCTACCGTTTTACCATCATCGCCTCTCGTCTCGAGGTCACCCCCTCAACCTCTGTGCAACGCCAGTGTTTTGCCTGCTTCGTGGCTGAGACATCGCCTGCTTCTAGGTAAAATCACCGGCGTATGCACTTGCTCGCGGGCAAATCAAGACTCGAACCGGTTCGCTGCGCCAGCTACCCTGTCACCATCATCGCCTCTCCTCTCGGGATCGTCCCCTCGCCTGCTATGCAACACCAGCATGTCGATCTGCTTCCGACACTATCACCCATCTCTAGGCAAAAGTCAGCAGAGTCTACACTTGCTCACGGGCAAATCAAGACTCGAACGGGTTTGCCTGCGCCAGCTACCGTTTCACCATCATGGACTCTCCTCTCGGGATCGTCCCCTCGCCTGCTATGCAACACCAGCATGTCGATCTGCTTCCGACACTATCACCCATCTCTAGGCAAAAGTCAGCAGAGTCTACACTCGCTCACGGGCAAATCAAGACTCGAACGGGTTTGCCTGCGCCAGCTACCGTTTCAACATCATCGCCTCTCGTCTCGAGGTCGCCCCCTCAACCTCTGTGCAACGCCAGTGTTTTGCCTGCTTCGTGGCTGAGACATCGCCTGCTTCTAGGTAAAATCACCGGCGTATGCACTTGCTCGCGGGCGAATCAAGACTCGAACCGGTTCGCTGCGCCAGCTACCCTGTCACCATCATCGCCTCTCCTCTCGGGATCGTCCCCTCGCCTGCTATGCAACACCAGCATGTCGATCTGCTTCCGACACTATCACCCATCTCTAGGCAAAAGTCAGCAGAGTCTACACTTGCTCACGGGCAAATCAGGACTCGAACAGGTTTGCCTGCGCCAGCTACCCTGTCACTATCATCGCCTCTCCTCTCGGGATCGTCCCCTCGCCTGCTATGCAACACCAGCATGTCGATCTGCTTCCGACACTATCACCCATCTCTAGGCAAAAGTCAGCAGAGTCTACACTTGCTCACGGGCAAATCAAGACTCGAACGGGTTTGCCTGCGCCAGCTACCGTTTCAACATCATCGCCTCTCCTCTCGAGGTCGCCCCCTCAACCTCTGTGCAACACCAGTGTTTTGCCTGCTTCGTGGCTGAGACATCGCCTGCTTCTAGGTAAAATCACCGGCGTATGCACTTGCTCGCGGGCGAATCAAGACTCGAACCGGTTCGCTGCGCCAGCTACCCTGTCACCATCATCGCCTCTCCTCTCGGGATCGTCCCCTCGCCTGCTATGCAACACCAGCATGTCGCTCTGCTTCCGACACTATCACCCATCTCTAGGCTAAAGTCAGCAGAGTCTACACTTGCTCACGGGCAAATCAAGACTCGAACGGGTTTGCCTGCGCCAGCTACCGTTTCACCATCATCGCCTCTCCTCTCGGGATCGTCCCCTCGCCTGCTATGCAACACCAGCATGTCGATCTGCTTCCGACACTATCACCCATCTCTAGGCAAAAGTCAGCAGAGTCTACACTTGCTCACGGGCAAATCAAGACTCGAACGGGTTTGCCTGCGCCAGCTACCGTTTTACCATCATCGCCTCTCGTCTCGAGGTCGCCCCCTCAACCTCTGTGCAACACCAGTGTTTTGCCTGCTTCGTGGCTGAGACATCGCCTGCTTCTAGGTAGAATCACCGGCGTATGCACTTGCTCGCGGGCAAATCAAGACTCGAACCGGTTCGCTGCGCCAGCTACCCTGTCACCATCATCGCCTCTCCTCTCGGGATCGTCCCCTCGCCTGCTATGCAACACCAGCATGTCGATCTGCTTCCGACACTATCACCCATCTCTAGGCAAAAGTCAGCAGAGTCTACACTTGCTCACGGGCAAATCAAGACTCGAACGGGTTTGCCTGCGCCAGCTACCGTTTTACCATCATCGCCTCTCGTCTCGAGGTCGCCCCCTCAACCTCTGTGCAACGCCAGTGTTTTGCCTGCTTCGTGGCTGAGACATCGCCTGCTTCTAGGTAAAATCACCGGCGTATGCACTTGCTCGCGGGCGAATCAAGACTCGAACCGGTTCGCTGCGCCAGCTACCCTGTCACCATCATCGCCTCTCCTCTCGGGATCGTCCCCTCGCCTGCTATGCAACACCAGCATGTCGATCTGCTTCCGACACTATCACCCATCTCTAGGCAAAAGTCAGCAGAGTCTACACTTGCTCACGGGCAAATCAAGACTCGAACGGGTTTGCCTGCGCCAGCTACCGTTTCAACATCATCGCCTCTCCTCTCGGGATCGTCCCCTCGCCTGCTATGCAACACCAGCATGTCGATCTGCTTCCGACACTATCACCCATCTCTAGGCAAAAGTCAGCAGAGTCTACACTTGCTCACGGGCAAATCAAGACTCGAACGGGTTTGCCTGCGCCAGCTACCGTTTTACCATCATCGCCTCTCGTCTCGAGGTCGCCCCCTCAACCTCTGTGCAACACCAGTGTTTTGCCTGCTTCGTGGCTGAGACATCGCCTGCTTCTAGGTAAAATCACCGGCGTATGCACTTGCTCGCGGGCAAATCAAGACTCGAACCGGTTCGCTGCGCCAGCTACCCTGTCACCATCATCGCCTCTCCTCTCGGGATCGTCCCCTCGCCTGCTATGCAACACCAGCATGTCGATCTGCTTCCGACACTATCACCCATCTCTAGGCAAAAGTCAGCAGAGTCTACACTCGCTCACGGGCAAATCAAGACTCGAACGGGTTTGCCTGCGCCAGCTACCGTTTCAACATCATCGCCTCTCGTCTCGAGGTCGCCCCCTCAACCTCTGTGCAACGCCAGTGTTTTGCCTGCTTCGTGGCTGAGACATCGCCTGCTTCTAGGTAAAATCACCGGCGTATGCACTTGCTCGCGGGCAAATCAAGACTCGAACCGGTTCGCTGCGCCAGCTACCCTGTCACCATCATCGCCCCTCCTCTCGGGATCGTCCCCTCGCCTGCTATGCAACACCAGCATGTCGATCTGCTTCCGACACTATCACCCATCTCTAGGCAAAAGTCAGCAGAGTCTACACTCGCTCACGGGCAAATCAAGACTCGAACGGGTTTGCCTGCGCCAGCTACCGTTTCAACATCATCGCCTCTCGTCTCGAGGTCGCCCCCTCAACCTCTGTGCAACGCCAGTGTTTTGCCTGCTTCGTGGCTGAGACATCGCCTGCTTCTAGGTAAAATCACCGGCGTATGCACTTGCTCGCGGGCGAATCAAGACTCGAACCGGTTCGCTGCGCCAGCTACCCTGTCACCATCATCGCCTCTCCTCTCGGGATCGTCCCCTCGCCTGCTATGCAACACCAGCATGTCGATCTGCTTCCGACACTATCACCCATCTCTAGGCAAAAGTCAGCAGAGTCTACACTTGCTCACGGGCAAATCAAGACTCGAACGGGTTTGCCTGCGCCAGCTACCGTTTTACCATCATCGCCTCTCGTCTCGAGGTCGCCCCCTCAACCTCTGTGCAACACCAGTGTTTTGCCTGCTTCGTGGCTGAGACATCGCCTGCTTCTAGGTAAAATCACCGGCGTATGCACTTGCTCGCGGGCAAATCAAGACTCGAACCGGTTCGCTGCGCCAGCTACCCTGTCACCATCATCGCCTCTCCTCTCGGGATCGTCCCCTCGCCTGCTATGCAACACCAGCATGTCGATCTGCTTCCGACACTATCACCCATCTCTAGGCAAAAGTCAGCAGAGTCTACACTCGCTCACGGGCAAATCAAGACTCGAACGGGTTTGCCTGCGCCAGCTACCGTTTCAACATCATCGCCTCTCGTCTCGAGGTCGCCCCCTCAACCTCTGTGCAACGCCAGTGTTTTGCCTGCTTCGTGGCTGAGACATCGCCTGCTTCTAGGTAAAATCACCGGCGTATGCACTTGCTCGCGGGCAAATCAAGACTCGAACCGGTTCGCTGCGCCAGCTACCCTGTCACCATCATCGCCTCTCCTCTCGGGATCGTCCCCTCGCCTGCTATGCAACACCAGCATGTCGATCTGCTTCCGACACTATCACCCATCTCTAGGCAAAAGTCAGCAGAGTCTACACTTGCTCACGGGCAAATCAAGACTCGAACGGGTTTGCCTGCGCCAGCTACCCTGGCACTATCATCGCCTCTCCTCTCGGGATCGTCCCCTCGCCTCCTATGCAACACCAGCATGTCGATCTGCTTCCGACACTATCACCCATCTCTAGGCAAAAGTCAGCAGAGTCTACACTTGCTCACGGGCAAATCAAGACTCGAACGGGTTTGCCTGCGCCAGCTACCGTTTCAACATCATCGCCTCTCCTCTCGAGGTCGCCCCCTCAACCTCTGTGCAACACCAGTGTTTTGCCTGCTTCGTGGCTGAGACATCGCCTGCTTCTAGGTAAAATCACCGGCGTATGCACTTGCTCGCGGGCGAATCAAGACTCGAACCGGTTCGCTGCGCCAGCTACCCTGTCACCATCATCGCCTCTCCTCTCGGGATCGTCCCCTCGCCTGCTATGCAACACCAGCATGTCGCTCTGCTTCCGACACTATCACCCATCTCTAGGCTAAAGTCAGCAGAGTCTACACTTGCTCACGGGCAAATCAAGACTCGAACGGGTTTGCCTGCGCCAGCTACCGTTTCACCATCATCGCCTCTCCTCTCGGGATCGTCCCCTCGCCTGCTATGCAACACCAGCATGTCGATCTGCTTCCGACACTATCACCCATCTCTAGGCAAAAGTCAGCAGAGTCTACACTTGCTCACGGGCAAATCAAGACTCGAACGGGTTTGCCTGCGCCAGCTACCGTTTTACCATCATCGCCTCTCGTCTCGAGGTCGCCCCCTCAACCTCTGTGCAACACCAGTGTTTTGCCTGCTTCGTGGCTGAGACATCGCCTGCTTCTAGGTAGAATCACCGGCGTATGCACTTGCTCGCGGGCGAATCAAGACTCGAACCGGTTCGCTGCGCCAGCTACCCTGTCACCATCATCACCTCTCCTCTCGGGATCGTCCCCTCGCCTGCTATGCAACACCAGCATGTCGATCTGCTTCCGACACTATCACCCATCTCTAGGCAAAAGTCAGCAGAGTCTACACTTGCTCACGGGCAAATCAAGACTCGAACGGGTTTGCCTGCGCCAGCTACCCTGTCACTATCATCGCCTCTCCTCTCGGGATCGTCCCCTCGCCTGCTATGCAACACCAGCATGTCGATCTGCTTCCGACACTATCACCCATCTCTAGGCAAAAGTCAGCAGAGTCTACACTTGCTCACGGGCAAATCAAGACTCGAACGGGTTTGCCTGCGCCAGCTACCGTTTCAACATCATCGCCTCTCCTCTCGAGGTCGCCCCCTCAACCTCTGTGCAACACCAGTGTTTTGCCTGCTTCGTGGCTGAGACATCGCCTGCTTCTAGGTAAAATCACCGGCGTATGCACTTGCTCGCGGGCGAATCAAGACTCGAACCGGTTCGCTGCGCCAGCTACCCTGTCACCATCATCGCCTCTCCTCTCGGGATCGTCCCCTCGCCTGCTATGCAACACCAGCATGTCGCTCTGCTTCCGACACTATCACCCATCTCTAGGCTAAAGTCAGCAGAGTCTACACTTGCTCACGGGCAAATCAAGACTCGAACGGGTTTGCCTGCGCCAGCTACCGTTTCACCATCATCGCCTCTCCTCTCGGGATCGTCCCCTCGCCTGCTATGCAACACCAGCATGTCGATCTGCTTCCGACACTATCACCCATCTCTAGGCAAAAGTCAGCAGAGTCTACACTTGCTCACGGGCAAATCAAGACTCGAACGGGTTTGCCTGCGCCAGCTACCGTTTTACCATCATCGCCTCTCGTCTCGAGGTCGCCCCCTCAACCTCTGTGCAACACCAGTGTTTTGCCTGCTTCGTGGCTGAGACATCGCCTGCTTCTAGGTAGAATCACCGGCGTATGCACTTGCTCGCGGGCGAATCAAGACTCGAACCGGTTCGCTGCGCCAGCTACCCTGTCACCATCATCGCCTCTCCTCTCGGGATCGTCCCCTCGCCTGCTATGCAACACCAGCATGTCGATCTGCTTCCGACACTATCACCCATCTCTAGGCAAAAGTCAGCAGAGTCTACACTTGCTCACGGGCAAATCAAGACTCGAACGGGTTTGCCTGCGCCAGCTACCGTTTTACCATCATCGCCTCTCGTCTCGAGGTCGCCCCCTCAACCTCTGTGCAACGCCAGTGTTTTGCCTGCTTCGTGGCTGAGACATCGCCTGCTTCTAGGTAAAATCACCGGCGTATGCACTTGCTCGCGGGCGAATCAAGACTCGAACCGGTTCGCTGCGCCAGCTACCCTGTCACCATCATCGCCTCTCCTCTCGGGATCGTCCCCTCGCCTGCTATGCAACACCAGCATGTCGCTCTGCTTCCGACGCTATCACCCATCTCTAGGCAAAAGTCAGCAGAGTCTACACTTGCTCACGGGCAAATCAAGACTCGAACGGGTTTGCCTGCGCCAGCTACCCTGTCACTATCATCGCCTCTCCTCTCGGGATCGTCCCCTCGCCTGCTATGCAACACCAGCATGTCGATCTGCTTCCGACACTATCACCCATCTCTAGGCAAAAGTCAGCAGAGTCTACACTTGCTCACGGGCAAATCAAGACTCGAACGGGTTTGCCTGCGCCAGCTACCGTTTTACCATCATCGCCTCTCGTCTCGAGGTCACCCCCTCAACCTCTGTGCAACGCCAGTGTTTTGCCTGCTTCGTGGCTGAGACATCGCCTGCTTCTAGGTAAAATCACCGGCGTATGCACTTGCTCGCGGGCAAATCAAGACTCGAACCGGTTCGCTGCGCCAGCTACCCTGTCACCATCATCGCCTCTCCTCTCGGGATCGTTTCCTCGCCTGCTATGCAACACCAGCATGTCGATCTGCTTCCGACACTATCACCCATCTCTAGGCAAAAGTCAGCAGAGTCTACACTTGCTCACGGGCAAATCAAGACTCGAACGGGTTTGCCTGCGCCAGCTACCGTTTTACCATCATCGCCTCTCGTCTCGAGGTCGCCCCCTCAACCTCTGTGCAACACCAGTGTTTTGCCTGCTTCGTGGCTGAGACATCGCCTGCTTCTAGGTAAAATCACCGGCGTATGCACTTGCTCGCGGGCGAATCAAGACTCGAACCGGTTCGCTGCGCCAGCTACCCTGTCACCATCATCGCCTCTCCTCTCGGGATCGTCCCCTCGCCTGCTATGCAACACCAGCATGTCGATCTGCTTCCGACACTATCACCCATCTCTAGGCAAAAGTCAGCAGAGTCTACACTTGCTCACGGGCAAATCAAGACTCGAACGGGTTTGCCTGCGCCAGCTACCGTTTTACCATCATCGCCTCTCGTCTCGAGGTCGCCCCCTCAACCTCTGTGCAACGCCAGTGTTTTGCCTGCTTCGTGGCTGAGACATCGCCTGCTTCTAGGTAAAATCACCGGCGTATGCACTTGCTCGCGGGCGAATCAAGACTCGAACCGGTTCGCTGCGCCAGCTACCCTGTCACCATCATCGCCTCTCCTCTCGGGATCGTCCCCTCGCCTGCTATGCAACACCAGCATGTCGCTCTGCTTCCGACGCTATCACCCATCTCTAGGCAAAAGTCAGCAGAGTCTACACTTGCTCACGGGCAAATCAAGACTCGAACGGGTTTGCCTGCGCCAGCTACCCTGTCACTATCATCGCCTCTCCTCTCGGGATCGTCCCCTCGCCTGCTATGCAACACCAGCATGTCGATCTGCTTCCGACACTATCACCCATCTCTAGGCAAAAGTCAGCAGAGTCTACACTTGCTCACGGGCAAATCAAGACTCGAACGGGTTTGCCTGCGCCAGCTACCGTTTTACCATCATCGCCTCTCGTCTCGAGGTCACCCCCTCAACCTCTGTGCAACGCCAGTGTTTTGCCTGCTTCGTGGCTGAGACATCGCCTGCTTCTAGGTAAAATCACCGGCGTATGCACTTGCTCGCGGGCAAATCAAGACTCGAACCGGTTCGCTGCGCCAGCTACCCTGTCACCATCATCGCCTCTCCTCTCGGGATCGTCTCCTCGCCTGCTATGCAACACCAGCATGTCGATCTGCTTCCGACACTATCACCCATCTCTAGGCAAAAGTCAGCAGAGTCTACACTTGCTCACGGGCAAATCAAGACTCGAACGGGTTTGCCTGCGCCAGCTACCGTTTCACCATCATCGACTCTCCTCTCGGGATCGTCCCCTCGCCTGCTATGCAACACCAGCATGTCGATCTGCTTCCGACACTATCACCCATCTCTAGGCAAAAGTCAGCAGAGTCTACACTTGCTCACGGGCAAATCAAGACTCGAACGGGTTTGCCTGCGCCAGCTACCGTTTCACCATCATCGACTCTCCTCTCGGGATCGTCCGCTCGCCTGCTATGCAACACCAGCATGTCGATCTGCTTCCGACACTATCACCCATCTCTAGGCAAAAGTCAGCAGAGTCTACACTTGCTCACGGGCAAATCAAGACTCGAACGGGTTTGCCTGCGCCAGCTACCGTTTTACCATCATCGCCTCTCGTCTCGAGGTCGCCTCTTAAACCTCTGTGCAACGCCAGTGTTTTGCCTGCTTCGTGGCTGAGACATCGCCTGCTTCTAGGTAAAATCACCGGCGTATGCACTTGCTCGCGGGCAAATCAAGACTCGAACCGGTTCGCTGCGCCAGCTACCCTGTCACCATCATCGCCTCTCCTCTCGGGATCGTCCCCTCGCCTGCTATGCAACACCAGCATGTCGATCTGCTTCCGACACTATCACCCATCTCTAGGCAAAAGTCAGCAGAGTCTACACTTGCTCACGGGCAAATCAAGACTCGAACGGGTTTGCCTGCGCCAGCTACCGTTTCACCATCATGGACTCTCCTCTCGGGATCGTCCCCTCGCCTGCTATGCAACACCAGCATGTCGATCTGCTTCCGACACTATCACCCATCTCTAGGCAAAAGTCAGCAGAGTCTACACTTGCTCACGGGCAAATCAAGACTCGAACGGGTTTGCCTGCGCCAGCGACCGTTTCACCATCATCGACTCTCCTCTCGGGATCGTCCCCTCGCCTGCTATGCAACACCAGCATGTCGATCTGCTTCCGACACTATCACCCATCTCTAGGCAAAAGTCAGCAGAGTCTACACTTACTCACGGGCAAATCAAGACTCGAACGGGTTTGCCTGCGCCAGCTACCGTTTCACCATCATGGACTCTCCTCTCGGGATCGTCCCCTCGCCTGCTATGCAACACCAGCATGTCGATCTGCATCCGACACTATCACCCATCTCTAGGCAAAAGTCAGCAGAGTCTACACTTGCTCACGGGCAAATCAAGACTCGAACGGGTTTGCCTGCGCCAGCTACCGTTTCACCATCATCGCCTCTCGTCTCGAGGTCGTCCCCTCGCCTGCTTTGCAACACCAGCATGTCGCTCTGCTTCCGACACTATCACCCATCTCTAGGCAAAAGTCAGCAGAGTCTACACTTACTCACGGGCAAATCAAGACTCGAACGGGTTTGCCTGCGCCAGCTACCGTTTTACCATCATCGCCTCTCGTCTCGAGGTCGCCCCCTCAACCTCTGTGCAACACCAGTGTTTTGCCTGCTTCGTGGCTGAGACATCGCCTGCTTCTAGGTAAAATCACCGGCGTATGCACTTGCTCACGGGCGAATCAAGACTCGAACCGGTTCGCTGCGCCAGCTACCCTGTCACCATCATCGCCTCTCCTCTCGGGATCGTCCCCTCGCCTGCTATGCAACACCAGCATGTCGATCTGCTTCCGACACTATCACCCATCTCTAGGCAAAAGTCAGCAGAGTCTACACTTGCTCACGGGCAAATCAAGACTCGAACGGGTTTGCCTGCGCCAGCTACCGTTTCACCATCATCGACTCTCCTCTCGGGATCGTCCCCTCGCCTGCTATGCAACACCAGCATGTCGATCTGCTTCCGACACTATCACCCATCTCTAGGCAAAAGTCAGCAGAGTCTACACTTGCTCACGGGCAAATCAAGACTCGAACGGGTTTGCCTGCGCCAGCTACCGTTTCACCATCATCGACTCTCGTCTCGAGGTCGCCCCCTCAACCTCTGTGCAACGCCAGTGTTTTGCCTGCTTCGTGGCTGAGACTGCTTCTAGGTAAAATCACCGGCGTATGCACTTGCTCGCGGGCGAATCAAGACTCGAACCGGTTTGCTGCGCCAGCTACCCTGTCACCATCATCGCCTCTCCTCTCGGGATCGTCCCCTCGCCTGCTATGCAACACCAGCATATCGTTCTGCTTCTCGCAAACTCGCCATTGAGCCCCCTGTCAAGACTCGATAGTTTTCGGTTTTGCTACACCATGGCCGCTTATAGATCGAGCGTCTTCGGCAGAACGAATGATGAATAGTATGAACAACGTCGCGCGTCGTTGCTCACGCTAACCACCACGTCAACGAAGTGCTTGATCATGGTGGAGGTCGGAATTATCCCCCTATGCACAACCTTGATACTTTCCAACCTCCGTGGGCAGACGTAGAGGGCAGCGTCGCAATTTCCGCATCGCCGTTCCGTTCCCGTCCCGTCTACGTTCGTGCCCGGGGAACCTAGGCATTTTCCGAGCAGTGGCCAAGCTGGCTCGGGTTCCCCTTGTGTAGAAAAGTACGTAAATACGTTGGATAGTTAAACTTTCACCTGACGATAGTACACATTTTAAAAAGTTTAGATTTACTTTATTTGAAAAGATAGAGCAACGAAATTTTGCATGTACCTCCGCCATTAAATGGGCTTTCTGGCAATACCATCCAATCCATCCAATTTGACATCTGACTTTTAGAAAAGAAGTTACATAGTATTTTTTAAAAAAGTACAGTAAAAAACGACTATTTTTTCGAACAAATTGTGCAATATACTTTACAATTTTCAGAATAGATGAAATCTGTTTACACCATTGTTGCCGTCACCAGAAGAGCTTTCTAATGATACCAAAAAATGTATGCTACAGACTAGAGTGCTGTAGAAAAAAAAAAGACGCAATAAGGCAACACGAGAGCAAATGCGCCATTGAAAGGCCGTAGACGCGAAAAGCGGCGGTATATACGGACGTGTGTAGCCTCTCCAAAAACCATTGTATATGTGAGTGAGTGAGTTAATATTTAACGTCACATCGGCAATATTGCAGCCATATCGTGACGAGAACATACGTGACAAAAAAAATATATATGTATATTATGAATACCCTGTCGACGAAGGACAGTAAAACCACTAGACTATCACAGTTGGTATTAAAACTAGCGTGGAAACTTAAAAAATGATAGTATCAATATGTGGACAGTACAATATAAAAACAGGCCATAGATCGCCAACAACAGAGGGTAGATCACCATACCAGGGACCATGGGGACTTACAGTACCTCTGCTACCTGCATGATCCCTGACTGGATTTACATCATCCCCTCAGCTGTTGGCGACTGTATGCAAGATTAGCCACAGATTAAAATTACACATATGCTACGATTAAATAAGTGGAAGATCAAATCTGACTTAAACCGTTTTGGGACTTACGTACCCTCTCAGGAGGACAATAATTTTACGGTACTTCAACCCCCTTCGAGGATACAGCCACTAACAATCTTAGTTGCTAATTCAACTTCCATTCATAAAATATTAATCTATTTACAAGTCATGTAACAAGTCTAATTCTTTTAAAAACGCAATGATTAAATGAGCACTGACATTACTAAAAAGATCATTCATAGTTCTTGATTTAAAATACTGATCCCTTGTGATGGAATATTCCACACAGTCAAGCAGGACATGCTTGACTGTGATTCTTTCATCACAAGGGATACAAAACGGAGAATCTTCACCTTTAAACAAATATTCATGTGTATATCTTGTGTGGCCAATACGACATCGTCGCATAATGACCTCTTCAAATCTGGACTGACAACCCAAGTAAGTGTAACCAATGTAGGGTTTTATTTCATGTAGTTTGTTGATACCTACTTGGGTGTCCCACCTCTTCTGCATCAGATCACGGATGTAAGACCTAATGTTAGCTTTATAATCAGTGTAGGGAATATGAAGTGGTGTCACAGATTGTTTGAGTGCTGCCTTAGCAGCAAGATCAGCCAGTGTATTCCCAGAAATGCCCACGTGGCTGGGTAACCAACAAAAAACGATGTCGTATTGGCCAGTAGCAAGATCATTATACAATTCAATAATTTCTATTAAAAGTGCATGTTTGCAAGAAATATTTTTAATAGCCTGAAGGCAAGAAAGAGAGTCTGAATAGATTATATATTGTTTACGTTCAGGGTGTTTTTGAATATATCCAAGAGCCGCTAGTATGGCGTTTGCTTCAGCTGTAAAAATAGAACTGTTGTCTGGCAATCTAGAAGATATTGCTCGGGATCCAATGACAGTGGCACAAGCCACTGCGCCACCGTCCTTTGAACCATCTGTAAATAAGGGTTTGTAATTGCTATATTTAGTTTTTAATTGGTTATATTCTTGTTTATACTGCAATTCATTAGTTTCTGATTTTTTAAATGAAGTTAATGTTAGGTCGACTTGAGGCCTAACCAACTGCCAAGGTGGAGAAGAAAGAAGACCAGAGGGAGCTATGTTTTTCAGCTCAATGCCGGCCGAAGAAAGAAAGGGTTTAATTCTGTGTCCTAGAGGTGGAACCAGAGAAGACTTCTTGTCATACAAATCCCCATAAAGTGGATTGAACACACAGTTATATGCAGGGTTAGATTCATTAGAGTATAATTTAGTAATGTATTGTAAGGATAATTTTATACGACGTAGTTTAAGAGATGGTTCATCAGCCTCAACGTAAAGACTGTCAATAGGTGAAGTTCTGAAAGACCCAAGACAAAGTCTTAGACCTTGGTGGTGGACAGAATCAAGAAGTTTAAGGTTGCTTTTACAGGCTCCACCATATACGATGGAGTCATAATCGAGTTTTGAACGGATCAGTGATCGATATAGGTGTAGGAGGGTAGCTTGATCCCCTCCCCACTTGGAGTTGGAAACAACTTTCAACAGATCGAGTGCTTTCAGGCATTTGGCTTTGAGGGATTTAATATGCGGCACAAAAGTTAAATGGGAGTCGAAAACTAGGCCCAGAAACTTGGCCTCCTTTACAACTTTAATGGGAGTGCTATTTAAATATAGTTCAGGGTCTTTATGCAATTTATACTTCCTACAAAAGTGTAGACAGTTAGTTTTCGACTTTGAGAACTTAAAACCATTTTCAAGACACCATTTATTTATTTTATTTAAACATAACTGCAGTTGCCGTTCAATAGTATGCATATTTTTACTACGACAGGAAATATTAAAATCATCCACAAAAAGTGATCCATCAATTGAATCATTTAAAACCTTGGATAAACTATTAATCTTAATGCTAAATAAGGTCACCGACAAAATACTGCCCTGGGGAACACCCTGATCCTGTTTATAATGATCAGACAGGGTTGAACCCACACGGACTTGAAATTGCCTGTCTTTTAAAAATTGTGATATAAAAAGAGGCAAACGGCCTCTCAAACCAAAACCATGTAGATCCTTCAAAATGCCATGTTTCCATGTGGTATCGTAAGCCTTTTCAAGATCAAAGAAAATTGATACAGCATGTTGTTTATTGATAACAAAGGATTCTAAACGTACCAAATGATCAATGGTACTATGATTTTTCCTGAAACCACACTGAATATTTGTGATAAGGTTATTGGTTTCAAGATACCAAACTAATCTATTATTCACCATACGCTCCATGGTTTTGCAGACACAGCTAGTTAACGATATTGGTCTATAATTCGACGGATCTGTATGATCCTTACCAGGTTTTGGTATTGGAACTACAATGGCATTTCGCCATGAAGAAGGAAATTTGCCAGACGTCCATATTTGGTCAAATATATCCAAAAGTGTCATCAAACATGATTCAGGTAAGTGTTTCAGTAGCTGGTAATGTATATTATCATCACCTGTTGCAGTGTCGTGAGCTTGGTCAAGAGCCGTATGGAGCTCATGTAAAGAAAACACTTCATTATAATCTTCCCAGTTATTTGAATCGAAATTAAGTTTTGTCTTTTCCTGTTGTTTCTGTATAGGAGAAAAAACGCCTCCGAAGTTTTGGTAGAGAATGTAAACCTGAGGGGTAGGGAAATCCCGAGGGGCGTAGCCCCGAGGGATTTCCCGACCCCCGAAGGTTTACATTCTCTACCAAAACTGAGGAGAAGTTTTTTCTCTTGCTTATAAACCGTCATTTTAAATATTGCGTTATAAGGAATTAGGACCTCACTATACCGCGAACATTCGGAATGACAGCAATGTCGCAACTCTAATGCACAAGTTAGAAAACGCACGGGATTTTCACGCAGTGCACGTGTTTTTTGTGAGTGAGTCAGTTATATACCACGTGGTTACTTGAATCCGCTCATTGCTAACCATGGCAAACCAGAGCGAAGACGAAATGTTTTTAACACAGTCGCAGTTTAAGAAAGATGATGACAATGCTGCTGCTGCTGCTGCTGCTGCTGCTGCTGCTGATGATGATGATGATTTTCTGTTCCGTTTCGCGGCACCTTTGACTGAGGAAGATATTGAAAGGAAATTATCTCGATGTGTTCCAAGAACGACAAGGTACAAAAATGATTGGGCGAAAGGAGTATTCAGGCGATGGCAAGAAGAGCGTCGGACGAGGTCAATGGATGCAAACATCGCGCTGTCGTCGTCCGTCTTGACTGAAGACTTGCTGGATATGACTGCTAAAGATATAAATACAGCCCTAAAGTATTTCCTATTCGAGGCGAGGAAAGTGGACGGGACTTGCTACCCAGCTGTTACTGTGTATGGGCTATTCACGGCAATAGCGTCACACTTGAAAGCTAACAAATCTCCTTACAATCTGATGGAAGGCGAAGAGTTCCAGGACAGCAGACAGGCACTGGACGCATGCATGCGTGAGAGGTCCACAGCTGGTCTTGGAGCAGACGTGAGAAAACCTACAGAGGTGATAACTCGAGACGAGGAGAACACTCTGTGGGAGAAGGGGGCTCTTGGAGAAGGCACGCCGCAAAAACTCCTGGACACAGTCCTCTACTTAACTGGTGAGTTGCATTTTGCATTTGATTTCCCTGTCGAAAAGTCGGATATTAGCAATTTTGGCATTTACAATCAAACCTTCACATCGAAAATAAATGTGATTAACTGGAACAAAATGCCCGACTTCACTTTGAGGCAAACCAAACCAAACAAAGTTTGGATGGATATTTTGAATCCCGTGTTAAGACCAAAATAGATAAACATTATATAATTGTGTACGGAATTTTATTTTCCAGGACTTAACTTCGCCTTGAGAGGTGGAAAGGAACATCGGAGTTTAAGACTACACCAACAACCTCAGATTACAGGCCCACATACAGACCAGAACGGCCGCAGGTACCTGCAGTATGTGGAAGACGTCTCTAAGACAAATGCCGGGGGAGTGAAAGACAGGAAACTGCAGAAGAAAAAGGTGCGAGCGTATGAAAATACCAAGAACCCGGAACGATGTTATGTGCGCCTTTTCATGAAGTACAAGTCACTTTGGTATGTATTAGATGTTTTCTGATACATTTCTGATACATGTTATACATTCTTTAGATATACCACTCATTTAATCACATCATGCGGGTGACTTGACCCATACTGCATGTAAATTGTCTTATAATTTTACTCCCTGATGATGATTGCACGCATTGGTTTAGGGGCATATAAATGACAAATGCAAACATTTCATACTTAATTGATTCTATGTCAACACAATTTAACTTTCCAGCCTACCATCTTCAACTCGAGCAAATGCGTTTTACTTCACCCCGATGAAGAAACCTAAGGATGGAAAATGGTACCTAGAGTCGCCCATGGGCCACAACACAATCCAGACAACGGTGAAGAGAATATGTGCTGAAGCCGGAATTGAAGGAAGGAAAACGAACCACTCGCTCAGATGCACTGCTGCTACCCGTCTCTACGAGGCAAACATAAGCGAGCAACAGATTTGTGAACAAACTGGTAGGTAACTCAATGAATATCTGCAAAACACGAATGAAACTTGAAGTGACTGGGCCAAATTGCAATTTGGCGATTTTAAATGCTAGAACTTGTGATGTCAACATGTGTTATGGTTAACATGCCAAGATCCGGGTTCGAATCCCAATGATGGCCCCAAGCAAAGCGATTACAATATCATATAAATTGCTTTTCAAACGGTTATGTACAATTTGAAATGACTTATCAAGATGAATTCTTTTATTGTAGGTCACAAAAGCGAGGCAGTGAGGGTTTACAAGAGAACCAGTGATCAACAACAAGCAATGGCGTCAGATGTTCTCTCATGTTCAGCTCCAAAGAAAACTCAGACGTCTGCGACAGTGTCGGTTCCTACTTCAGAGGGAGATTCCGGTACAACACAAACTGTCGCTCACGGAAGTGTTACAATGACGTTCAATTTCAATTAAAACACTGTTGTCAGAGTTTTTGTTTTTCCTTTCCTGTGAATGCAGATTTCGGTGGCTGATCGCTCCAAACCGGTACTTTCGGGACGAGGGTTTACTCCTAGTAAAACCTGGGAATAGGTTTTACTTAAATCTAGTTAAACCTATTCCCAGGTTTTACATTGGGAGTAAAACCTCTTACCGGGTATTGG
The DNA here is from genome assembly GCF_037392515.1 of Haliotis asinina. Lineage (NCBI taxonomy): Eukaryota > Metazoa > Mollusca > Gastropoda > Lepetellida > Haliotidae > Haliotis > Haliotis asinina. The sequence continues at coordinate 49,284,175 of NC_090282.1, forward strand.
TGCAAGTAGAAAGGATAATGACCATTAAAGGCAGTGATCAGAATTAGGTTTATAAGATATCTCTGAAACTCAGGGACATAATTCGCCGATGATGAATTTTCGGCAAGAGTTTCGCCAATTTTATTTGCAATTTCAGATGTGTCAGTAATTAAATTATCCCCATCTTTAAGATGGTGAACACCAGCTTTTGAACCTTTACCTTTAATTCTTTGAACCATGTTCCATACTTTGGATATTGGCGTACGTGAATTAATTTTGGAGACATAGTTTCTCCAGGATTGCCGTTTGTTTTGTTTGAAGGTACGACGTGCTTTCGCGTTGAGTATTTTAAATTTATTTAAGTTGTGGACAGTTGGGTGATGGCGGAAATATTTTTCTGCTTTTTTTCTCGCTTTCCTGGCTTGTCTACAATCTGTATTAAACCATGGTTTCCGTACATGTGGATTCGTAGAGGACTTGGTTATACACTCATCAGCAATTTCATTTAAAACGTCAGAAAAACACTGAATGGGATCAGCTATGTCACTAAAAACTTCGGGCCGTATTTTAGATGTGCATAAAGCAAGAAATAAAGACCAGTCTGCTTTGGAAAAATTCCATCTCGAATATGATGGAGAGTCAGACGGATTAATTTCTGATAAGATAGTTGGAAAATGGTCACTTCCACAGAGGTCATTGTGGACCGACCATTCAAATTCATTAAGTAGCCTAGAATCTGAAAGAGACAAGTCTAAAGAAGAGTAAGTGCCAGTTGCAGGGTGCAGGTAAGTGCTAGAATCATCATTGTAAATACACAAATCATTATTGGAGATAAAATCTTCCAGTGTTTGACCCTTTGAGTTAGTGTTTGAGCCACCCCATATCGGGCTATGGCCATTGAGATCACCCATTATAATACAAGGTTTAGGAAGTTGGTCATAGAGAGCTTGCAGATCTGACAGTTGGAGTGCTGAAGAAGGCGGAATATACAAAGAGCATAGTGTAAAGGTAACATGAAGAGTTAGTCTAACTGCAACGGCTTGGAGGTTAGTTGCGAGTGGTACAGGAATATGTATAACATCCTGTTTCACAAGGATTGAAGATCCCCCAGTGGCTCTGTCACCCGGAGGTGAAAAGTAATGATATGCATCAAAATGCCGTAAATCAAAAGCATCTGTCTGCTTCAAATAAGTTTCCTGCAGACAGAAAGCCGATGGTGCAAAATCTTGGACTAAAAGTTGTAACTCATTAAAATTGGACCGTAAGCCTCTACAATTCCACTGTACTAGTTTTTTAGAATGAAGTATCTTTTAGGAGGGTTGATTGGGGATCTGCCCCGCACTTTCTTTGAGGGCGATAAACTATGTGCCTTTTGATGGATGCTATCAGAAACATCCATATCCTCTAGTGATCCAAATTTGTTAGATATTTTTATCTTATCTGACCCTTTAGATGCCCGATTTGTTTTTGAAGTGTCTATCCGTGATTTGATTTTGGACTTTCCAGGTTGGTTCTCATTTCTGTCAGGTTGAGAACAAGTTTGTGGAAGAGAAGATTGTTCCTGCAAGTGGTTCAGCTGTGAAAGTGATTTTGCTGTCTGAGTGAACTGATCAGGAGACAATCGTGTGGGAGTGTCAGAGTTTACCCATGTCAAGTCTGTTTGGCATGAGTGCGAGGAGGTATTTTTAATTGTGACTGAAGGACTTTCCTTATGGGTTGTTTCGGTTGATGAACTGGCGATAGAGGCATAGGTTTCACTGTGTTCTCTAGACTGAACAAGCTTTTTTGCTTCAGCAAAGCTGACATTCCTGGTATATTTAACCCGATTTATTTCCATCTGTTGTTTCCAAACAGGACAGTCTTTAGAAAAGGATGAGTGACTTCCGTGGCAATTGGTGCATTTTTTATAACTATTGTCACAATCTTCTGTTACATGTGTATTCTCAGCACAGTGAGCACAAGTAACAGACAATGTACAATTATTCACTCCATGTCCGTACTTTTGACATTTAAAGCACCGCAGAGGACTAGGGATGTACACATCAACGTTCACATTACAGTAACCTGCCTTGATTGATTTAGGAGAGTTTGGTGCTGAAAACGAGAAGAGATAAGTGTTTGTTGGAACTGATTCATTATTTTTGCGGGTTGTGAATCTCCTGACAAATAACACTCCTTGGTCTTTCATCTCAGAAGCGATATCAATCTCTGTCATGTCAGCAAAGAGGCGATCTCTGTCTCTTACAATCCCTTTGCTAGTATTCAAAGTTCTATGAGCAGAGATCTTAACGGGAACACCAACAAACATATCTGTTGATAGCAGGTTCATTGCTTGCTGTTTCCGGTTACATTCGACTAACAGGGATCCTGAACGCAACCTCTGAACATTCTTCACTTCTCCTGCTATGCCATAAACTCCTTTTGAAATCGCGAAAGGATTTAGTTTCAAGGGAGTCTTATCCAAAGTCTCAATAATCAGGAAACGTGGCCAGTAATCATGTACTGTGGAGGGTCGTTGTTCGTCATCAGTGTCATGGGGACGTTTTGTTTTCTTAGAGGGTGTTTCGTAGTCCATGGTAAGTGTATAGTCGTTCATCATCCGAGCTCCCCACCCACCACGGAGTATCACAAGGACAATGCTAAACACAAGCGGATCTCCGACTTGCAGCACCAAGGATACTCAGATGATATACTCCAGCAGAAAAATTAAAAAAGTTCAATAATTCCACCAGATTGGCCCATGAGCCACTGCCTTCTGGACATAGGACTCTAGGCAAGTTACAAAGTTGGATATCGAAATCACAATCAAAAGAAAATTATATCATCATGAAGCTAGAACAAAATTTGTAAATAGTGTCTCAAATTTGTGCAGCCAAATTTACATGTACAGGGCTTAGCATGACCAGCCGATTGGTTGAACCGGGCCCATTCAACCACCCGTCTAGGTGAAGTAAGGGTCGAACGGGTGTGTTGAGCAAAGGAAACACGGTTACAGGCTCCCAGTGCCCTCAACCCCCAGACTCCCGTCCTCCACCGACACAGGGCCGCAACCCACGGCAAACAGGTTGGTGGACCAAATATCCCCCCGGGTCCACAACGGGAGTGTCGGCGAGCTCTTCGCGTTACCCAGCACCCACCACGAGGAGGTGGCTCGCCACGGGTGCCCATTGTATATGTACATGTGATACGTCGTTAGAAGCAGATTTGAAAGGGCATTCATACGCATTATGGACATTTAGGAACGAGAAAACGATATAAAAATTATCAACGAAATTAACTTCCGATTACCGATCCGTTGAAACGGAAATAGCATGCGGCGCCGTTGCGACGGAACTAACATGCGGCATTAAATATGGACAGCTATACACAACATTGCAGACGTGCATGTTATACATCGCTAGAAACCCCATGGAAAGACCTTTCAAATGAAGCATAGATATAAGAAATCCCATGAGGGATAACGAAATTAGGACTAAAATCTACTTCCGCTAACGGCGCCGTTGCGACGGAACTAACATGCGGCATTACATGCGGACAGCTATGTACAACATTGCAGATGTTCATGTTATACATCGCTAGAAACCCCATGGAAAGACCTTTCAAATGAATCATAGATATAAGAAATCCAATGAGGGATAACGAAATTAGAACGAAAGTCTACTTCCGCCAACGGCGCCGTTGCGACGGAACTAACATGCGGCATTACATACGGACAGCTATACACAACATTGCAGATGTCCATGTTATACATCACTAGAAACCCCATGGAAAGACCTTTCAAATGAATCATAGATATAAGAAATCCCATGAGGGATAACGAAATTAGAACGAAAGTCTACTTCCGCTAACGGCGCCGTTGCGACGGAACTAACATGCGGCATCAAATCTGGACAGCTATACAAAACATTGCAGACGTGCATGTCATACATCACTAGAAACCCCATGAAAAGACCTTTCAAATGAATCATAGATATTAGAAATCCAATGAGGGATAACGAAATTAGAACGAAAGTCTACTGCGGCTACCGGCGCCGCCGCGACGGAACGGACAAGCGGCATTACCTACGGACATGCCTAGCATCTTTGCTCAACGTCGCACATGCACATGCCATACACCACCAGAAGCGAATTGAAATGCTCTTTCTAATGAATATAAGATACTGAAAGTCGCATCAGACATGTACACATGGTTAACCAAGAAATAACGCACTGATGGTGTTGGCGACGCACGGGACACGCGGCAAAGCCGGATAGAAAAGCGGCACTATATGCAGACGGTTGCAGCTGTGCACAGCATTGCAGACGTGCATGTTATGCATCGCCAGAAACCCCATGAAAAGACCTTTCAAATGAATCATAGATATTAGAAATCCAATGAGGGATAACGAAATTAGAACGAAAGTCTACTTCCGCTACCGGCGCCGTTGCGACGGAACGGACAATCGGCATTACCTACGGACATGCCTAGCATCTTTGCTCAACGTCGCACATGCACATGCCATACACCACCAGAAGCGAATTGAAATGCTCTTTCTAATGAATATAAGATACTGAAAGTCGCATCAGACATGTACACATGGTTAACCAAGAAATAACGCACTGATGGTGTTGGCGACGCACGGGACACGCGGCATGACACGCAGACGTATGTAGCTTGACATGCCAGTGCACATGGGCATGTCGTACATCGTCTTGAAGCCCATTTGCATGGGCTTTCACATGCACTGTAGATGTTAGGGATCTTCGAAAGGAGAGAGATATTATAAGGGGTTATTGGCGGGGTCGACATGAGTCGGCGGCGGAAGTCAAGCCGGATAGAAAAGCGGCACTATATGCAGACGATTGCAGCTGTGCACAGCATTGCAGACGTGCATGTTATGCATCGCCAGAAACCCCATGAAAAGACCTTTCAAATGAATCATAGATATTAGAAATCCAATGAGGGATAACGAAATTAGAACGAAAGTCTACTTCCGCTACCGGCGCCGTTGCGACGGAACGGACAATCGGCATTACCTACGGACATGCCTAGCATCTTTGCTCAACGTCGCACATGCACATGCCATACACCACCAGAAGCGAATTGAAATGCTCTTTCTAATGAATATAAGATACTGAAAGTCGCATCAGACATGTACACATGGTTAACCAAGAAATAACGCACTGATGGCGTTGGCGACGCACGGGACACGCGGCATGACACGCAGACGTATGTAGCTTGACATGCCAGTGCACATGGGCATGTCGTACATCGTCTTGAAGCCCATTAGCATGGGCTTTCACATGCACTGTAGATGTTAGGGATCTTCGAAAGGAGAGAGATATTATAAGGGGTTATTGGCGGGGTCGACATGAGTCGGCGGCGGAAGTCAAGCCGGATAGAAAAGCGGCACTATATGCAGACGGTTGCAGCTGTGCACAGCATTGCAGACGTGCATGTTATGCATCGCCAGAAACCCCATGAAAAGACCTTTCAAATGAATCATAGATATTAGAAATCCAATGAGGGATAACGAAATTAGAACGGAAGTCTACTTCCGCTACCGGCACCGCTGCGACGGAACGGACAATCGGCATTACCTACGGACATGCCTAGCATCTTTGCTCAACGTCGCACATGCACATGCCCTACACCACCAGAAGCGAATTGAAATGCTCTTTCTAATGAATATAAGATACTGAAAGTCGCATCAGACATGTACACATGGTTAACCAAGAAATAACGCACTGATGACGTTGGCGACGCACGGGACACGCGGCATGACACGCAGACGTATGTAGCTTGACATGCCAGTGCACATGGGCATGTCGTACATCGTCTTGAAGCCCATTAGCATGGGCTTTCACATGCACTGTAGATGTTAGGGATCTTCGAAAGGAGAGAGATATTATAAGGGGTTATTGGCGGGGTCGACATGAGTGCACATGGGCATGTCGTACATCGTCTTGAAGCCCATTAGCATGGGCTTTCACATGCACTGTAGATGTTAGGGATCTTCGAAAGGAGAGAGATATTATAAGGGGTTATTGGCGGGGTCGACATGAGTCGGCGGCGGAAGTCAAGCCGGATAGAAAAGCGGCACTATATGCAGACTGTTGCAGCTGTGCACAACATTGCAGACGTGCATGTTATGCATCGCCAGAAACCCCATGAAAAGACCTTTCAAATGAATCATAGATATTAGAAATCCAATGAGGGATAACGAAATTAGAACGAAAGTCTACTTCCGCTACCGGCGCCGTTGCGACGGAACGGACAATCGGCATTACCTACGGACATGCCTAGCATCTTTGCTCAACGTCGCACATGCACATGCCATACACCACCAGAAGCGAATTGAAATGCTCTTTCTAATGAATATAAGATACTGAAAGTCGCATCAGACATGTACACATGGTTAACCAAGAAATAACGCACTGATGTTGTTGGCGACGCACGGGACACGCGGCATGACACGCAGACGTATGTAGCTTGACATGCCAGTGCACATGGGCATGTCGTACATCGTCTTGAAGCCCATTTGCATGGGCTTTCACATGCACTGTAGATGTTAGGGATCTTCGAAAGGAGAGAGATATTATAAGGGGTTATTGGCGGGGTCGACATGAGTCGGCGGCGGAAGTCAAGCCGGATAGAAAAGCGGCACTATATGCAGACGGTTGCAGCTGTGCACAGCATTGCAGACGTGCATGTTATGCATCGCCAGAAACCCCATGAAAAGACCTTTCAAATGAATCATAGGTATTAGAAATCCAATGAGGGATAACGAAATTAGAACGAAAGTCTACTTCCGCTACCGGCGCCGTTGCGACGGAACGGACAAGCGGCATTACCTACGGACATGCCTAGCATCTTTGCTCAACGTCGCACATGCACATGCCATACACCACCAGAAGCGAATTGAAATGCTCTTTCTAATGAATATAAGATACTGAAAGTCGCATCAGACATGTACACATGGTTAACCAAGAAATAACGCACTGATGGCGTTGGCGACGCACGGGACACGCGGCATGACACGCAGACGTATGTAGCTTGACATGCCAGTGCACATGGGCATGTCGTACATCGTCTTGAAGCCCATTTGCATGGGCTTTCACATGCACTGTAGATGTTAGGGATCTTCGAAAGGAGAGAGATATTATAAGGGGTTATTGGCTTGGTCGACATGAGTCGGCGGCGGAAGTCAAGCCGGATAGAAAAGCGGCACTATATGCAGACGGTTGCAGCTGTGCACAGCATTGCAGACGTGCATGTTATGCATCGCCAGAAACCCCATGCAAAGACCTTTCAAATGAATCATAGACATTAGAAATCCAATGAGGGATAACGAAATTAGAACGAAAGTCTACTTCCGCTACCGGCGCCGTTGCGACGGAACGGACAATCGGCATTACCTACGGACATGCCTAGCATCTTTGCTCAACGTCGCACATGCACATGCCATACACCACCAGAAGCGAATTGAAATGCTCTTTCTAATGAATATAAGATACTGAAAGTCGCATCAGACATGTACACATGGTTAACCAAGAAATAACGCACTGATGACGTTGGCGACGCACGGGACACGCGGCATGACACGCAGACGTATGTAGCTTGACATGCCAGTGCACATGGGCATGTCGTACATCGTCTTGATGCCCATTAGCATGGGCTTTCACATGCACTGTAGATGTTAGGGATCTTCGAAAGGAGAGAGATATTATAAGGGGTTATTGGCGGGGTCGACATGAGTCGGCGGCGGAAGTCAAGCCGGATAGAAAAGCGGCACTATATGCAGACGGTTGCAGCTGTGCACAGCATTGCAGACGTGCATGTTATGCATCGCCAGAAACCCCATGAAAAGACCTTTCAAATGAATCATAGATATTAGAAATCCAATGAGGGATAACGAAATTAGAACGAAAGTCTACTTCCGCTACCGGCGCCGTTGCGACGGAACGGACAATCGGCATTACCTACGGACATGCCTAGCATCTTTGCTCAACGTCGCACATGCACATGCCATACACCACCAGAAGCGAATTAAAATGCTCTTTCTAATGAATATAAGATACTGAAAGTCGCATCAGACATGTACACATGGTTAACCAAGAAATAACGCACTGATGGCGTTGGCGACGCACGGGACACGCGGCATGACACGCAGACGTATGTAGCTTGACATGCCAGTGCACATGGGCATGTCGTACATCGTCTTGAAGCCCATTAGCATGGGCTTTCACATGCACTGTAGATGTTAGGGATCTTCGAAAGGAGAGAGATATTATAAGGGGTTATTGGCGGGGTCGACATGAGTGCACATGGGCATGTCGTACATCGTCTTGAAGCCCATTAGCATGGGCTTTCACATGCACTGTAGATGTTAGGGATCTTCGAAAGGAGAGAGATATTATAAGGGGTTATTGGCGGGGTCGACATGAGTCAGCGGCGGAAGTCAAGCCGGATAGAAAAGCGGCACTATATGCAGACGGTTGCAGCTGTGCACAGCATTGCAGACGTGCATGTTATGCATCGCCAGAAACCCCATGAAAAGACCTTTCAAATGAATCATAGATATTAGAAATCCAATGAGGGATAACGAAATTAGAACGAAAGTCTACTTCCGCTACCGGCGCCGTTGCGACGGAACGGACAATCGGCATTACCTACGGACATGCCTAGCATCTTTGCTCAACGTCGCACATGCACATGCCATACACCACCAGAAGCGAATTAAAATGCTCTTTCTAATGAATATAAGATACTGAAAGTCGCATCAGACATGTACACATGGTTAACCAAGAAATAACGCACTGATGGCGTTGGCGACGCACGGGACACGCGGCATGACACGCAGACGTATGTAGCTTGACATGCCAGTGCACATGGGCATGTCGTACATCGTCTTGAAGCCCATTAGCATGGGCTTTCACATGCACTGTAGATGTTAGGGATCTTCGAAAGGAGAGAGATATTATAAGGGGTTATTGGCGGGGTCGACATGAGTGCACATGGGCATGTCGTACATTGTCTTGAAGCCCATTAGCATGGGCTTTCACATGCACTGTAGATGTTAGGGATCTTCGAAAGGAGAGAGATATTATAAGGGGTTATTGGCGGGGTCGACATGAGTCGGCGGCGGAAGTCAAGCCGGATAGAAAAGCGGCACTATATGCAGACTGTTGCAGCTGTGCACAACATTGCAGACGTGCATGTTATGCATCGCCAGAAACCCCATGAAAAGACCTTTCAAATGAATCATAGATATTAGAAATCCAATGAGGGATAACGAAATTAGAACGAAAGTCTACTTCCGCTACCGGCGCCGTTGCGACGGAACGGACAATCGGCATTACCTACGGACATGCCTAGCATCTTTGCTCAACGTCGCACATGCACATGCCATACACCACCAGAAGCGAATTGAAATGCTCTTTCTAATGAATATAAGATACTGAAAGTCGCATCAGACATGTACACATGGTTAACCAAGAAATAACGCACTGATGTTGTTGGCGACGCACGGGACACGCGGCATGACACGCAGACGTATGTAGCTTGACATGCCAGTGCACATGGGCATGTCGTACATCGTCTTGAAGCCCATTTGCATGGGCTTTCACATGCACTGTAGATGTTAGGGATCTTCGAAAGGAGAGAGATATTATAAGGGGTTATTGGCGGGGTCGACATGAGTCGGCGGCGGAAGTCAAGCCGGATAGAAAAGCGGCACTATATGCAGACGGTTGCAGCTGTGCACAGCATTGCAGACGTGCATGTTATGCATCGCCAGAAACCCCATGAAAAGACCTTTCAAATGAATCATAGGTATTAGAAATCCAATGAGGGATAACGAAATTAGAACGAAAGTCTACTTCCGCTACCGGCGCCGTTGCGACGGAACGGACAAGCGGCATTACCTACGGACATGCCTAGCATCTTTGCTCAACGTCGCACATGCACATGCCATACACCACCAGAAGCGAATTGAAATGCTCTTTCTAATGAATATAAGATACTGAAAGTCGCATAAGACATGTACACATGGTTAACCAAGAAATAACGCACTGATGGCGTTGGCGACGCACGGGACACGCGGCATGACACGCAGACGTATGTAGCTTGACATGCCAGTGCACATGGGCATGTCGTACATCGTCTTGAAGCCCATTAGCATGGGCTTTCACATGCACTGTAGATGTTAGGGATCTTCGAAAGGAGAGAGATATTATAAGGGGTTATTGGCGGGGTCGACATGAGTGCACATGGGCATGTCGTACATTGTCTTGAAGCCCATTAGCATGGGCTTTCACATGCACTGTAGATGTTAGGGATCTTCGAAAGGAGAGAGATATTATAAGGGGTTATTGGCGGGGTCGACATGAGTCGGCGGCGGAAGTCAAGCCGGATAGAAAAGCGGCACTATATGCAGACGGTTGCAGCTGTGCACAGCATTGCAGACGTGCATGTTATGCATCGCCAGAAACCCCATGAAAAGACCTTTCAAATGAATCATAGATATTAGAAATCCAATGAGGGATAACGAAATTAGAACGAAAGTCTACTTCCGCTACCGGCGCCGTTGCGACGGAACGGACAATCGGCATTACCTACGGACATGCCTAGCATCTTTGCTCAACGTCGCACATGCACATGCCATACACCACCAGAAGCGAATTGAAATGCTCTTTCTAATGAATATAAGATACTGAAAGTCGCATCAGACATGTACACATGGTTAACCAAGAAATAACGCACTGATGTTGTTGGCGACGCACGGGACACGCGGCATGACACGCAGACGTATGTAGCTTGACATGCCAGTGCACATGGGCATGTCGTACATCGTCTTGAAGCCCATTTGCATGGGCTTTCACATGCACTGTAGATGTTAGGGATCTTCGAAAGGAGAGAGATATTATAAGGGGTTATTGGCGGGGTCGACATGAGTCGGCGGCGGAAGTCAAGCCGGATAGAAAAGCGGCACTATATGCAGACGGTTGCAGCTGTGCACAGCATTGCAGACGTGCATGTTATGCATCGCCAGAAACCCCATGCAAAGACCTTTCAAATGAATCATAGACATTAGAAATCCAATGAGGGATAACGAAATTAGAACGAAAGTCTACTTCCGCTACCGGCGCCGTTGCGACGGAACGGACAATCGGCATTACCTACGGACATGCCTAGCATCTTTGCTCAACGTCGCACATGCACATGCCATACACCACCAGAAGCGAATTGAAATGCTCTTTCTAATGAATATAAGATACTGAAAGTCGCATCAGACATGTACACATGGTTAACCAAGAAATAACGCACTGATGTTGTTGGCGACGCACGGGACACGCGGCATGACACGCAGACGTATGTAGCTTGACATGCCAGTGCACATGGGCATGTCGTACATCGTCTTGAAGCCCATTTGCATGGGCTTTCACATGCACTGTAGATGTTAGGGATCTTCGAAAGGAGAGAGATATTATAAGGGGTTATTGGCGGGGTCGACATGAGTCGGCGGCGGAAGTCAAGCCGGATAGAAAAGCGGCACTATATGCAGACGGTTGCAGCTGTGCACAGCATTGCAGACGTGCATGTTATGCATCGCCAGAAACCCCATGAAAAGACCTTTCAAATGAATCATAGGTATTAGAAATCCAATGAGGGATAACGAAATTAGAACGAAAGTCTACTTCCGCTACCGGCGCCGTTGCGACGGAACGGACAAGCGGCATTACCTACGGACATGCCTAGCATCTTTGCTCAACGTCGCACATGCACATGCCATACACCACCAGAAGCGAATTGAAATGCTCTTTCTAATGAATATAAGATACTGAAAGTCGCATCAGACATGTACACATGGTTAACCAAGAAATAACGCACTGATGGCGTTGGCGACGCACGGGACACGCGGCATGACACGCAGACGTATGTAGCTTGACATGCCAGTGCACATGGGCATGTCGTACATCGTCTTGATGCCCATTTGCATGGGCTTTCACATGCACTGTAGATGTTAGGGATCTTCGAAAGGAGAGAGATATTATAAGGGGTTATTGGCGGGGTCGACATGAGTCGGCGGCGGAAGTCAAGCCGGATAGAAAAGCGGCACTATATGCAGACGGTTGCAGCTGTGCACAGCATTGCAGACGTGCATGTTATGCATCGCCAGAAACCCCATGAAAAGACCTTTCAAATGAATCATAGATATTAGAAATCCAATGAGGGATAACGAAAATAGAACGAAAGTCTACTTCCGCTACCGGCGACGCTGCGACGGAACGGACAATCGGCATTACCTACGGACATGCCTAGCATCTTTGCTCAACGTCGCACATGCACATGCCATACACCACCAGAAGCGAATTGAAATGCTCTTTCTAATGAATATAAGATACTGAAAGTCGCATCAGACATGTACACATGGTTAACCAAGAAATAACGCACTGATGGCGTTGGCGACGCACGGGACACGCGGCATGACACGCAGACGTATGTAGCTTGACATGCCAGTGCACATGGGCATGTCGTACATCGTCTTGAAGCCCATTTGCATGGGCTTTCACATGCACTGTAGATGTTAGGGATCTTCGAAAGGAGAGAGATATTATAAGGGGTTATTGGCGGGGTCGACATGAGTCGGCGGCGGAAGTCAAGCCGGATAGAAAAGCGGCACTATATGCAGACGGTTGCAGCTGTGCACAGCATTGCAGACGTGCATGTTTTGCATCGCCAGAAACCCCATGAAAAGACCTTTCAAATGAATCATAGATATTAGAAATCCAATGAGGGATAACGAAATTAGAACGAAAGTCTACTTCCGCTACCGGCGCCGTTGCGACGGAACGGACAAGCGGCATTACCTACGGACATGCCTAGCATCTTTGCTCAACGTCGCACATGCACATGCCATACACCACCAGAAGCGAATTGAAATGCTCTTTCTAATGAATATAAGATACTGAAAGTCGCATCAGACATGTACACATGGTTAACCAAGAAATAACGCACTGATGGTGTTGGCGACGCACGGGACACGCGGCATGACACGCAGACGTATGTAGCTTGACATGCCAGTGCACATGGGCATGTCGTACATCGTCTTGAAGCCCATTTGCATGGGCTTTCACATGCACTGTAGATGTTAGGGATCTTCGAAAGGAGAGAGATATTATAAGGGGTTATTGGCGGGGTCGACATGAGTCGGCGGCGGAAGTCAAGCCGGATAGAAAAGCGGCACTATATGCAGACGATTGCAGCTGTGCACAGCATTGCAGACGTGCATGTTATGCATCGCCAGAAACCCCATGCAAAGACCTTTCAAATGAATCATAGATATTAGAAATCCAATGAGGGATAACGAAATTAGAACGGAAGTCTACTTCCGCTACCGGCGCCGCTGCGACGGAACGGACAATCGGCATTACCTACGGACATGCCTAGCATCTTTGCTCAACGTCGCACATGCACATGCCATACACCACCAGAAGCGAATTGAAATGCTCTTTCTAATGAATATAAGATACTGAAAGTCGCATCAGACATGTACACATGGTTAACCAAGAAATAACGAACTGATGGCGTTGGCGACGCACGGGACACGCGGCATGACACGCAGACGTATGTAGCTTGACATGCCAGTGCACATGGGCATGTCGTACATCGTCTTGAAGCCCATTAGCATGGGCTTTCACATGCACTGTAGATGTTAGGGATCTTCGAAAGGAGAGAGATATTATAAGGGGTTATTGGCGGGGTCGACATGAGTCGGTGGCGGAAGTCAAGCCGGATAGAAAAGCGGCACTATATGCAGACGGTTGCAGCTGTGCACAGCATTGCAGACGTGCATGTTATGCATCGCCAGAAACTCCATGAAAAGACCTTTCAAATGAATCATAGATATTAGAAATCCAATGAGGGATAACGAAATTAGAACGAAAGTCTACTTCCGCTACCGGCGCCGTTGCGACGGAACGGACAATCGGCATTACCTACGGACATGCCTAGCATCTTTGCTCAACGTCGCACATGCACATGCCATACACCACCAGAAGCGAATTGAAATGCTCTTTCTAATGAATATAAGATACTGAAAGTCGCATCAGACATGTACACATGGTTAACCAAGAAATAACGCACTGATGGCGTTGGCGACGCACGGGACACGCGGCATGACACGCAGACGTATGTAGCTTGACATGCCAGTGCACATGGGCATGTCGTACATCGTCTTGAAGCCCATTTGCATGGGCTTTCACATGCACTGTAGATGTTAGGGATCTTCGAAAGGAGAGAGATATTATAAGGGGTTATTGGCGGGGTCGACATGAGTCGGCGGCGGAAGTCAAGCCGGATAGAAAAGCGGCACTATATGCAGACGGTTGCAGCTGTGCACAGCATTGCAGACGTGCATGTTTTGCATCGCCAGAAACCCCATGAAAAGACCTTTCAAATGAATCATAGATATTAGAAATCCAATGAGGGATAACGAAATTAGAACGAAAGTCTACTTCCGCTACCGGCGCCGTTGCGACGGAACGGACAAGCGGCATTACCTACGGACATGCCTAGCATCTTTGCTCAACGTCGCACATGCACATGCCATACACCACCAGAAGCGAATTGAAATGCTCTTTCTAATGAATATAAGATACTGAAAGTCGCATCAGACATGTACACATGGTTAACCAAGAAATAACGCACTGATGGTGTTGGCGACGCACGGGACACGCGGCATGACACGCAGACGTATGTAGCTTGACATGCCAGTGCACATGGGCATGTCGTACATCGTCTTGAAGCCCATTTGCATGGGCTTTCACATGCACTGTAGATGTTAGGGATCTTCGAAAGGAGAGAGATATTATAAGGGGTTATTGGCGGGGTCGACATGAGTCGGCGGCGGAAGTCAAGCCGGATAGAAAAGCGGCACTATATGCAGACGATTGCAGCTGTGCACAGCATTGCAGACGTGCATGTTATGCATCGCCAGAAACCCCATGCAAAGACCTTTCAAATGAATCATAGATATTAGAAATCCAATGAGGGATAACGAAATTAGAACGGAAGTCTACTTCCGCTACCGGCGCCGCTGCGACGGAACGGACAATCGGCATTACCTACGGACATGCCTAGCATCTTTGCTCAACGTCGCACATGCACATGCCATACACCACCAGAAGCGAATTGAAATGCTCTTTCTAATGAATATAAGATACTGAAAGTCGCATCAGACATGTACACATGGTTAACCAAGAAATAACGAACTGATGGCGTTGGCGACGCACGGGACACGCGGCATGACACGCAGACGTATGTAGCTTGACATGCCAGTGCACATGGGCATGTCGTACATCGTCTTGAAGCCCATTAGCATGGGCTTTCACATGCACTGTAGATGTTAGGGATCTTCGAAAGGAGAGAGATATTATAAGGGGTTATTGGCGGGGTCGACATGAGTCGGTGGCGGAAGTCAAGCCGGATAGAAAAGCGGCACTATATGCAGACGGTTGCAGCTGTGCACAGCATTGCAGACGTGCATGTTATGCATCGCCAGAAACTCCATGAAAAGACCTTTCAAATGAATCATAGATATTAGAAATCCAATGAGGGATAACGAAATTAGAACGAAAGTCTACTTCCGCTACCGGCGCCGTTGCGACGGAACGGACAATCGGCATTACCTACGGACATGCCTAGCATCTTTGCTCAACGTCGCACATGCACATGCCATACACCACCAGAAGCGAATTGAAATGCTCTTTCTAATGAATATAAGATACTGAAAGTCGCATCAGACATGTACACATGGTTAACCAAGAAATAACGCACTGATGGCGTTGGCGACGCACGGGACACGCGGCATGACACGCAGACGTATGTAGCTTGACATGCCAGTGCACATGGGCATGTCGTACATCGTCTTGAAGCCCATTTGCATGGGCTTTCACATGCACTGTAGATGTTAGGGATCTTCGAAAGGAGAGAGATATTATAAGGGGTTATTGGCTTGGTCGACATGAGTCGGCGGCGGAAGTCAAGCCGGATAGAAAAGCGGCACTATATGCAGACGGTTGCAGCTGTGCACAGCATTGCAGACGTGCATGTTATGCATCGCCAGAAACCCCATGCAAAGACCTTTCAAATGAATCATAGACATTAGAAATCCAATGAGGGATAACGAAATTAGAACGAAAGTCTACTTCCGCTACCGGCGCCGTTGCGACGGAACGGACAATCGGCATTACCTACGGACATGCCTAGCATCTTTGCTCAACGTCGCACATGCACATGCCATACACCACCAGAAGCGAATTGAAATGCTCTTTCTAATGAATATAAGATACTGAAAGTCGCATCAGACATGTACACATGGTTAACCAAGAAATAACGCACTGATGACGTTGGCGACGCACGGGACACGCGGCATGACACGCAGACGTATGTAGCTTGACATGCCAGTGCACATGGGCATGTCGTACATCGTCTTGATGCCCATTAGCATGGGCTTTCACATGCACTGTAGATGTTAGGGATCTTCGAAAGGAGAGAGATATTATAAGGGGTTATTGGCGGGGTCGACATGAGTCGGCGGCGGAAGTCAAGCCGGATAGAAAAGCGGCACTATATGCAGACGGTTGCAGCTGTGCACAGCATTGCAGACGTGCATGTTATGCATCGCCAGAAACCCCATGAAAAGACCTTTCAAATGAATCATAGATATTAGAAATCCAATGAGGGATAACGAAATTAGAACGAAAGTCTACTTCCGCTACCGGCGCCGTTGCGACGGAACGGACAATCGGCATTACCTACGGACATGCCTAGCATCTTTGCTCAACGTCGCACATGCACATGCCATACACCACCAGAAGCGAATTAAAATGCTCTTTCTAATGAATATAAGATACTGAAAGTCGCATCAGACATGTACACATGGTTAACCAAGAAATAACGCACTGATGGCGTTGGCGACGCACGGGACACGCGGCATGACACGCAGACGTATGTAGCTTGACATGCCAGTGCACATGGGCATGTCGTACATCGTCTTGAAGCCCATTAGCATGGGCTTTCACATGCACTGTAGATGTTAGGGATCTTCGAAAGGAGAGAGATATTATAAGGGGTTATTGGCGGGGTCGACATGAGTGCACATGGGCATGTCGTACATCGTCTTGAAGCCCATTAGCATGGGCTTTCACATGCACTGTAGATGTTAGGGATCTTCGAAAGGAGAGAGATATTATAAGGGGTTATTGGCGGGGTCGACATGAGTCGGCGGCGGAAGTCAAGCCGGATAGAAAAGCGGCACTATATGCAGACTGTTGCAGCTGTGCACAACATTGCAGACGTGCATGTTATGCATCGCCAGAAACCCCATGAAAAGACCTTTCAAATGAATCATAGATATTAGAAATCCAATGAGGGATAACGAAATTAGAACGAAAGTCTACTTCCGCTACCGGCGCCGTTGCGACGGAACGGACAATCGGCATTACCTACGGACATGCCTAGCATCTTTGCTCAACGTCGCACATGCACATGCCATACACCACCAGAAGCGAATTGAAATGCTCTTTCTAATGAATATAAGATACTGAAAGTCGCATCAGACATGTACACATGGTTAACCAAGAAATAACGCACTGATGTTGTTGGCGACGCACGGGACACGCGGCATGACACGCAGACGTATGTAGCTTGACATGCCAGTGCACATGGGCATGTCGTACATCGTCTTGAAGCCCATTTGCATGGGCTTTCACATGCACTGTAGATGTTAGGGATCTTCGAAAGGAGAGAGATATTATAAGGGGTTATTGGCGGGGTCGACATGAGTCGGCGGCGGAAGTCAAGCCGGATAGAAAAGCGGCACTATATGCAGACGGTTGCAGCTGTGCACAGCATTGCAGACGTGCATGTTATGCATCGCCAGAAACCCCATGAAAAGACCTTTCAAATGAATCATAGGTATTAGAAATCCAATGAGGGATAACGAAATTAGAACGAAAGTCTACTTCCGCTACCGGCGCCGTTGCGACGGAACGGACAAGCGGCATTACCTACGGACATGCCTAGCATCTTTGCTCAACGTCGCACATGCACATGCCATACACCACCAGAAGCGAATTGAAATGCTCTTTCTAATGAATATAAGATACTGAAAGTCGCATAAGACATGTACACATGGTTAACCAAGAAATAACGCACTGATGGCGTTGGCGACGCACGGGACACGCGGCATGACACGCAGACGTATGTAGCTTGACATGCCAGTGCACATGGGCATGTCGTACATCGTCTTGAAGCCCATTAGCATGGGCTTTCACATGCACTGTAGATGTTAGGGATCTTCGAAAGGAGAGAGATATTATAAGGGGTTATTGGCGGGGTCGACATGAGTGCACATGGGCATGTCGTACATTGTCTTGAAGCCCATTAGCATGGGCTTTCACATGCACTGTAGATGTTAGGGATCTTCGAAAGGAGAGAGATATTATAAGGGGTTATTGGCGGGGTCGACATGAGTCGGCGGCGGAAGTCAAGCCGGATAGAAAAGCGGCACTATATGCAGACGGTTGCAGCTGTGCACAGCATTGCAGACGTGCATGTTATGCATCGCCAGAAACCCCATGAAAAGACCTTTCAAATGAATCATAGACATTAGAAATCCAATGAGGGATAACGAAATTAGAACGAAAGTCTACTTCCGCTACCGGCGCCGTTGCGACGGAACGGACAATCGGCATTACCTACGGACATGCCTAGCATCTTTGCTCAACGTCGCACATGCACATGCCATACACCACCAGAAGCGAATTGAAATGCTCTTTCTAATGAATATAAGATACTGAAAGTCGCATCAGACATGTACACATGGTTAACCAAGAAATAACGCACTGATGTTGTTGGCGACGCACGGGACACGCGGCATGACACGCAGACGTATGTAGCTTGACATGCCAGTGCACATGGGCATGTCGTACATCGTCTTGAAGCCCATTTGCATGGGCTTTCACATGCACTGTAGATGTTAGGGATCTTCGAAAGGAGAGAGATATTATAAGGGGTTATTGGCGGGGTCGACATGAGTCGGCGGCGGAAGTCAAGCCGGATAGAAAAGCGGCACTATATGCAGACGGTTGCAGCTGTGCACAGCATTGCAGACGTGCATGTTATGCATCGCCAGAAACCCCATGAAAAGACCTTTCAAATGAATCATAGATATTAGAAATCCAATGAGGGATAACGAAATTAGAACGAAAGTCTACTTCCGCTACCGGCGACGCTGCGACGGAACGGACAATCGGCATTACCTACGGACATGCCTAGCATCTTTGCTCAACGTCGCACATGCACATGCCATACACCACCAGAAGCGAATTGAAATGCTCTTTCTAATGAATATAAGATACTGAAAGTCGCATCAGACATGTACACATGGTTAACCAAGAAATAACGCACTGATGGCGTTGGCGACGCACGGGACACGCGGCATGACACGCAGACGTATGTAGCTTGACATGCCAGTGCACATGGGCATGTCGTACATCGTCTTGAAGCCCATTTGCATGGGCTTTCACATGCACTGTAGATGTTAGGGATCTTCGAAAGGAGAGAGATATTATAAGGGGTTATTGGCGGGGTCGACATGAGTCGGCGGCGGAAGTCAAGCCGGATAGAAAAGCGGCACTATATGCAGACGGTTGCAGCTGTGCACAGCATTGCAGACGTGCATGTTTTGCATCGCCAGAAACCCCATGAAAAGACCTTTCAAATGAATCATAGATATTAGAAATCCAATGAGGGATAACGAAATTAGAACGAAAGTCTACTTCCGCTACCGGCGCCGTTGCGACGGAACGGACAAGCGGCATTACCTACGGACATGCCTAGCATCTTTGCTCAACGTCGCACATGCACATGCCATACACCACCAGAAGCGAATTGAAATGCTCTTTCTAATGAATATAAGATACTGAAAGTCGCATCAGACATGTACACATGGTTAACCAAGAAATAACGCACTGATGGTGTTGGCGACGCACGGGACACGCGGCATGACACGCAGACGTATGTAGCTTGACATGCCAGTGCACATGGGCATGTCGTACATCGTCTTGAAGCCCATTTGCATGGGCTTTCACATGCACTGTAGATGTTAGGGATCTTCGAAAGGAGAGAGATATTATAAGGGGTAATTGGCGGGGTCGACATGAGTCGGCGGCGGAAGTCAAGCCGGATAGAAAAGCGGCACTATATGCAGACGATTGCAGCTGTGCACAGCATTGCAGACGTGCATGTTATGCATCGCCAGAAACCCCATGCAAAGACCTTTCAAATGAATCATAGATATTAGAAATCCAATGAGGGATAACGAAATTAGAACGGAAGTCTACTTCCGCTACCGGCGCCGCTGCGACGGAACGGACAATCGGCATTACCTACGGACATGCCTAGCATCTTTGCTCAACGTCGCACATGCACATGCCATACACCACCAGAAGCGAATTGAAATGCTCTTTCTAATGAATATAAGATACTGAAAGTCGCATCAGACATGTACACATGGTTAACCAAGAAATAACGCACTGATGGCGTTGGCGACGCACGGGACACGCGGCATGACACGCAGACGTATGTAGCTTGACATGCCAGTGCACATGGGCATGTCGTACATCGTCTTGAAGCCCATTAGCATGGGCTTTCACATGCACTGTAGATGTTAGGGATCTTCGAAAGGAGAGAGATATTATAAGGGGTTATTGGCGGGGTCGACATGAGTCGGTGGCGGAAGTCAAGCCGGATAGAAAAGCGGCACTATATGCAGACGGTTGCAGCTGTGCACAGCATTGCAGACGTGCATGTTATGCATCGCCAGAAACTCCATGAAAAGACCTTTCAAATGAATCATAGATATTAGAAATCCAATGAGGGATAACGAAATTAGAACGAAAGTCTACTTCCGCTACCGGCGCCGTTGCGACGGAACGGACAATCGGCATTACCTACGGACATGCCTAGCATCTTTGCTCAACGTCGCACATGCACATGCCATACACCACCAGAAGCGAATTGAAATGCTCTTTCTAATGAATATAAGATACTGAAAGTCGCATCAGACATGTACACATGGTTAACCAAGAAATAACGCACTGATGGTGTTGGCGACGCACGGGACACGCGGCATGACACGCAGACGTATGTAGCTTGACATGCCAGTGCACATGGGCATGTCGTACATCGTCTTGAAGCCCATTTGCATGGGCTTTCACATGCACTGTAGATGTTAGGGATCTTCGAAAGGAGAGAGATATTATAAGGGGTTATTGGCGGGGTCGACATGAGTCGGCGGCGGAAGTCAAGCCGGATAGAAAAGCGGCACTATATGCAGACGGTTGCAGCTGTGCACAGCATTGCAGACGTGCATGTTATGCATCGCCAGAAACCCCATGAAAAGACCTTTCAAATGAATCATAGATATTAGAAATCCAATGAGGGATAACGAAATTAGAACGGAAGTCTACTTCCGCTACCGGCACCGCTGCGACGGAACGGACAATCGGCATTACCTACGGACATGCCTAGCATCTTTGCTCAACGTCGCACATGCACATGCCATACACCACCAGAAGCGAATTGAAATGCTCTTTCTAATGAATATAAGATACTGAAAGTCGCATCAGACATGTACACATGGTTAACCAAGAAATAACGCACTGATGTTGTTGGCGACGCACGGGACACGCGGCATGACACGCAGACGTATGTAGCTTGACATGCCAGTGCACATGGGCATGTCGTACATCGTCTTGAAGCCCATTTGCATGGGCTTTCACATGCACTGTAGATGTTAGGGATCTTCGAAAGGAGAGAGATATTATAAGGGGTTATTGGCGGGGTCGACATGAGTCGGCGGCGGAAGTCAAGCCGGATAGAAAAGCGGCACTATATGCAGACGGTTGCAGCTGTGCACAGCATTGCAGACGTGCATGTTATGCATCGCCAGAAACCCCATGCAAAGACCTTTCAAATGAATCATAGACATTAGAAATCCAATGAGGGATAACGAAATTAGAACGAAAGTCTACTTCCGCTACCGGCGCCGTTGCGACGGAACGGACAATCGGCATTACCTACGGACATGCCTAGCATCTTTGCTCAACGTCGCACATGCACATGCCATACACCACCAGAAGCGAATTGAAATGCTCTTTCTAATGAATATAAGATACTGAAAGTCGCATCAGACATGTACACATGGTTAACCAAGAAATAACGCACTGATGACGTTGACGACGCACGGGACACGCGGCATGACACGCAGACGTATGTAGCTTGACATGCCAGTGCACATGGGCATGTCGTACATCGTCTTGATGCCCATTAGCATGGGCTTTCACATGCACTGTAGATGTTAGGGATCTTCGAAAGGAGAGAGATATTATAAGGGGTTATTGGCGGGGTCGACATGAGTCGGCGGCGGAAGTCAAGCCGGATAGAAAAGCGGCACTATATGCAGACGGTTGCAGCTGTGCACAGCATTGCAGACGTGCATGTTATGCATCGCCAGAAACCCCATGAAAAGACCTTTCAAATGAATCATAGATATTAGAAATCCAATGAGGGATAACGAAATTAGAACGGAAGTCTACTTCCGCTACCGGCGCCGTTGCGACGGAACGGACAATCGGCATTACCTACGGACATGCCTAGCATCTTTGCTCAACGTCGCACATGCACATGCCATACACCACCAGAAGCGAATTGAAATGCTCTTTCTAATGAATATAAGATACTGAAAGTCGCATCAGACATGTACACATGGTTAACCAAGAAATAACGCACTGATGGCGTTGGCGACGCACGGGACACGCGGCATGACACGCAGACGTATGTAGCTTGACATGCCAGTGCACATGGGCATGTCGTACATCGTCTTGAAGCCCATTAGCATGGGCTTTCACATGCACTGTAGATGTTAGGGATCTTCGAAAGGAGAGAGATATTATAAGGGGTTATTGGCGGGGTCGACATGAGTGCACATGGGCATGTCGTACATCGTCTTGAAGCCCATTAGCATGGGCTTTCACATGCACTGTAGATGTTAGGGATCTTTGAAAGGAGAGAGATATTATAAGGGGTTATTGGCGGGGTCGACATGAGTCGGCGGCGGAAGTCAAGCCGGATAGAAAAGCGGCACTATATGCAGACTGTTGCAGCTGTGCACAACATTGCAGACGTGCATGTTATGCATCGCCAGAAACCCCATGAAAAGACCTTTCAAATGAATCATAGATATTAGAAATCCAATGAGGGATAACGAAATTAGAACGAAAGTCTACTTCCGCTACCGGCGCCGTTGCGACGGAACGGACAATCGGCATTACCTACGGACATGCCTAGCATCTTTGCTCAACGTCGCACATGCACATGCCATACACCACCAGAAGCGAATTGAAATGCTCTTTCTAATGAATATAAGATACTGAAAGTCGCATCAGACATGTACACATGGTTAACCAAGAAATAACGCACTGATGTTGTTGGCGACGCACGGGACACGCGGCATGACACGCAGACGTATGTAGCTTGACATGCCAGTGCACATGGGCATGTCGTACATCGTCTTGAAGCCCATTTGCATGGGCTTTCACATGCACTGTAGATGTTAGGGATCTTCGAAAGGAGAGAGATATTATAAGGGGTTATTGGCGGGGTCGACATGAGTCGGCGGCGGAAGTCAAGCCGGATAGAAAAGCGGCACTATATGCAGACGGTTGCAGCTGTGCACAGCATTGCAGACGTGCATGTTATGCATCGCCAGAAACCCCATGCAAAGACCTTTCAAATGAATCATAGACATTAGAAATCCAATGAGGGATAACGAAATTAGAACGAAAGTCTACTTCCGCTACCGGCGCCGTTGCGACGGAACGGACAAGCGGCATTACCTACGGACATGCCTAGCATCTTTGCTCAACGTCGCACATGCACATGCCATACACCACCAGAAGCGAATTGAAATGCTCTTTCTAATGAATATAAGATACTGAAAGTCGCATCAGACATGTACACATGGTTAACCAAGAAATAACGCACTGATGGCGTTGGCGACGCACGGGACACGCGGCATGACACGCAGACGTATGTAGCTTGACATGCCAGTGCACATGGGCATGTCGTACATCGTCTTGAAGCCCATTTGCATGGGCTTTCACATGCACTGTAGATGTTAGGGATCTTCGAAAGGAGAGAGATATTATAAGGGGTTATTGGCTTGGTCGACATGAGTCGGCGGCGGAAGTCAAGCCGGATAGAAAAGCGGCACTATATGCAGACGGTTGCAGCTGTGCACAGCATTGCAGACGTGCATGTTATGCATCGCCAGAAACCCCATGAAAAGACCTTTCAAATGAATCATAGACATTAGAAATCCAATGAGGGATAACGAAATTAGAACGAAAGTCTACTTCCGCTACCGGCGCCGTTGCGACGGAACGGACAATCGGCATTACCTACGGACATGCCTAGCATCTTTGCTCAACGTCGCACATGCACATGCCATACACCACCAGAAGCGAATTGAAATGCTCTTTCTAATGAATATAAGATACTGAAAGTCGCATCAGACATGTACACATGGTTAACCAAGAAATAACGCACTGATGACGTTGACGACGCACGGGACACGCGGCATGACACGCAGACGTATGTAGCTTGACATGCCAGTGCACATGGGCATGTCGTACATCGTCTTGATGCCCATTAGCATGGGCTTTCACATGCACTGTAGATGTTAGGGATCTTCGAAAGGAGAGAGATATTATAAGGGGTTATTGGCGGGGTCGACATGAGTCGGCGGCGGAAGTCAAGCCGGATAGAAAAGCGGCACTATATGCAGACGGTTGCAGCTGTGCACAGCATTGCAGACGTGCATGTTATGCATCGCCAGAAACCCCATGAAAAGACCTTTCAAATGAATCATAGATATTAGAAATCCAATGAGGGATAACGAAATTAGAACGGAAGTCTACTTCCGCTACCGGCGCCGTTGCGACGGAACGGACAATCGGCATTACCTACGGACATGCCTAGCATCTTTGCTCAACGTCGCACATGCACATGCCATACACCACCAGAAGCGAATTAAAATGCTCTTTCTAATGAATATAAGATACTGAAAGTCGCATCAGACATGTACACATGGTTAACCAAGAAATAACGCACTGATGGCGTTGGCGACGCACGGGACACGCGGCATGACACGCAGACGTATGTAGCTTGACATGCCAGTGCACATGGGCATGTCGTACATCGTCTTGAAGCCCATTAGCATGGGCTTTCACATGCACTGTAGATGTTAGGGATCTTCGAAAGGAGAGAGATATTATAAGGGGTTATTGGCGGGGTCGACATGAGTGCACATGGGCATGTCGTACATCGTCTTGAAGCCCATTAGCATGGGCTTTCACATGCACTGTAGATGTTAGGGATCTTCGAAAGGAGAGAGATATTATAAGGGGTTATTGGCGGGGTCGACATGAGTCGGCGGCGGAAGTCAAGCCGGATAGAAAAGCGGCACTATATGCAGACGGTTGCAGCTGTGCACAGCATTGCAGACGTGCATGTTATGCATCGCCAGAAACCCCATGAAAAGACCTTTCAAATGAATCATAGATATTAGAAATCCAATGAGGGATAACGAAATTAGAACGGAAGTCTACTTCCGCTACCGGCGCCGTTGCGACGGAACGGACAATCGGCATTACCTACGGACATGCCTAGCATCTTTGCTCAACGTCGCACATGCACATGCCATACACCACCAGAAGCGAATTAAAATGCTCTTTCTAATGAATATAAGATACTGAAAGTCGCATCAGACATGTACACATGGTTAACCAAGAAATAACGCACTGATGGCGTTGGCGACGCACGGGACACGCGGCATGACACGCAGACGTATGTAGCTTGACATGCCAGTGCACATGGGCATGTCGTACATCGTCTTGAAGCCCATTAGCATGGGCTTTCACATGCACTGTAGATGTTAGGGATCTTCGAAAGGAGAGAGATATTATAAGGGGTTATTGGCGGGGTCGACATGAGTGCACATGGGCATGTCGTACATCGTCTTGAAGCCCATTAGCATGGGCTTTCACATGCACTGTAGATGTTAGGGATCTTCGAAAGGAGAGAGATATTATAAGGGGTTATTGGCGGGGTCGACATGAGTCGGCGGCGGAAGTCAAGCCGGATAGAAAAGCGGCACTATATGCAGACTGTTGCAGCTGTGCACAACATTGCAGACGTGCATGTTATGCATCGCCAGAAACCCCATGAAAAGACCTTTCAAATGAATCATAGATATTAGAAATCCAATGAGGGATAACGAAATTAGAACGAAAGTCTACTTCCGCTACCGGCGCCGTTGCGACGGAACGGACAATCGGCATTACCTACGGACATGCCTAGCATCTTTGCTCAACGTCGCACATGCACATGCCATACACCACCAGAAGCGAATTGAAATGCTCTTTCTAATGAATATAAGATACTGAAAGTCGCATCAGACATGTACACATGGTTAACCAAGAAATAACGCACTGATGTTGTTGGCGACGCACGGGACACGCGGCATGACACGCAGACGTATGTAGCTTGACATGCCAGTGCACATGGGCATGTCGTACATCGTCTTGAAGCCCATTTGCATGGGCTTTCACATGCACTGTAGATGTTAGGGATCTTCGAAAGGAGAGAGATATTATAAGGGGTTATTGGCGGGGTCGACATGAGTCGGCGGCGGAAGTCAAGCCGGATAGAAAAGCGGCACTATATGCAGACGGTTGCAGCTGTGCACAGCATTGCAGACGTGCATGTTATGCATCGCCAGAAACCCCATGAAAAGACCTTTCAAATGAATCATAGGTATTAGAAATCCAATGAGGGATAACGAAATTAGAACGAAAGTCTACTTCCGCTACCGGCGCCGTTGCGACGGAACGGACAAGCGGCATTACCTACGGACATGCCTAGCATCTTTGCTCAACGTCGCACATGCACATGCCATACACCACCAGAAGCGAATTGAAATGCTCTTTCTAATGAATATAAGATACTGAAAGTCGCATCAGACATGTACACATGGTTAACCAAGAAATAACGCACTGATGGCGTTGGCGACGCACGGGACACGCGGCATGACACGCAGACGTATGTAGCTTGACATGCCAGTGCACATGGGCATGTCGTACATCGTCTTGAAGCCCATTAGCATGGGCTTTCACATGCACTGTAGATGTTAGGGATCTTACAAAGGAGAGAGATATTATAAGGGGTTATTGGCGGGGTCGACATGAGTGCACATGGGCATGTCGTACATTGTCTTGAAGCCCATTAGCATGGGCTTTCACATGCACTGTAGATGTTAGGGATCTTCGAAAGGAGAGAGATATTATAAGGGGTTATTGGCGGGGTCGACATGAGTCGGCGGCGGAAGTCAAGCCGGATAGAAAAGCGGCACTATATGCAGACGGTTGCAGCTGTGCACAGCATTGCAGACGTGCATGTTATGCATCGCCAGAAACCCCATGAAAAGACCTTTCAAATGAATCATAGATATTAGAAATCCAATGAGGGATAACGAAATTAGAACGAAAGTCTACTTCCGCTACCGGCGCCGTTGCGACGGAACGGACAATCGGCATTACCTACGGACATGCCTAGCATCTTTGCTCAACGTCGCACATGCACATGCCATACACCACCAGAAGCGAATTGAAATGCTCTTTCTAATGAATATAAGATACTGAAAGTCGCATCAGACATGTACACATGGTTAACCAAGAAATAACGCACTGATGTTGTTGGCGACGCACGGGACACGCGGCATGACACGCAGACGTATGTAGCTTGACATGCCAGTGCACATGGGCATGTCGTACATCGTCTTGAAGCCCATTTGCATGGGCTTTCACATGCACTGTAGATGTTAGGGATCTTCGAAAGGAGAGAGATATTATAAGGGGTTATTGGCGGGGTCGACATGAGTCGGCGGCGGAAGTCAAGCCGGATAGAAAAGCGGCACTATATGCAGACGGTTGCAGCTGTGCACAGCATTGCAGACGTGCATGTTATGCATCGCCAGAAACCCCATGCAAAGACCTTTCAAATGAATCATAGACATTAGAAATCCAATGAGGGATAACGAAATTAGAACGAAAGTCTACTTCCGCTACCGGCGCCGTTGCGACGGAACGGACAATCGGCATTACCTACGGACATGCCTAGCATCTTTGCTCAACGTCGCACATGCACATGCCATACACCACCAGAAGCGAATTGAAATGCTCTTTCTAATGAATATAAGATACTGAAAGTCGCATCAGACATGTACACATGGTTAACCAAGAAATAACGCACTGATGTTGTTGGCGACGCACGGGACACGCGGCATGACACGCAGACGTATGTAGCTTGACATGCCAGTGCACATGGGCATGTCGTACATCGTCTTGAAGCCCATTTGCATGGGCTTTCACATGCACTGTAGATGTTAGGGATCTTCGAAAGGAGAGAGATATTATAAGGGGTTATTGGCGGGGTCGACATGAGTCGGCGGCGGAAGTCAAGCCGGATAGAAAAGCGGCACTATATGCAGACGGTTGCAGCTGTGCACAGCATTGCAGACGTGCATGTTATGCATCGCCAGAAACCCCATGAAAAGACCTTTCAAATGAATCATAGGTATTAGAAATCCAATGAGGGATAACGAAATTAGAACGAAAGTCTACTTCCGCTACCGGCGCCGTTGCGACGGAACGGACAAGCGGCATTACCTACGGACATGCCTAGCATCTTTGCTCAACGTCGCACATGCACATGCCATACACCACCAGAAGCGAATTGAAATGCTCTTTCTAATGAATATAAGATACTGAAAGTCGCATCAGACATGTACACATGGTTAACCAAGAAATAACGCACTGATGGCGTTGGCGACGCACGGGACACGCGGCATGACACGCAGACGTATGTAGCTTGACATGCCAGTGCACATGGGCATGTCGTACATCGTCTTGATGCCCATTTGCATGGGCTTTCACATGCACTGTAGATGTTAGGGATCTTCGAAAGGAGAGAGATATTATAAGGGGTTATTGGCGGGGTCGACATGAGTCGGCGGCGGAAGTCAAGCCGGATAGAAAAGCGGCACTATATGCAGACGGTTGCAGCTGTGCACAGCATTGCAGACGTGCATGTTATGCATCGCCAGAAACCCCATGAAAAGACCTTTCAAATGAATCATAGATATTAGAAATCCAATGAGGGATAACGAAATTAGAACGAAAGTCTACTTCCGCTACCGGCGACGCTGCGACGGAACGGACAATCGGCATTACCTACGGACATGCCTAGCATCTTTGCTCAACGTCGCACATGCACATGCCATACACCACCAGAAGCGAATTGAAATGCTCTTTCTAATGAATATAAGATACTGAAAGTCGCATCAGACATGTACACATGGTTAACCAAGAAATAACGCACTGATGGCGTTGGCGACGCACGGGACACGCGGCATGACACGCAGACGTATGTAGCTTGACATGCCAGTGCACATGGGCATGTCGTACATCGTCTTGAAGCCCATTTGCATGGGCTTTCACATGCACTGTAGATGTTAGGGATCTTCGAAAGGAGAGAGATATTATAAGGGGTTATTGGCGGGGTCGACATGAGTCGGCGGCGGAAGTCAAGCCGGATAGAAAAGCGGCACTATATGCAGACGGTTGCAGCTGTGCACAGCATTGCAGACGTGCATGTTTTGCATCGCCAGAAACCCCATGAAAAGACCTTTCAAATGAATCATAGATATTAGAAATCCAATGAGGGATAACGAAATTAGAACGAAAGTCTACTTCCGCTACCGGCGCCGTTGCGACGGAACGGACAAGCGGCATTACCTACGGACATGCCTAGCATCTTTGCTCAACGTCGCACATGCACATGCCATACACCACCAGAAGCGAATTGAAATGCTCTTTCTAATGAATATAAGATACTGAAAGTCGCATCAGACATGTACACATGGTTAACCAAGAAATAACGCACTGATGGTGTTGGCGACGCACGGGACACGCGGCATGACACGCAGACGTATGTAGCTTGACATGCCAGTGCACATGGGCATGTCGTACATCGTCTTGAAGCCCATTTGCATGGGCTTTCACATGCACTGTAGATGTTAGGGATCTTCGAAAGGAGAGAGATATTATAAGGGGTTATTGGCGGGGTCGACATGAGTCGGCGGCGGAAGTCAAGCCGGATAGAAAAGCGGCACTATATGCAGACGATTGCAGCTGTGCACAGCATTGCAGACGTGCATGTTATGCATCGCCAGAAACCCCATGCAAAGACCTTTCAAATGAATCATAGATATTAGAAATCCAATGAGGGATAACGAAATTAGAACGGAAGTCTACTTCCGCTACCGGCGCCGCTGCGACGGAACGGACAATCGGCATTACCTACGGACATGCCTAGCATCTTTGCTCAACGTCGCACATGCACATGCCATACACCACCAGAAGCGAATTGAAATGCTCTTTCTAATGAATATAAGATACTGAAAGTCGCATCAGACATGTACACATGGTTAACCAAGAAATAACGCACTGATGGCGTTGGCGACGCACGGGACACGCGGCATGACACGCAGACGTATGTAGCTTGACATGCCAGTGCACATGGGCATGTCGTACATCGTCTTGAAGCCCATTAGCATGGGCTTTCACATGCACTGTAGATGTTAGGGATCTTCGAAAGGAGAGAGATATTATAAGGGGTTATTGGCGGGGTCGACATGAGTCGGCGGCGGAAGTCAAGCCGGATAGAAAAGCGGCACTATATGCAGACGGTTGCAGCTGTGCACAGCATTGCAGACGTGCATGTTATGCATCGCCAGAAACTCCATGAAAAGACCTTTCAAATGAATCATAGATATTAGAAATCCAATGAGGGATAACGAAATTAGAACGAAAGTCTACTTCCGCTACCGGCGCCGTTGCGACGGAACGGACAATCGGCATTACCTACGGACATGCCTAGCATCTTTGCTCAACGTCGCACATGCACATGCCATACACCACCAGAAGCGAATTGAAATGCTCTTTCTAATGAATATAAGATACTGAAAGTCGCATCAGACATGTACACATGGTTAACCAAGAAATAACGCACTGATGGTGTTGGCGACGCACGGGACACGCGGCATGACACGCAGACGTATGTAGCTTGACATGCCAGTGCACATGGGCATGTCGTACATCGTCTTGAAGCCCATTTGCATGGGCTTTCACATGCACTGTAGATGTTAGGGATCTTCGAAAGGAGAGAGATATTATAAGGGGTTATTGGCGGGGTCGACATGAGTCGGCGGCGGAAGTCAAGCCGGATAGAAAAGCGGCACTATATGCAGACGGTTGCAGCTGTGCACAGCATTGCAGACGTGCATGTTATGCATCGCCAGAAACCCCATGAAAAGACCTTTCAAATGAATCATAGATATTAGAAATCCAATGAGGGATAACGAAATTAGAACGGAAGTCTACTTCCGCTACCGGCACCGCTGCGACGGAACGGACAATCGGCATTACCTACGGACATGCCTAGCATCTTTGCTCAACGTCGCACATGCACATGCCATACACCACCAGAAGCGAATTGAAATGCTCTTTCTAATGAATATAAGATACTGAAAGTCGCATCAGACATGTACACATGGTTAACCAAGAAATAACGCACTGATGGCGTTGGCGACGCACGGGACACGCGGCATGACACGCAGACGTATGTAGCTTGACATGCCAGTGCACATGGGCATGTCGTACATCGTCTTGAAGCCCATTAGCATGGGCTTTCACATGCACTGTAGATGTTAGGGATCTTACAAAGGAGAGAGATATTATAAGGGGTTATTGGCGGGGTCGACATGAGTGCACATGGGCATGTCGTACATTGTCTTGAAGCCCATTAGCATGGGCTTTCACATGCACTGTAGATGTTAGGGATCTTCGAAAGGAGAGAGATATTATAAGGGGTTATTGGCGGGGTCGACATGAGTCGGCGGCGGAAGTCAAGCCGGATAGAAAAGCGGCACTATATGCAGACGGTTGCAGCTGTGCACAGCATTGCAGACGTGCATGTTATGCATCGCCAGAAACCCCATGAAAAGACCTTTCAAATGAATCATAGATATTAGAAATCCAATGAGGGATAACGAAATTAGAACGAAAGTCTACTTCCGCTACCGGCGCCGTTGCGACGGAACGGACAATCGGCATTACCTACGGACATGCCTAGCATCTTTGCTCAACGTCGCACATGCACATGCCATACACCACCAGAAGCGAATTGAAATGCTCTTTCTAATGAATATAAGATACTGAAAGTCGCATCAGACATGTACACATGGTTAACCAAGAAATAACGCACTGATGTTGTTGGCGACGCACGGGACACGCGGCATGACACGCAGACGTATGTAGCTTGACATGCCAGTGCACATGGGCATGTCGTACATCGTCTTGAAGCCCATTTGCATGGGCTTTCACATGCACTGTAGATGTTAGGGATCTTCGAAAGGAGAGAGATATTATAAGGGGTTATTGGCGGGGTCGACATGAGTCGGCGGCGGAAGTCAAGCCGGATAGAAAAGCGGCACTATATGCAGACGGTTGCAGCTGTGCACAGCATTGCAGACGTGCATGTTATGCATCGCCAGAAACCCCATGCAAAGACCTTTCAAATGAATCATAGACATTAGAAATCCAATGAGGGATAACGAAATTAGAACGAAAGTCTACTTCCGCTACCGGCGCCGTTGCGACGGAACGGACAATCGGCATTACCTACGGACATGCCTAGCATCTTTGCTCAACGTCGCACATGCACATGCCATACACCACCAGAAGCGAATTGAAATGCTCTTTCTAATGAATATAAGATACTGAAAGTCGCATCAGACATGTACACATGGTTAACCAAGAAATAACGCACTGATGTTGTTGGCGACGCACGGGACACGCGGCATGACACGCAGACGTATGTAGCTTGACATGCCAGTGCACATGGGCATGTCGTACATCGTCTTGAAGCCCATTTGCATGGGCTTTCACATGCACTGTAGATGTTAGGGATCTTCGAAAGGAGAGAGATATTATAAGGGGTTATTGGCGGGGTCGACATGAGTCGGCGGCGGAAGTCAAGCCGGATAGAAAAGCGGCACTATATGCAGACGGTTGCAGCTGTGCACAGCATTGCAGACGTGCATGTTATGCATCGCCAGAAACCCCATGAAAAGACCTTTCAAATGAATCATAGGTATTAGAAATCCAATGAGGGATAACGAAATTAGAACGAAAGTCTACTTCCGCTACCGGCGCCGTTGCGACGGAACGGACAAGCGGCATTACCTACGGACATGCCTAGCATCTTTGCTCAACGTCGCACATGCACATGCCATACACCACCAGAAGCGAATTGAAATGCTCTTTCTAATGAATATAAGATACTGAAAGTCGCATCAGACATGTACACATGGTTAACCAAGAAATAACGCACTGATGGCGTTGGCGACGCACGGGACACGCGGCATGACACGCAGACGTATGTAGCTTGACATGCCAGTGCACATGGGCATGTCGTACATCGTCTTGAAGCCCATTTGCATGGGCTTTCACATGCACTGTAGATGTTAGGGATCTTCGAAAGGAGAGAGATATTATAAGGGGTTATTGGCGGGGTCGACATGAGTCGGCGGCGGAAGTCAAGCCGGATAGAAAAGCGGCACTATATGCAGACGGTTGCAGCTGTGCACAGCATTGCAGACGTGCATGTTTTGCATCGCCAGAAACCCCATGAAAAGACCTTTCAAATGAATCATAGATATTAGAAATCCAATGAGGGATAACGAAATTAGAACGAAAGTCTACTTCCGCTACCGGCGCCGTTGCGACGGAACGGACAAGCAGCATTACCTACGGACATGCCTAGCATCTTTGCTCAACGTCGCACATGCACATGCCATACACCACCAGAAGCGAATTGAAATGCTCTTTCTAATGAATATAAGATACTGAAAGTCGCATCAGACATGTACACATGGTTAACCAAGAAATAACGCACTGATGGTGTTGGCGACGCACGGGACACGCGGCATGACACGCAGACGTATGTAGCTTGACATGCCAGTGCACATGGGCATGTCGTACATCGTCTTGAAGCCCATTTGCATGGGCTTTCACATGCACTGTAGATGTTAGGGATCTTCGAAAGGAGAGAGATATTATAAGGGGTTATTGGCGGGGTCGACATGAGTCGGCGGCGGAAGTCAAGCCGGATAGAAAAGCGGCACTATATGCAGACGATTGCAGCTGTGCACAGCATTGCAGACGTGCATGTTATGCATCGCCAGAAACCCCATGCAAAGACCTTTCAAATGAATCATAGATATTAGAAATCCAATGAGGGATAACGAAATTAGAACGGAAGTCTACTTCCGCTACCGGCGCCGCTGCGACGGAACGGACAATCGGCATTACCTACGGACATGCCTAGCATCTTTGCTCAACGTCGCACATGCACATGCCATACACCACCAGAAGCGAATTGAAATGCTCTTTCTAATGAATATAAGATACTGAAAGTCGCATCAGACATGTACACATGGTTAACCAAGAAATAACGCACTGATGGTGTTGGCGACGCACGGGACACGCGGCATGACACGCAGACGTATGTAGCTTGACATGCCAGTGCACATGGGCATGTCGTACATCGTCTTGAAGCCCATTTGCATGGGCTTTCACATGCACTGTAGATGTTAGGGATCTTCGAAAGGAGAGAGATATTATAAGGGGTTATTGGCGGGGTCGACATGAGTCGGCGGCGGAAGTCAAGCCGGATAGAAAAGCGGCACTATATGCAGACGGTTGCAACTGTGCACAGCATTGCAGACGTGCATGTTATGCATCGCCAGAAACCCCATGAAAAGACCTTTCAAATGAATCATAGATATTAGAAATCCAATGAGGGATAACGAAATTAGAACGGAAGTCTACTTCCGCTACCGGCACCGCTGCGACGGAACGGACAATCGGCATTACCTACGGACATGCCTAGCATCTTTGCTCAACGTCGCACATGCACATGCCATACACCACCAGAAGCGAATTGAAATGCTCTTTCTAATGAATATAAGATACTGAAAGTCGCATCAGACATGTACACATGGTTAACCAAGAAATAACGCACTGATGTTGTTGGCGACGCACGGGACACGCGGCATGACACGCAGACGTATGTAGCTTGACATGCCAGTGCACATGGGCATGTCGTACATCGTCTTGAAGCCCATTTGCATGGGCTTTCACATGCACTGTAGATGTTAGGGATCTTCGAAAGGAGAGAGATATTATAAGGGGTTATTGGCGGGGTCGACATGAGTCGGCGGCGGAAGTCAAGCCGGATAGAAAAGCGGCACTATATGCAGACGGTTGCAGCTGTGCACAGCATTGCAGACGTGCATGTTATGC
Source organism: Haliotis asinina (assembly GCF_037392515.1). Taxonomy (NCBI): domain Eukaryota; kingdom Metazoa; phylum Mollusca; class Gastropoda; order Lepetellida; family Haliotidae; genus Haliotis; species Haliotis asinina. The sequence goes on from NC_090282.1 coordinate 49,319,749, forward strand.
ATCGCCAGAAACCCCATGCAAAGACCTTTCAAATGAATCATAGACATTAGAAATCCAATGAGGGATAACGAAATTAGAACGAAAGTCTACTTCCGCTACCGGCGCCGTTGCGACGGAACGGACAAGCGGCATTACCTACGGACATGCCTAGCATCTTTGCTCAACGTCGCACATGCACATGCCATACACCACCAGAAGCGAATTGAAATGCTCTTTCTAATGAATATAAGATACTGAAAGTCGCATCAGACATGTACACATGGTTAACCAAGAAATAACGCACTGATGGTGTTGGCGACGCACGGGACACGCGGCATGACACGCAGACGTATGTAGCTTGACATGCCAGTGCACATGGGCATGTCGTACATCGTCTTGAAGCCCATTTGCATGGGCTTTCACATGCACTGTAGATGTTAGGGATCTTCGAAAGGAGAGAGATATTATAAGGGGTTATTGGCGGGGTCGACATGAGTCGGCGGCGGAAGTCAAGCCGGATAGAAAAGCGGCACTATATGCAGACGATTGCAGCTGTGCACAGCATTGCAGACGTGCATGTTATGCATCGCCAGAAACCCCATGCAAAGACCTTTCAAATGAATCATAGATATTAGAAATCCAATGAGGGATAACGAAATTAGAACGGAAGTCTACTTCCGCTACCGGCGCCGCTGCGACGGAACGGACAATCGGCATTACCTACGGACATGCCTAGCATCTTTGCTCAACGTCGCACATGCACATGCCATACACCACCAGAAGCGAATTGAAATGCTCTTTCTAATGAATATAAGATACTGAAAGTCGCATCAGACATGTACACATGGTTAACCAAGAAATAACGCACTGATGGCGTTGGCGACGCACGGGACACGCGGCATGACACGCAGACGTATGTAGCTTGACATGCCAGTGCACATGGGCATGTCGTACATCGTCTTGAAGCCCATTAGCATGGGCTTTCACATGCACTGTAGATGTTAGGGATCTTCGAAAGGAGAGAGATATTATAAGGGGTTATTGGCGGGGTCGACATGAGTCGGCGGCGGAAGTCAAGCCGGATAGAAAAGCGGCACTATATGCAGACGGTTGCAGCTGTGCACAGCATTGCAGACGTGCATGTTATGCATCGCCAGAAACTCCATGAAAAGACCTTTCAAATGAATCATAGATATTAGAAATCCAATGAGGGATAACGAAATTAGAACGAAAGTCTACTTCCGCTACCGGCGCCGTTGCGACGGAACGGACAATCGGCATTACCTACGGACATGCCTAGCATCTTTGCTCAACGTCGCACATGCACATGCCATACACCACCAGAAGCGAATTGGAATGCTCTTTCTAATGAATATAAGATACTGAAAGTCGCATCAGACATGTACACATGGTTAACCAAGAAATAACGCACTGATGGTGTTGGCGACGCACGGGACACGCGGCATGACACGCAGACGTATGTAGCTTGACATGCCAGTGCACATGGGCATGTCGTACATCGTCTTGAAGCCCATTTGCATGGGCTTTCACATGCACTGTAGATGTTAGGGATCTTCGAAAGGAGAGAGATATTATAAGGGGTTATTGGCGGGGTCGACATGAGTCGGCGGCGGAAGTCAAGCCGGATAGAAAAGCGGCACTATATGCAGACGGTTGCAGCTGTGCACAGCATTGCAGACGTGCATGTTATGCATCGCCAGAAACCCCATGAAAAGACCTTTCAAATGAATCATAGATATTAGAAATCCAATGAGGGATAACGAAATTAGAACGGAAGTCTACTTCCGCTACCGGCACCGCTGCGACGGAACGGACAATCGGCATTACCTACGGACATGCCTAGCATCTTTGCTCAACGTCGCACATGCACATGCCATACACCACCAGAAGCGAATTGAAATGCTCTTTCTAATGAATATAAGATACTGAAAGTCGCATCAGACATGTACACATGGTTAACCAAGAAATAACGCACTGATGTTGTTGGCGACGCACGGGACACGCGGCATGACACGCAGACGTATGTAGCTTGACATGCCAGTGCACATGGGCATGTCGTACATCGTCTTGAAGCCCATTTGCATGGGCTTTCACATGCACTGTAGATGTTAGGGATCTTCGAAAGGAGAGAGATATTATAAGGGGTTATTGGCGGGGTCGACATGAGTCGGCGGCGGAAGTCAAGCCGGATAGAAAAGCGGCACTATATGCAGACGGTTGCAGCTGTGCACAGCATTGCAGACGTGCATGTTATGCATCGCCAGAAACCCCATGCAAAGACCTTTCAAATGAATCATAGACATTAGAAATCCAATGAGGGATAACGAAATTAGAACGAAAGTCTACTTCCGCTACCGGCGCCGTTGCGACGGAACGGACAAGCGGCATTACCTACGGACATGCCTAGCATCTTTGCTCAACGTCGCACATGCACATGCCATACACCACCAGAAGCGAATTGAAATGCTCTTTCTAATGAATATAAGATACTGAAAGTCGCATCAGACATGTACACATGGTTAACCAAGAAATAACGCACTGATGGCGTTGGCGACGCACGGGACACGCGGCATGACACGCAGACGTATGTAGCTTGACATGCCAGTGCACATGGGCATGTCGTACATCGTCTTGAAGCCCATTTGCATGGGCTTTCACATGCACTGTAGATGTTAGGGATCTTCGAAAGGAGAGAGATATTATAAGGGGTTATTGGCTTGGTCGACATGAGTCGGCGGCGGAAGTCAAGCCGGATAGAAAAGCGGCACTATATGCAGACGGTTGCAGCTGTGCACAGCATTGCAGACGTGCATGTTATGCATCGCCAGAAACCCCATGCAAAGACCTTTCAAATGAATCATAGACATTAGAAATCCAATGAGGGATAACGAAATTAGAACGAAAGTCTACTTCCGCTACCGGCGCCGTTGCGACGGAACGGACAATCGGCATTACCTACGGACATGCCTAGCATCTTTGCTCAACGTCGCACATGCACATGCCATACACCACCAGAAGCGAATTGAAATGCTCTTTCTAATGAATATAAGATACTGAAAGTCGCATCAGATATGTACACATGGTTAACCAAGAAATAACGCACTGATGGCGTTGGCGACGCACGGGACACGCGGCATGACACGCAGACGTATGTAGCTTGACATGCCAGTGCACATGGGCATGTCGTACATCGTCTTGATGCCCATTAGCATGGGCTTTCACATGCACTGTAGATGTTAGGGATCTTCGAAAGGAGAGAGATATTATAAGGGGTTATTGGCGGGGTCGACATGAGTCGGCGGCGGAAGTCAAGCCGGATAGAAAAGCGGCACTATATGCAGACGGTTGCAGCTGTGCACAGCATTGCAGACGTGCATGTTATGCATCGCCAGAAACCCCATGAAAAGACCTTTCAAATGAATCATAGATATTAGAAATCCAATGAGGGATAACGAAATTAGAACGAAAGTCTACTTCCGCTACCGGCGCCGTTGCGACGGAACGGACAATCGGCATTACCTACGGACATGCCTAGCATCTTTGCTCAACGTCGCACATGCACATGCCATACACCACCAGAAGCGAATTAAAATGCTCTTTCTAATGAATATAAGATACTGAAAGTCGCATCAGACATGTACACATGGTTAACCAAGAAATAACGCACTGATGGCGTTGGCGACGCACGGGACACGCGGCATGACACGCAGACGTATGTAGCTTGACATGCCAGTGCACATGGGCATGTCGTACATCGTCTTGAAGCCCATTAGCATGGGCTTTCACATGCACTGTAGATGTTAGGGATCTTCGAAAGGAGAGAGATATTATAAGGGGTTATTGGCGGGGTCGACATGAGTCGGCGGCGGAAGTCAAGCCGGATAGAAAAGCGGCACTATATGCAGACGGTTGCAGCTGTGCACAGCATTGCAGACGTGCATGTTTTGCATCGCCAGAAACCCCATGAAAAGACCTTTCAAATGAATCATAGATATTAGAAATCCAATGAGGGATAACGAAATTAGAACGAAAGTCTACTTCCGCTACCGGCGCCGTTGCGACGGAACGGACAAGCGGCATTACCTACGGACATGCCTAGCATCTTTGCTCAACGTCGCACATGCACATGCCATACACCACCAGAAGCGAATTGAAATGCTCTTTCTAATGAATATAAGATACTGAAAGTCGCATCAGACATGTACACATGGTTAACCAAGAAATAACGCACTGATGGTGTTGGCGACGCACGGGACACGCGGCATGACACGCAGACGTATGTAGCTTGACATGCCAGTGCACATGGGCATGTCGTACATCGTCTTGAAGCCCATTTGCATGGGCTTTCACATGCACTGTAGATGTTAGGGATCTTCGAAAGGAGAGAGATATTATAAGGGGTTATTGGCGGGGTCGACATGAGTCGGCGGCGGAAGTCAAGCCGGATAGAAAAGCGGCACTATATGCAGACGATTGCAGCTGTGCACAGCATTGCAGACGTGCATGTTATGCATCGCCAGAAACCCCATGCAAAGACCTTTCAAATGAATCATAGATATTAGAAATCCAATGAGGGATAACGAAATTAGAACGGAAGTCTACTTCCGCTACCGGCGCCGCTGCGACGGAACGGACAATCGGCATTACCTACGGACATGCCTAGCATCTTTGCTCAACGTCGCACATGCACATGCCATACACCACCAGAAGCGAATTGAAATGCTCTTTCTAATGAATATAAGATACTGAAAGTCGCATCAGACATGTACACATGGTTAACCAAGAAATAACGCACTGATGGCGTTGGCGACGCACGGGACACGCGGCATGACACGCAGACGTATGTAGCTTGACATGCCAGTGCACATGGGCATGTCGTACATCGTCTTGAAGCCCATTAGCATGGGCTTTCACATGCACTGTAGATGTTAGGGATCTTCGAAAGGAGAGAGATATTATAAGGGGTTATTGGCGGGGTCGACATGAGTCGGCGGCGGAAGTCAAGCCGGATAGAAAAGCGGCACTATATGCAGACGGTTGCAGCTGTGCACAGCATTGCAGACGTGCATGTTATGCATCGCCAGAAACTCCATGAAAAGACCTTTCAAATGAATCATAGATATTAGAAATCCAATGAGGGATAACGAAATTAGAACGAAAGTCTACTTCCGCTACCGGCGCCGTTGCGACGGAACGGACAATCGGCATTACCTACGGACATGCCTAGCATCTTTGCTCAACGTCGCACATGCACATGCCATACACCACCAGAAGCGAATTGAAATGCTCTTTCTAATGAATATAAGATACTGAAAGTCGCATCAGACATGTACACATGGTTAACCAAGAAATAACGCACTGATGGTGTTGGCGACGCACGGGACACGCGGCATGACACGCAGACGTATGTAGCTTGACATGCCAGTGCACATGGGCATGTCGTACATCGTCTTGAAGCCCATTTGCATGGGCTTTCACATGCACTGTAGATGTTAGGGATCTTCGAAAGGAGAGAGATATTATAAGGGGTTATTGGCGGGGTCGACATGAGTCGGCGGCGGAAGTCAAGCCGGATAGAAAAGCGGCACTATATGCAGACGGTTGCAGCTGTGCACAGCATTGCAGACGTGCATGTTATGCATCGCCAGAAACCCCATGAAAAGACCTTTCAAATGAATCATAGATATTAGAAATCCAATGAGGGATAACGAAATTAGAACGGAAGTCTACTTCCGCTACCGGCGCCGCTGCGACGGAACGGACAATCGGCATTACCTACGGACATGCCTAGCATCTTTGCTCAACGTCGCACATGCACATGCCATACACCACCAGAAGCGAATTGAAATGCTCTTTCTAATGAATATAAGATACTGAAAGTCGCATCAGACATGTACACATGGTTAACCAAGAAATAACGCACTGATGGCGTTGGCGACGCACGGGACACGCGGCATGACACGCAGACGTATGTAGCTTGACATGCCAGTGCACATGGGCATGTCGTACATCGTCTTGAAGCCCATTAGCATGGGCTTTCACATGCACTGTAGATGTTAGGGATCTTCGAAAGGAGAGAGATATTATAAGGGGTTATTGGCGGGGTCGACATGAGTCGGCGGCGGAAGTCAAGCCGGATAGAAAAGCGGCACTATATGCAGACGGTTGCAGCTGTGCACAGCATTGCAGACGTGCATGTTATGCATCGCCAGAAACCCCATGAAAAGACCTTTCAAATGAATCATAGATATTAGAAATCCAATGAGGGATAACGAAATTAGAACGGAAGTCTACTTCCGCTACCGGCACCGCTGCGACGGAACGGACAATCGGCATTACCTACGGACATGCCTAGCATCTTTGCTCAACGTCGCACATGCACATGCCATACACCACCAGAAGCGAATTGAAATGCTCTTTCTAATGAATATAAGATACTGAAAGTCGCATCAGACATGTACACATGGTTAACCAAGAAATAACGCACTGATGACGTTGACGACGCACGGGACACGCGGCATGACACGCAGACGTATGTAGCTTGACATGCCAGTGCACATGGGCATGTCGTACATCGTCTTGAAGCCCATTTGCATGGGCTTTCACATGCACTGTAGATGTTAGGGATCTTCGAAAGGAGAGAGATATTATAAGGGGTTATTGGCGGGGTCGACATGAGTCGGCGGCGGAAGTCAAGCCGGATAGAAAAGCGGCACTATATGCAGACGGTTGCAGCTGTGCACAGCATTGCAGACGTGCATGTTATGCATCGCCAGAAACCCCATGCAAAGACCTTTCAAATGAATCATAGACATTAGAAATCCAATGAGGGATAACGAAATTAGAACGAAAGTCTACTTCCGCTACCGGCGCCGTTGCGACGGAACGGACAAGCGGCATTACCTACGGACATGCCTAGCATCTTTGCTCAACGTCGCACATGCACATGCCATACACCACCAGAAGCGAATTGAAATGCTCTTTCTAATGAATATAAGATACTGAAAGTCGCATCAGACATGTACACATGGTTAACCAAGAAATAACGCACTGATGGTGTTGGCGACGCACGGGACACGCGGCATGACACGCAGACGTATGTAGCTTGACATGCCAGTGCACATGGGCATGTCGTACATCGTCTTGAAGCCCATTTGCATGGGCTTTCACATGCACTGTAGATGTTAGGGATCTTCGAAAGGAGAGAGATATTATAAGGGGTTATTGGCGGGGTCGACATGAGTCGGCGGCGGAAGTCAAGCCGGATAGAAAAGCGGCACTATATGCAGACGATTGCAGCTGTGCACAGCATTGCAGACGTGCATGTTATGCATCGCCAGAAACCCCATGCAAAGACCTTTCAAATGAATCATAGATATTAGAAATCCAATGAGGGATAACGAAATTAGAACGGAAGTCTACTTCCGCTACCGGCGCCGCTGCGACGGAACGGACAATCGGCATTACCTACGGACATGCCTAGCATCTTTGCTCAACGTCGCACATGCACATGCCATACACCACCAGAAGCGAATTGAAATGCTCTTTCTAATGAATATAAGATACTGAAAGTCGCATCAGACATGTACACATGGTTAACCAAGAAATAACGCACTGATGGCGTTGGCGACGCACGGGACACGCGGCATGACACGCAGACGTATGTAGCTTGACATGCCAGTGCACATGGGCATGTCGTACATCGTCTTGAAGCCCATTAGCATGGGCTTTCACATGCACTGTAGATGTTAGGGATCTTCGAAAGGAGAGAGATATTATAAGGGGTTATTGGCGGGGTCGACATGAGTGCACATGGGCATGTCGTACATCGTCTTGAAGCCCATTAGCATGGGCTTTCACATGCACTGTAGATGTTAGGGATCTTCGAAAGGAGAGAGATATTATAAGGGGTTATTGGCGGGGTCGACATGAGTCGGCGGCGGAAGTCAAGCCGGATAGAAAAGCGGCACTATATGCAGACTGTTGCAGCTGTGCACAACATTGCAGATGTGCATGTTATGCATCGCCAGAAACCCCATGAAAAGACCTTTCAAATGAATCATAGATATTAGAAATCCAATGAGGGATAACGAAATTAGAACGAAAGTCTACTTCCGCTACCGGCGCCGTTGCGACGGAACGGACAATCGGCATTACCTACGGACATGCCTAGCATCTTTGCTCAACGTCGCACATGCACATGCCATACACCACCAGAAGCGAATTGAAATGCTCTTTCTAATGAATATAAGATACTGAAAGTCGCATCAGACATGTACACATGGTTAACCAAGAAATAACGCACTGATGTTGTTGGCGACGCACGGGACACGCGGCATGACACGCAGACGTATGTAGCTTGACATGCCAGTGCACATGGGCATGTCGTACATCGTCTTGAAGCCCATTTGCATGGGCTTTCACATGCACTGTAGATGTTAGGGATCTTCGAAAGGAGAGAGATATTATAAGGGGTTATTGGCGGGGTCGACATGAGTCGGCGGCGGAAGTCAAGCCGGATAGAAAAGCGGCACTATATGCAGACGGTTGCAGCTGTGCACAGCATTGCAGACGTGCATGTTATGCATCGCCAGAAACCCCATGAAAAGACCTTTCAAATGAATCATAGGTATTAGAAATCCAATGAGGGATAACGAAATTAGAACGAAAGTCTACTTCCGCTACCGGCGCCGTTGCGACGGAACGGACAAGCGGCATTACCTACGGACATGCCTAGCATCTTTGCTCAACGTCGCACATGCACATGCCATACACCACCAGAAGCGAATTGAAATGCTCTTTCTAATGAATATAAGATACTGAAAGTCGCATCAGACATGTACACATGGTTAACCAAGAAATAACGCACTGATGGCGTTGGCGACGCACGGGACACGCGGCATGACACGCAGACGTATGTAGCTTGACATGCCAGTGCACATGGGCATGTCGTACATCGTCTTGAAGCCCATTTGCATGGGCTTTCACATGCACTGTAGATGTTAGGGATCTTCGAAAGGAGAGAGATATTATAAGGGGTTATTGGCTTGGTCGACATGAGTCGGCGGCGGAAGTCAAGCCGGATAGAAAAGCGGCACTATATGCAGACGGTTGCAGCTGTGCACAGCATTGCAGACGTGCATGTTATGCATCGCCAGAAACCCCATGCAAAGACCTTTCAAATGAATCATAGACATTAGAAATCCAATGAGGGATAACGAAATTAGAACGAAAGTCTACTTCCGCTACCGGCGCCGTTGCGACGGAACGGACAATCGGCATTACCTACGGACATGCCTAGCATCTTTGCTCAACGTCGCACATGCACATGCCATACACCACCAGAAGCGAATTGAAATGCTCTTTCTAATGAATATAAGATACTGAAAGTCGCATCAGACATGTACACATGGTTAACCAAGAAATAACGCACTGATGACGTTGGCGACGCACGGGACACGCGGCATGACACGCAGACGTATGTAGCTTGACATGCCAGTGCACATGGGCATGTCGTACATCGTCTTGATGCCCATTAGCATGGGCTTTCACATGCACTGTAGATGTTAGGGATCTTCGAAAGGAGAGAGATATTATAAGGGGTTATTGGCGGGGTCGACATGAGTCGGCGGCGGAAGTCAAGCCGGATAGAAAAGCGGCACTATATGCAGACGGTTGCAGCTGTGCACAGCATTGCAGACGTGCATGTTATGCATCGCCAGAAACCCCATGAAAAGACCTTTCAAATGAATCATAGATATTAGAAATCCAATGAGGGATAACGAAATTAGAACGAAAGTCTACTTCCGCTACCGGCGCCGTTGCGACGGAACGGACAATCGGCATTACCTACGGACATGCCTAGCATCTTTGCTCAACGTCGCACATGCACATGCCATACACCACCAGAAGCGAATTAAAATGCTCTTTCTAATGAATATAAGATACTGAAAGTCGCATCAGACATGTACACATGGTTAACCAAGAAATAACGCACTGATGTTGTTGGCGACGCACGGGACACGCGGCATGACACGCAGACGTATGTAGCTTGACATGCCAGTGCACATGGGCATGTCGTACATCGTCTTGAAGCCCATTTGCATGGGCTTTCACATGCACTGTAGATGTTAGGGATCTTCGAAAGGAGAGAGATATTATAAGGGGTTATTGGCGGGGTCGACATGAGTCGGCGGCGGAAGTCAAGCCGGATAGAAAAGCGGCACTATATGCAGACGGTTGCAGCTGTGCACAGCATTGCAGACGTGCATGTTATGCATCGCCAGAAACCCCATGAAAAGACCTTTCAAATGAATCATAGGTATTAGAAATCCAATGAGGGATAACGAAATTAGAACGAAAGTCTACTTCCGCTACCGGCGCCGTTGCGACGGAACGGACAAGCGGCATTACCTACGGACATGCCTAGCATCTTTGCTCAACGTCGCACATGCACATGCCATACACCACCAGAAGCGAATTGAAATGCTCTTTCTAATGAATATAAGATACTGAAAGTCGCATAAGACATGTACACATGGTTAAACAAGAAATAACGCACTGATGGCGTTGGCGACGCACGGGACACGCGGCATGACACGCAGACGTATGTAGCTTGACATGCCAGTGCACATGGGCATGTCGTACATCGTCTTGAAGCCCATTAGCATGGGCTTTCACATGCACTGTAGATGTTAGGGATCTTCGAAAGGAGAGAGATATTATAAGGGGTTATTGGCGGGGTCGACATGAGTGCACATGGGCATGTCGTACATTGTCTTGAAGCCCATTAGCATGGGCTTTCACATGCACTGTAGATGTTAGGGATCTTCGAAAGGAGAGAGATATTATAAGGGGTTATTGGCGGGGTCGACATGAGTCGGCGGCGGAAGTCAAGCCGGATAGAAAAGCGGCACTATATGCAGACGGTTGCAGCTGTGCACAGCATTGCAGACGTGCATGTTATGCATCGCCAGAAACCCCATGAAAAGACCTTTCAAATGAATCATAGATATTAGAAATCCAATGAGGGATAACGAAATTAGAACGAAAGTCTACTTCCGCTACCGGCGCCGTTGCGACGGAACGGACAATCGGCATTACCTACGGACATGCCTAGCATCTTTGCTCAACGTCGCACATGCACATGCCATACACCACCAGAAGCGAATTGAAATGCTCTTTCTAATGAATATAAGATACTGAAAGTCGCATCAGACATGTACACATGGTTAACCAAGAAATAACGCACTGATGTTGTTGGCGACGCACGGGACACGCGGCATGACACGCAGACGTATGTAGCTTGACATGCCAGTGCACATGGGCATGTCGTACATCGTCTTGAAGCCCATTTGCATGGGCTTTCACATGCACTGTAGATGTTAGGGATCTTCGAAAGGAGAGAGATATTATAAGGGGTTATTGGCGGGGTCGACATGAGTCGGCGGCGGAAGTCAAGCCGGATAGAAAAGCGGCACTATATGCAGACGGTTGCAGCTGTGCACAGCATTGCAGACGTGCATGTTATGCATCGCCAGAAACCCCATGCAAAGACCTTTCAAATGAATCATAGACATTAGAAATCCAATGAGGGATAACGAAATTAGAACGAAAGTCTACTTCCGCTACCGGCGCCGTTGCGACGGAACGGACAATCGGCATTACCTACGGACATGCCTAGCATCTTTGCTCAACGTCGCACATGCACATGCCATACACCACCAGAAGCGAATTGAAATGCTCTTTCTAATGAATATAAGATACTGAAAGTCGCATCAGACATGTACACATGGTTAACCAAGAAATAACGCACTGATGTTGTTGGCGACGCACGGGACACGCGGCATGACACGCAGACGTATGTAGCTTGACATGCCAGTGCACATGGGCATGTCGTACATCGTCTTGAAGCCCATTTGCATGGGCTTTCACATGCACTGTAGATGTTAGGGATCTTCGAAAGGAGAGAGATATTATAAGGGGTTATTGGCTTGGTCGACATGAGTCGGCGGCGGAAGTCAAGCCGGATAGAAAAGCGGCACTATATGCAGACGGTTGCAGCTGTGCACAGCATTGCAGACGTGCATGTTATGCATCGCCAGAAACCCCATGAAAAGACCTTTCAAATGAATCATAGATATTAGAAATCCAATGAGGGATAACGAAATTAGAACGAAAGTCTACTTCCGCTACCGGCGCCGTTGCGACGGAACGGACAATCGGCATTACCTACGGACATGCCTAGCATCTTTGCTCAACGTCGCACATGCACATGCCATACACCACCAGAAGCGAATTGAAATGCTCTTTCTAATGAATATAAGATACTGAAAGTCGCATAAGACATGTACACATGGTTAACCAAGAAATAACGCACTGATGGCGTTGGCGACGCACGGGACACGCGGCATGACACGCAGACGTATGTAGCTTGACATGCCAGTGCACATGGGCATGTCGTACATCGTCTTGAAGCCCATTAGCATGGGCTTTCACATGCACTGTAGATGTTAGGGATCTTCGAAAGGAGAGAGATATTATAAGGGGTTATTGGCGGGGTCGACATGAGTGCACATGGGCATGTCGTACATTGTCTTGAAGCCCATTAGCATGGGCTTTCACATGCACTGTAGATGTTAGGGATCTTCGAAAGGAGAGAGATATTATAAGGGGTTATTGGCGGGGTCGACATGAGTCGGCGGCGGAAGTCAAGCCGGATAGAAAAGCGGCACTATATGCAGACGGTTGCAGCTGTGCACAGCATTGCAGACGTGCATGTTATGCATCGCCAGAAACCCCATGAAAAGACCTTTCAAATGAATCATAGATATTAGAAATCCAATGAGGGATAACGAAATTAGAACGAAAGTCTACTTCCGCTACCGGCGCCGTTGCGACGGAACGGACAATCGGCATTACCTACGGACATGCCTAGCATCTTTGCTCAACGTCGCACATGCACATGCCATACACCACCAGAAGCGAATTGAAATGCTCTTTCTAATGAATATAAGATACTGAAAGTCGCATCAGACATGTACACATGGTTAACCAAGAAATAACGCACTGATGTTGTTGGCGACGCACGGGACACGCGGCATGACACGCAGACGTATGTAGCTTGACATGCCAGTGCACATGGGCATGTCGTACATCGTCTTGAAGCCCATTTGCATGGGCTTTCACATGCACTGTAGATGTTAGGGATCTTCGAAAGGAGAGAGATATTATAAGGGGTTATTGGCGGGGTCGACATGAGTCGGCGGCGGAAGTCAAGCCGGATAGAAAAGCGGCACTATATGCAGACGGTTGCAGCTGTGCACAGCATTGCAGACGTGCATGTTATGCATCGCCAGAAACCCCATGCAAAGACCTTTCAAATGAATCATAGACATTAGAAATCCAATGAGGGATAACGAAATTAGAACGAAAGTCTACTTCCGCTACCGGCGCCGTTGCGACGGAACGGACAATCGGCATTACCTACGGACATGCCTAGCATCTTTGCTCAACGTCGCACATGCACATGCCATACACCACCAGAAGCGAATTGAAATGCTCTTTCTAATGAATATAAGATACTGAAAGTCGCATCAGACATGTACACATGGTTAACCAAGAAATAACGCACTGATGTTGTTGGCGACGCACGGGACACGCGGCATGACACGCAGACGTATGTAGCTTGACATGCCAGTGCACATGGGCATGTCGTACATCGTCTTGAAGCCCATTAGCATGGGCTTTCACATGCACTGTAGATGTTAGGGATCTTCGAAAGGAGAGAGATATTATAAGGGGTTATTGGCGGGGTCGACATGAGTCGGTGGCGGAAGTCAAGCCGGATAGAAAAGCGGCACTATATGCAGACGGTTGCAGCTGTGCACAGCATTGCAGACGTGCATGTTATGCATCGCCAGAAACTCCATGAAAAGACCTTTCAAATGAATCATAGATATTAGAAATCCAATGAGGGATAACGAAATTAGAACGAAAGTCTACTTCCGCTACCGGCGCCGTTGCGACGGAACGGACAATCGGCATTACCTACGGACATGCCTAGCATCTTTGCTCAACGTCGCACATGCACATGCCATACACCACCAGAAGCGAATTGAAATGCTCTTTCTAATGAATATAAGATACTGAAAGTCGCATCAGACATGTACACATGGTTAACCAAGAAATAACGCACTGATGACGTTGGCGACGCACGGGACACGCGGCATGACACGCAGACGTATGTAGCTTGACATGCCAGTGCACATGGGCATGTCGTACATCGTCTTGATGCCCATTAGCATGGGCTTTCACATGCACTGTAGATGTTAGGGATCTTCGAAAGGAGAGAGATATTATAAGGGGTTATTGGCGGGGTCGACATGAGTCGGCGGCGGAAGTCAAGCCGGATAGAAAAGCGGCACTATATGCAGACGGTTGCAGCTGTGCACAGCATTGCAGACGTGCATGTTATGCATCGCCAGAAACCCCATGAAAAGACCTTTCAAATGAATCATAGATATTAGAAATCCAATGAGGGATAACGAAATTAGAACGAAAGTCTACTTCCGCTACCGGCGCCGTTGCGACGGAACGGACAATCGGCATTACCTACGGACATGCCTAGCATCTTTGCTCAACGTCGCACATGCACATGCCATACACCACCAGAAGCGAATTAAAATGCTCTTTCTAATGAATATAAGATACTGAAAGTCGCATCAGACATGTACACATGGTTAACCAAGAAATAACGCACTGATGGCGTTGGCGACGCACGGGACACGCGGCATGACACGCAGACGTATGTAGCTTGACATGCCAGTGCACATGGGCATGTCGTACATCGTCTTGAAGCCCATTAGCATGGGCTTTCACATGCACTGTAGATGTTAGGGATCTTCGAAAGGAGAGAGATATTATAAGGGGTTATTGGCGGGGTCGACATGAGTGCACATGGGCATGTCGTACATCGTCTTGAAGCCCATTAGCATGGGCTTTCACATGCACTGTAGATGTTAGGGATCTTCGAAAGGAGAGAGATATTATAAGGGGTTATTGGCGGGGTCGACATGAGTCGGCGGCGGAAGTCAAGCCGGATAGAAAAGCGGCACTATATGCAGACTGTTGCAGCTGTGCACAACATTGCAGACGTGCATGTTATGCATCGCCAGAAACCCCATGAAAAGACCTTTCAAATGAATCATAGATATTAGAAATCCAATGAGGGATAACGAAATTAGAACGAAAGTCTACTTCCGCTACCGGCGCCGTTGCGACGGAACGGACAATCGGCATTACCTACGGACATGCCTAGCATCTTTGCTCAACGTCGCACATGCACATGCCATACACCACCAGAAGCGAATTGAAATGCTCTTTCTAATGAATATAAGATACTGAAAGTCGCATCAGACATGTACACATGGTTAACCAAGAAATAACGCACTGATGTTGTTGGCGACGCACGGGACACGCGGCATGACACGCAGACGTATGTAGCTTGACATGCCAGTGCACATGGGCATGTCGTACATCGTCTTGAAGCCCATTTGCATGGGCTTTCACATGCACTGTAGATGTTAGGGATCTTCGAAAGGAGAGAGATATTATAAGGGGTTATTGGCGGGGTCGACATGAGTCGGCGGCGGAAGTCAAGCCGGATAGAAAAGCGGCACTATATGCAGACGGTTGCAGCTGTGCACAGCATTGCAGACGTGCATGTTATGCATCGCCAGAAACCCCATGAAAAGACCTTTCAAATGAATCATAGGTATTAGAAATCCAATGAGGGATAACGAAATTAGAACGAAAGTCTACTTCCGCTACCGGCGCCGTTGCGACGGAACGGACAAGCGGCATTACCTACGGACATGCCTAGCATCTTTGCTCAACGTCGCACATGCACATGCCATACACCACCAGAAGCGAATTGAAATGCTCTTTCTAATGAATATAAGATACTGAAAGTCGCATAAGACATGTACACATGGTTAACCAAGAAATAACGCACTGATGGCGTTGGCGACGCACGGGACACGCGGCATGACACGCAGACGTATGTAGCTTGACATGCCAGTGCACATGGGCATGTCGTACATCGTCTTGAAGCCCATTAGCATGGGCTTTCACATGCACTGTAGATGTTAGGGATCTTCGAAAGGAGAGAGATATTATAAGGGGTTATTGGCGGGGTCGACATGAGTGCACATGGGCATGTCGTACATTGTCTTGAAGCCCATTAGCATGGGCTTTCACATGCACTGTAGATGTTAGGGATCTTCGAAAGGAGAGAGATATTATAAGGGGTTATTGGCGGGGTCGACATGAGTCGGCGGCGGAAGTCAAGCCGGATAGAAAAGCGGCACTATATGCAGACGGTTGCAGCTGTGCACAGCATTGCAGACGTGCATGTTATGCATCGCCAGAAACCCCATGAAAAGACCTTTCAAATGAATCATAGATATTAGAAATCCAATGAGGGATAACGAAATTAGAACGAAAGTCTACTTCCGCTACCGGCGCCGTTGCGACGGAACGGACAATCGGCATTACCTACGGACATGCCTAGCATCTTTGCTCAACGTCGCACATGCACATGCCATACACCACCAGAAGCGAATTGAAATGCTCTTTCTAATGAATATAAGATACTGAAAGTCGCATCAGACATGTACACATGGTTAACCAAGAAATAACGCACTGATGTTGTTGGCGACGCACGGGACACGCGGCATGACACGCAGACGTATGTAGCTTGACATGCCAGTGCACATGGGCATGTCGTACATCGTCTTGAAGCCCATTTGCATGGGCTTTCACATGCACTGTAGATGTTAGGGATCTTCGAAAGGAGAGAGATATTATAAGGGGTTATTGGCGGGGTCGACATGAGTCGGCGGCGGAAGTCAAGCCGGATAGAAAAGCGGCACTATATGCAGACGGTTGCAGCTGTGCACAGCATTGCAGACGTGCATGTTATGCATCGCCAGAAACCCCATGCAAAGACCTTTCAAATGAATCATAGACATTAGAAATCCAATGAGGGATAACGAAATTAGAACGAAAGTCTACTTCCGCTACCGGCGCCGTTGCGACGGAACGGACAATCGGCATTACCTACGGACATGCCTAGCATCTTTGCTCAACGTCGCACATGCACATGCCATACACCACCAGAAGCGAATTGAAATGCTCTTTCTAATGAATATAAGATACTGAAAGTCGCATCAGACATGTACACATGGTTAACCAAGAAATAACGCACTGATGTTGTTGGCGACGCACGGGACACGCGGCATGACACGCAGACGTATGTAGCTTGACATGCCAGTGCACATGGGCATGTCGTACATCGTCTTGAAGCCCATTAGCATGGGCTTTCACATGCACTGTAGATGTTAGGGATCTTCGAAAGGAGAGAGATATTATAAGGGGTTATTGGCGGGGTCGACATGAGTCGGTGGCGGAAGTCAAGCCGGATAGAAAAGCGGCACTATATGCAGACGGTTGCAGCTGTGCACAGCATTGCAGACGTGCATGTTATGCATCGCCAGAAACTCCATGAAAAGACCTTTCAAATGAATCATAGATATTAGAAATCCAATGAGGGATAACGAAATTAGAACGAAAGTCTACTTCCGCTACCGGCGCCGTTGCGACGGAACGGACAATCGGCATTACCTACGGACATGCCTAGCATCTTTGCTCAACGTCGCACATGCACATGCCATACACCACCAGAAGCGAATTGAAATGCTCTTTCTAATGAATATAAGATACTGAAAGTCGCATCAGACATGTACACATGGTTAACCAAGAAATAACGCACTGATGGTGTTGGCGACGCACGGGACACGCGGCATGACACGCAGACGTATGTAGCTTGACATGCCAGTGCACATGGGCATGTCGTACATCGTCTTGAAGCCCATTTGCATGGGCTTTCACATGCACTGTAGATGTTAGGGATCTTCGAAAGGAGAGAGATATTATAAGGGGTTATTGGCGGGGTCGACATGAGTCGGCGGCGGAAGTCAAGCCGGATAGAAAAGCGGCACTATATGCAGACGGTTGCAGCTGTGCACAGCATTGCAGACGTGCATGTTATGCATCGCCAGAAACCCCATGCAAAGACCTTTCAAATGAATCATAGACATTAGAAATCCAATGAGGGATAACGAAATTAGAACGAAAGTCTACTTCCGCTACCGGCGCCGTTGCGACGGAACGGACAATCGGCATTACCTACGGACATGCCTAGCATCTTTGCTCAACGTCGCACATGCACATGCCATACACCACCAGAAGCGAATTGAAATGCTCTTTCTAATGAATATAAGATACTGAAAGTCGCATCAGACATGTACACATGGTTAACCAAGAAATAACGCACTGATGACGTTGACGACGCACGGGACACGCGGCATGACACGCAGACGTATGTAGCTTGACATGCCAGTGCACATGGGCATGTCGTACATCGTCTTGATGCCCATTAGCATGGGCTTTCACATGCACTGTAGATGTTAGGGATCTTCGAAAGGAGAGAGATATTATAAGGGGTTATTGGCGGGGTCGACATGAGTCGGCGGCGGAAGTCAAGCCGGATAGAAAAGCGGCACTATATGCAGACGGTTGCAGCTGTGCACAGCATTGCAGACGTGCATGTTATGCATCGCCAGAAACCCCATGAAAAGACCTTTCAAATGAATCATAGATATTAGAAATCCAATGAGGGATAACGAAATTAGAACGGAAGTCTACTTCCGCTACCGGCGCCGTTGCGACGGAACGGACAATCGGCATTACCTACGGACATGCCTAGCATCTTTGCTCAACGTCGCACATGCACATGCCATACACCACCAGAAGCGAATTGAAATGCTCTTTCTAATGAATATAAGATACTGAAAGTCGCATCAGACATGTACACATGGTTAACCAAGAAATAACGCACTGATGTTGTTGGCGACGCACGGGACACGCGGCATGACACGCAGACGTATGTAGCTTGACATGCCAGTGCACATGGGCATGTCGTACATCGTCTTGAAGCCCATTAGCATGGGCTTTCACATGCACTGTAGATGTTAGGGATCTTCGAAAGGAGAGAGATATTATAAGGGGTTATTGGCGGGGTCGACATGAGTGCACATGGGCATGTCGTACATCGTCTTGAAGCCCATTAGCATGGGCTTTCACATGCACTGTAGATGTTAGGGATCTTCGAAAGGAGAGAGATATTATAAGGGGTTATTGGCGGGGTCGACATGAGTCGGCGGCGGAAGTCAAGCCGGATAGAAAAGCGGCACTATATGCAGACTGTTGCAGCTGTGCACAACATTGCAGACGTGCATGTTATGCATCGCCAGAAACCCCATGAAAAGACCTTTCAAATGAATCATAGATATTAGAAATCCAATGAGGGATAACGAAATTAGAACGAAAGTCTACTTCCGCTACCGGCGCCGTTGCGACGGAACGGACAATCGGCATTACCTACGGACATGCCTAGCATCTTTGCTCAACGTCGCACATGCACATGCCATACACCACCAGAAGCGAATTGAAATGCTCTTTCTAATGAATATAAGATACTGAAAGTCGCATCAGACATGTACACATGGTTAACCAAGAAATAACGCACTGATGTTGTTGGCGACGCACGGGACACGCGGCATGACACGCAGACGTATGTAGCTTGACATGCCAGTGCACATGGGCATGTCGTACATCGTCTTGAAGCCCATTTGCATGGGCTTTCACATGCACTGTAGATGTTAGGGATCTTCGAAAGGAGAGAGATATTATAAGGGGTTATTGGCGGGGTCGACATGAGTCGGCGGCGGAAGTCAAGCCGGATAGAAAAGCGGCACTATATGCAGACGGTTGCAGCTGTGCACAGCATTGCAGACGTGCATGTTATGCATCGCCAGAAACCCCATGCAAAGACCTTTCAAATGAATCATAGACATTAGAAATCCAATGAGGGATAACGAAATTAGAACGAAAGTCTACTTCCGCTACCGGCGCCGTTGCGACGGAACGGACAAGCGGCATTACCTACGGACATGCCTAGCATCTTTGCTCAACGTCGCACATGCACATGCCATACACCACCAGAAGCGAATTGAAATGCTCTTTCTAATGAATATAAGATACTGAAAGTCGCATCAGACATGTACACATGGTTAACCAAGAAATAACGCACTGATGGCGTTGGCGACGCACGGGACACGCGGCATGACACGCAGACGCATGTAGCTTGACATGCCAGTGCACATGGGCATGTCGTACATCGTCTTGAAGCCCATTTGCATGGGCTTTCACATGCACTGTAGATGTTAGGGATCTTCGAAAGGAGAGAGATATTATAAGGGGTTATTGGCTTGGTCGACATGAGTCGGCGGCGGAAGTCAAGCCGGATAGAAAAGCGGCACTATATGCAGACGGTTGCAGCTGTGCACAGCATTGCAGACGTGCATGTTATGCATCGCCAGAAACCCCATGAAAAGACCTTTCAAATGAATCATAGACATTAGAAATCCAATGAGGGATAACGAAATTAGAACGAAAGTCTACTTCCGCTACCGGCGCCGTTGCGACGGAACGGACAATCGGCATTACCTACGGACATGCCTAGCATCTTTGCTCAACGTCGCACATGCACATGCCATACACCACCAGAAGCGAATTGAAATGCTCTTTCTAATGAATATAAGATACTGAAAGTCGCATCAGACATGTACACATGGTTAACCAAGAAATAACGCACTGATGACGTTGACGACGCACGGGACACGCGGCATGACACGCAGACGTATGTAGCTTGACATGCCAGTGCACATGGGCATGTCGTACATCGTCTTGATGCCCATTAGCATGGGCTTTCACATGCACTGTAGATGTTAGGGATCTTCGAAAGGAGAGAGATATTATAAGGGGTTATTGGCGGGGTCGACATGAGTCGGCGGCGGAAGTCAAGCCGGATAGAAAAGCGGCACTATATGCAGACGGTTGCAGCTGTGCACAGCATTGCAGACGTGCATGTTATGCATCGCCAGAAACCCCATGAAAAGACCTTTCAAATGAATCATAGATATTAGAAATCCAATGAGGGATAACGAAATTAGAACGGAAGTCTACTTCCGCTACCGGCGCCGTTGCGACGGAACGGACAATCGGCATTACCTACGGACATGCCTAGCATCTTTGCTCAACGTCGCACATGCACATGCCATACACCACCAGAAGCGAATTAAAATGCTCTTTCTAATGAATATAAGATACTGAAAGTCGCATCAGACATGTACACATGGTTAACCAAGAAATAACGCACTGATGGCGTTGGCGACGCACGGGACACGCGGCATGACACGCAGACGTATGTAGCTTGACATGCCAGTGCACATGGGCATGTCGTACATCGTCTTGAAGCCCATTAGCATGGGCTTTCACATGCACTGTAGATGTTAGGGATCTTCGAAAGGAGAGAGATATTATAAGGGGTTATTGGCGGGGTCGACATGAGTGCACATGGGCATGTCGTACATCGTCTTGAAGCCCATTAGCATGGGCTTTCACATGCACTGTAGATGTTAGGGATCTTCGAAAGGAGAGAGATATTATAAGGGGTTATTGGCGGGGTCGACATGAGTCGGCGGCGGAAGTCAAGCCGGATAGAAAAGCGGCACTATATGCAGACTGTTGCAGCTGTGCACAACATTGCAGACGTGCATGTTATGCATCGCCAGAAACCCCATGAAAAGACCTTTCAAATGAATCATAGATATTAGAAATCCAATGAGGGATAACGAAATTAGAACGAAAGTCTACTTCCGCTACCGGCGCCGTTGCGACGGAACGGACAATCGGCATTACCTACGGACATGCCTAGCATCTTTGCTCAACGTCGCACATGCACATGCCATACACCACCAGAAGCGAATTGAAATGCTCTTTCTAATGAATATAAGATACTGAAAGTCGCATCAGACATGTACACATGGTTAACCAAGAAATAACGCACTGATGTTGTTGGCGACGCACGGGACACGCGGCATGACACGCAGACGTATGTAGCTTGACATGCCAGTGCACATGGGCATGTCGTACATCGTCTTGAAGCCCATTTGCATGGGCTTTCACATGCACTGTAGATGTTAGGGATCTTCGAAAGGAGAGAGATATTATAAGGGGTTATTGGCGGGGTCGACATGAGTCGGCGGCGGAAGTCAAGCCGGATAGAAAAGCGGCACTATATGCAGACGGTTGCAGCTGTGCACAGCATTGCAGACGTGCATGTTATGCATCGCCAGAAACCCCATGCAAAGACCTTTCAAATGAATCATAGGTATTAGAAATCCAATGAGGGATAACGAAATTAGAACGAAAGTCTACTTCCGCTACCGGCGCCGTTGCGACGGAACGGACAAGCGGCATTACCTACGGACATGCCTAGCATCTTTGCTCAACGTCGCACATGCACATGCCATACACCACCAGAAGCGAATTGAAATGCTCTTTCTAATGAATATAAGATACTGAAAGTCGCATCAGACATGTACACATGGTTAACCAAGAAATAACGCACTGATGGCGTTGGCGACGCACGGGACACGCGGCATGACACGCAGACGTATGTAGCTTGACATGCCAGTGCACATGGGCATGTCGTACATCGTCTTGAAGCCCATTAGCATGGGCTTTCACATGCACTGTAGATGTTAGGGATCTTACAAAGGAGAGAGATATTATAAGGGGTTATTGGCGGGGTCGACATGAGTGCACATGGGCATGTCGTACATTGTCTTGAAGCCCATTAGCATGGGCTTTCACATGCACTGTAGATGTTAGGGATCTTCGAAAGGAGAGAGATATTATAAGGGGTTATTGGCGGGGTCGACATGAGTCGGCGGCGGAAGTCAAGCCGGATAGAAAAGCGGCACTATATGCAGACGGTTGCAGCTGTGCACAGCATTGCAGACGTGCATGTTATGCATCGCCAGAAACCCCATGAAAAGACCTTTCAAATGAATCATAGATATTAGAAATCCAATGAGGGATAACGAAATTAGAACGAAAGTCTACTTCCGCTACCGGCGCCGTTGCGACGGAACGGACAATCGGCATTACCTACGGACATGCCTAGCATCTTTGCTCAACGTCGCACATGCACATGCCATACACCACCAGAAGCGAATTGAAATGCTCTTTCTAATGAATATAAGATACTGAAAGTCGCATCAGACATGTACACATGGTTAACCAAGAAATAACGCACTGATGTTGTTGGCGACGCACGGGACACGCGGCATGACACGCAGACGTATGTAGCTTGACATGCCAGTGCACATGGGCATGTCGTACATCGTCTTGAAGCCCATTTGCATGGGCTTTCACATGCACTGTAGATGTTAGGGATCTTCGAAAGGAGAGAGATATTATAAGGGGTTATTGGCGGGGTCGACATGAGTCGGCGGCGGAAGTCAAGCCGGATAGAAAAGCGGCACTATATGCAGACGGTTGCAGCTGTGCACAGCATTGCAGACGTGCATGTTATGCATCGCCAGAAACCCCATGCAAAGACCTTTCAAATGAATCATAGACATTAGAAATCCAATGAGGGATAACGAAATTAGAACGAAAGTCTACTTCCGCTACCGGCGCCGTTGCGACGGAACGGACAATCGGCATTACCTACGGACATGCCTAGCATCTTTGCTCAACGTCGCACATGCACATGCCATACACCACCAGAAGCGAATTGAAATGCTCTTTCTAATGAATATAAGATACTGAAAGTCGCATCAGACATGTACACATGGTTAACCAAGAAATAACGCACTGATGTTGTTGGCGACGCACGGGACACGCGGCATGACACGCAGACGTATGTAGCTTGACATGCCAGTGCACATGGGCATGTCGTACATCGTCTTGAAGCCCATTTGCATGGGCTTTCACATGCACTGTAGATGTTAGGGATCTTCGAAAGGAGAGAGATATTATAAGGGGTTATTGGCGGGGTCGACATGAGTCGGCGGCGGAAGTCAAGCCGGATAGAAAAGCGGCACTATATGCAGACGGTTGCAGCTGTGCACAGCATTGCAGACGTGCATGTTATGCATCGCCAGAAACCCCATGAAAAGACCTTTCAAATGAATCATAGGTATTAGAAATCCAATGAGGGATAACGAAATTAGAACGAAAGTCTACTTCCGCTACCGGCGCCGTTGCGACGGAACGGACAAGCGGCATTACCTACGGACATGCCTAGCATCTTTGCTCAACGTCGCACATGCACATGCCATACACCACCAGAAGCGAATTGAAATGCTCTTTCTAATGAATATAAGATACTGAAAGTCGCATCAGACATGTACACATGGTTAACCAAGAAATAACGCACTGATGTTGTTGGCGACGCACGGGACACGCGGCATGACACGCAGACGTATGTAGCTTGACATGCCAGTGCACATGGGCATGTCGTACATCGTCTTGATGCCCATTTGCATGGGCTTTCACATGCACTGTAGATGTTAGGGATCTTCGAAAGGAGAGAGATATTATAAGGGGTTATTGGCGGGGTCGACATGAGTCGGCGGCGGAAGTCAAGCCGGATAGAAAAGCGGCACTATATGCAGACGGTTGCAGCTGTGCACAGCATTGCAGACGTGCATGTTATGCATCGCCAGAAACCCCATGAAAAGACCTTTCAAATGAATCATAGATATTAGAAATCCAATGAGGGATAACGAAATTAGAACGAAAGTCTACTTCCGCTACCGGCGACGCTGCGACGGAACGGACAATCGGCATTACCTACGGACATGCCTAGCATCTTTGCTCAACGTCGCACATGCACATGCCATACACCACCAGAAGCGAATTGAAATGCTCTTTCTAATGAATATAAGATACTGAAAGTCGCATCAGACATGTACACATGGTTAACCAAGAAATAACGCACTGATGGCGTTGGCGACGCACGGGACACGCGGCATGACACGCAGACGTATGTAGCTTGACATGCCAGTGCACATGGGCATGTCGTACATCGTCTTGAAGCCCATTTGCATGGGCTTTCACATGCACTGTAGATGTTAGGGATCTTCGAAAGGAGAGAGATATTATAAGGGGTTATTGGCGGGGTCGACATGAGTCGGCGGCGGAAGTCAAGCCGGATAGAAAAGCGGCACTATATGCAGACGGTTGCAGCTGTGCACAGCATTGCAGACGTGCATGTTTTGCATCGCCAGAAACCCCATGAAAAGACCTTTCAAATGAATCATAGATATTAGAAATCCAATGAGGGATAACGAAATTAGAACGAAAGTCTACTTCCGCTACCGGCGCCGTTGCGACGGAACGGACAATCGGCATTACCTACGGACATGCCTAGCATCTTTGCTCAACGTCGCACATGCACATGCCATACACCACCAGAAGCGAATTGAAATGCTCTTTCTAATGAATATAAGATACTGAAAGTCGCATCAGACATGTACACATGGTTAACCAAGAAATAACGCACTGATGGTGTTGGCGACGCACGGGACACGCGGCATGACACGCAGACGTATGTAGCTTGACATGCCAGTGCACATGGGCATGTCGTACATCGTCTTGAAGCCCATTTGCATGGGCTTTCACATGCACTGTAGATGTTAGGGATCTTCGAAAGGAGAGAGATATTATAAGGGGTTATTGGCGGGGTCGACATGAGTCGGCGGCGGAAGTCAAGCCGGATAGAAAAGCGGCACTATATGCAGACGGTTGCAGCTGTGCACAGCATTGGAGACGTGCATGTTATGCATCGCCAGAAACCCCATGAAAAGACCTTTCAAATGAATCATAGACATTAGAAATCCAATGAGGGATAACGAAATTAGAACGGAAGTCTACTTCCGCTACCGGCACCGCTGCGACGGAACGGACAATCGGCATTACCTACGGACATGCCTAGCATCTTTGCTCAACGTCGCACATGCACATGCCATACACCACCAGAAGCGAATTGAAATGCTCTTTCTAATGAATATAAGATACTGAAAGTCGCATAAGACATGTACACATGGTTAACCAAGAAATAACGCACTGATGGCGTTGGCGACGCACGGGACACGCGGCATGACACGCAGACGTATGTAGCTTGACATGCCAGTGCACATGGGCATGTCGTACATCGTCTTGAAGCCCATTAGCATGGGCTTTCACATGCACTGTAGATGTTAGGGATCTTACAAAGGAGAGAGATATTATAAGGGGTTATTGGCGGGGTCGACATGAGTGCACATGGGCATGTCGTACATTGTCTTGAAGCCCATTAGCATGGGCTTTCACATGCACTGTAGATGTTAGGGATCTTCGAAAGGAGAGAGATATTATAAGGGGTTATTGGCGGGGTCGACATGAGTCGGCGGCGGAAGTCAAGCCGGATAGAAAAGCGGCACTATATGCAGACGGTTGCAGCTGTGCACAGCATTGCAGACGTGCATGTTATGCATCGCCAGAAACCCCATGAAAAGACCTTTCAAATGAATCATAGATATTAGAAATCCAATGAGGGATAACGAAATTAGAACGAAAGTCTACTTCCGCTACCGGCGCCGTTGCGACGGAACGGACAATCGGCATTACCTACGGACATGCCTAGCATCTTTGCTCAACGTCGCACATGCACATGCCATACACCACCAGAAGCGAATTGAAATGCTCTTTCTAATGAATATAAGATACTGAAAGTCGCATCAGACATGTACACATGGTTAACCAAGAAATAACGCACTGATGTTGTTGGCGACGCACGGGACACGCGGCATGACACGCAGACGTATGTAGCTTGACATGCCAGTGCACATGGGCATGTCGTACATCGTCTTGAAGCCCATTTGCATGGGCTTTCACATGCACTGTAGATGTTAGGGATCTTCGAAAGGAGAGAGATATTATAAGGGGTTATTGGCGGGGTCGACATGAGTCGGCGGCGGAAGTCAAGCCGGATAGAAAAGCGGCACTATATGCAGACGGTTGCAGCTGTGCACAGCATTGCAGACGTGCATGTTATGCATCGCCAGAAACCCCATGCAAAGACCTTTCAAATGAATCATAGACATTAGAAATCCAATGAGGGATAACGAAATTAGAACGAAAGTCTACTTCCGCTACCGGCGCCGTTGCGACGGAACGGACAATCGGCATTACCTACGGACATGCCTAGCATCTTTGCTCAACGTCGCACATGCACATGCCATACACCACCAGAAGCGAATTGAAATGCTCTTTCTAATGAATATAAGATACTGAAAGTCGCATCAGACATGTACACATGGTTAACCAAGAAATAACGCACTGATGTTGTTGGCGACGCACGGGACACGCGGCATGACACGCAGACGTATGTAGCTTGACATGCCAGTGCACATGGGCATGTCGTACATCGTCTTGAAGCCCATTTGCATGGGCTTTCACATGCACTGTAGATGTTAGGGATCTTCGAAAGGAGAGAGATATTATAAGGGGTTATTGGCGGGGTCGACATGAGTCGGCGGCGGAAGTCAAGCCGGATAGAAAAGCGGCACTATATGCAGACGGTTGCAGCTGTGCACAGCATTGCAGACGTGCATGTTATGCATCGCCAGAAACCCCATGAAAAGACCTTTCAAATGAATCATAGGTATTAGAAATCCAATGAGGGATAACGAAATTAGAACGAAAGTCTACTTCCGCTACCGGCGCCGTTGCGACGGAACGGACAAGCGGCATTACCTACGGACATGCCTAGCATCTTTGCTCAACGTCGCACATGCACATGCCATACACCACCAGAAGCGAATTGAAATGCTCTTTCTAATGAATATAAGATACTGAAAGTCGCATCAGACATGTACACATGGTTAACCAAGAAATAACGCACTGATGGCGTTGGCGACGCACGGGACACGCGGCATGACACGCAGACGTATGTAGCTTGACATGCCAGTGCACATGGGCATGTCGTACATCGTCTTGATGCCCATTTGCATGGGCTTTCACATGCACTGTAGATGTTAGGGATCTTCGAAAGGAGAGAGATATTATAAGGGGTTATTGGCGGGGTCGACATGAGTCGGCGGCGGAAGTCAAGCCGGATAGAAAAGCGGCACTATATGCAGACGGTTGCAGCTGTGCACAGCATTGCAGACGTGCATGTTATGCATCGCCAGAAACCCCATGAAAAGACCTTTCAAATGAATCATAGATATTAGAAATCCAATGAGGGATAACGAAATTAGAACGAAAGTCTACTTCCGCTACCGGCGACGCTGCGACGGAACGGACAATCGGCATTACCTACGGACATGCCTAGCATCTTTGCTCAACGTCGCACATGCACATGCCATACACCACCAGAAGCGAATTGAAATGCTCTTTCTAATGAATATAAGATACTGAAAGTCGCATCAGACATGTACACATGGTTAACCAAGAAATAACGCACTGATGGCGTTGGCGACGCACGGGACACGCGGCATGACACGCAGACGTATGTAGCTTGACATGCCAGTGCACATGGGCATGTCGTACATCGTCTTGAAGCCCATTTGCATGGGCTTTCACATGCACTGTAGATGTTAGGGATCTTCGAAAGGAGAGAGATATTATAAGGGGTTATTGGCGGGGTCGACATGAGTCGGCGGCGGAAGTCAAGCCGGATAGAAAAGCGGCACTATATGGAGACGGTTGCAGCTGTGCACAGCATTGCAGACGTGCATGTTTTGCATCGCCAGAAACCCCATGAAAAGACCTTTCAAATGAATCATAGATATTAGAAATCCAATGAGGGATAACGAAATTAGAACGAAAGTCTACTTCCGCTACCGGCGCCGTTGCGACGGAACGGACAAGCGGCATTACCTACGGACATGCCTAGCATCTTTGCTCAACGTCGCACATGCACATGCCATACACCACCAGAAGCGAATTGAAATGCTCTTTCTAATGAATATAAGATACTGAAAGTCGCATCAGACATGTACACATGGTTAACCAAGAAATAACGCACTGATGGTGTTGGCGACGCACGGGACACGCGGCATGACACGCAGACGTATGTAGCTTGACATGCCAGTGCACATGGGCATGTCGTACATCGTCTTGAAGCCCATTTGCATGGGCTTTCACATGCACTGTAGATGTTAGGGATCTTCGAAAGGAGAGAGATATTATAAGGGGTTATTGGCGGGGTCGACATGAGTCGGCGGCGGAAGTCAAGCCGGATAGAAAAGCGGCACTATATGCAGACGATTGCAGCTGTGCACAGCATTGCAGACGTGCATGTTATGCATCGCCAGAAACCCCATGCAAAGACCTTTCAAATGAATCATAGATATTAGAAATCCAATGAGGGATAACGAAATTAGAACGGAAGTCTACTTCCGCTACCGGCGCCGCTGCGACGGAACGGACAATCGGCATTACCTACGGACATGCCTAGCATCTTTGCTCAACGTCGCACATGCACATGCCATACACCACCAGAAGCGAATTGAAATGCTCTTTCTAATGAATATAAGATACTGAAAGTCGCATCAGACATGTACACATGGTTAACCAAGAAATAACGCACTGATGGCGTTGGCGACGCACGGGACACGCGGCATGACACGCAGACGTATGTAGCTTGACATGCCAGTGCACATGGGCATGTCGTACATCGTCTTGAAGCCCATTAGCATGGGCTTTCACATGCACTGTAGATGTTAGGGATCTTCGAAAGGAGAGAGATATTATAAGGGGTTATTGGCGGGGTCGACATGAGTCGGCGGCGGAAGTCAAGCCGGATAGAAAAGCAGCACTATATGCAGACGGTTGCAGCTGTGCACAGCATTGCAGACGTGCATGTTATGCATCGCCAGAAACTCCATGAAAAGACCTTTCAAATGAATCATAGATATTAGAAATCCAATGAGGGATAACGAAATTAGAACGAAAGTCTACTTCCGCTACCGGCGCCGTTGCGACGGAACGGACAATCGGCATTACCTACGGACATGCCTAGCATCTTTGCTCAACGTCGCACATGCACATGCCATACACCACCAGAAGCGAATTGAAATGCTCTTTCTAATGAATATAAGATACTGAAAGTCGCATCAGACATGTACACATGGTTAACCAAGAAATAACGCACTGATGGTGTTGGCGACGCACGGGACACGCGGCATGACACGCAGACGTATGTAGCTTGACATGCCAGTGCACATGGGCATGTCGTACATCGTCTTGAAGCCCATTTGCATGGGCTTTCACATGCACTGTAGATGTTAGGGATCTTCGAAAGGAGAGAGATATTATAAGGGGTTATTGGCGGGGTCGACATGAGTCGGCGGCGGAAGTCAAGCCGGATAGAAAAGCGGCACTATATGCAGACGGTTGCAGCTGTGCACAGCATTGCAGACGTGCATGTTATGCATCGCCAGAAACCCCATGAAAAGACCTTTCAAATGAATCATAGATATTAGAAATCCAATGAGGGATAACGAAATTAGAACGGAAGTCTACTTCCGCTACCGGCACCGCTGCGACGGAACGGACAATCGGCATTACCTACGGACATGCCTAGCATCTTTGCTCAACGTCGCACATGCACATGCCATACACCACCAGAAGCGAATTGAAATGCTCTTTCTAATGAATATAAGATACTGAAAGTCGCATCAGACATGTACACATGGTTAACCAAGAAATAACGCACTGATGTTGTTGGCGACGCACGGGACACGCGGCATGACACGCAGACGTATGTAGCTTGACATGCCAGTGCACATGGGCATGTCGTACATCGTCTTGAAGCCCATTTGCATGGGCTTTCACATGCACTGTAGATGTTAGGGATCTTCGAAAGGAGAGAGATATTATAAGGGGTTATTGGCTTGGTCGACATGAGTCGGCGGCGGAAGTCAAGCCGGATAGAAAAGCGGCACTATATGCAGACGGTTGCAGCTGTGCACAGCATTGCAGACGTGCATGTTATGCATCGCCAGAAACCCCATGCAAAGACCTTTCAAATGAATCATAGACATTAGAAATCCAATGAGGGATAACGAAATTAGAACGAAAGTCTACTTCCGCTACCGGCGCCGTTGCGACGGAACGGACAAGCGGCATTACCTACGGACATGCCTAGCATCTTTGCTCAACGTCGCACATGCACATGCCATACACCACCAGAAGCGAATTGAAATGCTCTTTCTAATGAATATAAGATACTGAAAGTCGCATCAGACATGTACACATGGTTAACCAAGAAATAACGCACTGATGGTGTTGGCGACGCACGGGACACGCGGCATGACACGCAGACGTATGTAGCTTGACATGCCAGTGCACATGGGCATGTCGTACATCGTCTTGAAGCCCATTTGCATGGGCTTTCACATGCACTGTAGATGTTAGGGATCTTCGAAAGGAGAGAGATATTATAAGGGGTTATTGGCGGGGTCGACATGAGTCGG
The DNA here is from genome assembly GCF_037392515.1 of Haliotis asinina. NCBI lineage: Eukaryota > Metazoa > Mollusca > Gastropoda > Lepetellida > Haliotidae > Haliotis > Haliotis asinina. The sequence continues at coordinate 49,351,254 of NC_090282.1, forward strand.
CGGCGGAAGTCAAGCCGGATAGAAAAGCGGCACTATATGCAGACGATTGCAGCTGTGCACAGCATTGCAGACGTGCATGTTATGCATCGCCAGAAACCCCATGCAAAGACCTTTCAAATGAATCATAGATATTAGAAATCCAATGAGGGATAACGAAATTAGAACGGAAGTCTACTTCCGCTACCGGCGCCGCTGCGACGGAACGGACAATCGGCATTACCTACGGACATGCCTAGCATCTTTGCTCAACGTCGCACATGCACATGCCATACACCACCAGAAGCGAATTGAAATGCTCTTTCTAATGAATATAAGATACTGAAAGTCGCATCAGACATGTACACATGGTTAACCAAGAAATAACGCACTGATGGCGTTGGCGACGCACGGGACACGCGGCATGACACGCAGACGTATGTAGCTTGACATGCCAGTGCACATGGGCATGTCGTACATCGTCTTGAAGCCCATTAGCATGGGCTTTCACATGCACTGTAGATGTTAGGGATCTTCGAAAGGAGAGAGATATCATAAGGGGTTATTGGCGGGGTCGACATGAGTCGGCGGCGGAAGTCAAGCCGGATAGAAAAGCGGCACTATATGCAGACGGTTGCAGCTGTGCACAGCATTGCAGACGTGCATGTTATGCATCGCCAGAAACTCCATGAAAAGACCTTTCAAATGAATCATAGATATTAGAAATCCAATGAGGGATAACGAAATTAGAACGAAAGTCTACTTCCGCTACCGGCGCCGTTGCGACGGAACGGACAATCGGCATTACCTACGGACATGCCTAGCATCTTTGCTCAACGTCGCACATGCACATGCCATACACCACCAGAAGCGAATTGGAATGCTCTTTCTAATGAATATAAGATACTGAAAGTCGCATCAGACATGTACACATGGTTAACCAAGAAATAACGCACTGATGGTGTTGGCGACGCACGGGACACGCGGCATGACACGCAGACGTATGTAGCTTGACATGCCAGTGCACATGGGCATGTCGTACATCGTCTTGAAGCCCATTTGCATGGGCTTTCACATGCACTGTAGATGTTAGGGATCTTCGAAAGGAGAGAGATATTATAAGGGGTTATTGGCGGGGTCGACATGAGTCGGCGGCGGAAGTCAAGCCGGATAGAAAAGCGGCACTATATGCAGACGGTTGCAGCTGTGCACAGCATTGCAGACGTGCATGTTATGCATCGCCAGAAACCCCATGAAAAGACCTTTCAAATGAATCATAGATATTAGAAATCCAATGAGGGATAACGAAATTAGAACGGAAGTCTACTTCCGCTACCGGCACCGCTGCGACGGAACGGACAATCGGCATTACCTACGGACATGCCTAGCATCTTTGCTCAACGTCGCACATGCACATGCCATACACCACCAGAAGCGAATTGAAATGCTCTTTCTAATGAATATAAGATACTGAAAGTCGCATCAGACATGTACACATGGTTAACCAAGAAATAACGCACTGATGTTGTTGGCGACGCACGGGACACGCGGCATGACACGCAGACGTATGTAGCTTGACATGCCAGTGCACATGGGCATGTCGTACATCGTCTTGAAGCCCATTTGCATGGGCTTTCACATGCACTGTAGATGTTAGGGATCTTCGAAAGGAGAGAGATATTATAAGGGGTTATTGGCGGGGTCGACATGAGTCGGCGGCGGAAGTCAAGCCGGATAGAAAAGCGGCACTATATGCAGACGGTTGCAGCTGTGCACAGCATTGCAGACGTGCATGTTATGCATCGCCAGAAACCCCATGCAAAGACCTTTCAAATGAATCATAGACATTAGAAATCCAATGAGGGATAACGAAATTAGAACGAAAGTCTACTTCCGCTACCGGCGCCGTTGCGACGGAACGGACAAGCGGCATTACCTACGGACATGCCTAGCATCTTTGCTCAACGTCGCACATGCACATGCCATACACCACCAGAAGCGAATTGAAATGCTCTTTCTAATGAATATAAGATACTGAAAGTCGCATCAGACATGTACACATGGTTAACCAAGAAATAACGCACTGATGGCGTTGGCGACGCACGGGACACGCGGCATGACACGCAGACGTATGTAGCTTGACATGCCAGTGCACATGGGCATGTCGTACATCGTCTTGAAGCCCATTTGCATGGGCTTTCACATGCACTGTAGATGTTAGGGATCTTCGAAAGGAGAGAGATATTATAAGGGGTTATTGGCTTGGTCGACATGAGTCGGCGGCGGAAGTCAAGCCGGATAGAAAAGCGGCACTATATGCAGACGGTTGCAGCTGTGCACAGCATTGCAGACGTGCATGTTATGCATCGCCAGAAACCCCATGCAAAGACCTTTCAAATGAATCATAGACATTAGAAATCCAATGAGGGATAACGAAATTAGAACGAAAGTCTACTTCCGCTACCGGCGCCGTTGCGACGGAACGGACAATCGGCATTACCTACGGACATGCCTAGCATCTTTGCTCAACGTCGCACATGCACATGCCATACACCACCAGAAGCGAATTGAAATGCTCTTTCTAATGAATATAAGATACTGAAAGTCGCATCAGATATGTACACATGGTTAACCAAGAAATAACGCACTGATGGCGTTGGCGACGCACGGGACACGCGGCATGACACGCAGACGTATGTAGCTTGACATGCCAGTGCACATGGGCATGTCGTACATCGTCTTGATGCCCATTAGCATGGGCTTTCACATGCACTGTAGATGTTAGGGATCTTCGAAAGGAGAGAGATATTATAAGGGGTTATTGGCGGGGTCGACATGAGTCGGCGGCGGAAGTCAAGCCGGATAGAAAAGCGGCACTATATGCAGACGGTTGCAGCTGTGCACAGCATTGCAGACGTGCATGTTATGCATCGCCAGAAACCCCATGAAAAGACCTTTCAAATGAATCATAGATATTAGAAATCCAATGAGGGATAACGAAATTAGAACGAAAGTCTACTTCCGCTACCGGCGCCGTTGCGACGGAACGGACAATCGGCATTACCTACGGACATGCCTAGCATCTTTGCTCAACGTCGCACATGCACATGCCATACACCACCAGAAGCGAATTAAAATGCTCTTTCTAATGAATATAAGATACTGAAAGTCGCATCAGACATGTACACATGGTTAACCAAGAAATAACGCACTGATGGCGTTGGCGACGCACGGGACACGCGGCATGACACGCAGACGTATGTAGCTTGACATGCCAGTGCACATGGGCATGTCGTACATCGTCTTGAAGCCCATTAGCATGGGCTTTCACATGCACTGTAGATGTTAGGGATCTTCGAAAGGAGAGAGATATTATAAGGGGTTATTGGCGGGGTCGACATGAGTCGGCGGCGGAAGTCAAGCCGGATAGAAAAGCGGCACTATATGCAGACGGTTGCAGCTGTGCACAGCATTGCAGACGTGCATGTTTTGCATCGCCAGAAACCCCATGAAAAGACCTTTCAAATGAATCATAGATATTAGAAATCCAATGAGGGATAACGAAATTAGAACGAAAGTCTACTTCCGCTACCGGCGCCGTTGCGACGGAACGGACAAGCGGCATTACCTACGGACATGCCTAGCATCTTTGCTCAACGTCGCACATGCACATGCCATACACCACCAGAAGCGAATTGAAATGCTCTTTCTAATGAATATAAGATACTGAAAGTCGCATCAGACATGTACACATGGTTAACCAAGAAATAACGCACTGATGGTGTTGGCGACGCACGGGACACGCGGCATGACACGCAGACGTATGTAGCTTGACATGCCAGTGCACATGGGCATGTCGTACATCGTCTTGAAGCCCATTTGCATGGGCTTTCACATGCACTGTAGATGTTAGGGATCTTCGAAAGGAGAGAGATATTATAAGGGGTTATTGGCGGGGTCGACATGAGTCGGCGGCGGAAGTCAAGCCGGATAGAAAAGCGGCACTATATGCAGACGATTGCAGCTGTGCACAGCATTGCAGACGTGCATGTTATGCATCGCCAGAAACCCCATGCAAAGACCTTTCAAATGAATCATAGATATTAGAAATCCAATGAGGGATAACGAAATTAGAACGGAAGTCTACTTCCGCTACCGGCGCCGCTGCGACGGAACGGACAATCGGCATTACCTACGGACATGCCTAGCATCTTTGCTCAACGTCGCACATGCACATGCCATACACCACCAGAAGCGAATTGAAATGCTCTTTCTAATGAATATAAGATACTGAAAGTCGCATCAGACATGTACACATGGTTAACCAAGAAATAACGCACTGATGGCGTTGGCGACGCACGGGACACGCGGCATGACACGCAGACGTATGTAGCTTGACATGCCAGTGCACATGGGCATGTCGTACATCGTCTTGAAGCCCATTAGCATGGGCTTTCACATGCACTGTAGATGTTAGGGATCTTCGAAAGGAGAGAGATATTATAAGGGGTTATTGGCGGGGTCGACATGAGTCGGCGGCGGAAGTCAAGCCGGATAGAAAAGCGGCACTATATGCAGACGGTTGCAGCTGTGCACAGCATTGCAGACGTGCATGTTATGCATCGCCAGAAACTCCATGAAAAGACCTTTCAAATGAATCATAGATATTAGAAATCCAATGAGGGATAACGAAATTAGAACGAAAGTCTACTTCCGCTACCGGCGCCGTTGCGACGGAACGGACAATCGGCATTACCTACGGACATGCCTAGCATCTTTGCTCAACGTCGCACATGCACATGCCATACACCACCAGAAGCGAATTGAAATGCTCTTTCTAATGAATATAAGATACTGAAAGTCGCATCAGACATGTACACATGGTTAACCAAGAAATAACGCACTGATGGTGTTGGCGACGCACGGGACACGCGGCATGACACGCAGACGTATGTAGCTTGACATGCCAGTGCACATGGGCATGTCGTACATCGTCTTGAAGCCCATTTGCATGGGCTTTCACATGCACTGTAGATGTTAGGGATCTTCGAAAGGAGAGAGATATTATAAGGGGTTATTGGCGGGGTCGACATGAGTCGGCGGCGGAAGTCAAGCCGGATAGAAAAGCGGCACTATATGCAGACGGTTGCAGCTGTGCACAGCATTGCAGACGTGCATGTTATGCATCGCCAGAAACCCCATGAAAAGACCTTTCAAATGAATCATAGATATTAGAAATCCAATGAGGGATAACGAAATTAGAACGGAAGTCTACTTCCGCTACCGGCGCCGCTGCGACGGAACGGACAATCGGCATTACCTACGGACATGCCTAGCATCTTTGCTCAACGTCGCACATGCACATGCCATACACCACCAGAAGCGAATTGAAATGCTCTTTCTAATGAATATAAGATACTGAAAGTCGCATCAGACATGTACACATGGTTAACCAAGAAATAACGCACTGATGGCGTTGGCGACGCACGGGACACGCGGCATGACACGCAGACGTATGTAGCTTGACATGCCAGTGCACATGGGCATGTCGTACATCGTCTTGAAGCCCATTAGCATGGGCTTTCACATGCACTGTAGATGTTAGGGATCTTCGAAAGGAGAGAGATATTATAAGGGGTTATTGGCGGGGTCGACATGAGTCGGCGGCGGAAGTCAAGCCGGATAGAAAAGCGGCACTATATGCAGACGGTTGCAGCTGTGCACAGCATTGCAGACGTGCATGTTATGCATCGCCAGAAACCCCATGAAAAGACCTTTCAAATGAATCATAGATATTAGAAATCCAATGAGGGATAACGAAATTAGAACGGAAGTCTACTTCCGCTACCGGCACCGCTGCGACGGAACGGACAATCGGCATTACCTACGGACATGCCTAGCATCTTTGCTCAACGTCGCACATGCACATGCCATACACCACCAGAAGCGAATTGAAATGCTCTTTCTAATGAATATAAGATACTGAAAGTCGCATCAGACATGTACACATGGTTAACCAAGAAATAACGCACTGATGACGTTGACGACGCACGGGACACGCGGCATGACACGCAGACGTATGTAGCTTGACATGCCAGTGCACATGGGCATGTCGTACATCGTCTTGAAGCCCATTTGCATGGGCTTTCACATGCACTGTAGATGTTAGGGATCTTCGAAAGGAGAGAGATATTATAAGGGGTTATTGGCGGGGTCGACATGAGTCGGCGGCGGAAGTCAAGCCGGATAGAAAAGCGGCACTATATGCAGACGGTTGCAGCTGTGCACAGCATTGCAGACGTGCATGTTATGCATCGCCAGAAACCCCATGCAAAGACCTTTCAAATGAATCATAGACATTAGAAATCCAATGAGGGATAACGAAATTAGAACGAAAGTCTACTTCCGCTACCGGCGCCGTTGCGACGGAACGGACAAGCGGCATTACCTACGGACATGCCTAGCATCTTTGCTCAACGTCGCACATGCACATGCCATACACCACCAGAAGCGAATTGAAATGCTCTTTCTAATGAATATAAGATACTGAAAGTCGCATCAGACATGTACACATGGTTAACCAAGAAATAACGCACTGATGGTGTTGGCGACGCACGGGACACGCGGCATGACACGCAGACGTATGTAGCTTGACATGCCAGTGCACATGGGCATGTCGTACATCGTCTTGAAGCCCATTTGCATGGGCTTTCACATGCACTGTAGATGTTAGGGATCTTCGAAAGGAGAGAGATATTATAAGGGGTTATTGGCGGGGTCGACATGAGTCGGCGGCGGAAGTCAAGCCGGATAGAAAAGCGGCACTATATGCAGACGATTGCAGCTGTGCACAGCATTGCAGACGTGCATGTTATGCATCGCCAGAAACCCCATGCAAAGACCTTTCAAATGAATCATAGATATTAGAAATCCAATGAGGGATAACGAAATTAGAACGGAAGTCTACTTCCGCTACCGGCGCCGCTGCGACGGAACGGACAATCGGCATTACCTACGGACATGCCTAGCATCTTTGCTCAACGTCGCACATGCACATGCCATACACCACCAGAAGCGAATTGAAATGCTCTTTCTAATGAATATAAGATACTGAAAGTCGCATCAGACATGTACACATGGTTAACCAAGAAATAACGCACTGATGGCGTTGGCGACGCACGGGACACGCGGCATGACACGCAGACGTATGTAGCTTGACATGCCAGTGCACATGGGCATGTCGTACATCGTCTTGAAGCCCATTAGCATGGGCTTTCACATGCACTGTAGATGTTAGGGATCTTCGAAAGGAGAGAGATATTATAAGGGGTTATTGGCGGGGTCGACATGAGTCGGCGGCGGAAGTCAAGCCGGATAGAAAAGCGGCACTATATGCAGACGGTTGCAGCTGTGCACAGCATTGCAGACGTGCATGTTATGCATCGCCAGAAACTCCATGAAAAGACCTTTCAAATGAATCATAGATATTAGAAATCCAATGAGGGATAACGAAATTAGAACGAAAGTCTACTTCCGCTACCGGCGCCGTTGCGACGGAACGGACAATCGGCATTACCTACGGACATGCCTAGCATCTTTGCTCAACGTCGCACATGCACATGCCATACACCACCAGAAGCGAATTGAAATGCTCTTTCTAATGAATATAAGATACTGAAAGTCGCATCAGACATGTACACATGGTTAACCAAGAAATAACGCACTGATGGTGTTGGCGACGCACGGGACACGCGGCATGACACGCAGACGTATGTAGCTTGACATGCCAGTGCACATGGGCATGTCGTACATCGTCTTGAAGCCCATTTGCATGGGCTTTCACATGCACTGTAGATGTTAGGGATCTTCGAAAGGAGAGAGATATTATAAGGGGTTATTGGCGGGGTCGACATGAGTCGGCGGCGGAAGTCAAGCCGGATAGAAAAGCGGCACTATATGCAGACGGTTGCAGCTGTGCACAGCATTGCAGACGTGCATGTTATGCATCGCCAGAAACCCCATGAAAAGACCTTTCAAATGAATCATAGATATTAGAAATCCAATGAGGGATAACGAAATTAGAACGGAAGTCTACTTCCGCTACCGGCACCGCTGCGACGGAACGGACAATCGGCATTACCTACGGACATGCCTAGCATCTTTGCTCAACGTCGCACATGCACATGCCATACACCACCAGAAGCGAATTGAAATGCTCTTTCTAATGAATATAAGATACTGAAAGTCGCATCAGACATGTACACATGGTTAACCAAGAAATAACGCACTGATGTTGTTGGCGACGCACGGGACACGCGGCATGACACGCAGACGTATGTAGCTTGACATGCCAGTGCACATGGGCATGTCGTACATCGTCTTGAAGCCCATTTGCATGGGCTTTCACATGCACTGTAGATGTTAGGGATCTTCGAAAGGAGAGAGATATTATAAGGGGTTATTGGCGGGGTCGACATGAGTCGGCGGCGGAAGTCAAGCCGGATAGAAAAGCGGCACTATATGCAGACGGTTGCAGCTGTGCACAGCATTGCAGACGTGCATGTTATGCATCGCCAGAAACCCCATGAAAAGACCTTTCAAATGAATCATAGATATTAGAAATCCAATGAGGGATAACGAAATTAGAACGGAAGTCTACTTCCGCTACCGGCACCGCTGCGACGGAACGGACAATCGGCATTACCTACGGACATGCCTAGCATCTTTGCTCAACGTCGCACATGCACATGCCATACACCACCAGAAGCGAATTGAAATGCTCTTTCTAATGAATATAAGATACTGAAAGTCGCATCAGACATGTACACATGGTTAACCAAGAAATAACGCACTGATGACGTTGACGACGCACGGGACACGCGGCATGACACGCAGACGTATGTAGCTTGACATGCCAGTGCACATGGGCATGTCGTACATCGTCTTGAAGCCCATTTGCATGGGCTTTCACATGCACTGTAGATGTTAGGGATCTTCGAAAGGAGAGAGATATTATAAGGGGTTATTGGCGGGGTCGACATGAGTCGGCGGCGGAAGTCAAGCCGGATAGAAAAGCGGCACTATATGCAGACGGTTGCAGCTGTGCACAGCATTGCAGACGTGCATGTTATGCATCGCCAGAAACCCCATGCAAAGACCTTTCAAATGAATCATAGACATTAGAAATCCAATGAGGGATAACGAAATTAGAACGAAAGTCTACTTCCGCTACCGGCGCCGTTGCGACGGAACGGACAAGCGGCATTACCTACGGACATGCCTAGCATCTTTGCTCAACGTCGCACATGCACATGCCATACACCACCAGAAGCGAATTGAAATGCTCTTTCTAATGAATATAAGATACTGAAAGTCGCATCAGACATGTACACATGGTTAACCAAGAAATAACGCACTGATGGTGTTGGCGACGCACGGGACACGCGGCATGACACGCAGACGTATGTAGCTTGACATGCCAGTGCACATGGGCATGTCGTACATCGTCTTGAAGCCCATTTGCATGGGCTTTCACATGCACTGTAGATGTTAGGGATCTTCGAAAGGAGAGAGATATTATAAGGGGTTATTGGCGGGGTCGACATGAGTCGGCGGCGGAAGTCAAGCCGGATAGAAAAGCGGCACTATATGCAGACGATTGCAGCTGTGCACAGCATTGCAGACGTGCATGTTATGCATCGCCAGAAACCCCATGCAAAGACCTTTCAAATGAATCATAGATATTAGAAATCCAATGAGGGATAACGAAATTAGAACGGAAGTCTACTTCCGCTACCGGCGCCGCTGCGACGGAACGGACAATCGGCATTACCTACGGACATGCCTAGCATCTTTGCTCAACGTCGCACATGCACATGCCATACACCACCAGAAGCGAATTGAAATGCTCTTTCTAATGAATATAAGATACTGAAAGTCGCATCAGACATGTACACATGGTTAACCAAGAAATAACGCACTGATGGCGTTGGCGACGCACGGGACACGCGGCATGACACGCAGACGTATGTAGCTTGACATGCCAGTGCACATGGGCATGTCGTACATCGTCTTGAAGCCCATTAGCATGGGCTTTCACATGCACTGTAGATGTTAGGGATCTTCGAAAGGAGAGAGATATTATAAGGGGTTATTGGCGGGGTCGACATGAGTCGGCGGCGGAAGTCAAGCCGGATAGAAAAGCGGCACTATATGCAGACGGTTGCAGCTGTGCACAGCATTGCAGACGTGCATGTTATGCATCGCCAGAAACTCCATGAAAAGACCTTTCAAATGAATCATAGATATTAGAAATCCAATGAGGGATAACGAAATTAGAACGAAAGTCTACTTCCGCTACCGGCGCCGTTGCGACGGAACGGACAAGCGGCATTACCTACGGACATGCCTAGCATCTTTGCTCAACGTCGCACATGCACATGCCATACACCACCAGAAGCGAATTGAAATGCTCTTTCTAATGAATATAAGATACTGAAAGTCGCATCAGACATGTACACATGGTTAACCAAGAAATAACGCACTGATGGTGTTGGCGACGCACGGGACACGCGGCATGACACGCAGACGTATGTAGCTTGACATGCCAGTGCACATGGGCATGTCGTACATCGTCTTGAAGCCCATTTGCATGGGCTTTCACATGCACTGTAGATGTTAGGGATCTTCGAAAGGAGAGAGATATTATAAGGGGTTATTGGCGGGGTCGACATGAGTCGGCGGCGGAAGTCAAGCCGGATAGAAAAGCGGCACTATATGCAGACGGTTGCAGCTGTGCACAGCATTGCAGACGTGCATGTTATGCATCGCCAGAAACCCCATGAAAAGACCTTTCAAATGAATCATAGATATTAGAAATCCAATGAGGGATAACGAAATTAGAACGGAAGTCTACTTCCGCTACCGGCACCGCTGCGACGGAACGGACAATCGGCATTACCTACGGACATGCCTAGCATCTTTGCTCAACGTCGCACATGCACATGCCATACACCACCAGAAGCGAATTGAAATGCTCTTTCTAATGAATATAAGATACTGAAAGTCGCATCAGACATGTACACATGGTTAACCAAGAAATAACGCACTGATGTTGTTGGCGACGCACGGGACACGCGGCATGACACGCAGACGTATGTAGCTTGACATGCCAGTGCACATGGGCATGTCGTACATCGTCTTGAAGCCCATTTGCATGGGCTTTCACATGCACTGTAGATGTTAGGGATCTTCGAAAGGAGAGAGATATTATAAGGGGTTATTGGCGGGGTCGACATGAGTCGGCGGCGGAAGTCAAGCCGGATAGAAAAGCGGCACTATATGCAGACGGTTGCAGCTGTGCACAGCATTGCAGACGTGCATGTTATGCATCGCCAGAAACCCCATGCAAAGACCTTTCAAATGAATCATAGACATTAGAAATCCAATGAGGGATAACGAAATTAGAACGAAAGTCTACTTCCGCTACCGGCGCCGTTGCGACGGAACGGACAAGCGGCATTACCTACGGACATGCCTAGCATCTTTGCTCAACGTCGCACATGCACATGCCATACACCACCAGAAGCGAATTGAAATGCTCTTTCTAATGAATATAAGATACTGAAAGTCGCATCAGACATGTACACATGGTTAACCAAGAAATAACGCACTGATGGCGTTGGCGACGCACGGGACACGCGGCATGACACGCAGACGTATGTAGCTTGACATGCCAGTGCACATGGGCATGTCGTACATCGTCTTGAAGCCCATTTGCATGGGCTTTCACATGCACTGTAGATGTTAGGGATCTTCGAAAGGAGAGAGATATTATAAGGGGTTATTGGCTTGGTCGACATGAGTCGGCGGCGGAAGTCAAGCCGGATAGAAAAGCGGCACTATATGCAGACGGTTGCAGCTGTGCACAGCATTGCAGACGTGCATGTTATGCATCGCCAGAAACCCCATGCAAAGACCTTTCAAATGAATCATAGACATTAGAAATCCAATGAGGGATAACGAAATTAGAACGAAAGTCTACTTCCGCTACCGGCGCCGTTGCGACGGAACGGACAATCGGCATTACCTACGGACATGCCTAGCATCTTTGCTCAACGTCGCACATGCACATGCCATACACCACCAGAAGCGAATTGAAATGCTCTTTCTAATGAATATAAGATACTGAAAGTCGCATCAGATATGTACACATGGTTAACCAAGAAATAACGCACTGATGGCGTTGGCGACGCACGGGACACGCGGCATGACACGCAGACGTATGTAGCTTGACATGCCAGTGCACATGGGCATGTCGTACATCGTCTTGATGCCCATTAGCATGGGCTTTCACATGCACTGTAGATGTTAGGGATCTTCGAAAGGAGAGAGATATTATAAGGGGTTATTGGCGGGGTCGACATGAGTCGGCGGCGGAAGTCAAGCCGGATAGAAAAGCGGCACTATATGCAGACGGTTGCAGCTGTGCACAGCATTGCAGACGTGCATGTTATGCATCGCCAGAAACCCCATGAAAAGACCTTTCAAATGAATCATAGATATTAGAAATCCAATGAGGGATAACGAAATTAGAACGAAAGTCTACTTCCGCTACCGGCGCCGTTGCGACGGAACGGACAATCGGCATTACCTACGGACATGCCTAGCATCTTTGCTCAACGTCGCACATGCACATGCCATACACCACCAGAAGCGAATTAAAATGCTCTTTCTAATGAATATAAGATACTGAAAGTCGCATCAGACATGTACACATGGTTAACCAAGAAATAACGCACTGATGGCGTTGGCGACGCACGGGACACGCGGCATGACACGCAGACGTATGTAGCTTGACATGCCAGTGCACATGGGCATGTCGTACATCGTCTTGAAGCCCATTAGCATGGGCTTTCACATGCACTGTAGATGTTAGGGATCTTCGAAAGGAGAGAGATATTATAAGGGGTTATTGGCGGGGTCGACATGAGTCGGCGGCGGAAGTCAAGCCGGATAGAAAAGCGGCACTATATGCAGACGGTTGCAGCTGTGCACAGCATTGCAGACGTGCATGTTTTGCATCGCCAGAAACCCCATGAAAAGACCTTTCAAATGAATCATAGATATTAGAAATCCAATGAGGGATAACGAAATTAGAACGAAAGTCTACTTCCGCTACCGGCGCCGTTGCGACGGAACGGACAAGCGGCATTACCTACGGACATGCCTAGCATCTTTGCTCAACGTCGCACATGCACATGCCATACACCACCAGAAGCGAATTGAAATGCTCTTTCTAATGAATATAAGATACTGAAAGTCGCATCAGACATGTACACATGGTTAACCAAGAAATAACGCACTGATGGTGTTGGCGACGCACGGGACACGCGGCATGACACGCAGACGTATGTAGCTTGACATGCCAGTGCACATGGGCATGTCGTACATCGTCTTGAAGCCCATTTGCATGGGCTTTCACATGCACTGTAGATGTTAGGGATCTTCGAAAGGAGAGAGATATTATAAGGGGTTATTGGCGGGGTCGACATGAGTCGGCGGCGGAAGTCAAGCCGGATAGAAAAGCGGCACTATATGCAGACGATTGCAGCTGTGCACAGCATTGCAGACGTGCATGTTATGCATCGCCAGAAACCCCATGCAAAGACCTTTCAAATGAATCATAGATATTAGAAATCCAATGAGGGATAACGAAATTAGAACGGAAGTCTACTTCCGCTACCGGCGCCGCTGCGACGGAACGGACAATCGGCATTACCTACGGACATGCCTAGCATCTTTGCTCAACGTCGCACATGCACATGCCATACACCACCAGAAGCGAATTGAAATGCTCTTTCTAATGAATATAAGATACTGAAAGTCGCATCAGACATGTACACATGGTTAACCAAGAAATAACGCACTGATGGCGTTGGCGACGCACGGGACACGCGGCATGACACGCAGACGTATGTAGCTTGACATGCCAGTGCACATGGGCATGTCGTACATCGTCTTGAAGCCCATTAGCATGGGCTTTCACATGCACTGTAGATGTTAGGGATCTTCGAAAGGAGAGAGATATTATAAGGGGTTATTGGCGGGGTCGACATGAGTCGGCGGCGGAAGTCAAGCCGGATAGAAAAGCGGCACTATATGCAGACGGTTGCAGCTGTGCACAGCATTGCAGACGTGCATGTTATGCATCGCCAGAAACTCCATGAAAAGACCTTTCAAATGAATCATAGATATTAGAAATCCAATGAGGGATAACGAAATTAGAACGAAAGTCTACTTCCGCTACCGGCGCCGTTGCGACGGAACGGACAATCGGCATTACCTACGGACATGCCTAGCATCTTTGCTCAACGTCGCACATGCACATGCCATACACCACCAGAAGCGAATTGAAATGCTCTTTCTAATGAATATAAGATACTGAAAGTCGCATCAGACATGTACACATGGTTAACCAAGAAATAACGCACTGATGGTGTTGGCGACGCACGGGACACGCGGCATGACACGCAGACGTATGTAGCTTGACATGCCAGTGCACATGGGCATGTCGTACATCGTCTTGAAGCCCATTTGCATGGGCTTTCACATGCACTGTAGATGTTAGGGATCTTCGAAAGGAGAGAGATATTATAAGGGGTTATTGGCGGGGTCGACATGAGTCGGCGGCGGAAGTCAAGCCGGATAGAAAAGCGGCACTATATGCAGACGGTTGCAGCTGTGCACAGCATTGCAGACGTGCATGTTATGCATCGCCAGAAACCCCATGAAAAGACCTTTCAAATGAATCATAGATATTAGAAATCCAATGAGGGATAACGAAATTAGAACGGAAGTCTACTTCCGCTACCGGCGCCGCTGCGACGGAACGGACAATCGGCATTACCTACGGACATGCCTAGCATCTTTGCTCAACGTCGCACATGCACATGCCATACACCACCAGAAGCGAATTGAAATGCTCTTTCTAATGAATATAAGATACTGAAAGTCGCATCAGACATGTACACATGGTTAACCAAGAAATAACGCACTGATGGCGTTGGCGACGCACGGGACACGCGGCATGACACGCAGACGTATGTAGCTTGACATGCCAGTGCACATGGGCATGTCGTACATCGTCTTGAAGCCCATTAGCATGGGCTTTCACATGCACTGTAGATGTTAGGGATCTTCGAAAGGAGAGAGATATTATAAGGGGTTATTGGCGGGGTCGACATGAGTCGGCGGCGGAAGTCAAGCCGGATAGAAAAGCGGCACTATATGCAGACGGTTGCAGCTGTGCACAGCATTGCAGACGTGCATGTTATGCATCGCCAGAAACCCCATGAAAAGACCTTTCAAATGAATCATAGATATTAGAAATCCAATGAGGGATAACGAAATTAGAACGGAAGTCTACTTCCGCTACCGGCACCGCTGCGACGGAACGGACAATCGGCATTACCTACGGACATGCCTAGCATCTTTGCTCAACGTCGCACATGCACATGCCATACACCACCAGAAGCGAATTGAAATGCTCTTTCTAATGAATATAAGATACTGAAAGTCGCATCAGACATGTACACATGGTTAACCAAGAAATAACGCACTGATGACGTTGACGACGCACGGGACACGCGGCATGACACGCAGACGTATGTAGCTTGACATGCCAGTGCACATGGGCATGTCGTACATCGTCTTGAAGCCCATTAGCATGGGCTTTGGCATGCACTGTAGATGTTAGGGATCTTCGAAAGGAGAGAGATATTATAAGGGGTTATTGGCGGGGTCGACATGAGTCGGCGGCGGAAGTCAAGCCGGATAGAAAAGCGGCACTATATGCAGACGGTTGCAGCTGTGCACAGCATTGCAGACGTGCATGTTATGCATCGCCAGAAACTCCATGAAAAGACCTTTCAAATGAATCATAGATATTAGAAATCCAATGAGGGATAACGAAATTAGAACGAAAGTCTACTTCCGCTACCGGCGCCGTTGCGACGGAACGGACAATCGGCATTACCTACGGACATGCCTAGCATCTTTGCTCAACGTCGCACATGCACATGCCATACACCACCAGAAGCGAATTGAAATGCTCTTTCTAATGAATATAAGATACTGAAAGTCGCATCAGACATGTACACATGGTTAACCAAGAAATAACGCACTGATGGTGTTGGCGACGCACGGGACACGCGGCATGACACGCAGACGTATGTAGCTTGACATGCCAGTGCACATGGGCATGTCGTACATCGTCTTGAAGCCCATTTGCATGGGCTTTCACATGCACTGTAGATGTTAGGGATCTTCGAAAGGAGAGAGATATTATAAGGGGTTATTGGCGGGGTCGACATGAGTCGGCGGCGGAAGTCAAGCCGGATAGAAAAGCGGCACTATATGCAGACGGTTGCAGCTGTGCACAGCATTGCAGACGTGCATGTTATGCATCGCCAGAAACCCCATGAAAAGACCTTTCAAATGAATCATAGATATTAGAAATCCAATGAGGGATAACGAAATTAGAACGGAAGTCTACTTCCGCTACCGGCGCCGCTGCGACGGAACGGACAATCGGCATTACCTACGGACATGCCTAGCATCTTTGCTCAACGTCGCACATGCACATGCCATACACCACCAGAAGCGAATTGAAATGCTCTTTCTAATGAATATAAGATACTGAAAGTCGCATCAGACATGTACACATGGTTAACCAAGAAATAACGCACTGATGGCGTTGGCGACGCACGGGACACGCGGCATGACACGCAGACGTATGTAGCTTGACATGCCAGTGCACATGGGCATGTCGTACATCGTCTTGAAGCCCATTAGCATGGGCTTTCACATGCACTGTAGATGTTAGGGATCTTCGAAAGGAGAGAGATATTATAAGGGGTTATTGGCGGGGTCGACATGAGTCGGCGGCGGAAGTCAAGCCGGATAGAAAAGCGGCACTATATGCAGACGGTTGCAGCTGTGCACAGCATTGCAGACGTGCATGTTATGCATCGCCAGAAACCCCATGAAAAGACCTTTCAAATGAATCATAGATATTAGAAATCCAATGAGGGATAACGAAATTAGAACGGAAGTCTACTTCCGCTACCGGCACCGCTGCGACGGAACGGACAATCGGCATTACCTACGGACATGCCTAGCATCTTTGCTCAACGTCGCACATGCACATGCCATACACCACCAGAAGCGAATTGAAATGCTCTTTCTAATGAATATAAGATACTGAAAGTCGCATCAGACATGTACACATGGTTAACCAAGAAATAACGCACTGATGACGTTGACGACGCACGGGACACGCGGCATGACACGCAGACGTATGTAGCTTGACATGCCAGTGCACATGGGCATGTCGTACATCGTCTTGAAGCCCATTAGCATGGGCTTTGGCATGCACTGTAGATGTTAGGGATCTTCGAAAGGAGAGAGATATTATAAGGGGTTATTGGCGGGGTCGACATGAGTGCACATGGGCATGTCGTACATCGTCTTGAAGCCCATTAGCATGGGCTTTCACATGCACTGTAGATGTTAGGGATCTTCGAAAGGAGAGAGATATTATAAGGGGTTATTGGCGGGGTCGACATGAGTCGGCGGCGGAAGTCAAGCCGGATAGAAAAGCGGCACTATATGCAGACGGTTGCAGCTGTGCACAGCATTGCAGACGTGCATGTTATGCATCGCCAGAAACCCCATGCAAAGACCTTTCAAATGAATCATAGACATTAGAAATCCAATGAGGGATAACGAAATTAGAACGAAAGTCTACTTCCGCTACCGGCGCCGTTGCGACGGAACGGACAAGCGGCATTACCTACGGACATGCCTAGCATCTTTGCTCAACGTCGCACATGCACATGCCATACACCACCAGAAGCGAATTGAAATGCTCTTTCTAATGAATATAAGATACTGAAAGTCGCATCAGACATGTACACATGGTTAACCAAGAAATAACGCACTGATGGTGTTGGCGACGCACGGGACACGCGGCATGACACGCAGACGTATGTAGCTTGACATGCCAGTGCACATGGGCATGTCGTACATCGTCTTGAAGCCCATTTGCATGGGCTTTCACATGCACTGTAGATGTTAGGGATCTTCGAAAGGAGAGAGATATTATAAGGGGTTATTGGCGGGGTCGACATGAGTCGGCGGCGGAAGTCAAGCCGGATAGAAAAGCGGCACTATATGCAGACGATTGCAGCTGTGCACAGCATTGCAGACGTGCATGTTATGCATCGCCAGAAACCCCATGCAAAGACCTTTCAAATGAATCATAGATATTAGAAATCCAATGAGGGATAACGAAATTAGAACGGAAGTCTACTTCCGCTACCGGCGCCGCTGCGACGGAACGGACAATCGGCATTACCTACGGACATGCCTAGCATCTTTGCTCAACGTCGCACATGCACATGCCATACACCACCAGAAGCGAATTGAAATGCTCTTTCTAATGAATATAAGATACTGAAAGTCGCATCAGACATGTACACATGGTTAACCAAGAAATAACGCACTGATGGCGTTGGCGACGCACGGGACACGCGGCATGACACGCAGACGTATGTAGCTTGACATGCCAGTGCACATGGGCATGTCGTACATCGTCTTGAAGCCCATTAGCATGGGCTTTCACATGCACTGTAGATGTTAGGGATCTTCGAAAGGAGAGAGATATTATAAGGGGTTATTGGCGGGGTCGACATGAGTCGGCGGCGGAAGTCAAGCCGGATAGAAAAGCGGCACTATATGCAGACGGTTGCAGCTGTGCACAGCATTGCAGACGTGCATGTTATGCATCGCCAGAAACTCCATGAAAAGACCTTTCAAATGAATCATAGATATTAGAAATCCAATGAGGGATAACGAAATTAGAACGAAAGTCTACTTCCGCTACCGGCGCCGTTGCGACGGAACGGACAAGCGGCATTACCTACGGACATGCCTAGCATCTTTGCTCAACGTCGCACATGCACATGCCATACACCACCAGAAGCGAATTGAAATGCTCTTTCTAATGAATATAAGATACTGAAAGTCGCATCAGACATGTACACATGGTTAACCAAGAAATAACGCACTGATGGTGTTGGCGACGCACGGGACACGCGGCATGACACGCAGACGTATGTAGCTTGACATGCCAGTGCACATGGGCATGTCGTACATCGTCTTGAAGCCCATTTGCATGGGCTTTCACATGCACTGTAGATGTTAGGGATCTTCGAAAGGAGAGAGATATTATAAGGGGTTATTGGCGGGGTCGACATGAGTCGGCGGCGGAAGTCAAGCCGGATAGAAAAGCGGCACTATATGCAGACGGTTGCAGCTGTGCACAGCATTGCAGACGTGCATGTTATGCATCGCCAGAAACCCCATGAAAAGACCTTTCAAATGAATCATAGATATTAGAAATCCAATGAGGGATAACGAAATTAGAACGGAAGTCTACTTCCGCTACCGGCACCGCTGCGACGGAACGGACAATCGGCATTACCTACGGACATGCCTAGCATCTTTGCTCAACGTCGCACATGCACATGCCATACACCACCAGAAGCGAATTGAAATGCTCTTTCTAATGAATATAAGATACTGAAAGTCGCATCAGACATGTACACATGGTTAACCAAGAAATAACGCACTGATGTTGTTGGCGACGCACGGGACACGCGGCATGACACGCAGACGTATGTAGCTTGACATGCCAGTGCACATGGGCATGTCGTACATCGTCTTGAAGCCCATTTGCATGGGCTTTCACATGCACTGTAGATGTTAGGGATCTTCGAAAGGAGAGAGATATTATAAGGGGTTATTGGCGGGGTCGACATGAGTCGGCGGCGGAAGTCAAGCCGGATAGAAAAGCGGCACTATATGCAGACGGTTGCAGCTGTGCACAGCATTGCAGACGTGCATGTTATGCATCGCCAGAAACCCCATGCAAAGACCTTTCAAATGAATCATAGACATTAGAAATCCAATGAGGGATAACGAAATTAGAACGAAAGTCTACTTCCGCTACCGGCGCCGTTGCGACGGAACGGACAAGCGGCATTACCTACGGACATGCCTAGCATCTTTGCTCAACGTCGCACATGCACATGCCATACACCACCAGAAGCGAATTGAAATGCTCTTTCTAATGAATATAAGATACTGAAAGTCGCATCAGACATGTACACATGGTTAACCAAGAAATAACGCACTGATGGCGTTGGCGACGCACGGGACACGCGGCATGACACGCAGACGTATGTAGCTTGACATGCCAGTGCACATGGGCATGTCGTACATCGTCTTGAAGCCCATTTGCATGGGCTTTCACATGCACTGTAGATGTTAGGGATCTTCGAAAGGAGAGAGATATTATAAGGGGTTATTGGCTTGGTCGACATGAGTCGGCGGCGGAAGTCAAGCCGGATAGAAAAGCGGCACTATATGCAGACGGTTGCAGCTGTGCACAGCATTGCAGACGTGCATGTTATGCATCGCCAGAAACCCCATGCAAAGACCTTTCAAATGAATCATAGACATTAGAAATCCAATGAGGGATAACGAAATTAGAACGAAAGTCTACTTCCGCTACCGGCGCCGTTGCGACGGAACGGACAATCGGCATTACCTACGGACATGCCTAGCATCTTTGCTCAACGTCGCACATGCACATGCCATACACCACCAGAAGCGAATTGAAATGCTCTTTCTAATGAATATAAGATACTGAAAGTCGCATCAGATATGTACACATGGTTAACCAAGAAATAACGCACTGATGGCGTTGGCGACGCACGGGACACGCGGCATGACACGCAGACGTATGTAGCTTGACATGCCAGTGCACATGGGCATGTCGTACATCGTCTTGATGCCCATTAGCATGGGCTTTCACATGCACTGTAGATGTTAGGGATCTTCGAAAGGAGAGAGATATTATAAGGGGTTATTGGCGGGGTCGACATGAGTCGGCGGCGGAAGTCAAGCCGGATAGAAAAGCGGCACTATATGCAGACGGTTGCAGCTGTGCACAGCATTGCAGACGTGCATGTTATGCATCGCCAGAAACCCCATGAAAAGACCTTTCAAATGAATCATAGATATTAGAAATCCAATGAGGGATAACGAAATTAGAACGAAAGTCTACTTCCGCTACCGGCGCCGTTGCGACGGAACGGACAATCGGCATTACCTACGGACATGCCTAGCATCTTTGCTCAACGTCGCACATGCACATGCCATACACCACCAGAAGCGAATTAAAATGCTCTTTCTAATGAATATAAGATACTGAAAGTCGCATCAGACATGTACACATGGTTAACCAAGAAATAACGCACTGATGGCGTTGGCGACGCACGGGACACGCGGCATGACACGCAGACGTATGTAGCTTGACATGCCAGTGCACATGGGCATGTCGTACATCGTCTTGAAGCCCATTAGCATGGGCTTTCACATGCACTGTAGATGTTAGGGATCTTCAAAAGGAGAGAGATATTATAAGGGGTTATTGGCGGGGTCGACATGAGTCGGCGGCGGAAGTCAAGCCGGATAGAAAAGCGGCACTATATGCAGACGGTTGCAGCTGTGCACAGCATTGCAGACGTGCATGTTTTGCATCGCCAGAAACCCCATGAAAAGACCTTTCAAATGAATCATAGATATTAGAAATCCAATGAGGGATAACGAAATTAGAACGAAAGTCTACTTCCGCTACCGGCGCCGTTGCGACGGAACGGACAAGCGGCATTACCTACGGACATGCCTAGCATCTTTGCTCAACGTCGCACATGCACATGCCATACACCACCAGAAGCGAATTGAAATGCTCTTTCTAATGAATATAAGATACTGAAAGTCGCATCAGACATGTACACATGGTTAACCAAGAAATAACGCACTGATGGTGTTGGCGACGCACGGGACACGCGGCATGACACGCAGACGTATGTAGCTTGACATGCCAGTGCACATGGGCATGTCGTACATCGTCTTGAAGCCCATTTGCATGGGCTTTCACATGCACTGTAGATGTTAGGGATCTTCGAAAGGAGAGAGATATTATAAGGGGTTATTGGCGGGGTCGACATGAGTCGGCGGCGGAAGTCAAGCCGGATAGAAAAGCGGCACTATATGCAGACGATTGCAGCTGTGCACAGCATTGCAGACGTGCATGTTATGCATCGCCAGAAACCCCATGCAAAGACCTTTCAAATGAATCATAGATATTAGAAATCCAATGAGGGATAACGAAATTAGAACGGAAGTCTACTTCCGCTACCGGCGCCGCTGCGACGGAACGGACAATCGGCATTACCTACGGACATGCCTAGCATCTTTGCTCAACGTCGCACATGCACATGCCATACACCACCAGAAGCGAATTGAAATGCTCTTTCTAATGAATATAAGATACTGAAAGTCGCATCAGACATGTACACATGGTTAACCAAGAAATAACGCACTGATGGCGTTGGCGACGCACGGGACACGCGGCATGACACGCAGACGTATGTAGCTTGACATGCCAGTGCACATGGGCATGTCGTACATCGTCTTGAAGCCCATTAGCATGGGCTTTCACATGCACTGTAGATGTTAGGGATCTTCGAAAGGAGAGAGATATTATAAGGGGTTATTGGCGGGGTCGACATGAGTCGGCGGCGGAAGTCAAGCCGGATAGAAAAGCGGCACTATATGCAGACGGTTGCAGCTGTGCACAGCATTGCAGACGTGCATGTTATGCATCGCCAGAAACTCCATGAAAAGACCTTTCAAATGAATCATAGATATTAGAAATCCAATGAGGGATAACGAAATTAGAACGAAAGTCTACTTCCGCTACCGGCGCCGTTGCGACGGAACGGACAATCGGCATTACCTACGGACATGCCTAGCATCTTTGCTCAACGTCGCACATGCACATGCCATACACCACCAGAAGCGAATTGAAATGCTCTTTCTAATGAATATAAGATACTGAAAGTCGCATCAGACATGTACACATGGTTAACCAAGAAATAACGCACTGATGGTGTTGGCGACGCACGGGACACGCGGCATGACACGCAGACGTATGTAGCTTGACATGCCAGTGCACATGGGCATGTCGTACATCGTCTTGAAGCCCATTTGCATGGGCTTTCACATGCACTGTAGATGTTAGGGATCTTCGAAAGGAGAGAGATATTATAAGGGGTTATTGGCGGGGTCGACATGAGTCGGCGGCGGAAGTCAAGCCGGATAGAAAAGCGGCACTATATGCAGACGGTTGCAGCTGTGCACAGCATTGCAGACGTGCATGTTATGCATCGCCAGAAACCCCATGAAAAGACCTTTCAAATGAATCATAGATATTAGAAATCCAATGAGGGATAACGAAATTAGAACGGAAGTCTACTTCCGCTACCGGCGCCGCTGCGACGGAACGGACAATCGGCATTACCTACGGACATGCCTAGCATCTTTGCTCAACGTCGCACATGCACATGCCATACACCACCAGAAGCGAATTGAAATGCTCTTTCTAATGAATATAAGATACTGAAAGTCGCATCAGACATGTACACATGGTTAACCAAGAAATAACGCACTGATGGCGTTGGCGACGCACGGGACACGCGGCATGACACGCAGACGTATGTAGCTTGACATGCCAGTGCACATGGGCATGTCGTACATCGTCTTGAAGCCCATTAGCATGGGCTTTCACATGCACTGTAGATGTTAGGGATCTTCGAAAGGAGAGAGATATTATAAGGGGTTATTGGCGGGGTCGACATGAGTCGGCGGCGGAAGTCAAGCCGGATAGAAAAGCGGCACTATATGCAGACGGTTGCAGCTGTGCACAGCATTGCAGACGTGCATGTTATGCATCGCCAGAAACCCCATGAAAAGACCTTTCAAATGAATCATAGATATTAGAAATCCAATGAGGGATAACGAAATTAGAACGGAAGTCTACTTCCGCTACCGGCACCGCTGCGACGGAACGGACAATCGGCATTACCTACGGACATGCCTAGCATCTTTGCTCAACGTCGCACATGCACATGCCATACACCACCAGAAGCGAATTGAAATGCTCTTTCTAATGAATATAAGATACTGAAAGTCGCATCAGACATGTACACATGGTTAACCAAGAAATAACGCACTGATGACGTTGACGACGCACGGGACACGCGGCATGACACGCAGACGTATGTAGCTTGACATGCCAGTGCACATGGGCATGTCGTACATCGTCTTGAAGCCCATTAGCATGGGCTTTGGCATGCACTGTAGATGTTAGGGATCTTCGAAAGGAGAGAGATATTATAAGGGGTTATTGGCGGGGTCGACATGAGTCGGCGGCGGAAGTCAAGCCGGATAGAAAAGCGGCACTATATGCAGACGGTTGCAGCTGTGCACAGCATTGCAGACGTGCATGTTATGCATCGCCAGAAACTCCATGAAAAGACCTTTCAAATGAATCATAGATATTAGAAATCCAATGAGGGATAACGAAATTAGAACGAAAGTCTACTTCCGCTACCGGCGCCGTTGCGACGGAACGGACAATCGGCATTACCTACGGACATGCCTAGCATCTTTGCTCAACGTCGCACATGCACATGCCATACACCACCAGAAGCGAATTGAAATGCTCTTTCTAATGAATATAAGATACTGAAAGTCGCATCAGACATGTACACATGGTTAACCAAGAAATAACGCACTGATGGTGTTGGCGACGCACGGGACACGCGGCATGACACGCAGACGTATGTAGCTTGACATGCCAGTGCACATGGGCATGTCGTACATCGTCTTGAAGCCCATTTGCATGGGCTTTCACATGCACTGTAGATGTTAGGGATCTTCGAAAGGAGAGAGATATTATAAGGGGTTATTGGCGGGGTCGACATGAGTCGGCGGCGGAAGTCAAGCCGGATAGAAAAGCGGCACTATATGCAGACGGTTGCAGCTGTGCACAGCATTGCAGACGTGCATGTTATGCATCGCCAGAAACCCCATGAAAAGACCTTTCAAATGAATCATAGATATTAGAAATCCAATGAGGGATAACGAAATTAGAACGGAAGTCTACTTCCGCTACCGGCGCCGCTGCGACGGAACGGACAATCGGCATTACCTACGGACATGCCTAGCATCTTTGCTCAACGTCGCACATGCACATGCCATACACCACCAGAAGCGAATTGAAATGCTCTTTCTAATGAATATAAGATACTGAAAGTCGCATCAGACATGTACACATGGTTAACCAAGAAATAACGCACTGATGGCGTTGGCGACGCACGGGACACGCGGCATGACACGCAGACGTATGTAGCTTGACATGCCAGTGCACATGGGCATGTCGTACATCGTCTTGAAGCCCATTAGCATGGGCTTTCACATGCACTGTAGATGTTAGGGATCTTCGAAAGGAGAGAGATATTATAAGGGGTTATTGGCGGGGTCGACATGAGTCGGCGGCGGAAGTCAAGCCGGATAGAAAAGCGGCACTATATGCAGACGGTTGCAGCTGTGCACAGCATTGCAGACGTGCATGTTATGCATCGCCAGAAACCCCATGAAAAGACCTTTCAAATGAATCATAGATATTAGAAATCCAATGAGGGATAACGAAATTAGAACGGAAGTCTACTTCCGCTACCGGCACCGCTGCGACGGAACGGACAATCGGCATTACCTACGGACATGCCTAGCATCTTTGCTCAACGTCGCACATGCACATGCCATACACCACCAGAAGCGAATTGAAATGCTCTTTCTAATGAATATAAGATACTGAAAGTCGCATCAGACATGTACACATGGTTAACCAAGAAATAACGCACTGATGACGTTGACGACGCACGGGACACGCGGCATGACACGCAGACGTATGTAGCTTGACATGCCAGTGCACATGGGCATGTCGTACATCGTCTTGAAGCCCATTAGCATGGGCTTTGGCATGCACTGTAGATGTTAGGGATCTTCGAAAGGAGAGAGATATTATAAGGGGTTATTGGCGGGGTCGACATGAGTGCACATGGGCATGTCGTACATCGTCTTGAAGCCCATTAGCATGGGCTTTCACATGCACTGTAGATGTTAGGGATCTTCGAAAGGAGAGAGATATTATAAGGGGTTATTGGCGGGGTCGACATGAGTCGGCGGCGGAAGTCAAGCCGGATAGAAAAGCGGCACTATATGCAGACTGTTGCAGCTGTGCACAACATTGCAGACGTGCATGTTATGCATCGCCAGAAACCCCATGAAAAGACCTTTCAAATGAATCATAGATATTAGAAATCCAATGAGGGATAACGAAATTAGAACGAAAGTCTACTTCCGCTACCGGCGCCGTTGCGACGGAACGGACAATCGGCATTACCTACGGACATGCCTAGCATCTTTGCTCAACGTCGCACATGCACATGCCATACACCACCAGAAGCGAATTGAAATGCTCTTTCTAATGAATATAAGATACTGAAAGTCGCATCAGACATGTACACATGGTTAACCAAGAAATAACGCACTGATGTTGTTGGCGACGCACGGGACACGCGGCATGACACGCAGACGTATGTAGCTTGACATGCCAGTGCACATGGGCATGTCGTACATCGTCTTGAAGCCCATTTGCATGGGCTTTCACATGCACTGTAGATGTTAGGGATCTTCGAAAGGAGAGAGATATTATAAGGGGTTATTGGCGGGGTCGACATGAGTCGGCGGCGGAAGTCAAGCCGGATAGAAAAGCGGCACTATATGCAGACGGTTGCAGCTGTGCACAGCATTGCAGACGTGCATGTTATGCATCGCCAGAAACCCCATGAAAAGACCTTTCAAATGAATCATAGGTATTAGAAATCCAATGAGGGATAACGAAATTAGAACGAAAGTCTACTTCCGCTACCGGCGCCGTTGCGACGGAACGGACAAGCGGCATTACCTACGGACATGCCTAGCATCTTTGCTCAACGTCGCACATGCACATGCCATACACCACCAGAAGCGAATTGAAATGCTCTTTCTAATGAATATAAGATACTGAAAGTCGCATCAGACATGTACACATGGTTAACCAAGAAATAACGCACTGATGGCGTTGGCGACGCACGGGACACGCGGCATGACACGCAGACGTATGTAGCTTGACATGCCAGTGCACATGGGCATGTCGTACATCGTCTTGAAGCCCATTTGCATGGGCTTTCACATGCACTGTAGATGTTAGGGATCTTCGAAAGGAGAGAGATATTATAAGGGGTTATTGGCTTGGTCGACATGAGTCGGCGGCGGAAGTCAAGCCGGATAGAAAAGCGGCACTATATGCAGACGGTTGCAGCTGTGCACAGCATTGCAGACGTGCATGTTATGCATCGCCAGAAACCCCATGAAAAGACCTTTCAAATGAATCATAGATATTAGAAATCCAATGAGGGATAACGAAATTAGAACGAAAGTCTACTTCCGCTACCGGCGCCGTTGCGACGGAACGGACAATCGGCATTACCTACGGACATGCCTAGCATCTTTGCTCAACGTCGCACATGCACATGCCATACACCACCAGAAGCGAATTGAAATGCTCTTTCTAATGAATATAAGATACTGAAAGTCGCATCAGACATGTACACATGGTTAACCAAGAAATAACGCACTGATGTTGTTGGCGACGCACGGGACACGCGGCATGACACGCAGACGTATGTAGCTTGACATGCCAGTGCACATGGGCATGTCGTACATCGTCTTGAAGCCCATTTGCATGGGCTTTCACATGCACTGTAGATGTTAGGGATCTTCGAAAGGAGAGAGATATTATAAGGGGTTATTGGCGGGGTCGACATGAGTCGGCGGCGGAAGTCAAGCCGGATAGAAAAGCGGCACTATATGCAGACGGTTGCAGCTGTGCACAGCATTGCAGACGTGCATGTTATGCATCGCCAGAAACCCCATGAAAAGACCTTTCAAATGAATCATAGGTATTAGAAATCCAATGAGGGATAACGAAATTAGAACGAAAGTCTACTTCCGCTACCGGCGCCGTTGCGACGGAACGGACAAGCGGCATTACCTACGGACATGCCTAGCATCTTTGCTCAACGTCGCACATGCACATGCCATACACCACCAGAAGCGAATTGAAATGCTCTTTCTAATGAATATAAGATACTGAAAGTCGCATCAGACATGTACACATGGTTAACCAAGAAATAACGCACTGATGGCGTTGGCGACGCACGGGACACGCGGCATGACACGCAGACGTATGTAGCTTGACATGCCAGTGCACATGGGCATGTCGTACATCGTCTTGAAGCCCATTTGCATGGGCTTTCACATGCACTGTAGATGTTAGGGATCTTCGAAAGGAGAGAGATATTATAAGGGGTTATTGGCGGGGTCGACATGAGTCGGCGGCGGAAGTCAAGCCAGATAGAAAAGCGGCACTATATGCAGACGGTTGCAGCTGTGCACAGCATTGCAGACGTGCATGTTATGCATCGCCAGAAACCCCATGCAAAGACCTTTCAAATGAATCATAGACATTAGAAATCCAATGAGGGATAACGAAATTAGAACGAAAGTCTACTTCCGCTACCGGCGCCGTTGCGACGGAACGGACAAGCGGCATTACCTACGGACATGCCTAGCATCTTTGCTCAACGTCGCACATGCACATGCCATACACCACCAGAAGCGAATTGAAATGCTCTTTCTAATGAATATAAGATACTGAAAGTCGCATCAGACATGTACACATGGTTAACCAAGAAATAACGCACTGATGTTGTTGGCGACGCACGGGACACGCGGCATGACACGCAGACGTATGTAGCTTGAC
Source organism: Haliotis asinina (assembly GCF_037392515.1). Classification (NCBI taxonomy): domain Eukaryota; kingdom Metazoa; phylum Mollusca; class Gastropoda; order Lepetellida; family Haliotidae; genus Haliotis; species Haliotis asinina. Next base: position 49,380,133 of record NC_090282.1, read on the forward strand.
ATGCCAGTGCACATGGGCATGTCGTACATCGTCTTGAAGCCCATTTGCATGGGCTTTCACATGCACTGTAGATGTTAGGGATCTTCGAAAGGAGAGAGATATTATAAGGGGTTATTGGCGGGGTCGACATGAGTCGGCGGCGGAAGTCAAGCCGGATAGAAAAGCGGCACTATATGCAGACGGTTGCAGCTGTGCACAGCATTGCAGACGTGCATGTTATGCATCGCCAGAAACCCCATGAAAAGACCTTTCAAATGAATCATAGGTATTAGAAATCCAATGAGGGATAACGAAATTAGAACGAAAGTCTACTTCCGCTACCGGCGCCGTTGCGACGGAACGGACAAGCGGCATTACCTACGGACATGCCTAGCATCTTTGCTCAACGTCGCACATGCACATGCCATACACCACCAGAAGCGAATTGAAATGCTCTTTCTAATGAATATAAGATACTGAAAGTCGCATCAGACATGTACACATGGTTAACCAAGAAATAACGCACTGATGGCGTTGGCGACGCACGGGACACGCGGCATGACACGCAGACGTATGTAGCTTGACATGCCAGTGCACATGGGCATGTCGTACATCGTCTTGATGCCCATTTGCATGGGCTTTCACATGCACTGTAGATGTTAGGGATCTTCGAAAGGAGAGAGATATTATAAGGGGTTATTGGCGGGGTCGACATGAGTCGGCGGCGGAAGTCAAGCCGGATAGAAAAGCGGCACTATATGCAGACGGTTGCAGCTGTGCACAGCATTGCAGACGTGCATGTTATGCATCGCCAGAAACCCCATGAAAAGACCTTTCAAATGAATCATAGATATTAGAAATCCAATGAGGGATAACGAAATTAGAACGAAAGTCTACTTCCGCTACCGGCGCCGTTGCGACGGAACGGACAAGCGGCATTACCTACGGACATGCCTAGCATCTTTGCTCAACGTCGCACATGCACATGCCATACACCACCAGAAGCGAATTGAAATGCTCTTTCTAATGAATATAAGATACTGAAAGTCGCATCAGACATGTACACATGGTTAACCAAGAAATAACGCACTGATGGCGTTGGCGACGCACGGGACACGCGGCATGACACGCAGACGTATGTAGCTTGACATGCCAGTGCACATGGGCATGTCGTACATCGTCTTGAAGCCCATTTGCATGGGCTTTCACATGCACTGTAGATGTTAGGGATCTTCGAAAGGAGAGAGATATTATAAGGGGTTATTGGCGGGGTCGACATGAGTCGGCGGCGGAAGTCAAGCCGGATAGAAAAGCGGCACTATATGCAGACGGTTGCAGCTGTGCACAGCATTGCAGACGTGCATGTTATGCATCGCCAGAAACCCCATGAAAAGACCTTTCAAATGAATCATAGATATTAGAAATCCAATGAGGGATAACGAAATTAGAACGGAAGTCTACTTCCGCTACCGGCGCCGCTGCGACGGAACGGACAATCGGCATTACCTACGGACATGCCTAGCATCTTTGCTCAACGTCGCACATGCACATGCCATACACCACCAGAAGCGAATTGAAATGCTCTTTCTAATGAATATAAGATACTGAAAGTCGCATCAGACATGTACACATGGTTAACCAAGAAATAACGCACTGATGGCGTTGGCGACGCACGGGACACGCGGCATGACACGCGGACGTATGTAGCTTGACATGCCAGTGCACATGGGCATGTCGTACATCGTCTTGAAGCCCATTAGCATGGGCTTTCACATGCACTGTAGATGTTAGGGATCTTCGAAAGGAGAGAGATATTATAAGGGGTTATTGGCGGGGTCGACATGAGTCGGCGGCGGAAGTCAAGCCGGATAGAAAAGCGGCACTATATGCAGACGGTTGCAGCTGTGCACAGCATTGCAGACGTGCATGTTATGCATCGCCAGAAACCCCATGAAAAGACCTTTCAAATGAATCATAGATATTAGAAATCCAATGAGGGATAACGAAATTAGAACGAAAGTCTACTTCCGCTACCGGCGCCGTTGCGACGGAACGGACAATCGGCATTACCTACGGACATGCCTAGCATCTTTGCTCAACGTCGCACATGCACATGCCATACACCACCAGAAGCGAATTGAAATGCTCTTTCTAATGAATATAAGATACTGAAAGTCGCATCAGACATGTACACATGGTTAACCAAGAAATAACGCACTGATGTTGTTGGCGACGCACGGGACACGCGGCATGACACGCAGACGTATGTAGCTTGACATGCCAGTGCACATGGGCATGTCGTACATCGTCTTGAAGCCCATTTGCATGGGCTTTCACATGCACTGTAGATGTTAGGGATCTTCGAAAGGAGAGAGATATTATAAGGGGTTATTGGCGGGGTCGACATGAGTCGGCGGCGGAAGTCAAGCCGGATAGAAAAGCGGCACTATATGCAGACGGTTGCAGCTGTGCACAGCATTGCAGACGTGCATGTTATGCATCGCCAGAAACCCCATGAAAAGACCTTTCAAATGAATCATAGGTATTAGAAATCCAATGAGGGATAACGAAATTAGAACGAAAGTCTACTTCCGCTACCGGCGCCGTTGCGACGGAACGGACAAGCGGCATTACCTACGGACATGCCTAGCATCTTTGCTCAACGTCGCACATGCACATGCCATACACCACCAGAAGCGAATTGAAATGCTCTTTCTAATGAATATAAGATACTGAAAGTCGCATCAGACATGTACACATGGTTAACCAAGAAATAACGCACTGATGGCGTTGGCGACGCACGGGACACGCGGCATGACACGCAGACGTATGTAGCTTGACATGCCAGTGCACATGGGCATGTCGTACATCGTCTTGAAGCCCATTTGCATGGGCTTTCACATGCACTGTAGATGTTAGGGATCTTCGAAAGGAGAGAGATATTATAAGGGGTTATTGGCTTGGTCGACATGAGTCGGCGGCGGAAGTCAAGCCGGATAGAAAAGCGGCACTATATGCAGACGGTTGCAGCTGTGCACAGCATTGCAGACGTGCATGTTATGCATCGCCAGAAACCCCATGAAAAGACCTTTCAAATGAATCATAGATATTAGAAATCCAATGAGGGATAACGAAATTAGAACGAAAGTCTACTTCCGCTACCGGCGCCGTTGCGACGGAACGGACAATCGGCATTACCTACGGACATGCCTAGCATCTTTGCTCAACGTCGCACATGCACATGCCATACACCACCAGAAGCGAATTGAAATGCTCTTTCTAATGAATATAAGATACTGAAAGTCGCATCAGACATGTACACATGGTTAACCAAGAAATAACGCACTGATGTTGTTGGCGACGCACGGGACACGCGGCATGACACGCAGACGTATGTAGCTTGACATGCCAGTGCACATGGGCATGTCGTACATCGTCTTGAAGCCCATTTGCATGGGCTTTCACATGCACTGTAGATGTTAGGGATCTTCGAAAGGAGAGAGATATTATAAGGGGTTATTGGCGGGGTCGACATGAGTCGGCGGCGGAAGTCAAGCCGGATAGAAAAGCGGCACTATATGCAGACGGTTGCAGCTGTGCACAGCATTGCAGACGTGCATGTTATGCATCGCCAGAAACCCCATGAAAAGACCTTTCAAATGAATCATAGGTATTAGAAATCCAATGAGGGATAACGAAATTAGAACGAAAGTCTACTTCCGCTACCGGCGCCGTTGCGACGGAACGGACAAGCGGCATTACCTACGGACATGCCTAGCATCTTTGCTCAACGTCGCACATGCACATGCCATACACCACCAGAAGCGAATTGAAATGCTCTTTCTAATGAATATAAGATACTGAAAGTCGCATCAGACATGTACACATGGTTAACCAAGAAATAACGCACTGATGGCGTTGGCGACGCACGGGACACGCGGCATGACACGCAGACGTATGTAGCTTGACATGCCAGTGCACATGGGCATGTCGTACATCGTCTTGAAGCCCATTTGCATGGGCTTTCACATGCACTGTAGATGTTAGGGATCTTCGAAAGGAGAGAGATATTATAAGGGGTTATTGGCGGGGTCGACATGAGTCGGCGGCGGAAGTCAAGCCAGATAGAAAAGCGGCACTATATGCAGACGGTTGCAGCTGTGCACAGCATTGCAGACGTGCATGTTATGCATCGCCAGAAACCCCATGCAAAGACCTTTCAAATGAATCATAGACATTAGAAATCCAATGAGGGATAACGAAATTAGAACGAAAGTCTACTTCCGCTACCGGCGCCGTTGCGACGGAACGGACAAGCGGCATTACCTACGGACATGCCTAGCATCTTTGCTCAACGTCGCACATGCACATGCCATACACCACCAGAAGCGAATTGAAATGCTCTTTCTAATGAATATAAGATACTGAAAGTCGCATCAGACATGTACACATGGTTAACCAAGAAATAACGCACTGATGTTGTTGGCGACGCACGGGACACGCGGCATGACACGCAGACGTATGTAGCTTGACATGCCAGTGCACATGGGCATGTCGTACATCGTCTTGAAGCCCATTTGCATGGGCTTTCACATGCACTGTAGATGTTAGGGATCTTCGAAAGGAGAGAGATATTATAAGGGGTTATTGGCGGGGTCGACATGAGTCGGCGGCGGAAGTCAAGCCGGATAGAAAAGCGGCACTATATGCAGACGGTTGCAGCTGTGCACAGCATTGCAGACGTGCATGTTATGCATCGCCAGAAACCCCATGAAAAGACCTTTCAAATGAATCATAGGTATTAGAAATCCAATGAGGGATAACGAAATTAGAACGAAAGTCTACTTCCGCTACCGGCGCCGTTGCGACGGAACGGACAAGCGGCATTACCTACGGACATGCCTAGCATCTTTGCTCAACGTCGCACATGCACATGCCATACACCACCAGAAGCGAATTGAAATGCTCTTTCTAATGAATATAAGATACTGAAAGTCGCATCAGACATGTACACATGGTTAACCAAGAAATAACGCACTGATGGCGTTGGCGACGCACGGGACACGCGGCATGACACGCAGACGTATGTAGCTTGACATGCCAGTGCACATGGGCATGTCGTACATCGTCTTGATGCCCATTTGCATGGGCTTTCACATGCACTGTAGATGTTAGGGATCTTCGAAAGGAGAGAGATATTATAAGGGGTTATTGGCGGGGTCGACATGAGTCGGCGGCGGAAGTCAAGCCGGATAGAAAAGCGGCACTATATGCAGACGGTTGCAGCTGTGCACAGCATTGCAGACGTGCATGTTATGCATCGCCAGAAACCCCATGAAAAGACCTTTCAAATGAATCATAGATATTAGAAATCCAATGAGGGATAACGAAATTAGAACGAAAGTCTACTTCCGCTACCGGCGCCGTTGCGACGGAACGGACAAGCGGCATTACCTACGGACATGCCTAGCATCTTTGCTCAACGTCGCACATGCACATGCCATACACCACCAGAAGCGAATTGAAATGCTCTTTCTAATGAATATAAGATACTGAAAGTCGCATCAGACATGTACACATGGTTAACCAAGAAATAACGCACTGATGGCGTTGGCGACGCACGGGACACGCGGCATGACACGCAGACGTATGTAGCTTGACATGCCAGTGCACATGGGCATGTCGTACATCGTCTTGAAGCCCATTTGCATGGGCTTTCACATGCACTGTAGATGTTAGGGATCTTCGAAAGGAGAGAGATATTATAAGGGGTTATTGGCGGGGTCGACATGAGTCGGCGGCGGAAGTCAAGCCGGATAGAAAAGCGGCACTATATGCAGACGGTTGCAGCTGTGCACAGCATTGCAGACGTGCATGTTTTGCATCGCCAGAAACCCCATGAAAAGACCTTTCAAATGAATCATAGATATTAGAAATCCAATGAGGGATAACGAAATTAGAACGAAAGTCTACTTCCGCTACCGGCGCCGTTGCGACGGAACGGACAAGCGGCATTACCTACGGACATGCCTAGCATCTTTGCTCAACGTCGCACATGCACATGCCATACACCACCAGAAGCGAATTGAAATGCTCTTTCTAATGAATATAAGATACTGAAAGTCGCATCAGACATGTACACATGGTTAACCAAGAAATAACGCACTGATGGTGTTGGCGACGCACGGGACACGCGGCATGACACGCAGACGTATGTAGCTTGACATGCCAGTGCACATGGGCATGTCGTACATCGTCTTGAAGCCCATTTGCATGGGCTTTCACATGCACTGTAGATGTTAGGGATCTTCGAAAGGAGAGAGATATTATAAGGGGTTATTGGCGGGGTCGACATGAGTCGGCGGCGGAAGTCAAGCCGGATAGAAAAGCGGCACTATATGCAGACGGTTGCAGCTGTGCACAGCATTGCAGACGTGCATGTTTTGCATCGCCAGAAACCCCATGAAAAGACCTTTCAAATGAATCATAGATATTAGAAATCCAATGAGGGATAACGAAATTAGAACGAAAGTCTACTTCCGCTACCGGCGCCGTTGCGACGGAACGGACAAGCGGCATTACCTACGGACATGCCTAGCATCTTTGCTCAACGTCGCACATGCACATGCCATACACCACCAGAAGCGAATTGAAATGCTCTTTCTAATGAATATAAGATACTGAAAGTCGCATCAGACATGTACACATGGTTAACCAAGAAATAACGCACTGATGGTGTTGGCGACGCACGGGACACGCGGCATGACACGCAGACGTATGTAGCTTGACATGCCAGTGCACATGGGCATGTCGTACATCGTCTTGAAGCCCATTTGCATGGGCTTTCACATGCACTGTAGATGTTAGGGATCTTCGAAAGGAGAGAGATATTATAAGGGGTTATTGGCGGGGTCGACATGAGTCGGCGGCGGAAGTCAAGCCGGATAGATAAGCGGCACTATATGCAGACGGTTGCAGCTGTGCACAGCATTGCAGACGTGCATGTTATGCATCGCCAGAAACCCCATGAAAAGACCTTTCAAATGAATCATAGATATTAGAAATCCAATGAGGGATAACGAAATTAGAACGAAAGTCTACTTCCGCTACCGGCGCCGTTGCGACGGAACGGACAAGCGGCATTACCTACGGACATGCCTAGCATCTTTGCTCAACGTCGCACATGCACATGCCATACACCACCAGAAGCGAATTGAAATGCTCTTTCTAATGAATATAAGATACTGAAAGTCGCATCAGACATGTACACATGGTTAACCAAGAAATAACGCACTGATGGCGTTGGCGACGCACGGGACACGCGGCATGACACGCAGACGTATGTAGCTTGACATGCCAGTGCACATGGGCATGTCGTACATCGTCTTGAAGCCCATTTGCATGGGCTTTCACATGCACTGTAGATGTTAGGGATCTTCGAAAGGAGAGAGATATTATAAGGGGTTATTGGCGGGGTCGACATGAGTCGGCGGCGGAAGTCAAGCCGGATAGAAAAGCGGCACTATATGCAGACGGTTGCAGCTGTGCACAGCATTGCAGACGTGCATGTTTTGCATCGCCAGAAACCCCATGAAAAGACCTTTCAAATGAATCATAGATATTAGAAATCCAATGAGGGATAACGAAATTAGAACGAAAGTCTACTTCCGCTACCGGCGCCGTTGCGACGGAACGGACAAGCGGCATTACCTACGGACATGCCTAGCATCTTTGCTCAACGTCGCACATGCACATGCCATACACCACCAGAAGCGAATTGAAATGCTCTTTCTAATGAATATAAGATACTGAAAGTCGCATCAGACATGTACACATGGTTAACCAAGAAATAACGCACTGATGGTGTTGGCGACGCACGGGACACGCGGCATGACACGCAGACGTATGTAGCTTGACATGCCAGTGCACATGGGCATGTCGTACATCGTCTTGAAGCCCATTTGCATGGGCTTTCACATGCACTGTAGATGTTAGGGATCTTCGAAAGGAGAGAGATATTATAAGGGGTTATTGGCGGGGTCGACATGAGTCGGCGGCGGAAGTCAAGCCGGATAGAAAAGCGGCACTATATGCAGACGGTTGCAGCTGTGCACAGCATTGCAGACGTGCATGTTATGCATCGCCAGAAACCCCATGAAAAGACCTTTCAAATGAATCATAGATATTAGAAATCCAATGAGGGATAACGAAATTAGAACGGAAGTCTACTTCCGCTACCGGCGCCGCTGCGACGGAACGGACAATCGGCATTACCTACGGACATGCCTAGCATCTTTGCTCAACGTCGCACATGCACATGCCATACACCACCAGAAGCGAATTGAAATGCTCTTTCTAATGAATATAAGATACTGAAAGTCGCATCAGACATGTACACATGGTTAACCAAGAAATAACGCACTGATGGCGTTGGCGACGCACGGGACACGCGGCATGACACGCGGACGTATGTAGCTTGACATGCCAGTGCACATGGGCATGTCGTACATCGTCTTGAAGCCCATTAGCATGGGCTTTCACATGCACTGTAGATGTTAGGGATCTTCGAAAGGAGAGAGATATTATAAGGGGTTATTGGCGGGGTCGACATGAGTCGGCGGCGGAAGTCAAGCCGGATAGAAAAGCGGCACTATATGCAGACGGTTGCAGCTGTGCACAGCATTGCAGACGTGCATGTTATGCATCGCCAGAAACCCCATGAAAAGACCTTTCAAATGAATCATAGATATTAGAAATCCAATGAGGGATAACGAAATTAGAACGGAAGTCTACTTCCGCTACCGGCACCGCTGCGACGGAACGGACAATCGGCATTACCTACGGACATGCCTAGCATCTTTGCTCAACGTCGCACATGCACATGCCATACACCACCAGAAGCGAATTGAAATGCTCTTTCTAATGAATATAAGATACTGAAAGTCGCATCAGACATGTACACATGGTTAACCAAGAAATAACGCACTGATGGCGTTGGCGACGCACGGGACACGCGGCATGACACGCAGACGTATGTAGCTTGACATGCCAGTGCACATGGGCATGTCGTACATCGTCTTGAAGCCCATTTGCATGGGCTTTCACATGCACTGTAGATGTTAGGGATCTTCGAAAGGAGAGAGATATTATAAGGGGTTATTGGCGGGGTCGACATGAGTCGGCGGCGGAAGTCAAGCCGGATAGAAAAGCGGCACTATATGCAGACGGTTGCAGCTGTGCACAGCATTGCAGACGTGCATGTTTTGCATCGCCAGAAACCCCATGAAAAGACCTTTCAAATGAATCATAGATATTAGAAATCCAATGAGGGATAACGAAATTAGAACGAAAGTCTACTTCCGCTACCGGCGCCGTTGCGACGGAACGGACAAGCGGCATTACCTACGGACATGCCTAGCATCTTTGCTCAACGTCGCACATGCACATGCCATACACCACCAGAAGCGAATTGAAATGCTCTTTCTAATGAATATAAGATACTGAAAGTCGCATCAGACATGTACACATGGTTAACCAAGAAATAACGCACTGATGGTGTTGGCGACGCACGGGACACGCGGCATGACACGCAGACGTATGTAGCTTGACATGCCAGTGCACATGGGCATGTCGTACATCGTCTTGAAGCCCATTTGCATGGGCTTTCACATGCACTGTAGATGTTAGGGATCTTCGAAAGGAGAGAGATATTATAAGGGGTTATTGGCGGGGTCGACATGAGTCGGCGGCGGAAGTCAAGCCGGATAGAAAAGCGGCACTATATGCAGACGGTTGCAGCTGTGCACAGCATTGCAGACGTGCATGTTATGCATCGCCAGAAACCCCATGAAAAGACCTTTCAAATGAATCATAGATATTAGAAATCCAATGAGGGATAACGAAATTAGAACGGAAGTCTACTTCCGCTACCGGCGCCGCTGCGACGGAACGGACAATCGGCATTACCTACGGACATGCCTAGCATCTTTGCTCAACGTCGCACATGCACATGCCATACACCACCAGAAGCGAATTGAAATGCTCTTTCTAATGAATATAAGATACTGAAAGTCGCATCAGACATGTACACATGGTTAACCAAGAAATAACGCACTGATGGCGTTGGCGACGCACGGGACACGCGGCATGACACGCGGACGTATGTAGCTTGACATGCCAGTGCACATGGGCATGTCGTACATCGTCTTGAAGCCCATTAGCATGGGCTTTCACATGCACTGTAGATGTTAGGGATCTTCGAAAGGAGAGAGATATTATAAGGGGTTATTGGCGGGGTCGACATGAGTCGGCGGCGGAAGTCAAGCCGGATAGAAAAGCGGCACTATATGCAGACGGTTGCAGCTGTGCACAGCATTGCAGACGTGCATGTTATGCATCGCCAGAAACCCCATGAAAAGACCTTTCAAATGAATCATAGATATTAGAAATCCAATGAGGGATAACGAAATTAGAACGGAAGTCTACTTCCGCTACCGGCACCGCTGCGACGGAACGGACAATCGGCATTACCTACGGACATGCCTAGCATCTTTGCTCAACGTCGCACATGCACATGCCATACACCACCAGAAGCGAATTGAAATGCTCTTTCTAATGAATATAAGATACTGAAAGTCGCATCAGACATGTACACATGGTTAACGAAGAAATAACGCACTGATGACGTTGACGACGCACGGGACACGCGGCATGACACGCAGACGTATGTAGCTTGACATGCCAGTGCACATGGGCATGTCGTACATCGTCTTGAAGCCCATTAGCATGGGCTTTGGCATGCACTGTAGATGTTAGGGATCTTCGAAAGGAGAGAGATATTATAAGGGGTTATTGGCGGGGTCGACATGAGTGCACATGGGCATGTCGTACATCGTCTTGAAGCCCATTAGCATGGGCTTTCACATGCACTGTAGATGTTAGGGATCTTCGAAAGGAGAGAGATATTATAAGGGGTTATTGGCGGGGTCGACATGAGTCGGCGGCGGAAGTCAAGCCGGATAGAAAAGCAGCACTATATGCAGACTGTTGCAGCTGTGCACAACATTGCAGACGTGCATGTTATGCATCGCCAGAAACCCCATGAAAAGACCTTTCAAATGAATCATAGATATTAGAAATCCAATGAGGGATAACGAAATTAGAACGAAAGTCTACTTCCGCTACCGGCGCCGTTGCGACGGAACGGACAATCGGCATTACCTACGGACATGCCTAGCATCTTTGCTCAACGTCGCACATGCACATGCCATACACCACCAGAAGCGAATTGAAATGCTCTTTCTAATGAATATAAGATACTGAAAGTCGCATCAGACATGTACACATGGTTAACCAAGAAATAACGCACTGATGGTGTTGGCGACGCACGGGACACGCGGCATGACACGCAGACGTATGTAGCTTGACATGCCAGTGCACATGGGCATGTCGTACATCGTCTTGAAGCCCATTTGCATGGGCTTTCACATGCACTGTAGATGTTAGGGATCTTCGAAAGGAGAGAGATATTATAAGGGGTTATTGGCGGGGTCGACATGAGTCGGCGGCGGAAGTCAAGCCGGATAGAAAAGCGGCACTATATGCAGACGGTTGCAGCTGTGCACAGCATTGCAGACGTGCATGTTATGCATCGCCAGAAACCCCATGAAAAGACCTTTCAAATGAATCATAGGTATTAGAAATCCAATGAGGGATAACGAAATTAGAACGAAAGTCTACTTCCGCTACCGGCGCCGTTGCGACGGAACGGACAAGCGGCATTACCTACGGACATGCCTAGCATCTTTGCTCAACGTCGCACATGCACATGCCATACACCACCAGAAGCGAATTGAAATGCTCTTTCTAATGAATATAAGATACTGAAAGTCGCATCAGACATGTACACATGGTTAACCAAGAAATAACGCACTGATGGCGTTGGCGACGCACGGGACACGCGGCATGACACGCAGACGTATGTAGCTTGACATGCCAGTGCACATGGGCATGTCGTACATCGTCTTGAAGCCCATTTGCATGGGCTTTCACATGCACTGTAGATGTTAGGGATCTTCGAAAGGAGAGAGATATTATAAGGGGTTATTGGCTTGGTCGACATGAGTCGGCGGCGGAAGTCAAGCCGGATAGAAAAGCGGCACTATATGCAGACGGTTGCAGCTGTGCACAGCATTGCAGACGTGCATGTTATGCATCGCCAGAAACCCCATGCAAAGACCTTTCAAATGAATCATAGACATTAGAAATCCAATGAGGGATAACGAAATTAGAACGAAAGTCTACTTCCGCTACCGGCGCCGTTGCGACGGAACGGACAATCGGCATTACCTACGGACATGCCTAGCATCTTTGCTCAACGTCGCACATGCACATGCCATACACCACCAGAAGCGAATTGAAATGCTCTTTCTAATGAATATAAGATACTGAAAGTCGCATCAGACATGTACACATGGTTAACCAAGAAATAACGCACTGATGACGTTGGCGACGCACGGGACACGCGGCATGACACGCAGACGTATGTAGCTTGACATGCCAGTGCACATGGGCATGTCGTACATCGTCTTGATGCCCATTAGCATGGGCTTTCACATGCACTGTAGATGTTAGGGATCTTCGAAAGGAGAGAGATATTATAAGGGGTTATTGGCGGGGTCGACATGAGTCGGCGGCGGAAGTCAAGCCGGATAGAAAAGCGGCACTATATGCAGACGGTTGCAGCTGTGCACAGCATTGCAGACGTGCATGTTATGCATCGCCAGAAACCCCATGAAAAGACCTTTCAAATGAATCATAGATATTAGAAATCCAATGAGGGATAACGAAATTAGAACGAAAGTCTACTTCCGCTACCGGCGCCGTTGCGACGGAACGGACAATCGGCATTACCTACGGACATGCCTAGCATCTTTGCTCAACGTCGCACATGCACATGCCATACACCACCAGAAGCGAATTAAAATGCTCTTTCTAATGAATATAAGATACTGAAAGTCGCATCAGACATGTACACATGGTTAACCAAGAAATAACGCACTGATGGCGTTGGCGACGCACGGGACACGCGGCATGACACGCAGACGTATGTAGCTTGACATGCCAGTGCACATGGGCATGTCGTACATCGTCTTGAAGCCCATTAGCATGGGCTTTCACATGCACTGTAGATGTTAGGGATCTTCGAAAGGAGAGAGATATTATAAGGGGTTATTGGCGGGGTCGACATGAGTGCACATGGGCATGTCGTACATCGTCTTGAAGCCCATTAGCATGGGCTTTCACATGCACTGTAGATGTTAGGGATCTTCGAAAGGAGAGAGATATTATAAGGGGTTATTGGCGGGGTCGACATGAGTCGGCGGCGGAAGTCAAGCCAGATAGAAAAGCGGCACTATATGCAGACGGTTGCAGCTGTGCACAGCATTGCAGACGTGCATGTTATGCATCGCCAGAAACCCCATGCAAAGACCTTTCAAATGAATCATAGACATTAGAAATCCAATGAGGGATAACGAAATTAGAACGAAAGTCTACTTCCGCTACCGGCGCCGTTGCGACGGAACGGACAAGCGGCATTACCTACGGACATGCCTAGCATCTTTGCTCAACGTCGCACATGCACATGCCATACACCACCAGAAGCGAATTGAAATGCTCTTTCTAATGAATATAAGATACTGAAAGTCGCATCAGACATGTACACATGGTTAACCAAGAAATAACGCACTGATGTTGTTGGCGACGCACGGGACACGCGGCATGACACGCAGACGTATGTAGCTTGACATGCCAGTGCACATGGGCATGTCGTACATCGTCTTGAAGCCCATTTGCATGGGCTTTCACATGCACTGTAGATGTTAGGGATCTTCGAAAGGAGAGAGATATTATAAGGGGTTATTGGCGGGGTCGACATGAGTCGGCGGCGGAAGTCAAGCCGGATAGAAAAGCGGCACTATATGCAGACGGTTGCAGCTGTGCACAGCATTGCAGACGTGCATGTTATGCATCGCCAGAAACCCCATGAAAAGACCTTTCAAATGAATCATAGGTATTAGAAATCCAATGAGGGATAACGAAATTAGAACGAAAGTCTACTTCCGCTACCGGCGCCGTTGCGACGGAACGGACAAGCGGCATTACCTACGGACATGCCTAGCATCTTTGCTCAACGTCGCACATGCACATGCCATACACCACCAGAAGCGAATTGAAATGCTCTTTCTAATGAATATAAGATACTGAAAGTCGCATCAGACATGTACACATGGTTAACCAAGAAATAACGCACTGATGGCGTTGGCGACGCACGGGACACGCGGCATGACACGCAGACGTATGTAGCTTGACATGCCAGTGCACATGGGCATGTCGTACATCGTCTTGATGCCCATTTGCATGGGCTTTCACATGCACTGTAGATGTTAGGGATCTTCGAAAGGAGAGAGATATTATAAGGGGTTATTGGCGGGGTCGACATGAGTCGGCGGCGGAAGTCAAGCCGGATAGAAAAGCGGCACTATATGCAGACGGTTGCAGCTGTGCACAGCATTGCAGACGTGCATGTTATGCATCGCCAGAAACCCCATGAAAAGACCTTTCAAATGAATCATAGATATTAGAAATCCAATGAGGGATAACGAAATTAGAACGAAAGTCTACTTCCGCTACCGGCGCCGTTGCGACGGAACGGACAAGCGGCATTACCTACGGACATGCCTAGCATCTTTGCTCAACGTCGCACATGCACATGCCATACACCACCAGAAGCGAATTGAAATGCTCTTTCTAATGAATATAAGATACTGAAAGTCGCATCAGACATGTACACATGGTTAACCAAGAAATAACGCACTGATGGCGTTGGCGACGCACGGGACACGCGGCATGACACGCAGACGTATGTAGCTTGACATGCCAGTGCACATGGGCATGTCGTACATCGTCTTGAAGCCCATTTGCATGGGCTTTCACATGCACTGTAGATGTTAGGGATCTTCGAAAGGAGAGAGATATTATAAGGGGTTATTGGCGGGGTCGACATGAGTCGGCGGCGGAAGTCAAGCCGGATAGAAAAGCGGCACTATATGCAGACGGTTGCAGCTGTGCACAGCATTGCAGACGTGCATGTTATGCATCGCCAGAAACCCCATGAAAAGACCTTTCAAATGAATCATAGATATTAGAAATCCAATGAGGGATAACGAAATTAGAACGGAAGTCTACTTCCGCTACCGGCGCCGCTGCGACGGAACGGACAATCGGCATTACCTACGGACATGCCTAGCATCTTTGCTCAACGTCGCACATGCACATGCCATACACCACCAGAAGCGAATTGAAATGCTCTTTCTAATGAATATAAGATACTGAAAGTCGCATCAGACATGTACACATGGTTAACCAAGAAATAACGCACTGATGGCGTTGGCGACGCACGGGACACGCGGCATGACACGCGGACGTATGTAGCTTGACATGCCAGTGCACATGGGCATGTCGTACATCGTCTTGAAGCCCATTAGCATGGGCTTTCACATGCACTGTAGATGTTAGGGATCTTCGAAAGGAGAGAGATATTATAAGGGGTTATTGGCGGGGTCGACATGAGTCGGCGACGGAAGTCAAGCCGGATAGAAAAGCGGCACTATATGCAGACGGTTGCAGCTGTGCACAGCATTGCAGACGTGCATGTTATGCATCGCCAGAAACCCCATGAAAAGACCTTTCAAATGAATCATAGATATTAGAAATCCAATGAGGGATAACGAAATTAGAACGGAAGTCTACTTCCGCTACCGGCACCGCTGCGACGGAACGGACAATCGGCATTACCTACGGACATGCCTAGCATCTTTGCTCAACGTCGCACATGCACATGCCATACACCACCAGAAGCGAATTGAAATGCTCTTTCTAATGAATATAAGATACTGAAAGTCGCATCAGACATGTACACATGGTTAACGAAGAAATAACGCACTGATGACGTTGACGACGCACGGGACACGCGGCATGACACGCAGACGTATGTAGCTTGACATGCCAGTGCACATGGGCATGTCGTACATCGTCTTGAAGCCCATTAGCATGGGCTTTGGCATGCACTGTAGATGTTAGGGATCTTCGAAAGGAGAGAGATATTATAAGGGGTTATTGGCGGGGTCGACATGAGTGCACATGGGCATGTCGTACATCGTCTTGAAGCCCATTAGCATGGGCTTTCACATGCACTGTAGATGTTAGGGATCTTCGAAAGGAGAGAGATATTATAAGGGGTTATTGGCGGGGTCGACATGAGTCGGCGGCGGAAGTCAAGCCGGATAGAAAAGCGGCACTATATGCAGACTGTTGCAGCTGTGCACAACATTGCAGACGTGCATGTTATGCATCGCCAGAAACCCCATGAAAAGACCTTTCAAATGAATCATAGATATTAGAAATCCAATGAGGGATAACGAAATTAGAACGAAAGTCTACTTCCGCTACCGGCGCCGTTGCGACGGAACGGACAATCGGCATTACCTACGGACATGCCTAGCATCTTTGCTCAACGTCGCACATGCACATGCCATACACCACCAGAAGCGAATTGAAATGCTCTTTCTAATGAATATAAGATACTGAAAGTCGCATCAGACATGTACACATGGTTAACCAAGAAATAACGCACTGATGTTGTTGGCGACGCACGGGACACGCGGCATGACACGCAGACGTATGTAGCTTGACATGCCAGTGCACATGGGCATGTCGTACATCGTCTTGAAGCCCATTTGCATGGGCTTTCACATGCACTGTAGATGTTAGGGATCTTCGAAAGGAGAGAGATATTATAAGGGGTTATTGGCGGGGTCGACATGAGTCGGCGGCGGAAGTCAAGCCGGATAGAAAAGCGGCACTATATGCAGACGGTTGCAGCTGTGCACAGCATTGCAGACGTGCATGTTATGCATCGCCAGAAACCCCATGAAAAGACCTTTCAAATGAATCATAGGTATTAGAAATCCAATGAGGGATAACGAAATTAGAACGAAAGTCTACTTCCGCTACCGGCGCCGTTGCGACGGAACGGACAAGCGGCATTACCTACGGACATGCCTAGCATCTTTGCTCAACGTCGCACATGCACATGCCATACACCACCAGAAGCGAATTGAAATGCTCTTTCTAATGAATATAAGATACTGAAAGTCGCATCAGACATGTACACATGGTTAACCAAGAAATAACGCACTGATGGCGTTGGCGACGCACGGGACACGCGGCATGACACGCAGACGTATGTAGCTTGACATGCCAGTGCACATGGGCATGTCGTACATCGTCTTGAAGCCCATTTGCATGGGCTTTCACATGCACTGTAGATGTTAGGGATCTTCGAAAGGAGAGAGATATTATAAGGGGTTATTGGCTTGGTCGACATGAGTCGGCGGCGGAAGTCAAGCCGGATAGAAAAGCGGCACTATATGCAGACGGTTGCAGCTGTGCACAGCATTGCAGACGTGCATGTTATGCATCGCCAGAAACCCCATGCAAAGACCTTTCAAATGAATCATAGACATTAGAAATCCAATGAGGGATAACGAAATTAGAACGAAAGTCTACTTCCGCTACCGGCGCCGTTGCGACGGAACGGACAATCGGCATTATCTACGGACATGCCTAGCATCTTTGCTCAACGTCGCACATGCACATGCCATACACCACCAGAAGCGAATTGAAATGCTCTTTCTAATGAATATAAGATACTGAAAGTCGCATCAGACATGTACACATGGTTAACCAAGAAATAACGCACTGATGACGTTGGCGACGCACGGGACACGCGGCATGACACGCAGACGTATGTAGCTTGACATGCCAGTGCACATGGGCATGTCGTACATCGTCTTGATGCCCATTAGCATGGGCTTTCACATGCACTGTAGATGTTAGGGATCTTCGAAAGGAGAGAGATATTATAAGGGGTTATTGGCGGGGTCGACATGAGTCGGCGGCGGAAGTCAAGCCGGATAGAAAAGCGGCACTATATGCAGACGGTTGCAGCTGTGCACAGCATTGCAGACGTGCATGTTATGCATCGCCAGAAACCCCATGAAAAGACCTTTCAAATGAATCATAGATATTAGAAATCCAATGAGGGATAACGAAATTAGAACGAAAGTCTACTTCCGCTACCGGCGCCGTTGCGACGGAACGGACAATCGGCATTACCTACGGACATGCCTAGCATCTTTGCTCAACGTCGCACATGCACATGCCATACACCACCAGAAGCGAATTAAAATGCTCTTTCTAATGAATATAAGATACTGAAAGTCGCATCAGACATGTACACATGGTTAACCAAGAAATAACGCACTGATGGCGTTGGCGACGCACGGGACACGCGGCATGACACGCAGACGTATGTAGCTTGACATGCCAGTGCACATGGGCATGTCGTACATCGTCTTGAAGCCCATTAGCATGGGCTTTCACATGCACTGTAGATGTTAGGGATCTTCGAAAGGAGAGAGATATTATAAGGGGTTATTGGCGGGGTCGACATGAGTGCACATGGGCATGTCGTACATCGTCTTGAAGCCCATTAGCATGGGCTTTCACATGCACTGTAGATGTTAGGGATCTTCGAAAGGAGAGAGATATTATAAGGGGTTATTGGCGGGGTCGACATGAGTCGGCGGCGGAAGTCAAGCCGGATAGAAAAGCGGCACTATATGCAGACTGTTGCAGCTGTGCACAACATTGCAGACGTGCATGTTATGCATCGCCAGAAACCCCATGAAAAGACCTTTCAAATGAATCATAGATATTAGAAATCCAATGAGGGATAACGAAATTAGAACGAAAGTCTACTTCCGCTACCGGCGCCGTTGCGACGGAACGGACAAGCGGCATTACCTACGGACATGCCTAGCATCTTTGCTCAACGTCGCACATGCACATGCCATACACCACCAGAAGCGAATTGAAATGCTCTTTCTAATGAATATAAGATACTGAAAGTCGCATCAGACATGTACACATGGTTAACCAAGAAATAACGCACTGATGTTGTTGGCGACGCACGGGACACGCGGCATGACACGCAGACGTATGTAGCTTGACATGCCAGTGCACATGGGCATGTCGTACATCGTCTTGAAGCCCATTAGCATGGGCTTTCACATGCACTGTAGATGTTAGGGATCTTCGAAAGGAGAGAGATATTATAAGGGGTTATTGGCGGGGTCGACATGAGTGCACATGGGCATGTCGTACATTGTCTTGAAGCCCATTAGCATGGGCTTTCACATGCACTGTAGATGTTAGGGATCTTCGAAAGGAGAGAGATATTATAAGGGGTTATTGGCGGGGTCGACATGAGTCGGCGGCGGAAGTCAAGCCGGATAGAAAAGCGGCACTATATGCAGACGGTTGCAGCTGTGCACAGCATTGCAGACGTGCATGTTATGCATCGCCAGAAACCCCATGAAAAGACCTTTCAAATGAATCATAGATATTAGAAATCCAATGAGGGATAACGAAATTAGAACGAAAGTCTACTTCCGCTACCGGCGCCGTTGCGACGGAACGGACAATCGGCATTACCTACGGACATGCCTAGCATCTTTGCTCAACGTCGCACATGCACATGCCATACACCACCAGAAGCGAATTGAAATGCTCTTTCTAATGAATATAAGATACTGAAAGTCGCATCAGACATGTACACATGGTTAACCAAGAAATAACGCACTGATGTTGTTGGCGACGCACGGGACACGCGGCATGACACGCAGACGTATGTAGCTTGACATGCCAGTGCACATGGGCATGTCGTACATCGTCTTGAAGCCCATTTGCATGGGCTTTCACATGCACTGTAGATGTTAGGGATCTTCGAAAGGAGAGAGATATTATAAGGGGTTATTTGCGGGGTCGACATGAGTCGGCGGCGGAAGTCAAGCCGGATAGAAAAGCGGCACTATATGCAGACGGTTGCAGCTGTGCACAGCATTGCAGACGTGCATGTTATGCATCGCCAGAAACCCCATGAAAAGACCTTTCAAATGAATCATAGGTATTAGAAATCCAATGAGGGATAACGAAATTAGAACGAAAGTCTACTTCCGCTACCGGCGCCGTTGCGACGGAACGGACAAGCGGCATTACCTACGGACATGCCTAGCATCTTTGCTCAACGTCGCACATGCACATGCCATACACCACCAGAAGCGAATTGAAATGCTCTTTCTAATGAATATAAGATACTGAAAGTCGCATCAGACATGTACACATGGTTAACCAAGAAATAACGCACTGATGGCGTTGGCGACGCACGGGACACGCGGCATGACACGCAGACGTATGTAGCTTGACATGCCAGTGCACATGGGCATGTCGTACATCGTCTTGAAGCCCATTTGCATGGGCTTTCACATGCACTGTAGATGTTAGGGATCTTCGAAAGGAGAGAGATATTATAAGGGGTTATTGGCGGGGTCGACATGAGTCGGCGGCGGAAGTCAAGCCGGATAGAAAAGCGGCACTATATGCAGACGGTTGCAGCTGTGCACAGCATTGCAGACGTGCATGTTATGCATCGCCAGAAACCCCATGCAAAGACCTTTCAAATGAATCATAGACATTAGAAATCCAATGAGGGATAACGAAATTAGAACGAAAGTCTACTTCCGCTACCGGCGCCGTTGCGACGGAACGGACAAGCGGCATTACCTACGGACATGCCTAGCATCTTTGCTCAACGTCGCACATGCACATGCCATACACCACCAGAAGCGAATTGAAATGCTCTTTCTAATGAATATAAGATACTGAAAGTCGCATCAGACATGTACACATGGTTAACCAAGAAATAACGCACTGATGTTGTTGGCGACGCACGGGACACGCGGCATGACACGCAGACGTATGTAGCTTGACATGCCAGTGCACATGGGCATGTCGTACATCGTCTTGAAGCCCATTTGCATGGGCTTTCACATGCACTGTAGATGTTAGGGATCTTCGAAAGGAGAGAGATATTATAAGGGGTTATTGGCGGGGTCGACATGAGTCGGCGGCGGAAGTCAAGCCGGATAGAAAAGCGGCACTATATGCAGACGGTTGCAGCTGTGCACAGCATTGCAGACGTGCATGTTATGCATCGCCAGAAACCCCATGAAAAGACCTTTCAAATGAATCATAGGTATTAGAAATCCAATGAGGGATAACGAAATTAGAACGAAAGTCTACTTCCGCTACCGGCGCCGTTGCGACGGAACGGACAAGCGGCATTACCTACGGACATGCCTAGCATCTTTGCTCAACGTCGCACATGCACATGCCATACACCACCAGAAGCGAATTGAAATGCTCTTTCTAATGAATATAAGATGCTGAAAGTCGCATCAGACATGTACACATGGTTAACCAAGAAATAACGCACTGATGGCGTTGGCGACGCACGGGACACGCGGCATGACACGCAGACGTATGTAGCTTGACATGCCAGTGCACATGGGCATGTCGTACATCGTCTTGATGCCCATTTGCATGGGCTTTCACATGCACTGTAGATGTTAGGGATCTTCGAAAGGAGAGAGATATTATAAGGGGTTATTGGCGGGGTCGACATGAGTCGGCGGCGGAAGTCAAGCCGGATAGAAAAGCGGCACTATATGCAGACGGTTGCAGCTGTGCACAGCATTGCAGACGTGCATGTTATGCATCGCCAGAAACCCCATGAAAAGACCTTTCAAATGAATCATAGATATTAGAAATCCAATGAGGGATAACGAAATTAGAACGAAAGTCTACTTCCGCTACCGGCGCCGTTGCGACGGAACGGACAAGCGGCATTACCTACGGACATGCCTAGCATCTTTGCTCAACGTCGCACATGCACATGCCATACACCACCAGAAGCGAATTGAAATGCTCTTTCTAATGAATATAAGATACTGAAAGTCGCATCAGACATGTACACATGGTTAACCAAGAAATAACGCACTGATGGCGTTGGCGACGCACGGGACACGCGGCATGACACGCAGACGTATGTAGCTTGACATGCCAGTGCACATGGGCATGTCGTACATCGTCTTGAAGCCCATTTGCATGGGCTTTCACATGCACTGTAGATGTTAGGGATCTTCGAAAGGAGAGAGATATTATAAGGGGTTATTGGCGGGGTCGACATGAGTCGGCGGCGGAAGTCAAGCCGGATAGAAAAGCGGCACTATATGCAGACGGTTGCAGCTGTGCACAGCATTGCAGACGTGCATGTTTTGCATCGCCAGAAACCCCATGAAAAGACCTTTCAAATGAATCATAGATATTAGAAATCCAATGAGGGATAACGAAATTAGAACGAAAGTCTACTTCCGCTACCGGCGCCGTTGCGACGGAACGGACAAGCGGCATTACCTACGGACATGCCTAGCATCTTTGCTCAACGTCGCACATGCACATGCCATACACCACCAGAAGCGAATTGAAATGCTCTTTCTAATGAATATAAGATACTGAAAGTCGCATCAGACATGTACACATGGTTAACCAAGAAATAACGCACTGATGGCGTTGGCGACGCACGGGACACGCGGCATGACACGCAGACGTATGTAGCTTGACATGCCAGTGCACATGGGCATGTCGTACATCGTCTTGATGCCCATTTGCATGGGCTTTCACATGCACTGTAGATGTTAGGGATCTTCGAAAGGAGAGAGATATTATAAGGGGTTATTGGCGGGGTCGACATGAGTCGGCGGCGGAAGTCAAGCCGGATAGAAAAGCGGCACTATATGCAGACGGTTGCAGCTGTGCACAGCATTGCAGACGTGCATGTTATGCATCGCCAGAAACCCCATGAAAAGACCTTTCAAATGAATCATAGATATTAGAAATCCAATGAGGGATAACGAAATTAGAACGAAAGTCTACTTCCGCTACCGGCGCCGTTGCGACGGAACGGACAAGCGGCATTACCTACGGACATGCCTAGCATCTTTGCTCAACGTCGCACATGCACATGCCATACACCACCAGAAGCGAATTGAAATGCTCTTTCTAATGAATATAAGATACTGAAAGTCGCATCAGACATGTACACATGGTTAACCAAGAAATAACGCACTGATGGCGTTGGCGACGCACGGGACACGCGGCATGACACGCAGACGTATGTAGCTTGACATGCCAGTGCACATGGGCATGTCGTACATCGTCTTGAAGCCCATTTGCATGGGCTTTCACATGCACTGTAGATGTTAGGGATCTTCGAAAGGAGAGAGATATTATAAGGGGTTATTGGCGGGGTCGACATGAGTCGGCGGCGGAAGTCAAGCCGGATAGAAAAGCGGCACTATATGCAGACGGTTGCAGCTGTGCACAGCATTGCAGACGTGCATGTTTTGCATCGCCAGAAACCCCATGAAAAGACCTTTCAAATGAATCATAGATATTAGAAATCCAATGAGGGATAACGAAATTAGAACGAAAGTCTACTTCCGCTACCGGCGCCGTTGCGACGGAACGGACAAGCGGCATTACCTACGGACATGCCTAGCATCTTTGCTCAACGTCGCACATGCACATGCCATACACCACCAGAAGCGAATTGAAATGCTCTTTCTAATGAATATAAGATACTGAAAGTCGCATCAGACATGTACACATGGTTAACCAAGAAATAACGCACTGATGGTGTTGGCGACGCACGGGACACGCGGCATGACACGCAGACGTATGTAGCTTGACATGCCAGTGCACATGGGCATGTCGTACATCGTCTTGAAGCCCATTTGCATGGGCTTTCACATGCACTGTAGATGTTAGGGATCTTCGAAAGGAGAGAGATATTATAAGGGGTTATTGGCGGGGTCGACATGAGTCGGCGGCGGAAGTCAAGCCGGATAGAAAAGCGGCACTATATGCAGACGATTGCAGCTGTGCACAGCATTGCAGACGTGCATGTTATGCATCGCCAGAAACCCCATGCAAAGACCTTTCAAATGAATCATAGATATTAGAAATCCAATGAGGGATAACGAAATTAGAACGGAAGTCTACTTCCGCTACCGGCGCCGCTGCGACGGAACGGACAATCGGCATTACCTACGGACATGCCTAGCATCTTTGCTCAACGTCGCACATGCACATGCCATACACCACCAGAAGCGAATTGAAATGCTCTTTCTAATGAATATAAGATACTGAAAGTCGCATCAGACATGTACACATGGTTAACCAAGAAATAACGCACTGATGGCGTTGGCGACGCACGGGACACGCGGCATGACACGCAGACGTATGTAGCTTGACATGCCAGTGCACATGGGCATGTCGTACATCGTCTTGAAGCCCATTAGCATGGGCTTTCACATGCACTGTAGATGTTAGGGATCTTCGAAAGGAGAGAGATATTATAAGGGGTTATTGGCAGGGTCGACATGAGTCGGCGGCGGAAGTCAAGCCGGATAGAAAAGCGGCACTATATGCAGACGGTTGCAGCTGTGCACAGCATTGCAGACGTGCATGTTATGCATCGCCAGAAACCCCATGAAAACACCTTTCAAATGAATCATAGATATTAGAAATCCAATGAGGGATAACGAAATTAGAACGAAAGTCTACTTCCGCTACCGGCGCCGTTGCGACGGAACGGACAATCGGCATTACCTACGGACATGCCTAGCATCTTTGCTCAACGTCGCACATGCACATGCCATACACCACCAGAAGCGAATTGAAATGCTCTTTCTAATGAATATAAGATACTGAAAGTCGCATCAGACATGTACACATGGTTAACCAAGAAATAACGCACTGATGGTGTTGGCGACGCACGGGACACGCGGCATGACACGCAGACGTATGTAGCTTGACATGCCAGTGCACATGGGCATGTCGTACATCGTCTTGAAGCCCATTTGCATGGGCTTTCACATGCACTGTAGATGTTAGGGATCTTCGAAAGGAGAGAGATATTGTAAGGGGTTATTGGCGGGGTCGACATGAGTGGGCGGCGGAAGTCAAGCCGGATAGAAAAGCGGCACTATATGCAGACGATTGCAGCTGTGCACAGCATTGCAGACGTGCATGTTATGCATCGCCAGAAACCCCATGAAAAGACCTTTCAAATGAATCATAGATATTAGAAATCCAATGAGGGATAACGAAATTAGAACGGAAGTCTACTTCCGCTACCGGCGCCGCTGCGACGGAACGGACAATCGGCATTACCTACGGACATGCCTAGCATCTTTGCTCAACGTCGCACATGCACATGCCATACACCACCAGAAGCGAATTGAAATGCTCTTTCTAATGAATATAAGATACTGAAAGTCGCATCAGACATGTACACATGGTTAACCAAGAAATAACGCACTGATGGTGTTGGCGACGCACGGGACACGCGGCATGACACGCAGACGTATGTAGCTTGACATGCCAGTGCACATGGGCATGTCGTACATCGTCTTGAAGCCCATTTGCATGGGCTTTCACATGCACTGTAGATGTTAGGGATCTTCGAAAGGAGAGAGATATTATAAGGGGTTATTGGCGGGGTCGACATGAGTCGGCGGCGGAAGTCAAGCCGGATAGAAAAGCGGCACTATATGCAGACGATTGCAGCTGTGCACAGCATTGCAGACGTGCATGTTATGCATCGCCAGAAACCCCATGAAAAGACCTTTCAAATGAATCATAGATATTAGAAATCCAATGAGGGATAACGAAATTAGAACGGAAGTCTACTTCCGCTACCGGCGCCGCTGCGACGGAACGGACAATCGGCATTACCTACGGACATGCCTAGCATCTTTGCTCAACGTCGCACATGCACATGCCATACACCACCAGAAGCGAATTGAAATGCTCTTTCTAATGAATATAAGATACTGAAAGTCGCATCAGACATGTACACATGGTTAACCAAGAAATAACGCACTGATGGCGTTGGCGACGCACGGGACACGCGGCATGACACGCAGACGTATGTAGCTTGACATGCCAGTGCACATGGGCATGTCGTACATCGTCTTGAAGCCCATTAGCATGGGCTTTCACATGCACTGTAGATGTTAGGGATCTTCGAAAGGAGAGAGATATTATAAGGGGTTATTGGCGGGGTCGACATGAGTCGGCGGCGGAAGTCAAGCCGGATAGAAAAGCGGCACTATATGCAGACGGTTGCAGCTGTGCACAACATTGCAGACGTGCATGTTATGCATCGCCAGAAACCCCATGAAAAGACCTTTCAAATGAATCATAGATATTAGAAATCCAATGAGGGATAACGAAATTAGAACGGAAGTCTACTTCCGCTACCGGCGCCGCTGCGACGGAACGGACAATCGGCATTACCTACGGACATGCCTAGCATCTTTGCTCAACGTCGCACATGCACATGCCATACACCACCAGAAGCGAATTGAAATGCTCTTTCTAATGAATATAAGATACTGAAAGTCGCATCAGACATGTACACATGGTTAACCAAGAAATAACGCACTGATGGCGTTGGCGACGCACGGGACACGCGGCATGACACGCAGACGTATGTAGCTTGACATGCCAGTGCACATGGGCATGTCGTACATCGTCTTGAAGCCCATTAGCATGGGCTTTCACATGCACTGTAGATGTTAGGGATCTTCGAAAGGAGAGAGATATTATAAGGGGTTATTGGCGGGGTCGACATGAGTCGGCGGCGGAAGTCAAGCCGGATAGAAAAGCGGCACTATATGCAGACGGTTGCAGCTGTGCACAACATTGCAGACGTGCATGTTATGCATCGCCAGAAACCCCATGAAAAGACCTTTCAAATGAATCATAGATATTAGAAATCCAATGAGGGATAACGAAATTAGAACGGAAGTCTACTTCCGCTACCGGCGCCGCTGCGACGGAACGGACAATCGGCATTACCTACGGACATGCCTAGCATCTTTGCTCAACGTCGCACATGCACATGCCATACACCACCAGAAGCGAATTGAAATGCTCTTTCTAATGAATATAAGATACTGAAAGTCGCATTAGACATGTACACATGGTTAACCAAGAAATAACGCACTGATGGCGTTGGCGACGCACGGGACACGCGGCATGACACGCAGACGTATGTAGCTTGACATGCCAGTGCACATGGGCATGTCGTACATCGTCTTGAAGCCCATTAGCATGGGCTTTCACATGCACTGTAGATGTTAGGGATCTTCGAAAGGAGAGAGATATTATAAGGGGTTATTGGCGGGGTCGACATGAGTCGGCGGCGGAAGTCAAGCCGGATAGAAAAGCGGCACTATATGCAGACGGTTGCAGCTGTGCACAGCATTGCAGACGTGCATGTTATGCATCGCCAGAAACCCCATGAAAAGACCTTTCAAATGAATCATAGATATTAGAAATCCAATGAGGGATAACGAAATTAGAACGGAAGTCTACTTCCGCTACCGGCACCGCTGCGACGGAACGGACAATCGGCATTACCTACGGACATGCCTAGCATCTTTGCTCAACGTCGCACATGCACATGCCATACACCACCAGAAGCGAATTGAAATGCTCTTTCTAATGAATATAAGATACTGAAAGTCGCATCAGACATGTACACATGGTTAACCAAGAAATAACGCACTGATGACGTTGGCGACGCACGGGACACGCGGAATGACACGCAGACGTATGTAGCTTGACATGCCAGTGCACATGGGCATGTCGTACATCGTCTTGAAGCCCATTAGCATGGGCTTTCACATGCACTGTAGATGTTAGGGATCTTCGAAAGGAGAGAGATATTATAAGGGGTTATTGGCGGGGTCGACATGAGTGCACATGGGCATGTCGTACATCGTCTTGAAGCCCATTAGCATGGGCTTTCACATGCACTGTAGATGTTAGGGATCTTCGAAAGGAGAGAGATATTATAAGGGGTTATTGGCGGGGTCGACATGAGTCGGCGGCGGAAGTCAAGCCGGATAGAAAAGCGGCACTATATGCAGACGGTTGCAGCTGTGCACAGCATTGCAGACGTGCATGTTATGCATCGCCAGAAACCCCATGAAAAGACCTTTCAAATGAATCATAGGTATTAGAAATCCAATGAGGGATAACGAAATTAGAACGAAAGTCTACTTCCGCTACCGGCGCCGTTGCGACGGAACGGACAATCGGCATTACCTACGGACATGCCTAGCATCTTTGCTCAACGTCGCACATGCACATGCCATACACCACCAGAAGCGAATTGAAATGCTCTTTCTAATGAATATAAGATACTGAAAGTCGCATCAGACATGTACACATGGTTAACCAAGAAATAACGCACTGATGACGTTGGCGACGCACGGGACACGCGGCATGACACGCAGACGTATGTAGCTTGACATGCCAGTGCACATGGGCATGTCGTACATCGTCTTGATGCCCATTAGCATGGGCTTTCACATGCACTGTAGATGTTAGGGATCTTCGAAAGGAGAGAGATATTATAAGGGGTTATTGGCGGGGTCGACATGAGTCGGCGGCGGAAGTCAAGCCGGATAGAAAAGCGGCACTATATGCAGACGGTTGCAGCTGTGCACAGCATTGCAGACGTGCATGTTATGCATCGCCAGAAACCCCATGAAAAGACCTTTCAAATGAATCATAGATATTAGAAATCCAATGAGGGATAACGAAATTAGAACGAAAGTCTACTTCCGCTACCGGCGCCGTTGCGACGGAACGGACAATCGGCATTACCTACGGACATGCCTAGCATCTTTGCTCAACGTCGCACATGCACATGCCATACACCACCAGAAGCGAATTGAAATGCTCTTTCTAATGAATATAAGATACTGAAAGTCGCATCAGACATGTACACATGGTTAACCAAGAAATAACGCACTGATGGCGTTGGCGACGCACGGGACACGCGGCATGACACGCAGACGTATGTAGCTTGACATGCCAGTGCACATGGGCATGTCGTACATCGTCTTGAAGCCCATTAGCATGGGCTTTCACATGCACTGTAGATGTTAGGGATCTTCGAAAGGAGAGAGATATTATAAGGGGTTATTGGCGGGGTCGACATGAGTCGGCGGCGGAAGTCAAGCCGGATAGAAAAGCGGCACTATATGCAGACGGTTGCAGCTGTGCACAGCATTGCAGACGTGCATGTTATGCATCGCCAGAAACCCCATGAAAAGACCTTTCAAATGAATCATAGATATTAGAAATCCAATGAGGGATAACGAAATTAGAACGAAAGTCTACTTCCGCTACCGGCGCCGTTGCGACGGAACGGACAATCGGCATTACCTACGGACATGCCTAGCATCTTTGCTCAACGTCGCACATGCACATGCCATACACCACCAGAAGCGAATTGAAATGCTCTTTCTAATGAATATAAGATACTGAAAGTCGCATCAGACATGTACACATGGTTAACCAAGAAATAACGCACTGATGGCGTTGGCGACGCACGGGACACGCGGCATGACACGCAGACGTATGTAGCTTGACATGCCAGTGCACATGGGCATGTCGTACATCGTCTTGATGCCCATTTGCATGGGCTTTCACATGCACTGTAGATGTTAGGGATCTTCGAAAGGAGAGAGATATTATAAGGGGTTATTGGCGGGGTCGACATGAGTCGGCGGCGGAAGTCAAGCCGGATAGAAAAGCGGCACTATATGCAGACGGCTGCAGCTGTGCACAGCATTGCAGACGTGCATGTTATGCATCGCCAGAAACCCCATGAAAAGACCTTTCAAATGAATCATAGATATTAGAAATCCAATGAGGGATAACGAAATTAGAACGAAAGTCTACTTCCGCTACCGGCGCCGCTGCGACGGAACGGACAATCGGCATTACCTACGGACATGCCTAGCATCTTTGCTCAACGTCGCACATGCACATGCCATACACCACCAGAAGCGAATTGAAATGCTCTTTCTAATGAATATAAGATACTGAAAGTCGCATCAGACATGTACACATGGTTAACCAAGAAATAACGCACTGATGGCGTTGGCGACGCACGGGACACGCGGCATGACACGCAGACGTATGTAGCTTGACATGCCAGTGCACATGGGCATGTCGTACATCGTCTTGATGCCCATTTGCATGGGCTTTCACATGCACTGTAGATGTTAGGGATCTTCGAAAGGAGAGAGATATTATAAGGGGTTATTGGCGGGGTCGACATGAGTCGGCGGCGGAAGTCAAGCCGGATAGAAAAGCGGCACTATATGCAGACGGTTGCAGCTGTGCACAGCATTGCAGACGTGCATGTTATGCATCGCCAGAAACCCCATGAAAAGACCTTTCAAATGAATCATAGATATTAGAAATCCAATGAGGGATAACGAAATTAGAACGAAAGTCTACTTCCGCTACCGGCGCCGCTGCGACGGAACGGACAATCGGCATTACCTACGGACATGCCTAGCATCTTTGCTCAACGTCGCACATGCACATGCCATACACCACCAGAAGCGAATTGAAATGCTCTTTCTAATGAATATAAGATACTGAAAGTCGCATCAGACATGTACACATGGTTAACCAAGAAATAACGCACTGATGGCGTTGGCGACGCACGGGACACGCGGCATGACACGCAGACGTATGTAGCTTGACATGCCAGTGCACATGGGCATGTCGTACATCGTCTTGATGCCCATTTGCATGGGCTTTCACATGCACTGTAGATGTTAGGGATCTTCGAAAGGAGAGAGATATTATAAGGGGTTATTGGCGGGGTCGACATGAGTCGGCGGCGGAAGTCAAGCCGGATAGAAAAGCGGCACTATATGCAGACGGTTGCAGCTGTGCACAGCATTGCAGACGTGCATGCTATGCATCGCCAGAAACCCCATGAAAAGACCTTTCAAATGAATCATAGATATTAGAAATCCAATGAGGGATAACGAAATTAGAACGAAAGTCTACTTCCGCTACCGGCGCCGTTGCGACGGAACGGACAAGCGGCATTACCTACGGACATGCCTAGCATCTTTGCTCAACGTCGCACATGCACATGCCATACACAACCAGAAGCGAATTGAAATGCTCTTTCTAATGAATATAAGATACTGAAAGTCGCATCAGACATGTACACATGGTTAACCAAGAAATAACGCACTGATGGCGTTGGCGACGCACGGGACACGCGGCATGACACGCAGACGTATGTAGCTTGACATGCCAGTGCACATGGGCATGTCGTACATCGTCTTGATGCCCATTTGCATGGGCTTTCACATGCACTGTAGATGTTAGGGATCTTCGAAAGGAGAGAGATATTATAAGGGGTTATTGGCGGGGTCGACATGAGTCGGCGGCGGAAGTCAAGCCGGATAGAAAAGCGGCACTATATGCAGACGGTTGCAGCTGTGCACAGCATTGCAGACGTGCATGTTATGCATCGCCAGAAACCCCATGAAAAGACCTTTCAAATGAATCATAGATATTAGAAATCCAATGAGGGATAACGAAATTAGAACGAAAGTCTACTTCCGCTACCGGCGCCGCTGCGACGGAACGGACAATCGGCATTACCTACGGACATGCCTAGCATCTTTGCTCAACGTCGCACATGCACATGCCATACACCACCAGAAGCGAATTGAAATGCTCTTTCTAATGAATATAAGATACTGAAAGTCGCATCAGACATGTACACATGGTTAACCAAGAAATAACGCACTGATGGCGTTGGCGACGCACGGGACACGCGGCATGACACGCAGACGTATGTAGCTTGACATGCCAGTGCACATGGGCATGTCGTACATCGTCTTGAAGCCCATTAGCATGGGCTTTCACATGCACTGTAGATGTTAGGGATCTTCGAAAGGAGAGAGATATTATAAGGGGTTATTGGCGGGGTCGACATGAGTCGGCGGCGGAAGTCAAGCCGGATAGAAAAGCGGCACTATATGCAGACGGTTGCAGCTGTGCACAGCATTGCAGACGTGCATGTTATGCATCGCCAGAAACCCCATGAAAAGACCTTTCAAATGAATCATAGATATTAGAAATCCAATGAGGGATAACGAAATTAGAACGAAAGTCTACTTCCGCTACCGGCGCCGTTGCGACGGAACGGACAATCGGCATTACCTACGGACATGCCTAGCATCTTTGCTCAACGTCGCACATGCACATGCCATACACCACCAGAAGCGAATTGAAATGCTCTTTCTAATGAATATAAGATACTGAAAGTCGCATCAGACATGTACACATGGTTAACCAAGAAATAACGCACTGATGGCGTTGGCGACGCACGGGACACGCGGCATGACACGCAGACGTATGTAGCTTGACATGCCAGTGCACATGGGCATGTCGTACATCGTCTTGATGCCCATTTGCATGGGCTTTCACATGCACTGTAGATGTTAGGGATCTTCGAAAGGAGAGAGATATTATAAGGGGTTATTGGCGGGGTCGACATGAGTCGGCGGCGGAAGTCAAGCCGGATAGAAAAGCGGCACTATATGCAGACGGTTGCAGCTGTGCACAGCATTGCAGACGTGCATGTTATGCATCGCCAGAAACCCCATGAAAAGACCTTTCAAATGAATCATAGATATTAGAAATCCAATGAGGGATAACGAAATTAGAACGAAAGTCTACTTCCGCTACCGGCGCCGTTGCGACGGAACGGACAATCGGCATTACCTACGGACATGCCTAGCATCTTTGCTCAACGTCGCACATGCACATGCCATACACCACCAGAAGCGAATTGAAATGCTCTTTCTAATGAATATAAGATACTGAAAGTCGCATCAGACATGTACACATGGTTAACCAAGAAATAACGCACTGATGTTGTTGGCGACGCACGGGACACGCGGCATGACACGCAGACGTATGTAGCTTGACATGCCAGTGCACATGGGCATGTCGTACATCGTCTTGAAGCCCATTTGCATGGGCTTTCACATGCACTGTAGATGTTAGGGATCTTCGAAAGGAGAGAGATATTATAAGGGGTTATTTGCGGGGTCGACATGAGTCGGCGGCGGAAGTCAAGCCGGATAGAAAAGCGGCACTATATGCAGACGGTTGCAGCTGTGCACAGCATTGCAGACGTGCATGTTATGCATCGCCAGAAACCCCATGAAAAGACCTTTCAAATGAATCATAGGTATTAGAAATCCAATGAGGGATAACGAAATTAGAACGAAAGTCTACTTCCGCTACCGGCGCCGTTGCGACGGAACGGACAAGCGGCATTACCTACGGACATGCCTAGCATCTTTGCTCAACGTCGCACATGCACATGCCATACACCACCAGAAGCGAATTGAAATGCTCTTTCTAATGAATATAAGATACTGAAAGTCGCATCAGACATGTACACATGGTTAACCAAGAAATAACGCACTGATGGCGTTGGCGACGCACGGGACACGCGGCATGACACGCAGACGTATGTAGCTTGACATGCCAGTGCACATGGGCATGTCGTACATCGTCTTGAAGCCCATTTGCATGGGCTTTCACATGCACTGTAGATGTTAGGGATCTTCGAAAGGAGAGAGATATTATAAGGGGTTATTGGCGGGGTCGACATGAGTCGGCGGCGGAAGTCAAGCCGGATAGAAAAGCGGCACTATATGCAGACGGTTGCAGCTGTGCACAGCATTGCAGACGTGCATGTTATGCATCGCCAGAAACCCCATGCAAAGACCTTTCAAATGAATCATAGACATTAGAAATCCAATGAGGGATAACGAAATTAGAACGAAAGTCTACTTCCGCTACCGGCGCCGTTGCGACGGAACGGACAAGCGGCATTACCTACGGACATGCCTAGCATCTTTGCTCAACGTCGCACATGCACATGCCATACACCACCAGAAGCGAATTGAAATGCTCTTTCTAATGAATATAAGATACTGAAAGTCGCATCAGACATGTACACATGGTTAACCAAGAAATAACGCACTGATGTTGTTGGCGACGCACGGGACACGCGGCATGACACGCAGACGTATGTAGCTTGACATGCCAGTGCACATGGGCATGTCGTACATCGTCTTGAAGCCCATTTGCATGGGCTTTCACATGCACTGTAGATGTTAGGGATCTTCGAAAGGAGAGAGATATTATAAGGGGTTATTGGCGGGGTCGACATGAGTCGGCGGCGGAAGTCAAGCCGGATAGAAAAGCGGCACTATATGCAGACGGTTGCAGCTGTGCACAGCATTGCAGACGTGCATGTTATGCATCGCCAGAAACCCCATGAAAAGACCTTTCAAATGAATCATAGGTATTAGAAATCCAATGAGGGATAACGAAATTAGAACGAAAGTCTACTTCCGCTACCGGCGCCGTTGCGACGGAACGGACAAGCGGCATTACCTACGGACATGCCTAGCATCTTTGCTCAACGTCGCACATGCACATGCCATACACCACCAGAAGCGAATTGAAATGCTCTTTCTAATGAATATAAGATGCTGAAAGTCGCATCAGACATGTACACATGGTTAACCAAGAAATAACGCACTGATGGCGTTGGCGACGCACGGGACACGCGGCATGACACGCAGACGTATGTAGCTTGACATGCCAGTGCACATGGGCATGTCGTACATCGTCTTGATGCCCATTTGCATGGGCTTTCACATGCACTGTAGATGTTAGGGATCTTCGAAAGGAGAGAGATATTATAAGGGGTTATTGGCGGGGTCGACATGAGTCGGCGGCGGAAGTCAAGCCGGATAGAAAAGCGGCACTATATGCAGACGGTTGCAGCTGTGCACAGCATTGCAGACGTGCATGTTATGCATCGCCAGAAACCCCATGAAAAGACCTTTCAAATGAATCATAGATATTAGAAATCCAATGAGGGATAACGAAATTAGAACGAAAGTCTACTTCCGCTACCGGCGCCGTTGCGACGGAACGGACAAGCGGCATTACCTACGGACATGCCTAGCATCTTTGCTCAACGTCGCACATGCACATGCCATACACCACCAGAAGCGAATTGAAATGCTCTTTCTAATGAATATAAGATACTGAAAGTCGCATCAGACATGTACACATGGTTAACCAAGAAATAACGCACTGATGGCGTTGGCGACGCACGGGACACGCGGCATGACACGCAGACGTATGTAGCTTGACATGCCAGTGCACATGGGCATGTCGTACATCGTCTTGAAGCCCATTTGCATGGGCTTTCACATGCACTGTAGATGTTAGGGATCTTCGAAAGGAGAGAGATATTATAAGGGGTTATTGGCGGGGTCGACATGAGTCGGCGGCGGAAGTCAAGCCGGATAGAAAAGCGGCACTATATGCAGACGGTTGCAGCTGTGCACAGCATTGCAGACGTGCATGTTTTGCATCGCCAGAAACCCCATGAAAAGACCTTTCAAATGAATCATAGATATTAGAAATCCAATGAGGGATAACGAAATTAGAACGAAAGTCTACTTCCGCTACCGGCGCCGTTGCGACGGAACGGACAAGCGGCATTACCTACGGACATGCCTAGCATCTTTGCTCAACGTCGCACATGCACATGCCATACACCACCAGAAGCGAATTGAAATGCTCTTTCTAATGAATATAAGATACTGAAAGTCGCATCAGACATGTACACATGGTTAACCAAGAAATAACGCACTGATGGCGTTGGCGACGCACGGGACACGCGGCATGACACGCAGACGTATGTAGCTTGACATGCCAGTGCACATGGGCATGTCGTACATCGTCTTGATGCCCATTTGCATGGGCTTTCACATGCACTGTAGATGTTAGGGATCTTCGAAAGGAGAGAGATATTATAAGGGGTTATTGGCGGGGTCGACATGAGTCGGCGGCGGAAGTCAAGCCGGATAGAAAAGCGGCACTATATGCAGACGGTTGCAGCTGTGCACAGCATTGCAGACGTGCATGTTATGCATCGCCAGAAACCCCATGAAAAGACCTTTCAAATGAATCATA
The DNA here is from genome assembly GCF_037392515.1 of Haliotis asinina. Taxonomy (NCBI): domain Eukaryota; kingdom Metazoa; phylum Mollusca; class Gastropoda; order Lepetellida; family Haliotidae; genus Haliotis; species Haliotis asinina. The sequence continues at coordinate 49,416,121 of NC_090282.1, forward strand.
GATATTAGAAATCCAATGAGGGATAACGAAATTAGAACGAAAGTCTACTTCCGCTACCGGCGCCGTTGCGACGGAACGGACAAGCGGCATTACCTACGGACATGCCTAGCATCTTTGCTCAACGTCGCACATGCACATGCCATACACCACCAGAAGCGAATTGAAATGCTCTTTCTAATGAATATAAGATACTGAAAGTCGCATCAGACATGTACACATGGTTAACCAAGAAATAACGCACTGATGGCGTTGGCGACGCACGGGACACGCGGCATGACACGCAGACGTATGTAGCTTGACATGCCAGTGCACATGGGCATGTCGTACATCGTCTTGAAGCCCATTTGCATGGGCTTTCACATGCACTGTAGATGTTAGGGATCTTCGAAAGGAGAGAGATATTATAAGGGGTTATTGGCGGGGTCGACATGAGTCGGCGGCGGAAGTCAAGCCGGATAGAAAAGCGGCACTATATGCAGACGGTTGCAGCTGTGCACAGCATTGCAGACGTGCATGTTTTGCATCGCCAGAAACCCCATGAAAAGACCTTTCAAATGAATCATAGATATTAGAAATCCAATGAGGGATAACGAAATTAGAACGAAAGTCTACTTCCGCTACCGGCGCCGTTGCGACGGAACGGACAAGCGGCATTACCTACGGACATGCCTAGCATCTTTGCTCAACGTCGCACATGCACATGCCATACACCACCAGAAGCGAATTGAAATGCTCTTTCTAATGAATATAAGATACTGAAAGTCGCATCAGACATGTACACATGGTTAACCAAGAAATAACGCACTGATGGTGTTGGCGACGCACGGGACACGCGGCATGACACGCAGACGTATGTAGCTTGACATGCCAGTGCACATGGGCATGTCGTACATCGTCTTGAAGCCCATTTGCATGGGCTTTCACATGCACTGTAGATGTTAGGGATCTTCGAAAGGAGAGAGATATTATAAGGGGTTATTGGCGGGGTCGACATGAGTCGGCGGCGGAAGTCAAGCCGGATAGAAAAGCGGCACTATATGCAGACGATTGCAGCTGTGCACAGCATTGCAGACGTGCATGTTATGCATCGCCAGAAACCCCATGCAAAGACCTTTCAAATGAATCATAGATATTAGAAATCCAATGAGGGATAACGAAATTAGAACGGAAGTCTACTTCCGCTACCGGCGCCGCTGCGACGGAACGGACAATCGGCATTACCTACGGACATGCCTAGCATCTTTGCTCAACGTCGCACATGCACATGCCATACACCACCAGAAGCGAATTGAAATGCTCTTTCTAATGAATATAAGATACTGAAAGTCGCATCAGACATGTACACATGGTTAACCAAGAAATAACGCACTGATGGCGTTGGCGACGCACGGGACACGCGGCATGACACGCAGACGTATGTAGCTTGACATGCCAGTGCACATGGGCATGTCGTACATCGTCTTGAAGCCCATTAGCATGGGCTTTCACATGCACTGTAGATGTTAGGGATCTTCGAAAGGAGAGAGATATTATAAGGGGTTATTGGCAGGGTCGACATGAGTCGGCGGCGGAAGTCAAGCCGGATAGAAAAGCGGCACTATATGCAGACGGTTGCAGCTGTGCACAGCATTGCAGACGTGCATGTTATGCATCGCCAGAAACCCCATGAAAACACCTTTCAAATGAATCATAGATATTAGAAATCCAATGAGGGATAACGAAATTAGAACGAAAGTCTACTTCCGCTACCGGCGCCGTTGCGACGGAACGGACAATCGGCATTACCTACGGACATGCCTAGCATCTTTGCTCAACGTCGCACATGCACATGCCATACACCACCAGAAGCGAATTGAAATGCTCTTTCTAATGAATATAAGATACTGAAAGTCGCATCAGACATGTACACATGGTTAACCAAGAAATAACGCACTGATGGTGTTGGCGACGCACGGGACACGCGGCATGACACGCAGACGTATGTAGCTTGACATGCCAGTGCACATGGGCATGTCGTACATCGTCTTGAAGCCCATTTGCATGGGCTTTCACATGCACTGTAGATGTTAGGGATCTTCGAAAGGAGAGAGATATTGTAAGGGGTTATTGGCGGGGTCGACATGAGTGGGCGGCGGAAGTCAAGCCGGATAGAAAAGCGGCACTATATGCAGACGATTGCAGCTGTGCACAGCATTGCAGACGTGCATGTTATGCATCGCCAGAAACCCCATGAAAAGACCTTTCAAATGAATCATAGATATTAGAAATCCAATGAGGGATAACGAAATTAGAACGGAAGTCTACTTCCGCTACCGGCGCCGCTGCGACGGAACGGACAATCGGCATTACCTACGGACATGCCTAGCATCTTTGCTCAACGTCGCACATGCACATGCCATACACCACCAGAAGCGAATTGAAATGCTCTTTCTAATGAATATAAGATACTGAAAGTCGCATCAGACATGTACACATGGTTAACCAAGAAATAACGCACTGATGGTGTTGGCGACGCACGGGACACGCGGCATGACACGCAGACGTATGTAGCTTGACATGCCAGTGCACATGGGCATGTCGTACATCGTCTTGAAGCCCATTTGCATGGGCTTTCACATGCACTGTAGATGTTAGGGATCTTCGAAAGGAGAGAGATATTATAAGGGGTTATTGGCGGGGTCGACATGAGTCGGCGGCGGAAGTCAAGCCGGATAGAAAAGCGGCACTATATGCAGACGATTGCAGCTGTGCACAGCATTGCAGACGTGCATGTTATGCATCGCCAGAAACCCCATGAAAAGACCTTTCAAATGAATCATAGATATTAGAAATCCAATGAGGGATAACGAAATTAGAACGGAAGTCTACTTCCGCTACCGGCGCCGCTGCGACGGAACGGACAATCGGCATTACCTACGGACATGCCTAGCATCTTTGCTCAACGTCGCACATGCACATGCCATACACCACCAGAAGCGAATTGAAATGCTCTTTCTAATGAATATAAGATACTGAAAGTCGCATCAGACATGTACACATGGTTAACCAAGAAATAACGCACTGATGGCGTTGGCGACGCACGGGACACGCGGCATGACACGCAGACGTATGTAGCTTGACATGCCAGTGCACATGGGCATGTCGTACATCGTCTTGAAGCCCATTAGCATGGGCTTTCACATGCACTGTAGATGTTAGGGATCTTCGAAAGGAGAGAGATATTATAAGGGGTTATTGGCGGGGTCGACATGAGTCGGCGGCGGAAGTCAAGCCGGATAGAAAAGCGGCACTATATGCAGACGGTTGCAGCTGTGCACAACATTGCAGACGTGCATGTTATGCATCGCCAGAAACCCCATGAAAAGACCTTTCAAATGAATCATAGATATTAGAAATCCAATGAGGGATAACGAAATTAGAACGGAAGTCTACTTCCGCTACCGGCGCCGCTGCGACGGAACGGACAATCGGCATTACCTACGGACATGCCTAGCATCTTTGCTCAACGTCGCACATGCACATGCCATACACCACCAGAAGCGAATTGAAATGCTCTTTCTAATGAATATAAGATACTGAAAGTCGCATCAGACATGTACACATGGTTAACCAAGAAATAACGCACTGATGGCGTTGGCGACGCACGGGACACGCGGCATGACACGCAGACGTATGTAGCTTGACATGCCAGTGCACATGGGCATGTCGTACATCGTCTTGAAGCCCATTAGCATGGGCTTTCACATGCACTGTAGATGTTAGGGATCTTCGAAAGGAGAGAGATATTATAAGGGGTTATTGGCGGGGTCGACATGAGTCGGCGGCGGAAGTCAAGCCGGATAGAAAAGCGGCACTATATGCAGACGGTTGCAGCTGTGCACAACATTGCAGACGTGCATGTTATGCATCGCCAGAAACCCCATGAAAAGACCTTTCAAATGAATCATAGATATTAGAAATCCAATGAGGGATAACGAAATTAGAACGGAAGTCTACTTCCGCTACCGGCGCCGCTGCGACGGAACGGACAATCGGCATTACCTACGGACATGCCTAGCATCTTTGCTCAACGTCGCACATGCACATGCCATACACCACCAGAAGCGAATTGAAATGCTCTTTCTAATGAATATAAGATACTGAAAGTCGCATTAGACATGTACACATGGTTAACCAAGAAATAACGCACTGATGGCGTTGGCGACGCACGGGACACGCGGCATGACACGCAGACGTATGTAGCTTGACATGCCAGTGCACATGGGCATGTCGTACATCGTCTTGAAGCCCATTAGCATGGGCTTTCACATGCACTGTAGATGTTAGGGATCTTCGAAAGGAGAGAGATATTATAAGGGGTTATTGGCGGGGTCGACATGAGTCGGCGGCGGAAGTCAAGCCGGATAGAAAAGCGGCACTATATGCAGACGGTTGCAGCTGTGCACAGCATTGCAGACGTGCATGTTATGCATCGCCAGAAACCCCATGAAAAGACCTTTCAAATGAATCATAGATATTAGAAATCCAATGAGGGATAACGAAATTAGAACGGAAGTCTACTTCCGCTACCGGCACCGCTGCGACGGAACGGACAATCGGCATTACCTACGGACATGCCTAGCATCTTTGCTCAACGTCGCACATGCACATGCCATACACCACCAGAAGCGAATTGAAATGCTCTTTCTAATGAATATAAGATACTGAAAGTCGCATCAGACATGTACACATGGTTAACCAAGAAATAACGCACTGATGACGTTGGCGACGCACGGGACACGCGGAATGACACGCAGACGTATGTAGCTTGACATGCCAGTGCACATGGGCATGTCGTACATCGTCTTGAAGCCCATTAGCATGGGCTTTCACATGCACTGTAGATGTTAGGGATCTTCGAAAGGAGAGAGATATTATAAGGGGTTATTGGCGGGGTCGACATGAGTGCACATGGGCATGTCGTACATCGTCTTGAAGCCCATTAGCATGGGCTTTCACATGCACTGTAGATGTTAGGGATCTTCGAAAGGAGAGAGATATTATAAGGGGTTATTGGCGGGGTCGACATGAGTCGGCGGCGGAAGTCAAGCCGGATAGAAAAGCGGCACTATATGCAGACGGTTGCAGCTGTGCACAGCATTGCAGACGTGCATGTTATGCATCGCCAGAAACCCCATGAAAAGACCTTTCAAATGAATCATAGGTATTAGAAATCCAATGAGGGATAACGAAATTAGAACGAAAGTCTACTTCCGCTACCGGCGCCGTTGCGACGGAACGGACAATCGGCATTACCTACGGACATGCCTAGCATCTTTGCTCAACGTCGCACATGCACATGCCATACACCACCAGAAGCGAATTGAAATGCTCTTTCTAATGAATATAAGATACTGAAAGTCGCATCAGACATGTACACATGGTTAACCAAGAAATAACGCACTGATGGCGTTGGCGACGCACGGGACACGCGGCATGACACGCAGACGTATGTAGCTTGACATGCCAGTGCACATGGGCATGTCGTACATCGTCTTGAAGCCCATTAGCATGGGCTTTCACATGCACTGTAGATGTTAGGGATCTTCGAAAGGAGAGAGATATTATAAGGGGTTATTGGCGGGGTCGACATGAGTCGGCGGCGGAAGTCAAGCCGGATAGAAAAGCGGCACTATATGCAGACGGTTGCAGCTGTGCACAGCATTGCAGACGTGCATGTTATGCATCGCCAGAAACCCCATGAAAAGACCTTTCAAATGAATCATAGATATTAGAAATCCAATGAGGGATAACGAAATTAGAACGAAAGTCTACTTCCGCTACCGGCGCCGTTGCGACGGAACGGACAATCGGCATTACCTACGGACATGCCTAGCATCTTTGCTCAACGTCGCACATGCACATGCCATACACCACCAGAAGCGAATTGAAATGCTCTTTCTAATGAATATAAGATACTGAAAGTCGCATCAGACATGTACACATGGTTAACCAAGAAATAACGCACTGATGGCGTTGGCGACGCACGGGACACGCGGCATGACACGCAGACGTATGTAGCTTGACATGCCAGTGCACATGGGCATGTCGTACATCGTCTTGATGCCCATTTGCATGGGCTTTCACATGCACTGTAGATGTTAGGGATCTTCGAAAGGAGAGAGATATTATAAGGGGTTATTGGCGGGGTCGACATGAGTCGGCGGCGGAAGTCAAGCCGGATAGAAAAGCGGCACTATATGCAGACGGTTGCAGCTGTGCACAGCATTGCAGACGTGCATGTTATGCATCGCCAGAAACCCCATGAAAAGACCTTTCAAATGAATCATAGATATTAGAAATCCAATGAGGGATAACGAAATTAGAACGAAAGTCTACTTCCGCTACCGGCGCCGTTGCGACGGAACGGACAATCGGCATTACCTACGGACATGCCTAGCATCTTTGCTCAACGTCGCACATGCACATGCCATACACCACCAGAAGCGAATTGAAATGCTCTTTCTAATGAATATAAGATACTGAAAGTCGCATCAGACATGTACACATGGTTAACCAAGAAATAACGCACTGATGTTGTTGGCGACGCACGGGACACGCGGCATGACACGCAGACGTATGTAGCTTGACATGCCAGTGCACATGGGCATGTCGTACATCGTCTTGAAGCCCATTTGCATGGGCTTTCACATGCACTGTAGATGTTAGGGATCTTCGAAAGGAGAGAGATATTATAAGGGGTTATTTGCGGGGTCGACATGAGTCGGCGGCGGAAGTCAAGCCGGATAGAAAAGCGGCACTATATGCAGACGGTTGCAGCTGTGCACAGCATTGCAGACGTGCATGTTATGCATCGCCAGAAACCCCATGAAAAGACCTTTCAAATGAATCATAGGTATTAGAAATCCAATGAGGGATAACGAAATTAGAACGAAAGTCTACTTCCGCTACCGGCGCCGTTGCGACGGAACGGACAAGCGGCATTACCTACGGACATGCCTAGCATCTTTGCTCAACGTCGCACATGCACATGCCATACACCACCAGAAGCGAATTGAAATGCTCTTTCTAATGAATATAAGATACTGAAAGTCGCATCAGACATGTACACATGGTTAACCAAGAAATAACGCACTGATGGCGTTGGCGACGCACGGGACACGCGGCATGACACGCAGACGTATGTAGCTTGACATGCCAGTGCACATGGGCATGTCGTACATCGTCTTGAAGCCCATTTGCATGGGCTTTCACATGCACTGTAGATGTTAGGGATCTTCGAAAGGAGAGAGATATTATAAGGGGTTATTGGCGGGGTCGACATGAGTCGGCGGCGGAAGTCAAGCCGGATAGAAAAGCGGCACTATATGCAGACGGTTGCAGCTGTGCACAGCATTGCAGACGTGCATGTTATGCATCGCCAGAAACCCCATGCAAAGACCTTTCAAATGAATCATAGACATTAGAAATCCAATGAGGGATAACGAAATTAGAACGAAAGTCTACTTCCGCTACCGGCGCCGTTGCGACGGAACGGACAAGCGGCATTACCTACGGACATGCCTAGCATCTTTGCTCAACGTCGCACATGCACATGCCATACACCACCAGAAGCGAATTGAAATGCTCTTTCTAATGAATATAAGATACTGAAAGTCGCATCAGACATGTACACATGGTTAACCAAGAAATAACGCACTGATGTTGTTGGCGACGCACGGGACACGCGGCATGACACGCAGACGTATGTAGCTTGACATGCCAGTGCACATGGGCATGTCGTACATCGTCTTGAAGCCCATTTGCATGGGCTTTCACATGCACTGTAGATGTTAGGGATCTTCGAAAGGAGAGAGATATTATAAGGGGTTATTGGCGGGGTCGACATGAGTCGGCGGCGGAAGTCAAGCCGGATAGAAAAGCGGCACTATATGCAGACGGTTGCAGCTGTGCACAGCATTGCAGACGTGCATGTTATGCATCGCCAGAAACCCCATGAAAAGACCTTTCAAATGAATCATAGGTATTAGAAATCCAATGAGGGATAACGAAATTAGAACGAAAGTCTACTTCCGCTACCGGCGCCGTTGCGACGGAACGGACAAGCGGCATTACCTACGGACATGCCTAGCATCTTTGCTCAACGTCGCACATGCACATGCCATACACCACCAGAAGCGAATTGAAATGCTCTTTCTAATGAATATAAGATGCTGAAAGTCGCATCAGACATGTACACATGGTTAACCAAGAAATAACGCACTGATGGCGTTGGCGACGCACGGGACACGCGGCATGACACGCAGACGTATGTAGCTTGACATGCCAGTGCACATGGGCATGTCGTACATCGTCTTGATGCCCATTTGCATGGGCTTTCACATGCACTGTAGATGTTAGGGATCTTCGAAAGGAGAGAGATATTATAAGGGGTTATTGGCGGGGTCGACATGAGTCGGCGGCGGAAGTCAAGCCGGATAGAAAAGCGGCACTATATGCAGACGGTTGCAGCTGTGCACAGCATTGCAGACGTGCATGTTATGCATCGCCAGAAACCCCATGAAAAGACCTTTCAAATGAATCATAGATATTAGAAATCCAATGAGGGATAACGAAATTAGAACGAAAGTCTACTTCCGCTACCGGCGCCGTTGCGACGGAACGGACAAGCGGCATTACCTACGGACATGCCTAGCATCTTTGCTCAACGTCGCACATGCACATGCCATACACCACCAGAAGCGAATTGAAATGCTCTTTCTAATGAATATAAGATACTGAAAGTCGCATCAGACATGTACACATGGTTAACCAAGAAATAACGCACTGATGGCGTTGGCGACGCACGGGACACGCGGCATGACACGCAGACGTATGTAGCTTGACATGCCAGTGCACATGGGCATGTCGTACATCGTCTTGAAGCCCATTTGCATGGGCTTTCACATGCACTGTAGATGTTAGGGATCTTCGAAAGGAGAGAGATATTATAAGGGGTTATTGGCGGGGTCGACATGAGTCGGCGGCGGAAGTCAAGCCGGATAGAAAAGCGGCACTATATGCAGACGGTTGCAGCTGTGCACAGCATTGCAGACGTGCATGTTTTGCATCGCCAGAAACCCCATGAAAAGACCTTTCAAATGAATCATAGATATTAGAAATCCAATGAGGGATAACGAAATTAGAACGAAAGTCTACTTCCGCTACCGGCGCCGTTGCGACGGAACGGACAAGCGGCATTACCTACGGACATGCCTAGCATCTTTGCTCAACGTCGCACATGCACATGCCATACACCACCAGAAGCGAATTGAAATGCTCTTTCTAATGAATATAAGATACTGAAAGTCGCATCAGACATGTACACATGGTTAACCAAGAAATAACGCACTGATGGCGTTGGCGACGCACGGGACACGCGGCATGACACGCAGACGTATGTAGCTTGACATGCCAGTGCACATGGGCATGTCGTACATCGTCTTGATGCCCATTTGCATGGGCTTTCACATGCACTGTAGATGTTAGGGATCTTCGAAAGGAGAGAGATATTATAAGGGGTTATTGGCGGGGTCGACATGAGTCGGCGGCGGAAGTCAAGCCGGATAGAAAAGCGGCACTATATGCAGACGGTTGCAGCTGTGCACAGCATTGCAGACGTGCATGTTATGCATCGCCAGAAACCCCATGAAAAGACCTTTCAAATGAATCATAGATATTAGAAATCCAATGAGGGATAACGAAATTAGAACGAAAGTCTACTTCCGCTACCGGCGCCGTTGCGACGGAACGGACAAGCGGCATTACCTACGGACATGCCTAGCATCTTTGCTCAACGTCGCACATGCACATGCCATACACCACCAGAAGCGAATTGAAATGCTCTTTCTAATGAATATAAGATACTGAAAGTCGCATCAGACATGTACACATGGTTAACCAAGAAATAACGCACTGATGGCGTTGGCGACGCACGGGACACGCGGCATGACACGCAGACGTATGTAGCTTGACATGCCAGTGCACATGGGCATGTCGTACATCGTCTTGAAGCCCATTTGCATGGGCTTTCACATGCACTGTAGATGTTAGGGATCTTCGAAAGGAGAGAGATATTATAAGGGGTTATTGGCGGGGTCGACATGAGTCGGCGGCGGAAGTCAAGCCGGATAGAAAAGCGGCACTATATGCAGACGGTTGCAGCTGTGCACAGCATTGCAGACGTGCATGTTTTGCATCGCCAGAAACCCCATGAAAAGACCTTTCAAATGAATCATAGATATTAGAAATCCAATGAGGGATAACGAAATTAGAACGAAAGTCTACTTCCGCTACCGGCGCCGTTGCGACGGAACGGACAAGCGGCATTACCTACGGACATGCCTAGCATCTTTGCTCAACGTCGCACATGCACATGCCATACACCACCAGAAGCGAATTGAAATGCTCTTTCTAATGAATATAAGATACTGAAAGTCGCATCAGACATGTACACATGGTTAACCAAGAAATAACGCACTGATGGTGTTGGCGACGCACGGGACACGCGGCATGACACGCAGACGTATGTAGCTTGACATGCCAGTGCACATGGGCATGTCGTACATCGTCTTGAAGCCCATTTGCATGGGCTTTCACATGCACTGTAGATGTTAGGGATCTTCGAAAGGAGAGAGATATTATAAGGGGTTATTGGCGGGGTCGACATGAGTCGGCGGCGGAAGTCAAGCCGGATAGAAAAGCGGCACTATATGCAGACGATTGCAGCTGTGCACAGCATTGCAGACGTGCATGTTATGCATCGCCAGAAACCCCATGCAAAGACCTTTCAAATGAATCATAGATATTAGAAATCCAATGAGGGATAACGAAATTAGAACGGAAGTCTACTTCCGCTACCGGCGCCGCTGCGACGGAACGGACAATCGGCATTACCTACGGACATGCCTAGCATCTTTGCTCAACGTCGCACATGCACATGCCATACACCACCAGAAGCGAATTGAAATGCTCTTTCTAATGAATATAAGATACTGAAAGTCGCATCAGACATGTACACATGGTTAACCAAGAAATAACGCACTGATGGCGTTGGCGACGCACGGGACACGCGGCATGACACGCAGACGTATGTAGCTTGACATGCCAGTGCACATGGGCATGTCGTACATCGTCTTGAAGCCCATTAGCATGGGCTTTCACATGCACTGTAGATGTTAGGGATCTTCGAAAGGAGAGAGATATTATAAGGGGTTATTGGCAGGGTCGACATGAGTCGGCGGCGGAAGTCAAGCCGGATAGAAAAGCGGCACTATATGCAGACGGTTGCAGCTGTGCACAGCATTGCAGACGTGCATGTTATGCATCGCCAGAAACCCCATGAAAACACCTTTCAAATGAATCATAGATATTAGAAATCCAATGAGGGATAACGAAATTAGAACGAAAGTCTACTTCCGCTACCGGCGCCGTTGCGACGGAACGGACAATCGGCATTACCTACGGACATGCCTAGCATCTTTGCTCAACGTCGCACATGCACATGCCATACACCACCAGAAGCGAATTGAAATGCTCTTTCTAATGAATATAAGATACTGAAAGTCGCATCAGACATGTACACATGGTTAACCAAGAAATAACGCACTGATGGTGTTGGCGACGCACGGGACACGCGGCATGACACGCAGACGTATGTAGCTTGACATGCCAGTGCACATGGGCATGTCGTACATCGTCTTGAAGCCCATTTGCATGGGCTTTCACATGCACTGTAGATGTTAGGGATCTTCGAAAGGAGAGAGATATTGTAAGGGGTTATTGGCGGGGTCGACATGAGTGGGCGGCGGAAGTCAAGCCGGATAGAAAAGCGGCACTATATGCAGACGATTGCAGCTGTGCACAGCATTGCAGACGTGCATGTTATGCATCGCCAGAAACCCCATGAAAAGACCTTTCAAATGAATCATAGATATTAGAAATCCAATGAGGGATAACGAAATTAGAACGGAAGTCTACTTCCGCTACCGGCGCCGCTGCGACGGAACGGACAATCGGCATTACCTACGGACATGCCTAGCATCTTTGCTCAACGTCGCACATGCACATGCCATACACCACCAGAAGCGAATTGAAATGCTCTTTCTAATGAATATAAGATACTGAAAGTCGCATCAGACATGTACACATGGTTAACCAAGAAATAACGCACTGATGGTGTTGGCGACGCACGGGACACGCGGCATGACACGCAGACGTATGTAGCTTGACATGCCAGTGCACATGGGCATGTCGTACATCGTCTTGAAGCCCATTTGCATGGGCTTTCACATGCACTGTAGATGTTAGGGATCTTCGAAAGGAGAGAGATATTATAAGGGGTTATTGGCGGGGTCGACATGAGTCGGCGGCGGAAGTCAAGCCGGATAGAAAAGCGGCACTATATGCAGACGATTGCAGCTGTGCACAGCATTGCAGACGTGCATGTTATGCATCGCCAGAAACCCCATGAAAAGACCTTTCAAATGAATCATAGATATTAGAAATCCAATGAGGGATAACGAAATTAGAACGGAAGTCTACTTCCGCTACCGGCGCCGCTGCGACGGAACGGACAATCGGCATTACCTACGGACATGCCTAGCATCTTTGCTCAACGTCGCACATGCACATGCCATACACCACCAGAAGCGAATTGAAATGCTCTTTCTAATGAATATAAGATACTGAAAGTCGCATCAGACATGTACACATGGTTAACCAAGAAATAACGCACTGATGGCGTTGGCGACGCACGGGACACGCGGCATGACACGCAGACGTATGTAGCTTGACATGCCAGTGCACATGGGCATGTCGTACATCGTCTTGAAGCCCATTAGCATGGGCTTTCACATGCACTGTAGATGTTAGGGATCTTCGAAAGGAGAGAGATATTATAAGGGGTTATTGGCGGGGTCGACATGAGTCGGCGGCGGAAGTCAAGCCGGATAGAAAAGCGGCACTATATGCAGACGGTTGCAGCTGTGCACAACATTGCAGACGTGCATGTTATGCATCGCCAGAAACCCCATGAAAAGACCTTTCAAATGAATCATAGATATTAGAAATCCAATGAGGGATAACGAAATTAGAACGGAAGTCTACTTCCGCTACCGGCGCCGCTGCGACGGAACGGACAATCGGCATTACCTACGGACATGCCTAGCATCTTTGCTCAACGTCGCACATGCACATGCCATACACCACCAGAAGCGAATTGAAATGCTCTTTCTAATGAATATAAGATACTGAAAGTCGCATCAGACATGTACACATGGTTAACCAAGAAATAACGCACTGATGGCGTTGGCGACGCACGGGACACGCGGCATGACACGCAGACGTATGTAGCTTGACATGCCAGTGCACATGGGCATGTCGTACATCGTCTTGAAGCCCATTAGCATGGGCTTTCACATGCACTGTAGATGTTAGGGATCTTCGAAAGGAGAGAGATATTATAAGGGGTTATTGGCGGGGTCGACATGAGTCGGCGGCGGAAGTCAAGCCGGATAGAAAAGCGGCACTATATGCAGACGGTTGCAGCTGTGCACAACATTGCAGACGTGCATGTTATGCATCGCCAGAAACCCCATGAAAAGACCTTTCAAATGAATCATAGATATTAGAAATCCAATGAGGGATAACGAAATTAGAACGGAAGTCTACTTCCGCTACCGGCGCCGCTGCGACGGAACGGACAATCGGCATTACCTACGGACATGCCTAGCATCTTTGCTCAACGTCGCACATGCACATGCCATACACCACCAGAAGCGAATTGAAATGCTCTTTCTAATGAATATAAGATACTGAAAGTCGCATTAGACATGTACACATGGTTAACCAAGAAATAACGCACTGATGGCGTTGGCGACGCACGGGACACGCGGCATGACACGCAGACGTATGTAGCTTGACATGCCAGTGCACATGGGCATGTCGTACATCGTCTTGAAGCCCATTAGCATGGGCTTTCACATGCACTGTAGATGTTAGGGATCTTCGAAAGGAGAGAGATATTATAAGGGGTTATTGGCGGGGTCGACATGAGTCGGCGGCGGAAGTCAAGCCGGATAGAAAAGCGGCACTATATGCAGACGGTTGCAGCTGTGCACAGCATTGCAGACGTGCATGTTATGCATCGCCAGAAACCCCATGAAAAGACCTTTCAAATGAATCATAGATATTAGAAATCCAATGAGGGATAACGAAATTAGAACGGAAGTCTACTTCCGCTACCGGCACCGCTGCGACGGAACGGACAATCGGCATTACCTACGGACATGCCTAGCATCTTTGCTCAACGTCGCACATGCACATGCCATACACCACCAGAAGCGAATTGAAATGCTCTTTCTAATGAATATAAGATACTGAAAGTCGCATCAGACATGTACACATGGTTAACCAAGAAATAACGCACTGATGACGTTGGCGACGCACGGGACACGCGGAATGACACGCAGACGTATGTAGCTTGACATGCCAGTGCACATGGGCATGTCGTACATCGTCTTGAAGCCCATTAGCATGGGCTTTCACATGCACTGTAGATGTTAGGGATCTTCGAAAGGAGAGAGATATTATAAGGGGTTATTGGCGGGGTCGACATGAGTGCACATGGGCATGTCGTACATCGTCTTGAAGCCCATTAGCATGGGCTTTCACATGCACTGTAGATGTTAGGGATCTTCGAAAGGAGAGAGATATTATAAGGGGTTATTGGCGGGGTCGACATGAGTCGGCGGCGGAAGTCAAGCCGGATAGAAAAGCGGCACTATATGCAGACGGTTGCAGCTGTGCACAGCATTGCAGACGTGCATGTTATGCATCGCCAGAAACCCCATGAAAAGACCTTTCAAATGAATCATAGGTATTAGAAATCCAATGAGGGATAACGAAATTAGAACGAAAGTCTACTTCCGCTACCGGCGCCGTTGCGACGGAACGGACAATCGGCATTACCTACGGACATGCCTAGCATCTTTGCTCAACGTCGCACATGCACATGCCATACACCACCAGAAGCGAATTGAAATGCTCTTTCTAATGAATATAAGATACTGAAAGTCGCATCAGACATGTACACATGGTTAACCAAGAAATAACGCACTGATGACGTTGGCGACGCACGGGACACGCGGCATGACACGCAGACGTATGTAGCTTGACATGCCAGTGCACATGGGCATGTCGTACATCGTCTTGATGCCCATTAGCATGGGCTTTCACATGCACTGTAGATGTTAGGGATCTTCGAAAGGAGAGAGATATTATAAGGGGTTATTGGCGGGGTCGACATGAGTCGGCGGCGGAAGTCAAGCCGGATAGAAAAGCGGCACTATATGCAGACGGTTGCAGCTGTGCACAGCATTGCAGACGTGCATGTTATGCATCGCCAGAAACCCCATGAAAAGACCTTTCAAATGAATCATAGATATTAGAAATCCAATGAGGGATAACGAAATTAGAACGAAAGTCTACTTCCGCTACCGGCGCCGTTGCGACGGAACGGACAATCGGCATTACCTACGGACATGCCTAGCATCTTTGCTCAACGTCGCACATGCACATGCCATACACCACCAGAAGCGAATTGAAATGCTCTTTCTAATGAATATAAGATACTGAAAGTCGCATCAGACATGTACACATGGTTAACCAAGAAATAACGCACTGATGGCGTTGGCGACGCACGGGACACGCGGCATGACACGCAGACGTATGTAGCTTGACATGCCAGTGCACATGGGCATGTCGTACATCGTCTTGAAGCCCATTAGCATGGGCTTTCACATGCACTGTAGATGTTAGGGATCTTCGAAAGGAGAGAGATATTATAAGGGGTTATTGGCGGGGTCGACATGAGTCGGCGGCGGAAGTCAAGCCGGATAGAAAAGCGGCACTATATGCAGACGGTTGCAGCTGTGCACAGCATTGCAGACGTGCATGTTATGCATCGCCAGAAACCCCATGAAAAGACCTTTCAAATGAATCATAGATATTAGAAATCCAATGAGGGATAACGAAATTAGAACGAAAGTCTACTTCCGCTACCGGCGCCGTTGCGACGGAACGGACAATCGGCATTACCTACGGACATGCCTAGCATCTTTGCTCAACGTCGCACATGCACATGCCATACACCACCAGAAGCGAATTGAAATGCTCTTTCTAATGAATATAAGATACTGAAAGTCGCATCAGACATGTACACATGGTTAACCAAGAAATAACGCACTGATGGCGTTGGCGACGCACGGGACACGCGGCATGACACGCAGACGTATGTAGCTTGACATGCCAGTGCACATGGGCATGTCGTACATCGTCTTGATGCCCATTTGCATGGGCTTTCACATGCACTGTAGATGTTAGGGATCTTCGAAAGGAGAGAGATATTATAAGGGGTTATTGGCGGGGTCGACATGAGTCGGCGGCGGAAGTCAAGCCGGATAGAAAAGCGGCACTATATGCAGACGGCTGCAGCTGTGCACAGCATTGCAGACGTGCATGTTATGCATCGCCAGAAACCCCATGAAAAGACCTTTCAAATGAATCATAGATATTAGAAATCCAATGAGGGATAACGAAATTAGAACGAAAGTCTACTTCCGCTACCGGCGCCGCTGCGACGGAACGGACAATCGGCATTACCTACGGACATGCCTAGCATCTTTGCTCAACGTCGCACATGCACATGCCATACACCACCAGAAGCGAATTGAAATGCTCTTTCTAATGAATATAAGATACTGAAAGTCGCATCAGACATGTACACATGGTTAACCAAGAAATAACGCACTGATGGCGTTGGCGACGCACGGGACACGCGGCATGACACGCAGACGTATGTAGCTTGACATGCCAGTGCACATGGGCATGTCGTACATCGTCTTGATGCCCATTTGCATGGGCTTTCACATGCACTGTAGATGTTAGGGATCTTCGAAAGGAGAGAGATATTATAAGGGGTTATTGGCGGGGTCGACATGAGTCGGCGGCGGAAGTCAAGCCGGATAGAAAAGCGGCACTATATGCAGACGGTTGCAGCTGTGCACAGCATTGCAGACGTGCATGTTATGCATCGCCAGAAACCCCATGAAAAGACCTTTCAAATGAATCATAGATATTAGAAATCCAATGAGGGATAACGAAATTAGAACGAAAGTCTACTTCCGCTACCGGCGCCGCTGCGACGGAACGGACAATCGGCATTACCTACGGACATGCCTAGCATCTTTGCTCAACGTCGCACATGCACATGCCATACACCACCAGAAGCGAATTGAAATGCTCTTTCTAATGAATATAAGATACTGAAAGTCGCATCAGACATGTACACATGGTTAACCAAGAAATAACGCACTGATGGCGTTGGCGACGCACGGGACACGCGGCATGACACGCAGACGTATGTAGCTTGACATGCCAGTGCACATGGGCATGTCGTACATCGTCTTGATGCCCATTTGCATGGGCTTTCACATGCACTGTAGATGTTAGGGATCTTCGAAAGGAGAGAGATATTATAAGGGGTTATTGGCGGGGTCGACATGAGTCGGCGGCGGAAGTCAAGCCGGATAGAAAAGCGGCACTATATGCAGACGGTTGCAGCTGTGCACAGCATTGCAGACGTGCATGCTATGCATCGCCAGAAACCCCATGAAAAGACCTTTCAAATGAATCATAGATATTAGAAATCCAATGAGGGATAACGAAATTAGAACGAAAGTCTACTTCCGCTACCGGCGCCGTTGCGACGGAACGGACAAGCGGCATTACCTACGGACATGCCTAGCATCTTTGCTCAACGTCGCACATGCACATGCCATACACAACCAGAAGCGAATTGAAATGCTCTTTCTAATGAATATAAGATACTGAAAGTCGCATCAGACATGTACACATGGTTAACCAAGAAATAACGCACTGATGGCGTTGGCGACGCACGGGACACGCGGCATGACACGCAGACGTATGTAGCTTGACATGCCAGTGCACATGGGCATGTCGTACATCGTCTTGATGCCCATTTGCATGGGCTTTCACATGCACTGTAGATGTTAGGGATCTTCGAAAGGAGAGAGATATTATAAGGGGTTATTGGCGGGGTCGACATGAGTCGGCGGCGGAAGTCAAGCCGGATAGAAAAGCGGCACTATATGCAGACGGTTGCAGCTGTGCACAGCATTGCAGACGTGCATGTTATGCATCGCCAGAAACCCCATGAAAAGACCTTTCAAATGAATCATAGATATTAGAAATCCAATGAGGGATAACGAAATTAGAACGAAAGTCTACTTCCGCTACCGGCGCCGCTGCGACGGAACGGACAATCGGCATTACCTACGGACATGCCTAGCATCTTTGCTCAACGTCGCACATGCACATGCCATACACCACCAGAAGCGAATTGAAATGCTCTTTCTAATGAATATAAGATACTGAAAGTCGCATCAGACATGTACACATGGTTAACCAAGAAATAACGCACTGATGGCGTTGGCGACGCACGGGACACGCGGCATGACACGCAGACGTATGTAGCTTGACATGCCAGTGCACATGGGCATGTCGTACATCGTCTTGAAGCCCATTAGCATGGGCTTTCACATGCACTGTAGATGTTAGGGATCTTCGAAAGGAGAGAGATATTATAAGGGGTTATTGGCGGGGTCGACATGAGTCGGCGGCGGAAGTCAAGCCGGATAGAAAAGCGGCACTATATGCAGACGGTTGCAGCTGTGCACAGCATTGCAGACGTGCATGTTATGCATCGCCAGAAACCCCATGAAAAGACCTTTCAAATGAATCATAGATATTAGAAATCCAATGAGGGATAACGAAATTAGAACGAAAGTCTACTTCCGCTACCGGCGCCGTTGCGACGGAACGGACAATCGGCATTACCTACGGACATGCCTAGCATCTTTGCTCAACGTCGCACATGCACATGCCATACACCACCAGAAGCGAATTGAAATGCTCTTTCTAATGAATATAAGATACTGAAAGTCGCATCAGACATGTACACATGGTTAACCAAGAAATAACGCACTGATGGCGTTGGCGACGCACGGGACACGCGGCATGACACGCAGACGTATGTAGCTTGACATGCCAGTGCACATGGGCATGTCGTACATCGTCTTGATGCCCATTTGCATGGGCTTTCACATGCACTGTAGATGTTAGGGATCTTCGAAAGGAGAGAGATATTATAAGGGGTTATTGGCGGGGTCGACATGAGTCGGCGGCGGAAGTCAAGCCGGATAGAAAAGCGGCACTATATGCAGACGGTTGCAGCTGTGCACAGCATTGCAGACGTGCATGTTATGCATCGCCAGAAACCCCATGAAAAGACCTTTCAAATGAATCATAGATATTAGAAATCCAATGAGGGATAACGAAATTAGAACGAAAGTCTACTTCCGCTACCGGCGCCGTTGCGACGGAACGGACAATCGGCATTACCTACGGACATGCCTAGCATCTTTGCTCAACGTCGCACATGCACATGCCATACACCACCAGAAGCGAATTGAAATGCTCTTTCTAATGAATATAAGATACTGAAAGTCGCATCAGACATGTACACATGGTTAACCAAGAAATAACGCACTGATGTTGTTGGCGACGCACGGGACACGCGGCATGACACGCAGACGTATGTAGCTTGACATGCCAGTGCACATGGGCATGTCGTACATCGTCTTGAAGCCCATTTGCATGGGCTTTCACATGCACTGTAGATGTTAGGGATCTTCGAAAGGAGAGAGATATTATAAGGGGTTATTTGCGGGGTCGACATGAGTCGGCGGCGGAAGTCAAGCCGGATAGAAAAGCGGCACTATATGCAGACGGTTGCAGCTGTGCACAGCATTGCAGACGTGCATGTTATGCATCGCCAGAAACCCCATGAAAAGACCTTTCAAATGAATCATAGGTATTAGAAATCCAATGAGGGATAACGAAATTAGAACGAAAGTCTACTTCCGCTACCGGCGCCGTTGCGACGGAACGGACAAGCGGCATTACCTACGGACATGCCTAGCATCTTTGCTCAACGTCGCACATGCACATGCCATACACCACCAGAAGCGAATTGAAATGCTCTTTCTAATGAATATAAGATACTGAAAGTCGCATCAGACATGTACACATGGTTAACCAAGAAATAACGCACTGATGGCGTTGGCGACGCACGGGACACGCGGCATGACACGCAGACGTATGTAGCTTGACATGCCAGTGCACATGGGCATGTCGTACATCGTCTTGAAGCCCATTTGCATGGGCTTTCACATGCACTGTAGATGTTAGGGATCTTCGAAAGGAGAGAGATATTATAAGGGGTTATTGGCGGGGTCGACATGAGTCGGCGGCGGAAGTCAAGCCGGATAGAAAAGCGGCACTATATGCAGACGGTTGCAGCTGTGCACAGCATTGCAGACGTGCATGTTATGCATCGCCAGAAACCCCATGCAAAGACCTTTCAAATGAATCATAGACATTAGAAATCCAATGAGGGATAACGAAATTAGAACGAAAGTCTACTTCCGCTACCGGCGCCGTTGCGACGGAACGGACAAGCGGCATTACCTACGGACATGCCTAGCATCTTTGCTCAACGTCGCACATGCACATGCCATACACCACCAGAAGCGAATTGAAATGCTCTTTCTAATGAATATAAGATACTGAAAGTCGCATCAGACATGTACACATGGTTAACCAAGAAATAACGCACTGATGTTGTTGGCGACGCACGGGACACGCGGCATGACACGCAGACGTATGTAGCTTGACATGCCAGTGCACATGGGCATGTCGTACATCGTCTTGAAGCCCATTTGCATGGGCTTTCACATGCACTGTAGATGTTAGGGATCTTCGAAAGGAGAGAGATATTATAAGGGGTTATTGGCGGGGTCGACATGAGTCGGCGGCGGAAGTCAAGCCGGATAGAAAAGCGGCACTATATGCAGACGGTTGCAGCTGTGCACAGCATTGCAGACGTGCATGTTATGCATCGCCAGAAACCCCATGAAAAGACCTTTCAAATGAATCATAGGTATTAGAAATCCAATGAGGGATAACGAAATTAGAACGAAAGTCTACTTCCGCTACCGGCGCCGTTGCGACGGAACGGACAAGCGGCATTACCTACGGACATGCCTAGCATCTTTGCTCAACGTCGCACATGCACATGCCATACACCACCAGAAGCGAATTGAAATGCTCTTTCTAATGAATATAAGATGCTGAAAGTCGCATCAGACATGTACACATGGTTAACCAAGAAATAACGCACTGATGGCGTTGGCGACGCACGGGACACGCGGCATGACACGCAGACGTATGTAGCTTGACATGCCAGTGCACATGGGCATGTCGTACATCGTCTTGATGCCCATTTGCATGGGCTTTCACATGCACTGTAGATGTTAGGGATCTTCGAAAGGAGAGAGATATTATAAGGGGTTATTGGCGGGGTCGACATGAGTCGGCGGCGGAAGTCAAGCCGGATAGAAAAGCGGCACTATATGCAGACGGTTGCAGCTGTGCACAGCATTGCAGACGTGCATGTTATGCATCGCCAGAAACCCCATGAAAAGACCTTTCAAATGAATCATAGATATTAGAAATCCAATGAGGGATAACGAAATTAGAACGAAAGTCTACTTCCGCTACCGGCGCCGTTGCGACGGAACGGACAAGCGGCATTACCTACGGACATGCCTAGCATCTTTGCTCAACGTCGCACATGCACATGCCATACACCACCAGAAGCGAATTGAAATGCTCTTTCTAATGAATATAAGATACTGAAAGTCGCATCAGACATGTACACATGGTTAACCAAGAAATAACGCACTGATGGCGTTGGCGACGCACGGGACACGCGGCATGACACGCAGACGTATGTAGCTTGACATGCCAGTGCACATGGGCATGTCGTACATCGTCTTGAAGCCCATTTGCATGGGCTTTCACATGCACTGTAGATGTTAGGGATCTTCGAAAGGAGAGAGATATTATAAGGGGTTATTGGCGGGGTCGACATGAGTCGGCGGCGGAAGTCAAGCCGGATAGAAAAGCGGCACTATATGCAGACGGTTGCAGCTGTGCACAGCATTGCAGACGTGCATGTTTTGCATCGCCAGAAACCCCATGAAAAGACCTTTCAAATGAATCATAGATATTAGAAATCCAATGAGGGATAACGAAATTAGAACGAAAGTCTACTTCCGCTACCGGCGCCGTTGCGACGGAACGGACAAGCGGCATTACCTACGGACATGCCTAGCATCTTTGCTCAACGTCGCACATGCACATGCCATACACCACCAGAAGCGAATTGAAATGCTCTTTCTAATGAATATAAGATACTGAAAGTCGCATCAGACATGTACACATGGTTAACCAAGAAATAACGCACTGATGGCGTTGGCGACGCACGGGACACGCGGCATGACACGCAGACGTATGTAGCTTGACATGCCAGTGCACATGGGCATGTCGTACATCGTCTTGATGCCCATTTGCATGGGCTTTCACATGCACTGTAGATGTTAGGGATCTTCGAAAGGAGAGAGATATTATAAGGGGTTATTGGCGGGGTCGACATGAGTCGGCGGCGGAAGTCAAGCCGGATAGAAAAGCGGCACTATATGCAGACGGTTGCAGCTGTGCACAGCATTGCAGACGTGCATGTTATGCATCGCCAGAAACCCCATGAAAAGACCTTTCAAATGAATCATAGATATTAGAAATCCAATGAGGGATAACGAAATTAGAACGAAAGTCTACTTCCGCTACCGGCGCCGTTGCGACGGAACGGACAAGCGGCATTACCTACGGACATGCCTAGCATCTTTGCTCAACGTCGCACATGCACATGCCATACACCACCAGAAGCGAATTGAAATGCTCTTTCTAATGAATATAAGATACTGAAAGTCGCATCAGACATGTACACATGGTTAACCAAGAAATAACGCACTGATGGCGTTGGCGACGCACGGGACACGCGGCATGACACGCAGACGTATGTAGCTTGACATGCCAGTGCACATGGGCATGTCGTACATCGTCTTGAAGCCCATTTGCATGGGCTTTCACATGCACTGTAGATGTTAGGGATCTTCGAAAGGAGAGAGATATTATAAGGGGTTATTGGCGGGGTCGACATGAGTCGGCGGCGGAAGTCAAGCCGGATAGAAAAGCGGCACTATATGCAGACGGTTGCAGCTGTGCACAGCATTGCAGACGTGCATGTTTTGCATCGCCAGAAACCCCATGAAAAGACCTTTCAAATGAATCATAGATATTAGAAATCCAATGAGGGATAACGAAATTAGAACGAAAGTCTACTTCCGCTACCGGCGCCGTTGCGACGGAACGGACAAGCGGCATTACCTACGGACATGCCTAGCATCTTTGCTCAACGTCGCACATGCACATGCCATACACCACCAGAAGCGAATTGAAATGCTCTTTCTAATGAATATAAGATACTGAAAGTCGCATCAGACATGTACACATGGTTAACCAAGAAATAACGCACTGATGGTGTTGGCGACGCACGGGACACGCGGCATGACACGCAGACGTATGTAGCTTGACATGCCAGTGCACATGGGCATGTCGTACATCGTCTTGAAGCCCATTTGCATGGGCTTTCACATGCACTGTAGATGTTAGGGATCTTCGAAAGGAGAGAGATATTATAAGGGGTTATTGGCGGGGTCGACATGAGTCGGCGGCGGAAGTCAAGCCGGATAGAAAAGCGGCACTATATGCAGACGATTGCAGCTGTGCACAGCATTGCAGACGTGCATGTTATGCATCGCCAGAAACCCCATGCAAAGACCTTTCAAATGAATCATAGATATTAGAAATCCAATGAGGGATAACGAAATTAGAACGGAAGTCTACTTCCGCTACCGGCGCCGCTGCGACGGAACGGACAATCGGCATTACCTACGGACATGCCTAGCATCTTTGCTCAACGTCGCACATGCACATGCCATACACCACCAGAAGCGAATTGAAATGCTCTTTCTAATGAATATAAGATACTGAAAGTCGCATCAGACATGTACACATGGTTAACCAAGAAATAACGCACTGATGGCGTTGGCGACGCACGGGACACGCGGCATGACACGCAGACGTATGTAGCTTGACATGCCAGTGCACATGGGCATGTCGTACATCGTCTTGAAGCCCATTAGCATGGGCTTTCACATGCACTGTAGATGTTAGGGATCTTCGAAAGGAGAGAGATATTATAAGGGGTTATTGGCAGGGTCGACATGAGTCGGCGGCGGAAGTCAAGCCGGATAGAAAAGCGGCACTATATGCAGACGGTTGCAGCTGTGCACAGCATTGCAGACGTGCATGTTATGCATCGCCAGAAACCCCATGAAAACACCTTTCAAATGAATCATAGATATTAGAAATCCAATGAGGGATAACGAAATTAGAACGAAAGTCTACTTCCGCTACCGGCGCCGTTGCGACGGAACGGACAATCGGCATTACCTACGGACATGCCTAGCATCTTTGCTCAACGTCGCACATGCACATGCCATACACCACCAGAAGCGAATTGAAATGCTCTTTCTAATGAATATAAGATACTGAAAGTCGCATCAGACATGTACACATGGTTAACCAAGAAATAACGCACTGATGGTGTTGGCGACGCACGGGACACGCGGCATGACACGCAGACGTATGTAGCTTGACATGCCAGTGCACATGGGCATGTCGTACATCGTCTTGAAGCCCATTTGCATGGGCTTTCACATGCACTGTAGATGTTAGGGATCTTCGAAAGGAGAGAGATATTGTAAGGGGTTATTGGCGGGGTCGACATGAGTGGGCGGCGGAAGTCAAGCCGGATAGAAAAGCGGCACTATATGCAGACGATTGCAGCTGTGCACAGCATTGCAGACGTGCATGTTATGCATCGCCAGAAACCCCATGAAAAGACCTTTCAAATGAATCATAGATATTAGAAATCCAATGAGGGATAACGAAATTAGAACGGAAGTCTACTTCCGCTACCGGCGCCGCTGCGACGGAACGGACAATCGGCATTACCTACGGACATGCCTAGCATCTTTGCTCAACGTCGCACATGCACATGCCATACACCACCAGAAGCGAATTGAAATGCTCTTTCTAATGAATATAAGATACTGAAAGTCGCATCAGACATGTACACATGGTTAACCAAGAAATAACGCACTGATGGTGTTGGCGACGCACGGGACACGCGGCATGACACGCAGACGTATGTAGCTTGACATGCCAGTGCACATGGGCATGTCGTACATCGTCTTGAAGCCCATTTGCATGGGCTTTCACATGCACTGTAGATGTTAGGGATCTTCGAAAGGAGAGAGATATTATAAGGGGTTATTGGCGGGGTCGACATGAGTCGGCGGCGGAAGTCAAGCCGGATAGAAAAGCGGCACTATATGCAGACGATTGCAGCTGTGCACAGCATTGCAGACGTGCATGTTATGCATCGCCAGAAACCCCATGAAAAGACCTTTCAAATGAATCATAGATATTAGAAATCCAATGAGGGATAACGAAATTAGAACGGAAGTCTACTTCCGCTACCGGCGCCGCTGCGACGGAACGGACAATCGGCATTACCTACGGACATGCCTAGCATCTTTGCTCAACGTCGCACATGCACATGCCATACACCACCAGAAGCGAATTGAAATGCTCTTTCTAATGAATATAAGATACTGAAAGTCGCATCAGACATGTACACATGGTTAACCAAGAAATAACGCACTGATGGCGTTGGCGACGCACGGGACACGCGGCATGACACGCAGACGTATGTAGCTTGACATGCCAGTGCACATGGGCATGTCGTACATCGTCTTGAAGCCCATTAGCATGGGCTTTCACATGCACTGTAGATGTTAGGGATCTTCGAAAGGAGAGAGATATTATAAGGGGTTATTGGCGGGGTCGACATGAGTCGGCGGCGGAAGTCAAGCCGGATAGAAAAGCGGCACTATATGCAGACGGTTGCAGCTGTGCACAACATTGCAGACGTGCATGTTATGCATCGCCAGAAACCCCATGAAAAGACCTTTCAAATGAATCATAGATATTAGAAATCCAATGAGGGATAACGAAATTAGAACGGAAGTCTACTTCCGCTACCGGCGCCGCTGCGACGGAACGGACAATCGGCATTACCTACGGACATGCCTAGCATCTTTGCTCAACGTCGCACATGCACATGCCATACACCACCAGAAGCGAATTGAAATGCTCTTTCTAATGAATATAAGATACTGAAAGTCGCATCAGACATGTACACATGGTTAACCAAGAAATAACGCACTGATGGCGTTGGCGACGCACGGGACACGCGGCATGACACGCAGACGTATGTAGCTTGACATGCCAGTGCACATGGGCATGTCGTACATCGTCTTGAAGCCCATTAGCATGGGCTTTCACATGCACTGTAGATGTTAGGGATCTTCGAAAGGAGAGAGATATTATAAGGGGTTATTGGCGGGGTCGACATGAGTCGGCGGCGGAAGTCAAGCCGGATAGAAAAGCGGCACTATATGCAGACGGTTGCAGCTGTGCACAACATTGCAGACGTGCATGTTATGCATCGCCAGAAACCCCATGAAAAGACCTTTCAAATGAATCATAGATATTAGAAATCCAATGAGGGATAACGAAATTAGAACGGAAGTCTACTTCCGCTACCGGCGCCGCTGCGACGGAACGGACAATCGGCATTACCTACGGACATGCCTAGCATCTTTGCTCAACGTCGCACATGCACATGCCATACACCACCAGAAGCGAATTGAAATGCTCTTTCTAATGAATATAAGATACTGAAAGTCGCATTAGACATGTACACATGGTTAACCAAGAAATAACGCACTGATGGCGTTGGCGACGCACGGGACACGCGGCATGACACGCAGACGTATGTAGCTTGACATGCCAGTGCACATGGGCATGTCGTACATCGTCTTGAAGCCCATTAGCATGGGCTTTCACATGCACTGTAGATGTTAGGGATCTTCGAAAGGAGAGAGATATTATAAGGGGTTATTGGCGGGGTCGACATGAGTCGGCGGCGGAAGTCAAGCCGGATAGAAAAGCGGCACTATATGCAGACGGTTGCAGCTGTGCACAGCATTGCAGACGTGCATGTTATGCATCGCCAGAAACCCCATGAAAAGACCTTTCAAATGAATCATAGATATTAGAAATCCAATGAGGGATAACGAAATTAGAACGGAAGTCTACTTCCGCTACCGGCACCGCTGCGACGGAACGGACAATCGGCATTACCTACGGACATGCCTAGCATCTTTGCTCAACGTCGCACATGCACATGCCATACACCACCAGAAGCGAATTGAAATGCTCTTTCTAATGAATATAAGATACTGAAAGTCGCATCAGACATGTACACATGGTTAACCAAGAAATAACGCACTGATGACGTTGGCGACGCACGGGACACGCGGAATGACACGCAGACGTATGTAGCTTGACATGCCAGTGCACATGGGCATGTCGTACATCGTCTTGAAGCCCATTAGCATGGGCTTTCACATGCACTGTAGATGTTAGGGATCTTCGAAAGGAGAGAGATATTATAAGGGGTTATTGGCGGGGTCGACATGAGTGCACATGGGCATGTCGTACATCGTCTTGAAGCCCATTAGCATGGGCTTTCACATGCACTGTAGATGTTAGGGATCTTCGAAAGGAGAGAGATATTATAAGGGGTTATTGGCGGGGTCGACATGAGTCGGCGGCGGAAGTCAAGCCGGATAGAAAAGCGGCACTATATGCAGACGGTTGCAGCTGTGCACAGCATTGCAGACGTGCATGTTATGCATCGCCAGAAACCCCATGAAAAGACCTTTCAAATGAATCATAGGTATTAGAAATCCAATGAGGGATAACGAAATTAGAACGAAAGTCTACTTCCGCTACCGGCGCCGTTGCGACGGAACGGACAATCGGCATTACCTACGGACATGCCTAGCATCTTTGCTCAACGTCGCACATGCACATGCCATACACCACCAGAAGCGAATTGAAATGCTCTTTCTAATGAATATAAGATACTGAAAGTCGCATCAGACATGTACACATGGTTAACCAAGAAATAACGCACTGATGACGTTGGCGACGCACGGGACACGCGGCATGACACGCAGACGTATGTAGCTTGACATGCCAGTGCACATGGGCATGTCGTACATCGTCTTGATGCCCATTAGCATGGGCTTTCACATGCACTGTAGATGTTAGGGATCTTCGAAAGGAGAGAGATATTATAAGGGGTTATTGGCGGGGTCGACATGAGTCGGCGGCGGAAGTCAAGCCGGATAGAAAAGCGGCACTATATGCAGACGGTTGCAGCTGTGCACAGCATTGCAGACGTGCATGTTATGCATCGCCAGAAACCCCATGAAAAGACCTTTCAAATGAATCATAGATATTAGAAATCCAATGAGGGATAACGAAATTAGAACGAAAGTCTACTTCCGCTACCGGCGCCGTTGCGACGGAACGGACAATCGGCATTACCTACGGACATGCCTAGCATCTTTGCTCAACGTCGCACATGCACATGCCATACACCACCAGAAGCGAATTGAAATGCTCTTTCTAATGAATATAAGATACTGAAAGTCGCATCAGACATGTACACATGGTTAACCAAGAAATAACGCACTGATGGCGTTGGCGACGCACGGGACACGCGGCATGACACGCAGACGTATGTAGCTTGACATGCCAGTGCACATGGGCATGTCGTACATCGTCTTGAAGCCCATTAGCATGGGCTTTCACATGCACTGTAGATGTTAGGGATCTTCGAAAGGAGAGAGATATTATAAGGGGTTATTGGCGGGGTCGACATGAGTCGGCGGCGGAAGTCAAGCCGGATAGAAAAGCGGCACTATATGCAGACGGTTGCAGCTGTGCACAGCATTGCAGACGTGCATGTTATGCATCGCCAGAAACCCCATGAAAAGACCTTTCAAATGAATCATAGATATTAGAAATCCAATGAGGGATAACGAAATTAGAACGAAAGTCTACTTCCGCTACCGGCGCCGTTGCGACGGAACGGACAATCGGCATTACCTACGGACATGCCTAGCATCTTTGCTCAACGTCGCACATGCACATGCCATACACCACCAGAAGCGAATTGAAATGCTCTTTCTAATGAATATAAGATACTGAAAGTCGCATCAGACATGTACACATGGTTAACCAAGAAATAACGCACTGATGGCGTTGGCGACGCACGGGACACGCGGCATGACACGCAGACGTATGTAGCTTGACATGCCAGTGCACATGGGCATGTCGTACATCGTCTTGATGCCCATTTGCATGGGCTTTCACATGCACTGTAGATGTTAGGGATCTTCGAAAGGAGAGAGATATTATAAGGGGTTATTGGCGGGGTCGACATGAGTCGGCGGCGGAAGTCAAGCCGGATAGAAAAGCGGCACTATATGCAGACGGCTGCAGCTGTGCACAGCATTGCAGACGTGCATGTTATGCATCGCCAGAAACCCCATGAAAAGACCTTTCAAATGAATCATAGATATTAGAAATCCAATGAGGGATAACGAAATTAGAACGAAAGTCTACTTCCGCTACCGGCGCCGCTGCGACGGAACGGACAATCGGCATTACCTACGGACATGCCTAGCATCTTTGCTCAACGTCGCACATGCACATGCCATACACCACCAGAAGCGAATTGAAATGCTCTTTCTAATGAATATAAGATACTGAAAGTCGCATCAGACATGTACACATGGTTAACCAAGAAATAACGCACTGATGGCGTTGGCGACGCACGGGACACGCGGCATGACACGCAGACGTATGTAGCTTGACATGCCAGTGCACATGGGCATGTCGTACATCGTCTTGATGCCCATTTGCATGGGCTTTCACATGCACTGTAGATGTTAGGGATCTTCGAAAGGAGAGAGATATTATAAGGGGTTATTGGCGGGGTCGACATGAGTCGGCGGCGGAAGTCAAGCCGGATAGAAAAGCGGCACTATATGCAGACGGTTGCAGCTGTGCACAGCATTGCAGACGTGCATGTTATGCATCGCCAGAAACCCCATGAAAAGACCTTTCAAATGAATCATAGATATTAGAAATCCAATGAGGGATAACGAAATTAGAACGAAAGTCTACTTCCGCTACCGGCGCCGCTGCGACGGAACGGACAATCGGCATTACCTACGGACATGCCTAGCATCTTTGCTCAACGTCGCACATGCACATGCCATACACCACCAGAAGCGAATTGAAATGCTCTTTCTAATGAATATAAGATACTGAAAGTCGCATCAGACATGTACACATGGTTAACCAAGAAATAACGCACTGATGGCGTTGGCGACGCACGGGACACGCGGCATGACACGCAGACGTATGTAGCTTGACATGCCAGTGCACATGGGCATGTCGTACATCGTCTTGATGCCCATTTGCATGGGCTTTCACATGCACTGTAGATGTTAGGGATCTTCGAAAGGAGAGAGATATTATAAGGGGTTATTGGCGGGGTCGACATGAGTCGGCGGCGGAAGTCAAGCCGGATAGAAAAGCGGCACTATATGCAGACGGTTGCAGCTGTGCACAGCATTGCAGACGTGCATGCTATGCATCGCCAGAAACCCCATGAAAAGACCTTTCAAATGAATCATAGATATTAGAAATCCAATGAGGGATAACGAAATTAGAACGAAAGTCTACTTCCGCTACCGGCGCCGTTGCGACGGAACGGACAAGCGGCATTACCTACGGACATGCCTAGCATCTTTGCTCAACGTCGCACATGCACATGCCATACACAACCAGAAGCGAATTGAAATGCTCTTTCTAATGAATATAAGATACTGAAAGTCGCATCAGACATGTACACATGGTTAACCAAGAAATAACGCACTGATGGCGTTGGCGACGCACGGGACACGCGGCATGACACGCAGACGTATGTAGCTTGACATGCCAGTGCACATGGGCATGTCGTACATCGTCTTGATGCCCATTTGCATGGGCTTTCACATGCACTGTAGATGTTAGGGATCTTCGAAAGGAGAGAGATATTATAAGGGGTTATTGGCGGGGTCGACATGAGTCGGCGGCGGAAGTCAAGCCGGATAGAAAAGCGGCACTATATGCAGACGGTTGCAGCTGTGCACAGCATTGCAGACGTGCATGTTATGCATCGCCAGAAACCCCATGAAAAGACCTTTCAAATGAATCATAGATATTAGAAATCCAATGAGGGATAACGAAATTAGAACGAAAGTCTACTTCCGCTACCGGCGCCGCTGCGACGGAACGGACAATCGGCATTACCTACGGACATGCCTAGCATCTTTGCTCAACGTCGCACATGCACATGCCATACACCACCAGAAGCGAATTGAAATGCTCTTTCTAATGAATATAAGATACTGAAAGTCGCATCAGACATGTACACATGGTTAACCAAGAAATAACGCACTGATGGCGTTGGCGACGCACGGGACACGCGGCATGACACGCAGACGTATGTAGCTTGACATGCCAGTGCACATGGGCATGTCGTACATCGTCTTGAAGCCCATTAGCATGGGCTTTCACATGCACTGTAGATGTTAGGGATCTTCGAAAGGAGAGAGATATTATAAGGGGTTATTGGCGGGGTCGACATGAGTCGGCGGCGGAAGTCAAGCCGGATAGAAAAGCGGCACTATATGCAGACGGTTGCAGCTGTGCACAGCATTGCAGACGTGCATGTTATGCATCGCCAGAAACCCCATGAAAAGACCTTTCAAATGAATCATAGATATTAGAAATCCAATGAGGGATAACGAAATTAGAACGAAAGTCTACTTCCGCTACCGGCGCCGTTGCGACGGAACGGACAATCGGCATTACCTACGGACATGCCTAGCATCTTTGCTCAACGTCGCACATGCACATGCCATACACCACCAGAAGCGAATTGAAATGCTCTTTCTAATGAATATAAGATACTGAAAGTCGCATCAGACATGTACACATGGTTAACCAAGAAATAACGCACTGATGGCGTTGGCGACGCACGGGACACGCGGCATGACACGCAGACGTATGTAGCTTGACATGCCAGTGCACATGGGCATGTCGTACATCGTCTTGATGCCCATTTGCATGGGCTTTCACATGCACTGTAGATGTTAGGGATCTTCGAAAGGAGAGAGATATTATAAGGGGTTATTGGCGGGGTCGACATGAGTCGGCGGCGGAAGTCAAGCCGGATAGAAAAGCGGCACTATATGCAGACGGTTGCAGCTGTGCACAGCATTGCAGACGTGCATGCTATGCATCGCCAGAAACCCCATGAAAAGACCTTTCAAATGAATCATAGATATTAGAAATCCAATGAGGGATAACGAAATTAGAACGAAAGTCTACTTCCGCTACCGGCGCCGTTGCGACGGAACGGACAATCGGCATTACCTACGGACATGCCTAGCATCTTTGCTCAACGTCGCACATGCACATGCCATACACCACCAGAAACGAATTGAAATGCTCTTTCTAATGAATATAAGATACTGAAAGTCGCATCAGACATGTACACATAGTTAACCAAGAAATAACGCACTGATGGCGTTGGCGACGCACGGGACACGCGGCATGACACGCAGACGTATGTAGCTTGACATGCCAGTGCACATGGGCATGTCGTACATCGTCTTGATGCCCATTTGCATGGGCTTTCACATGCACTGTAGATGTTAGGGATCTTCGAAAGGAGAGAGATATTATAAGGGGTTATTGGCGGGGTCGACATGAGTCGGCGGCGGAAGTCAAGCCGGATAGAAAAGCGGCACTATATGCAGACGGTTGCAGCTGTGCACAGCATTGCAGACGTGCATGTTATGCATCGCCAGAAACCCCATGAAAAGACCTTTCAAATGAATCATAGATATTAGAAATCCAATGAGGGATAACGAAATTAGAACGAAAGTCTACTTCCGCTACCGGCACCGCTGCGACGGAACGGACAATCGGCATTACCTACGGACATGCCTAGCATCTTTGCTCAACGTCGCACATGCACATGCCATACACCACCAGAAGCGAATTGAAATGCTCTTTCTAATGAATATAAGATACTGAAAGTCGCATCAGACATGTACACATGGTTAACCAAGAAATAACGCACTGATGGCGTTGGCGACGCACGGGACACGCGGCATGACACGCAGACGTATGTAGCTTGACATGCCAGTGCACATGGGCATGTCGTACATCGTCTTGATGCCCATTAGCATGGGCTTTCACATGCACTGTAGATGTTAGGGATCTTCGAAAGGAGAGAGATATTATAAGGGGTTATTGGCGGGGTCGACATGAGTCGGCGGCGGAAGTCAAGCCGGATAGAAAAGCGGCACTATATGCAGACGGTTGCAGCTGTGCAGAGCATTGCAGACGTGCATGCTATGCATCGCCAGAAACCCCATGAAAAGACCTTTCAAATGAATCATAGATATTAGAAATCCAATGAGGGATAACGAAATTAGAACGAAAGTCTACTTCCGCTACCGGCGCCGTTGCGACGGAACGGACAAGCGGCATTACCTACGGACATGCCTAGCATCTTTGCTCAACGTCGCACATGCACATGCCATACACAACCAGAAGCGAATTGAAATGCTCTTTCTAATGAATATAAGATACTGAAAGTCGCATCAGACATGTACACATGGTTAACCAAGAAATAACGCACTGATGGCGTTGGCGACGCACGGGACACGCGGCATGACACGCAGACGTATGTAGCTTGACATGCCAGTGCACATGGGCATGTCGTACATCGTCTTGATGCCCATTTGCATGGGCTTTCACATGCACTGTAGATGTTAGGGATCTTCGAAAGGAGAGAGATATTATAAGGGGTTATTGGCGGGGTCGACATGAGTCGGCGGCGGAAGTCAAGCCGGATAGAAAAGCGGCACTATATGCAGACGGTTGCAGCTGTGCACAGCATTGCAGACGTGCATGTTATGCATCGCCAGAAACCCCATG
Organism: Haliotis asinina; assembly: GCF_037392515.1. Lineage (NCBI taxonomy): Eukaryota > Metazoa > Mollusca > Gastropoda > Lepetellida > Haliotidae > Haliotis > Haliotis asinina. The sequence goes on from NC_090282.1 coordinate 49,450,315, forward strand.
AAAAGACCTTTCAAATGAATCATAGATATTAGAAATCCAATGAGGGATAACGAAATTAGAACGAAAGTCTACTTCCGCTACCGGCGCCGCTGCGACGGAACGGACAATCGGCATTACCTACGGACATGCCTAGCATCTTTGCTCAACGTCGCACATGCACATGCCATACACCACCAGAAGCGAATTGAAATGCTCTTTCTAATGAATATAAGATACTGAAAGTCGCATCAGACATGTACACATGGTTAACCAAGAAATAACGCACTGATGGCGTTGGCGACGCACGGGACACGCGGCATGACACGCAGACGTATGTAGCTTGACATGCCAGTGCACATGGGCATGTCGTACATCGTCTTGAAGCCCATTAGCATGGGCTTTCACATGCACTGTAGATGTTAGGGATCTTCGAAAGGAGAGAGATATTATAAGGGGTTATTGGCGGGGTCGACATGAGTCGGCGGCGGAAGTCAAGCCGGATAGAAAAGCGGCACTATATGCAGACGGTTGCAGCTGTGCACAGCATTGCAGACGTGCATGTTATGCATCGCCAGAAACCCCATGAAAAGACCTTTCAAATGAATCATAGATATTAGAAATCCAATGAGGGATAACGAAATTAGAACGAAAGTCTACTTCCGCTACCGGCGCCGTTGCGACGGAACGGACAATCGGCATTACCTACGGACATGCCTAGCATCTTTGCTCAACGTCGCACATGCACATGCCATACACCACCAGAAGCGAATTGAAATGCTCTTTCTAATGAATATAAGATACTGAAAGTCGCATCAGACATGTACACATGGTTAACCAAGAAATAACGCACTGATGGCGTTGGCGACGCACGGGACACGCGGCATGACACGCAGACGTATGTAGCTTGACATGCCAGTGCACATGGGCATGTCGTACATCGTCTTGATGCCCATTTGCATGGGCTTTCACATGCACTGTAGATGTTAGGGATCTTCGAAAGGAGAGAGATATTATAAGGGGTTATTGGCGGGGTCGACATGAGTCGGCGGCGGAAGTCAAGCCGGATAGAAAAGCGGCACTATATGCAGACGGTTGCAGCTGTGCACAGCATTGCAGACGTGCATGCTATGCATCGCCAGAAACCCCATGAAAAGACCTTTCAAATGAATCATAGATATTAGAAATCCAATGAGGGATAACGAAATTAGAACGAAAGTCTACTTCCGCTACCGGCGCCGTTGCGACGGAACGGACAATCGGCATTACCTACGGACATGCCTAGCATCTTTGCTCAACGTCGCACATGCACATGCCATACACCACCAGAAACGAATTGAAATGCTCTTTCTAATGAATATAAGATACTGAAAGTCGCATCAGACATGTACACATAGTTAACCAAGAAATAACGCACTGATGGCGTTGGCGACGCACGGGACACGCGGCATGACACGCAGACGTATGTAGCTTGACATGCCAGTGCACATGGGCATGTCGTACATCGTCTTGATGCCCATTTGCATGGGCTTTCACATGCACTGTAGATGTTAGGGATCTTCGAAAGGAGAGAGATATTATAAGGGGTTATTGGCGGGGTCGACATGAGTCGGCGGCGGAAGTCAAGCCGGATAGAAAAGCGGCACTATATGCAGACGGTTGCAGCTGTGCACAGCATTGCAGACGTGCATGTTATGCATCGCCAGAAACCCCATGAAAAGACCTTTCAAATGAATCATAGATATTAGAAATCCAATGAGGGATAACGAAATTAGAACGAAAGTCTACTTCCGCTACCGGCGCCGTTGCGACGGAACGGACAAGCGGCATTACCTACGGACATGCCTAGCATCTTTGCTCAACGTCGCACATGCACATGCCATACACCACCAGAAGCGAATTGAAATGCTCTTTCTAATGAATATAAGATACTGAAAGTCGCATCAGACATGTACACATGGTTAACCAAGAAATAACGCACTGATGGCGTTGGCGACGCACGGGACACGCGGCATGACACGCAGACGTATGTAGCTTGACATGCCAGTGCACATGGGCATGTCGTACATCGTCTTGATGCCCATTTGCATGGGCTTTCACATGCACTGTAGATGTTAGGGATCTTCGAAAGGAGAGAGATATTATAAGGGGTTATTGGCGGGGTCGACATGAGTCGGCGGCGGAAGTCAAGCCGGATAGAAAAGCGGCACTATATGCAGACGGTTGCAGCTGTGCACAGCATTGCAGACGTGCATGCTATGCATCGCCAGAAACCCCATGAAAAGACCTTTCAAATGAATCATAGATATTAGAAATCCAATGAGGGATAACGAAATTAGAACGAAAGTCTACTGCGGCTACCGGCGCCGTTGCGACGGAACGGACAATCGGCATTACCTACGGACATGCCTAGCATCTTTGCTCAACGTCGCACATGCACATGCCATACACCACCAGAAGCGAATTGAAATGCTCTTTCTAATGAATATAAGATACTGAAAGTCGCATCAGACATGTACACATGGTCAACCAAGAAATAACGCACTGATGGCGTTGGCGACGCACGGGACACGCGGCATGACACGCAGACGTATGTAGCTTGACATGCCAGTGCACATGGGCATGTCGTACATCGTCTTGAAGCCCATTTGCATGGGCTTTCACATGCACTGTAGATGTTAGGGATCTTCGAAAGGAGAGAGATATTATAAGGGGTTATTGGCTTGGTCGACATGAGTCGGCGGCGGAAGTCAAGCCGGATAGAAAAGCGGCACTATATGCAGACGGTTGCAGCTGTGCACAGCATTGCAGACGTGCATGTTATGCATCGCCAGAAACCCCATGCAAAGACCTTTCAAATGAATCATAGACATTAGAAATCCAATGAGGGATAACGAAATTAGAACGAAAGTCTACTTCCGCTACCGGCGCCGTTGCGACGGAACGGACAATCGGCATTACCTACGGACATGCCTAGCATCTTTGCTCAACGTCGCACATGCACATGCCATACACCACCAGAAGCGAATTGAAATGCTCTTTCTAATGAATATAAGATACTGAAAGTCGCATCAGACATGTACACATGGTTAACCAAGAAATAACGCACTGATGACGTTGGCGACGCACGGGACACGCGGCATGACACGCAGACGTATGTAGCTTGACATGCCAGTGCACATGGGCATGTCGTACATCGTCTTGATGCCCATTAGCATGGGCTTTCACATGCACTGTAGATGTTAGGGATCTTCGAAAGGAGAGAGATATTATAAGGGGTTATTGGCGGGGTCGACATGAGTCGGCGGCGGAAGTCAAGCCGGATAGAAAAGCGGCACTATATGCAGACGGTTGCAGCTGTGCACAGCATTGCAGACGTGCATGTTATGCATCGCCAGAAACCCCATGAAAAGACCTTTCAAATGAATCATAGATATTAGAAATCCAATGAGGGATAACGAAATTAGAACGAAAGTCTACTTCCGCTACCGGCGCCGTTGCGACGGAACGGACAATCGGCATTACCTACGGACATGCCTAGCATCTTTGCTCAACGTCGCACATGCACATGCCATACACCACCAGAAGCGAATTAAAATGCTCTTTCTAATGAATATAAGATACTGAAAGTCGCATCAGACATGTACACATGGTTAACCAAGAAATAACGCACTGATGGCGTTGGCGACGCACGGGACACGCGGCATGACACGCAGACGTATGTAGCTTGACATGCCAGTGCACATGGGCATGTCGTACATCGTCTTGAAGCCCATTAGCATGGGCTTTCACATGCACTGTAGATGTTAGGGATCTTCGAAAGGAGAGAGATATTATAAGGGGTTATTGGCGGGGTCGACATGAGTGCACATGGGCATGTCGTACATCGTCTTGAAGCCCATTAGCATGGGCTTTCACATGCACTGTAGATGTTAGGGATCTTCGAAAGGAGAGAGATATTATAAGGGGTTATTGGCGGGGTCGACATGAGTCGGCGGCGGAAGTCAAGCCGGATAGAAAAGCGGCACTATATGCAGACTGTTGCAGCTGTGCACAACATTGCAGACGTGCATGTTATGCATCGCCAGAAACCCCATGAAAAGACCTTTCAAATGAATCATAGATATTAGAAATCCAATGAGGGATAACGAAATTAGAACGAAAGTCTACTTCCGCTACCGGCGCCGTTGCGACGGAACGGACAATCGGCATTACCTACGGACATGCCTAGCATCTTTGCTCAACGTCGCACATGCACATGCCATACACCACCAGAAGCGAATTGAAATGCTCTTTCTAATGAATATAAGATACTGAAAGTCGCATCAGATATGTACACATGGTTAACCAAGAAATAACGCACTGATGGCGTTGGCGACGCACGGGACACGCGGCATGACACGCAGACGTATGTAGCTTGACATGCCAGTGCACATGGGCATGTCGTACATCGTCTTGATGCCCATTAGCATGGGCTTTCACATGCACTGTAGATGTTAGGGATCTTCGAAAGGAGAGAGATATTATAAGGGGTTATTGGCGGGGTCGACATGAGTCGGCGGCGGAAGTCAAGCCGGATAGAAAAGCGGCACTATATGCAGACGGTTGCAGCTGTGCACAGCATTGCAGACGTGCATGTTATGCATCGCCAGAAACCCCATGAAAAGACCTTTCAAATGAATCATAGATATTAGAAATCCAATGAGGGATAACGAAATTAGAACGAAAGTCTACTTCCGCTACCGGCGCCGTTGCGACGGAACGGACAATCGGCATTACCTACGGACATGCCTAGCATCTTTGCTCAACGTCGCACATGCACATGCCATACACCACCAGAAGCGAATTAAAATGCTCTTTCTAATGAATATAAGATACTGAAAGTCGCATCAGACATGTACACATGGTTAACCAAGAAATAACGCACTGATGGCGTTGGCGACGCACGGGACACGCGGCATGACACGCAGACGTATGTAGCTTGACATGCCAGTGCACATGGGCATGTCGTACATCGTCTTGAAGCCCATTAGCATGGGCTTTCACATGCACTGTAGATGTTAGGGATCTTCGAAAGGAGAGAGATATTATAAGGGGTTATTGGCGGGGTCGACATGAGTCGGCGGCGGAAGTCAAGCCGGATAGAAAAGCGGCACTATATGCAGACGGTTGCAGCTGTGCACAGCATTGCAGACGTGCATGTTTTGCATCGCCAGAAACCCCATGAAAAGACCTTTCAAATGAATCATAGATATTAGAAATCCAATGAGGGATAACGAAATTAGAACGAAAGTCTACTTCCGCTACCGGCGCCGTTGCGACGGAACGGACAAGCGGCATTACCTACGGACATGCCTAGCATCTTTGCTCAACGTCGCACATGCACATGCCATACACCACCAGAAGCGAATTGAAATGCTCTTTCTAATGAATATAAGATACTGAAAGTCGCATCAGACATGTACACATGGTTAACCAAGAAATAACGCACTGATGGTGTTGGCGACGCACGGGACACGCGGCATGACACGCAGACGTATGTAGCTTGACATGCCAGTGCACATGGGCATGTCGTACATCGTCTTGAAGCCCATTTGCATGGGCTTTCACATGCACTGTAGATGTTAGGGATCTTCGAAAGGAGAGAGATATTATAAGGGGTTATTGGCGGGGTCGACATGAGTCGGCGGCGGAAGTCAAGCCGGATAGAAAAGCGGCACTATATGCAGACGATTGCAGCTGTGCACAGCATTGCAGACGTGCATGTTATGCATCGCCAGAAACCCCATGCAAAGACCTTTCAAATGAATCATAGATATTAGAAATCCAATGAGGGATAACGAAATTAGAACGGAAGTCTACTTCCGCTACCGGCGCCGCTGCGACGGAACGGACAATCGGCATTACCTACGGACATGCCTAGCATCTTTGCTCAACGTCGCACATGCACATGCCATACACCACCAGAAGCGAATTGAAATGCTCTTTCTAATGAATATAAGATACTGAAAGTCGCATCAGACATGTACACATGGTTAACCAAGAAATAACGCACTGATGGCGTTGGCGACGCACGGGACACGCGGCATGACACGCAGACGTATGTAGCTTGACATGCCAGTGCACATGGGCATGTCGTACATCGTCTTGAAGCCCATTAGCATGGGCTTTCACATGCACTGTAGATGTTAGGGATCTTCGAAAGGAGAGAGATATTATAAGGGGTTATTGGCGGGGTCGACATGAGTCGGCGGCGGAAGTCAAGCCGGATAGAAAAGCGGCACTATATGCAGACGGTTGCAGCTGTGCACAGCATTGCAGACGTGCATGTTATGCATCGCCAGAAACTCCATGAAAAGACCTTTCAAATGAATCATAGATATTAGAAATCCAATGAGGGATAACGAAATTAGAACGAAAGTCTACTTCCGCTACCGGCGCCGTTGCGACGGAACGGACAATCGGCATTACCTACGGACATGCCTAGCATCTTTGCTCAACGTCGCACATGCACATGCCATACACCACCAGAAGCGAATTGAAATGCTCTTTCTAATGAATATAAGATACTGAAAGTCGCATCAGACATGTACACATGGTTAACCAAGAAATAACGCACTGATGGTGTTGGCGACGCACGGGACACGCGGCATGACACGCAGACGTATGTAGCTTGACATGCCAGTGCACATGGGCATGTCGTACATCGTCTTGAAGCCCATTTGCATGGGCTTTCACATGCACTGTAGATGTTAGGGATCTTCGAAAGGAGAGAGATATTATAAGGGGTTATTGGCGGGGTCGACATGAGTCGGCGGCGGAAGTCAAGCCGGATAGAAAAGCGGCACTATATGCAGACGGTTGCAGCTGTGCACAGCATTGCAGACGTGCATGTTATGCATCGCCAGAAACCCCATGAAAAGACCTTTCAAATGAATCATAGATATTAGAAATCCAATGAGGGATAACGAAATTAGAACGGAAGTCTACTTCCGCTACCGGCGCCGCTGCGACGGAACGGACAATCGGCATTACCTACGGACATGCCTAGCATCTTTGCTCAACGTCGCACATGCACATGCCATACACCACCAGAAGCGAATTGAAATGCTCTTTCTAATGAATATAAGATACTGAAAGTCGCATCAGACATGTACACATGGTTAACCAAGAAATAACGCACTGATGGCGTTGGCGACGCACGGGACACGCGGCATGACACGCAGACGTATGTAGCTTGACATGCCAGTGCACATGGGCATGTCGTACATCGTCTTGAAGCCCATTAGCATGGGCTTTCACATGCACTGTAGATGTTAGGGATCTTCGAAAGGAGAGAGATATTATAAGGGGTTATTGGCGGGGTCGACATGAGTCGGCGGCGGAAGTCAAGCCGGATAGAAAAGCGGCACTATATGCAGACGGTTGCAGCTGTGCACAGCATTGCAGACGTGCATGTTATGCATCGCCAGAAACCCCATGAAAAGACCTTTCAAATGAATCATAGATATTAGAAATCCAATGAGGGATAACGAAATTAGAACGGAAGTCTACTTCCGCTACCGGCACCGCTGCGACGGAACGGACAATCGGCATTACCTACGGACATGCCTAGCATCTTTGCTCAACGTCGCACATGCACATGCCATACACCACCAGAAGCGAATTGAAATGCTCTTTCTAATGAATATAAGATACTGAAAGTCGCATCAGACATGTACACATGGTTAACCAAGAAATAACGCACTGATGACGTTGACGACGCACGGGACACGCGGCATGACACGCAGACGTATGTAGCTTGACATGCCAGTGCACATGGGCATGTCGTACATCGTCTTGAAGCCCATTAGCATGGGCTTTGGCATGCACTGTAGATGTTAGGGATCTTCGAAAGGAGAGAGATATTATAAGGGGTTATTGGCGGGGTCGACATGAGTGCACATGGGCATGTCGTACATCGTCTTGAAGCCCATTAGCATGGGCTTTCACATGCACTGTAGATGTTAGGGATCTTCGAAAGGAGAGAGATATTATAAGGGGTTATTGGCGGGGTCGACATGAGTCGGCGGCGGAAGTCAAGCCGGATAGAAAAGCGGCACTATATGCAGACGGTTGCAGCTGTGCACAGCATTGCAGACGTGCATGTTATGCATCGCCAGAAACCCCATGCAAAGACCTTTCAAATGAATCATAGATATTAGAAATCCAATGAGGGATAACGAAATTAGAACGGAAGTCTACTTCCGCTACCGGCGCCGCTGCGACGGAACGGACAATCGGCATTACCTACGGACATGCCTAGCATCTTTGCTCAACGTCGCACATGCACATGCCATACACCACCAGAAGCGAATTGAAATGCTCTTTCTAATGAATATAAGATACTGAAAGTCGCATCAGACATGTACACATGGTTAACCAAGAAATAACGCACTGATGGCGTTGGCGACGCACGGGACACGCGGCATGACACGCAGACGTATGTAGCTTGACATGCCAGTGCACATGGGCATGTCGTACATCGTCTTGAAGCCCATTAGCATGGGCTTTCACATGCACTGTAGATGTTAGGGATCTTCGAAAGGAGAGAGATATTATAAGGGGTTATTGGCGGGGTCGACATGAGTCGGTGGCGGAAGTCAAGCCGGATAGAAAAGCGGCACTATATGCAGACGGTTGCAGCTGTGCACAGCATTGCAGACGTGCATGTTATGCATCGCCAGAAACTCCATGAAAAGACCTTTCAAATGAATCATAGATATTAGAAATCCAATGAGGGATAACGAAATTAGAACGAAAGTCTACTTCCGCTACCGGCGCCGTTGCGACGGAACGGACAATCGGCATTACCTACGGACATGCCTAGCATCTTTGCTCAACGTCGCACATGCACATGCCATACACCACCAGAAGCGAATTGAAATGCTCTTTCTAATGAATATAAGATACTGAAAGTCGCATCAGACATGTACACATGGTTAACCAAGAAATAACGCACTGATGGTGTTGGCGACGCACGGGACACGCGGCATGACACGCAGACGTATGTAGCTTGACATGCCAGTGCACATGGGCATGTCGTACATCGTCTTGAAGCCCATTTGCATGGGCTTTCACATGCACTGTAGATGTTAGGGATCTTCGAAAGGAGAGAGATATTATAAGGGGTTATTGGCGGGGTCGACATGAGTCGGCGGCGGAAGTCAAGCCGGATAGAAAAGCGGCACTATATGCAGACGGTTGCAGCTGTGCACAGCATTGCAGACGTGCATGTTATGCATCGCCAGAAACCCCATGAAAAGACCTTTCAAATGAATCATAGATATTAGAAATCCAATGAGGGATAACGAAATTAGAACGGAAGTCTACTTCCGCTACCGGCACCGCTGCGACGGAACGGACAATCGGCATTACCTACGGACATGCCTAGCATCTTTGCTCAACGTCGCACATGCACATGCCATACACCACCAGAAGCGAATTGAAATGCTCTTTCTAATGAATATAAGATACTGAAAGTCGCATCAGACATGTACACATGGTTAACCAAGAAATAACGCACTGATGTTGTTGGCGACGCACGGGACACGCGGCATGACACGCAGACGTATGTAGCTTGACATGCCAGTGCACATGGGCATGTCGTACATCGTCTTGAAGCCCATTTGCATGGGCTTTCACATGCACTGTAGATGTTAGGGATCTTCGAAAGGAGAGAGATATTATAAGGGGTTATTGGCGGGGTCGACATGAGTCGGCGGCGGAAGTCAAGCCGGATAGAAAAGCGGCACTATATGCAGACGGTTGCAGCTGTGCACAGCATTGCAGACGTGCATGTTATGCATCGCCAGAAACCCCATGCAAAGACCTTTCAAATGAATCATAGACATTAGAAATCCAATGAGGGATAACGAAATTAGAACGAAAGTCTACTTCCGCTACCGGCGCCGTTGCGACGGAACGGACAAGCGGCATTACCTACGGACATGCCTAGCATCTTTGCTCAACGTCGCACATGCACATGCCATACACCACCAGAAGCGAATTGAAATGCTCTTTCTAATGAATATAAGATACTGAAAGTCGCATCAGACATGTACACATGGTTAACCAAGAAATAACGCACTGATGGCGTTGGCGACGCACGGGACACGCGGCATGACACGCAGACGCATGTAGCTTGACATGCCAGTGCACATGGGCATGTCGTACATCGTCTTGAAGCCCATTTGCATGGGCTTTCACATGCACTGTAGATGTTAGGGATCTTCGAAAGGAGAGAGATATTATAAGGGGTTATTGGCTTGGTCGACATGAGTCGGCGGCGGAAGTCAAGCCGGATAGAAAAGCGGCACTATATGCAGACGGTTGCAGCTGTGCACAGCATTGCAGACGTGCATGTTATGCATCGCCAGAAACCCCATGCAAAGACCTTTCAAATGAATCATAGACATTAGAAATCCAATGAGGGATAACGAAATTAGAACGAAAGTCTACTTCCGCTACCGGCGCCGTTGCGACGGAACGGACAATCGGCATTACCTACGGACATGCCTAGCATCTTTGCTCAACGTCGCACATGCACATGCCATACACCACCAGAAGCGAATTGAAATGCTCTTTCTAATGAATATAAGATACTGAAAGTCGCATCAGACATGTACACATGGTTAACCAAGAAATAACGCACTGATGACGTTGACGACGCACGGGACACGCGGCATGACACGCAGACGTATGTAGCTTGACATGCCAGTGCACATGGGCATGTCGTACATCGTCTTGATGCCCATTAGCATGGGCTTTCACATGCACTGTAGATGTTAGGGATCTTCGAAAGGAGAGAGATATTATAAGGGGTTATTGGCGGGGTCGACATGAGTCGGCGGCGGAAGTCAAGCCGGATAGAAAAGCGGCACTATATGCAGACGGTTGCAGCTGTGCACAGCATTGCAGACGTGCATGTTATGCATCGCCAGAAACCCCATGAAAAGACCTTTCAAATGAATCATAGATATTAGAAATCCAATGAGGGATAACGAAATTAGAACGGAAGTCTACTTCCGCTACCGGCGCCGTTGCGACGGAACGGACAATCGGCATTACCTACGGACATGCCTAGCATCTTTGCTCAACGTCGCACATGCACATGCCATACACCACCAGAAGCGAATTAAAATGCTCTTTCTAATGAATATAAGATACTGAAAGTCGCATCAGACATGTACACATGGTTAACCAAGAAATAACGCACTGATGGCGTTGGCGACGCACGGGACACGCGGCATGACACGCAGACGTATGTAGCTTGACATGCCAGTGCACATGGGCATGTCGTACATCGTCTTGAAGCCCATTAGCATGGGCTTTCACATGCACTGTAGATGTTAGGGATCTTCGAAAGGAGAGAGATATTATAAGGGGTTATTGGCGGGGTCGACATGAGTGCACATGGGCATGTCGTACATCGTCTTGAAGCCCATTAGCATGGGCTTTCACATGCACTGTAGATGTTAGGGATCTTCGAAAGGAGAGAGATATTATAAGGGGTTATTGGCGGGGTCGACATGAGTCGGCGGCGGAAGTCAAGCCGGATAGAAAAGCGGCACTATATGCAGACTGTTGCAGCTGTGCACAACATTGCAGACGTGCATGTTATGCATCGGCAGAAACCCCATGAAAAGACCTTTCAAATGAATCATAGATATTAGAAATCCAATGAGGGATAACGAAATTAGAACGAAAGTCTACTTCCGCTACCGGCGCCGTTGCGACGGAACGGACAATCGGCATTACCTACGGACATGCCTAGCATCTTTGCTCAACGTCGCACATGCACATGCCATACACCACCAGAAGCGAATTGAAATGCTCTTTCTAATGAATATAAGATACTGAAAGTCGCATCAGACATGTACACATGGTTAACCAAGAAATAACGCACTGATGTTGTTGGCGACGCACGGGACACGCGGCATGACACGCAGACGTATGTAGCTTGACATGCCAGTGCACATGGGCATGTCGTACATCGTCTTGAAGCCCATTTGCATGGGCTTTCACATGCACTGTAGATGTTAGGGATCTTCGAAAGGAGAGAGATATTATAAGGGGTTATTGGCGGGGTCGACATGAGTCGGCGGCGGAAGTCAAGCCGGATAGAAAAGCGGCACTATATGCAGACGGTTGCAGCTGTGCACAGCATTGCAGACGTGCATGTTATGCATCGCCAGAAACCCCATGCAAAGACCTTTCAAATGAATCATAGACATTAGAAATCCAATGAGGGATAACGAAATTAGAACGAAAGTCTACTTCCGCTACCGGCGCCGTTGCGACGGAACGGACAAGCGGCATTACCTACGGACATGCCTAGCATCTTTGCTCAACGTCGCACATGCACATGCCATACACCACCAGAAGCGAATTGAAATGCTCTTTCTAATGAATATAAGATACTGAAAGTCGCATCAGACATGTACACATGGTTAACCAAGAAATAACGCACTGATGGCGTTGGCGACGCACGGGACACGCGGCATGACACGCAGACGCATGTAGCTTGACATGCCAGTGCACATGGGCATGTCGTACATCGTCTTGAAGCCCATTTGCATGGGCTTTCACATGCACTGTAGATGTTAGGGATCTTCGAAAGGAGAGAGATATTATAAGGGGTTATTGGCTTGGTCGACATGAGTCGGCGGCGGAAGTCAAGCCGGATAGAAAAGCGGCACTATATGCAGACGGTTGCAGCTGTGCACAGCATTGCAGACGTGCATGTTATGCATCGCCAGAAACCCCATGCAAAGACCTTTCAAATGAATCATAGACATTAGAAATCCAATGAGGGATAACGAAATTAGAACGAAAGTCTACTTCCGCTACCGGCGCCGTTGCGACGGAACGGACAATCGGCATTACCTACGGACATGCCTAGCATCTTTGCTCAACGTCGCACATGCACATGCCATACACCACCAGAAGCGAATTGAAATGCTCTTTCTAATGAATATAAGATACTGAAAGTCGCATCAGACATGTACACATGGTTAACCAAGAAATAACGCACTGATGACTTTGACGACGCACGGGACACGCGGCATGACACGCAGACGTATGTAGCTTGACATGCCAGTGCACATGGGCATGTCGTACATCGTCTTGATGCCCATTAGCATGGGCTTTCACATGCACTGTAGATGTTAGGGATCTTCGAAAGGAGAGAGATATTATAAGGGGTTATTGGCGGGGTCGACATGAGTCGGCGGCGGAAGTCAAGCCGGATAGAAAAGCGGCACTATATGCAGACGGTTGCAGCTGTGCACAGCATTGCAGACGTGCATGTTATGCATCGCCAGAAACCCCATGAAAAGACCTTTCAAATGAATCATAGATATTAGAAATCCAATGAGGGATAACGAAATTAGAACGGAAGTCTACTTCCGCTACCGGCGCCGTTGCGACGGAACGGACAATCGGCATTACCTACGGACATGCCTAGCATCTTTGCTCAACGTCGCACATGCACATGCCATACACCACCAGAAGCGAATTAAAATGCTCTTTCTAATGAATATAAGATACTGAAAGTCGCATCAGACATGTACACATGGTTAACCAAGAAATAACGCACTGATGGCGTTGGCGACGCACGGGACACGCGGCATGACACGCAGACGTATGTAGCTTGACATGCCAGTGCACATGGGCATGTCGTACATCGTCTTGAAGCCCATTAGCATGGGCTTTCACATGCACTGTAGATGTTAGGGATCTTCGAAAGGAGAGAGATATTATAAGGGGTTATTGGCGGGGTCGACATGAGTGCACATGGGCATGTCGTACATCGTCTTGAAGCCCATTAGCATGGGCTTTCACATGCACTGTAGATGTTAGGGATCTTCGAAAGGAGAGAGATATTATAAGGGGTTATTGGCGGGGTCGACATGAGTCGGCGGCGGAAGTCAAGCCGGATAGAAAAGCGGCACTATATGCAGACTGTTGCAGCTGTGCACAACATTGCAGACGTGCATGTTATGCATCGCCAGAAACCCCATGAAAAGACCTTTCAAATGAATCATAGATATTAGAAATCCAATGAGGGATAACGAAATTAGAACGAAAGTCTACTTCCGCTACCGGCGCCGTTGCGACGGAACGGACAATCGGCATTACCTACGGACATGCCTAGCATCTTTGCTCAACGTCGCACATGCACATGCCATACACCACCAGAAGCGAATTGAAATGCTCTTTCTAATGAATATAAGATACTGAAAGTCGCATCAGACATGTACACATGGTTAACCAAGAAATAACGCACTGATGTTGTTGGCGACGCACGGGACACGCGGCATGACACGCAGACGTATGTAGCTTGACATGCCAGTGCACATGGGCATGTCGTACATCGTCTTGAAGCCCATTAGCATGGGCTTTCACATGCACTGTAGATGTTAGGGATCTTCGAAAGGAGAGAGATATTATAAGGGGTTATTGGCGGGGTCGACATGAGTCGGCGGCGGAAGTCAAGCCGGATAGAAAAGCGGCACTATATGCAGACGGTTGCAGCTGTGCACAACATTGCAGACGTGCATGTTATGCATCGCCAGAAACCCCATGAAAAGACCTTTCAAATGAATCATAGATATTAGAAATCCAATGAGGGATAACGAAATTAGAACGGAAGTCTACTTCCGCTACCGGCGCCGCTGCGACGGAACGGACAATCGGCATTACCTACGGACATGCCTAGCATCTTTGCTCAACGTCGCACATGCACATGCCATACACCACCAGAAGCGAATTGAAATGCTCTTTCTAATGAATATAAGATACTGAAAGTCGCATTAGACATGTACACATGGTTAACCAAGAAATAACGCACTGATGGCGTTGGCGACGCACGGGACACGCGGCATGACACGCAGACGTATGTAGCTTGACATGCCAGTGCACATGGGCATGTCGTACATCGTCTTGAAGCCCATTAGCATGGGCTTTCACATGCACTGTAGATGTTAGGGATCTTCGAAAGGAGAGAGATATTATAAGGGGTTATTGGCGGGGTCGACATGAGTCGGCGGCGGAAGTCAAGCCGGATAGAAAAGCGGCACTATATGCAGACGGTTGCAGCTGTGCACAGCATTGCAGACGTGCATGTTATGCATCGCCAGAAACCCCATGAAAAGACCTTTCAAATGAATCATAGATATTAGAAATCCAATGAGGGATAACGAAATTAGAACGGAAGTCTACTTCCGCTACCGGCACCGCTGCGACGGAACGGACAATCGGCATTACCTACGGACATGCCTAGCATCTTTGCTCAACGTCGCACATGCACATGCCATACACCACCAGAAGCGAATTGAAATGCTCTTTCTAATGAATATAAGATACTGAAAGTCGCATCAGACATGTACACATGGTTAACCAAGAAATAACGCACTGATGACGTTGGCGACGCACGGGACACGCGGAATGACACGCAGACGTATGTAGCTTGACATGCCAGTGCACATGGGCATGTCGTACATCGTCTTGAAGCCCATTAGCATGGGCTTTCACATGCACTGTAGATGTTAGGGATCTTCGAAAGGAGAGAGATATTATAAGGGGTTATTGGCGGGGTCGACATGAGTGCACATGGGCATGTCGTACATCGTCTTGAAGCCCATTAGCATGGGCTTTCACATGCACTGTAGATGTTAGGGATCTTCGAAAGGAGAGAGATATTATAAGGGGTTATTGGCGGGGTCGACATGAGTCGGCGGCGGAAGTCAAGCCGGATAGAAAAGCGGCACTATATGCAGACGGTTGCAGCTGTGCACAACATTGCAGACGTGCATGTTATGCATCGCCAGAAACCCCATGAAAAGACCTTTCAAATGAATCATAGGTATTAGAAATCCAATGAGGGATAACGAAATTAGAACGAAAGTCTACTTCCGCTACCGGCGCCGTTGCGACGGAACGGACAAGCGGCATTACCTACGGACATGCCTAGCATCTTTGCTCAACGTCGCACATGCACATGCCATACACCACCAGAAGCGAATTGAAATGCTCTTTCTAATGAATATAAGATACTGAAAGTCGCATCAGACATGTACACATGGTTAACCAAGAAATAACGCACTGATGGCGTTGGCGACGCACGGGACACGCGGCATGACACGCAGACGTATGTAGCTTGACATGCCAGTGCACATGGGCATGTCGTACATCGTCTTGAAGCCCATTTGCATGGGCTTTCACATGCACTGTAGATGTTAGGGATCTTCGAAAGGAGAGAGATATTATAAGGGGTTATTGGCGGGGTCGACATGAGTCGGCGGCGGAAGTCAAGCCGGATAGAAAAGCGGCACTATATGCAGACGGTTGCAGCTGTGCACAGCATTGCAGACGTGCATGTTATGCATCGCCAGAAACCCCATGCAAAGACCTTTCAAATGAATCATAGACATTAGAAATCCAATGAGGGATAACGAAATTAGAACGAAAGTCTACTTCCGCTACCGGCGCCGTTGCGACGGAACGGACAATCGGCATTACCTACGGACACGCCTAGCATCTTTGCTCAACGTCGCACATGCACATGCCATACACCACCAGAAGCGAATTGAAATGCTCTTTCTAATGAATATAAGATACTGAAAGTCGCATCAGACATGTACACATGGTTAACCAAGAAATAACGCACTGATGACGTTGGCGACGCACGGGACACGCGGCATGACACGCAGACGTATGTAGCTTGACATGCCAGTGCACATGGGCATGTCGTACATCGTCTTGATGCCCATTAGCATGGGCTTTCACATGCACTGTAGATGTTAGGGATCTTCGAAAGGAGAGAGATATTATAAGGGGTTATTGGCGGGGTCGACATGAGTCGGCGGCGGAAGTCAAGCCGGATAGAAAAGCGGCACTATATGCAGACGGTTGCAGCTGTGCACAGCATTGCAGACGTGCATGTTATGCATCGCCAGAAACCCCATGAAAAGACCTTTCAAATGAATCATAGATATTAGAAATCCAATGAGGGATAACGAAATTAGAACGAAAGTCTACTTCCGCTACCGGCGCCGTTGCGACGGAACGGACAATCGGCATTACCTACGGACATGCCTAGCATCTTTGCTCAACGTCGCACATGCACATGCCATACACCACCAGAAGCGAATTGAAATGCTCTTTCTAATGAATATAAGATACTGAAAGTCGCATCAGACATGTACACATGGTTAACCAAGAAATAACGCACTGATGGCGTTGGCGACGCACGGGACACGCGGCATGACACGCAGACGTATGTAGCTTGACATGCCAGTGCACATGGGCATGTCGTACATCGTCTTGAAGCCCATTAGCATGGGCTTTCACATGCACTGTAGATGTTAGGGATCTTCGAAAGGAGAGAGATATTATAAGGGGTTATTGGCGGGGTCGACATGAGTCGGCGGCGGAAGTCAAGCCGGATAGAAAAGCGGCACTATATGCAGACGGTTGCAGCTGTGCACAGCATTGCAGACGTGCATGTTATGCATCGCCAGAAACCCCATGAAAAGACCTTTCAAATGAATCATAGATATTAGAAATCCAATGAGGGATAACGAAATTAGAACGAAAGTCTACTTCCGCTACCGGCGCCGTTGCGACGGAACGGACAATCGGCATTACCTACGGACATGCCTAGCATCTTTGCTCAACGTCGCACATGCACATGCCATACACCACCAGAAGCGAATTGAAATGCTCTTTCTAATGAATATAAGATACTGAAAGTCGCATCAGACATGTACACATGGTTAACCAAGAAATAACGCACTGATGGCGTTGGCGACGCACGGGACACGCGGCATGACACGCAGACGTATGTAGCTTGACATGCCAGTGCACATGGGCATGTCGTACATCGTCTTGATGCCCATTTGCATGGGCTTTCACATGCACTGTAGATGTTAGGGATCTTCGAAAGGAGAGAGATATTATAAGGGGTTATTGGCGGGGTCGACATGAGTCGGCGGCGGAAGTCAAGCCGGATAGAAAAGCGGCACTATATGCAGACGGCTGCAGCTGTGCACAGCATTGCAGACGTGCATGTTATGCATCGCCAGAAACCCCATGAAAAGACCTTTCAAATGAATCATAGATATTAGAAATCCAATGAGGGATAACGAAATTAGAACGAAAGTCTACTTCCGCTACCGGCGCCGCTGCGACGGAACGGACAATCGGCATTACCTACGGACATGCCTAGCATCTTTGCTCAACGTCGCACATGCACATGCCATACACCACCAGAAGCGAATTGAAATGCTCTTTCTAATGAATATAAGATACTGAAAGTCGCATCAGACATGTACACATGGTTAACCAAGAAATAACGCACTGATGGCGTTGGCGACGCACGGGACACGCGGCATGACACGCAGACGTATGTAGCTTGACATGCCAGTGCACATGGGCATGTCGTACATCGTCTTGATGCCCATTTGCATGGGCTTTCACATGCACTGTAGATGTTAGGGATCTTCGAAAGGAGAGAGATATTATAAGGGGTTATTGGCGGGGTCGACATGAGTCGGCGGCGGAAGTCAAGCCGGATAGAAAAGCGGCACTATATGCAGACGGTTGCAGCTGTGCACAGCATTGCAGACGTGCATGTTATGCATCGCCAGAAACCCCATGAAAAGACCTTTCAAATGAATCATAGATATTAGAAATCCAATGAGGGATAACGAAATTAGAACGAAAGTCTACTTCCGCTACCGGCGCCGCTGCGACGGAACGGACAATCGGCATTACCTACGGACATGCCTAGCATCTTTGCTCAACGTCGCACATGCACATGCCATACACCACCAGAAGCGAATTGAAATGCTCTTTCTAATGAATATAAGATACTGAAAGTCGCATCAGACATGTACACATGGTTAACCAAGAAATAACGCACTGATGGCGTTGGCGACGCACGGGACACGCGGCATGACACGCAGACGTATGTAGCTTGACATGCCAGTGCACATGGGCATGTCGTACATCGTCTTGATGCCCATTTGCATGGGCTTTCACATGCACTGTAGATGTTAGGGATCTTCGAAAGGAGAGAGATATTATAAGGGGTTATTGGCGGGGTCGACATGAGTCGGCGGCGGAAGTCAAGCCGGATAGAAAAGCGGCACTATATGCAGACGGTTGCAGCTGTGCACAGCATTGCAGACGTGCATGTTATGCATCGCCAGAAACCCCATGAAAAGACCTTTCAAATGAATCATAGATATTAGAAATCCAATGAGGGATAACGAAATTAGAACGAAAGTCTACTTCCGCTACCGGCACCGCTGCGACGGAACGGACAATCGGCATTACCTACGGACATGCCTAGCATCTTTGCTCAACGTCGCACATGCACATGCCATACACCACCAGAAGCGAATTGAAATGCTCTTTCTAATGAATATAAGATACTGAAAGTCGCATCAGACATGTACACATGGTTAACCAAGAAATAACGCACTGATGGCGTTGGCGACGCACGGGACACGCGGCATGACACGCAGACGTATGTAGCTTGACATGCCAGTGCACATGGGCATGTCGTACATCGTCTTGATGCCCATTAGCATGGGCTTTCACATGCACTGTAGATGTTAGGGATCTTCGAAAGGAGAGAGATATTATAAGGGGTTATTGGCGGGGTCGACATGAGTCGGCGGCGGAAGTCAAGCCGGATAGAAAAGCGGCACTATATGCAGACGGTTGCAGCTGTGCAGAGCATTGCAGACGTGCATGCTATGCATCGCCAGAAACCCCATGAAAAGACCTTTCAAATGAATCATAGATATTAGAAATCCAATGAGGGATAACGAAATTAGAACGAAAGTCTACTTCCGCTACCGGCGCCGTTGCGACGGAACGGACAATCGGCATTACCTACGGACATGCCTAGCATCTTTGCTCAACGTCGCACATGCACATGCCATACACAACCAGAAGCGAATTGAAATGCTCTTTCTAATGAATATAAGATACTGAAAGTCGCATCAGACATGTACACATGGTTAACCAAGAAATAACGCACTGATGGCGTTGGCGACGCACGGGACACGCGGCATGACACGCAGACGTATGTAGCTTGACATGCCAGTGCACATGGGCATGTCGTACATCGTCTTGATGCCCATTTGCATGGGCTTTCACATGCACTGTAGATGTTAGGGATCTTCGAAAGGAGAGAGATATTATAAGGGGTTATTGGCGGGGTCGACATGAGTCGGCGGCGGAAGTCAAGCCGGATAGAAAAGCGGCACTATATGCAGACGGTTGCAGCTGTGCACAGCATTGCAGACGTGCATGTTATGCATCGCCAGAAACCCCATGAAAAGACCTTTCAAATGAATCATAGATATTAGAAATCCAATGAGGGATAACGAAATTAGAACGAAAGTCTACTTCCGCTACCGGCGCCGCTGCGACGGAACGGACAATCGGCATTACCTACGGACATGCCTAGCATCTTTGCTCAACGTCGCACATGCACATGCCATACACCACCAGAAGCGAATTGAATGCTCTTTCTAATGAATATAAGATACTGAAAGTCGCATCAGACATGTACACATGGTTAACCAAGAAATAACGCACTGATGGCGTTGGCGACGCACGGGACACGCGGCATGACACGCAGACGTATGTAGCTTGACATGCCAGTGCACATGGGCATGTCGTACATCGTCTTGAAGCCCATTAGCATGGGCTTTCACATGCACTGTAGATGTTAGGGATCTTCGAAAGGAGAGAGATATTATAAGGGGTTATTGGCGGGGTCGACATGAGTCGGCGGCGGAAGTCAAGCCGGATAGAAAAGCGGCACTATATGCAGACGGTTGCAGCTGTGCACAGCATTGCAGACGTGCATGTTATGCATCGCCAGAAACCCCATGAAAAGACCTTTCAAATGAATCATAGATATTAGAAATCCAATGAGGGATAACGAAATTAGAACGAAAGTCTACTTCCGCTACCGGCGCCGTTGCGACGGAACGGACAATCGGCATTACCTACGGACATGCCTAGCATCTTTGCTCAACGTCGCACATGCACATGCCATACACCACCAGAAGCGAATTGAAATGCTCTTTCTAATGAATATAAGATACTGAAAGTCGCATCAGACATGTACACATGGTTAACCAAGAAATAACGCACTGATGGCGTTGGCGACGCACGGGACACGCGGCATGACACGCAGACGTATGTAGCTTGACATGCCAGTGCACATGGGCATGTCGTACATCGTCTTGATGCCCATTTGCATGGGCTTTCACATGCACTGTAGATGTTAGGGATCTTCGAAAGGAGAGAGATATTATAAGGGGTTATTGGCGGGGTCGACATGAGTCGGCGGCGGAAGTCAAGCCGGATAGAAAAGCGGCACTATATGCAGACGGTTGCAGCTGTGCAGAGCATTGCAGACGTGCATGCTATGCATCGCCAGAAACCCCATGAAAAGACCTTTCAAATGAATGATAGATATTAGAAATCCAATGAGGGATAACGAAATTAGAACGAAAGTCTACTTCCGCTACCGGCGCCGTTGCGACGGAACGGACAATCGGCATTACCTACGGACATGCCTAGCATCTTTGCTCAACGTCGCACATGCACATGCCATACACCACCAGAAACGAATTGAAATGCTCTTTCTAATGAATATAAGATACTGAAAGTCGCATCAGACATGTACACATAGTTAACCAAGAAATAACGCACTGATGGCGTTGGCGACGCACGGGACACGCGGCATGACACGCAGACGTATGTAGCTTGACATGCCAGTGCACATGGGCATGTCGTACATCGTCTTGATGCCCATTTGCATGGGCTTTCACATGCACTGTAGATGTTAGGGATCTTCGAAAGGAGAGAGATATTATAAGGGGTTATTGGCGGGGTCGACATGAGTCGGCGGCGGAAGTCAAGCCGGATAGAAAAGCGGCACTATATGCAGACGGTTGCAGCTGTGCACAGCATTGCAGACGTGCATGCTATGCATCGCCAGAAACCCCATGAAAAGACCTTTCAAATGAATCATAGATATTAGAAATCCAATGAGGGATAACGAAATTAGAACGAAAGTCTACTGCGGCTACCGGCGCCGTTGCGACGGAACGGACAATCGGCATTACCTACGGACATGCCTAGCATCTTTGCTCAACGTCGCACATGCACATGCCATACACCACCAGAAGCGAATTGAAATGCTCTTTCTAATGAATATAAGATACTGAAAGTCGCATCAGACATGTACACATGGTCAACCAAGAAATAACGCACTGATGGCGTTGGCGACGCACGGGACACGCGGCATGACACGCAGACGTATGTAGCTTGACATGCCAGTGCACATGGGCATGTCGTACATCGTCTTGAAGCCCATTTGCATGGGCTTTCACATGCACTGTAGATGTTAGGGATCTTCGAAAGGAGAGAGATATTATAAGGGGTTATTGGCGGGGTCGACATGAGTCGGCGGCGGAAGTCAAGCCGGATAGAAAAGCGGCACTATATGCAGACGGTTGCAGCTGTGCACAGCATTGCAGACGTGCATGTTATGCATCGCCAGAAACCCCATGAAAAGACCTTTCAAATGAATCATAGGTATTAGAAATCCAATGAGGGATAACGAAATTAGAACGAAAGTCTACTTCCGCTACCGGCGCCGTTGCGACGGAACGGACAAGCGGCATTACCTACGGACATGCCTAGCATCTTTGCTCAACGTCGCACATGCACATGCCATACACCACCAGAAGCGAATTGAAATGCTCTTTCTAATGAATATAAGATACTGAAAGTCGCATCAGACATGTACACATGGTTAACCAAGAAATAACGCACTGATGGCGTTGGCGACGCACGGGACACGCGGCATGACACGCAGACGTATGTAGCTTGACATGCCAGTGCACATGGGCATGTCGTACATCGTCTTGAAGCCCATTTGCATGGGCTTTCACATGCACTGTAGATGTTAGGGATCTTCGAAAGGAGAGAGATATTATAAGGGGTTATTGGCTTGGTCGACATGAGTCGGCGGCGGAAGTCAAGCCGGATAGAAAAGCGGCACTATATGCAGACGGTTGCAGCTGTGCACAGCATTGCAGACGTGCATGTTATGCATCGCCAGAAACCCCATGCAAAGACCTTTCAAATGAATCATAGACATTAGAAATCCAATGAGGGATAACGAAATTAGAACGAAAGTCTACTTCCGCTACCGGCGCCGTTGCGACGGAACGGACAATCGGCATTACCTACGGACATGCCTAGCATCTTTGCTCAACGTCGCACATGCACATGCCATACACCACCAGAAGCGAATTGAAATGCTCTTTCTAATGAATATAAGATACTGAAAGTCGCATCAGACATGTACACATGGTTAACCAAGAAATAACGCACTGATGACGTTGGCGACGCACGGGACACGCGGCATGACACGCAGACGTATGTAGCTTGACATGCCAGTGCACATGGGCATGTCGTACATCGTCTTGATGCCCATTAGCATGGGCTTTCACATGCACTGTAGATGTTAGGGATCTTCGAAAGGAGAGAGATATTATAAGGGGTTATTGGCGGGGTCGACATGAGTCGGCGGCGGAAGTCAAGCCGGATAGAAAAGCGGCACTATATGCAGACGGTTGCAGCTGTGCACAGCATTGCAGACGTGCATGTTATGCATCGCCAGAAACCCCATGAAAAGACCTTTCAAATGAATCATAGATATTAGAAATCCAATGAGGGATAACGAAATTAGAACGAAAGTCTACTTCCGCTACCGGCGCCGTTGCGACGGAACGGACAATCGGCATTACCTACGGACATGCCTAGCATCTTTGCTCAACGTCGCACATGCACATGCCATACACCACCAGAAGCGAATTAAAATGCTCTTTCTAATGAATATAAGATACTGAAAGTCGCATCAGACATGTACACATGGTTAACCAAGAAATAACGCACTGATGGCGTTGGCGACGCACGGGACACGCGGCATGACACGCAGACGTATGTAGCTTGACATGCCAGTGCACATGGGCATGTCGTACATCGTCTTGAAGCCCATTAGCATGGGCTTTCACATGCACTGTAGATGTTAGGGATCTTCGAAAGGAGAGAGATATTATAAGGGGTTATTGGCGGGGTCGACATGAGTGCACATGGGCATGTCGTACATCGTCTTGAAGCCCATTAGCATGGGCTTTCACATGCACTGTAGATGTTAGGGATCTTCGAAAGGAGAGAGATATTATAAGGGGTTATTGGCGGGGTCGACATGAGTCGGCGGTGGAAGTCAAGCCGGATAGAAAAGCGGCACTATATGCAGACTGTTGCAGCTGTGCACAACATTGCAGACGTGCATGTTATGCATCGCCAGAAACCCCATGAAAAGACCTTTCAAATGAATCATAGATATTAGAAATCCAATGAGGGATAACGAAATTAGAACGAAAGTCTACTTCCGCTACCGGCGCCGTTGCGACGGAACGGACAATCGGCATTACCTACGGACATGCCTAGCATCTTTGCTCAACGTCGCACATGCACATGCCATACACCACCAGAAGCGAATTGAAATGCTCTTTCTAATGAATATAAGATACTGAAAGTCGCATCAGATATGTACACATGGTTAACCAAGAAATAACGCACTGATGGCGTTGGCGACGCACGGGACACGCGGCATGACACGCAGACGTATGTAGCTTGACATGCCAGTGCACATGGGCATGTCGTACATCGTCTTGAAGCCCATTTGCATGGGCTTTCACATGCACTGTAGATGTTAGGGATCTTCGAAAGGAGAGAGATATTATAAGGGGTTATTGGCGGGGTCGACATGAGTCGGCGGCGGAAGTCAAGCCGGATAGAAAAGCGGCACTATATGCAGACGGTTGCAGCTGTGCACAGCATTGCAGACGTGCATGTTATGCATCGCCAGAAACCCCATGCAAAGACCTTTCAAATGAATCATAGATATTAGAAATCCAATGAGGGATAACGAAATTAGAACGGAAGTCTACTTCCGCTACCGGCGCCGCTGCGACGGAACGGACAATCGGCATTACCTACGGACATGCCTAGCATCTTTGCTCAACGTCGCACATGCACATGCCATACACCACCAGAAGCGAATTGAAATGCTCTTTCTAATGAATATAAGATACTGAAAGTCGCATCAGACATGTACACATGGTTAACCAAGAAATAACGCACTGATGGCGTTGGCGACGCACGGGACACGCGGCATGACACGCAGACGTATGTAGCTTGACATGCCAGTGCACATGGGCATGTCGTACATCGTCTTGAAGCCCATTAGCATGGGCTTTCACATGCACTGTAGATGTTAGGGATCTTCGAAAGGAGAGAGATATTATAAGGGGTTATTGGCGGGGTCGACATGAGTCGGTGGCGGAAGTCAAGCCGGATAGAAAAGCGGCACTATATGCAGACGGTTGCAGCTGTGCACAGCATTGCAGACGTGCATGTTATGCATCGCCAGAAACTCCATGAAAAGACCTTTCAAATGAATCATAGATATTAGAAATCCAATGAGGGATAACGAAATTAGAACGAAAGTCTACTTCCGCTACCGGCGCCGTTGCGACGGAACGGACAATCGGCATTACCTACGGACATGCCTAGCATCTTTGCTCAACGTCGCACATGCACATGCCATACACCACCAGAAGCGAATTGAAATGCTCTTTCTAATGAATATAAGATACTGAAAGTCGCATCAGACATGTACACATGGTTAACCAAGAAATAACGCACTGATGGTGTTGGCGACGCACGGGACACGCGGCATGACACGCAGACGTATGTAGCTTGACATGCCAGTGCACATGGGCATGTCGTACATCGTCTTGAAGCCCATTTGCATGGGCTTTCACATGCACTGTAGATGTTAGGGATCTTCGAAAGGAGAGAGATATTATAAGGGGTTATTGGCGGGGTCGACATGAGTCGGCGGCGGAAGTCAAGCCGGATAGAAAAGCGGCACTATATGCAGACGGTTGCAGCTGTGCACAGCATTGCAGACGTGCATGTTATGCATCGCCAGAAACCCCATGAAAAGACCTTTCAAATGAATCATAGATATTAGAAATCCAATGAGGGATAACGAAATTAGAACGGAAGTCTACTTCCGCTACCGGCACCGCTGCGACGGAACGGACAATCGGCATTACCTACGGACATGCCTAGCATCTTTGCTCAACGTCGCACATGCACATGCCATACACCACCAGAAGCGAATTGAAATGCTCTTTCTAATGAATATAAGATACTGAAAGTCGCATCAGACATGTACACATGGTTAACCAAGAAATAACGCACTGATGTTGTTGGCGACGCACGGGACACGCGGCATGACACGCAGACGTATGTAGCTTGACATGCCAGTGCACATGGGCATGTCGTACATCGTCTTGAAGCCCATTTGCATGGGCTTTCACATGCACTGTAGATGTTAGGGATCTTCGAAAGGAGAGAGATATTATAAGGGGTTATTGGCGGGGTCGACATGAGTCGGCGGCGGAAGTCAAGCCGGATAGAAAAGCGGCACTATATGCAGACGGTTGCAGCTGTGCACAGCATTGCAGACGTGCATGTTATGCATCGCCAGAAACCCCATGAAAAGACCTTTCAAATGAATCATAGACATTAGAAATCCAATGAGGGATAACGAAATTAGAACGAAAGTCTACTTCCGCTACCGGCGCCGTTGCGACGGAACGGACAAGCGGCATTACCTACGGACATGCCTAGCATCTTTGCTCAACGTCGCACATGCACATGCCATACACCACCAGAAGCGAATTGAAATGCTCTTTCTAATGAATATAAGATACTGAAAGTCGCATCAGACATGTACACATGGTTAACCAAGAAATAACGCACTGATGGCGTTGGCGACGCACGGGACACGCGGCATGACACGCAGACGCATGTAGCTTGACATGCCAGTGCACATGGGCATGTCGTACATCGTCTTGAAGCCCATTTGCATGGGCTTTCACATGCACTGTAGATGTTAGGGATCTTCGAAAGGAGAGAGATATTATAAGGGGTTATTGGCTTGGTCGACATGAGTCGGCGGCGGAAGTCAAGCCGGATAGAAAAGCGGCACTATATGCAGACGGTTGCAGCTGTGCACAGCATTGCAGACGTGCATGTTATGCATCGCCAGAAACCCCATGCAAAGACCTTTCAAATGAATCATAGACATTAGAAATCCAATGAGGGATAACGAAATTAGAACGAAAGTCTACTTCCGCTACCGGCGCCGTTGCGACGGAACGGACAATCGGCATTACCTACGGACATGCCTAGCATCTTTGCTCAACGTCGCACATGCACATGCCATACACCACCAGAAGCGAATTGAAATGCTCTTTCTAATGAATATAAGATACTGAAAGTCGCATCAGACATGTACACATGGTTAACCAAGAAATAACGCACTGATGACGTTGACGACGCACGGGACACGCGGCATGACACGCAGACGTATGTAGCTTGACATGCCAGTGCACATGGGCATGTCGTACATCGTCTTGATGCCCATTAGCATGGGCTTTCACATGCACTGTAGATGTTAGGGATCTTCGAAAGGAGAGAGATATTATAAGGGGTTATTGGCGGGGTCGACATGAGTCGGCGGCGGAAGTCAAGCCGGATAGAAAAGCGGCACTATATGCAGACGGTTGCAGCTGTGCACAGCATTGCAGACGTGCATGTTATGCATCGCCAGAAACCCCATGAAAAGACCTTTCAAATGAATCATAGATATTAGAAATCCAATGAGGGATAACGAAATTAGAACGGAAGTCTACTTCCGCTACCGGCGCCGTTGCGACGGAACGGACAATCGGCATTACCTACGGACATGCCTAGCATCTTTGCTCAACGTCGCACATGCACATGCCATACACCACCAGAAGCGAATTAAAATGCTCTTTCTAATGAATATAAGATACTGAAAGTCGCATCAGACATGTACACATGGTTAACCAAGAAATAACGCACTGATGGCGTTGGCGACGCACGGGACACGCGGCATGACACGCAGACGTATGTAGCTTGACATGCCAGTGCACATGGGCATGTCGTACATCGTCTTGAAGCCCATTAGCATGGGCTTTCACATGCACTGTAGATGTTAGGGATCTTCGAAAGGAGAGAGATATTATAAGGGGTTATTGGCGGGGTCGACATGAGTGCACATGGGCATGTCGTACATCGTCTTGAAGCCCATTAGCATGGGCTTTCACATGCACTGTAGATGTTAGGGATCTTCGAAAGGAGAGAGATATTATAAGGGGTTATTGGCGGGGTCGACATGAGTCGGCGGCGGAAGTCAAGCCGGATAGAAAAGCGGCACTATATGCAGACTGTTGCAGCTGTGCACAACATTGCAGACGTGCATGTTATGCATCGCCAGAAACCCCATGAAAAGACCTTTCAAATGAATCATAGATATTAGAAATCCAATGAGGGATAACGAAATTAGAACGAAAGTCTACTTCCGCTACCGGCGCCGCTGCGACGGAACGGACAATCGGCATTACCTACGGACATGCCTAGCATCTTTGCTCAACGTCGCACATGCACATGCCATACACCACCAGAAGCGAATTGAAATGCTCTTTCTAATGAATATAAGATACTGAAAGTCGCATCAGACATGTACACATGGTTAACCAAGAAATAACGCACTGATGTTGTTGGCGACGCACGGGACACGCGGCATGACACGCAGACGTATGTAGCTTGACATGCCAGTGCACATGGGCATGTCGTACATCGTCTTGAAGCCCATTTGCATGGGCTTTCACATGCACTGTAGATGTTAGGGATCTTCGAAAGGAGAGAGATATTATCAGGGGTTATTGGCGGGGTCGACATGAGTCGGCGGCGGAAGTCAAGCCGGATAGAAAAGCGGCACTATATGCAGACGGTTGCAGCTGTGCACAGCATTGCAGACGTGCATGTTATGCATCGCCAGAAACCCCATGCAAAGACCTTTCAAATGAATCATAGACATTAGAAATCCAATGAGGGATAACGAAATTAGAACGAAAGTCTACTTCCGCTACCGGCGCCGTTGCGACGGAACGGACAAGCGGCATTACCTACGGACATGCCTAGCATCTTTGCTCAACGTCGCACATGCACATGCCATACACCACCAGAAGCGAATTGAAATGCTCTTTCTAATGAATATAAGATACTGAAAGTCGCATCAGACATGTACACATGGTTAACCAAGAAATAACGCACTGATGGCGTTGGCGACGCACGGGACACGCGGCATGACACGCAGACGCATGTAGCTTGACATGCCAGTGCACATGGGCATGTCGTACATCGTCTTGAAGCCCATTTGCATGGGCTTTCACATGCACTGTAGATGTTAGGGATCTTCGAAAGGAGAGAGATATTATAAGGGGTTATTGGCTTGGTCGACATGAGTCGGCGGCGGAAGTCAAGCCGGATAGAAAAGCGGCACTATATGCAGACGGTTGCAGCTGTGCACAGCATTGCAGACGTGCATGTTATGCATCGCCAGAAACCCCATGCAAAGACCTTTCAAATGAATCATAGACATTAGAAATCCAATGAGGGATAACGAAATTAGAACGAAAGTCTACTTCCGCTACCGGCGCCGTTGCGACGGAACGGACAATCGGCATTACCTACGGACATGCCTAGCATCTTTGCTCAACGTCGCACATGCACATGCCATACACCACCAGAAGCGAATTGAAATGCTCTTTCTAATGAATATAAGATACTGAAAGTCGCATCAGACATGTACACATGGTTAACCAAGAAATAACGCACTGATGACGTTGACGACGCACGGGACACGCGGCATGACACGCAGACGTATGTAGCTTGACATGCCAGTGCACATGGGCATGTCGTACATCGTCTTGATGCCCATTAGCATGGGCTTTCACATGCACTGTAGATGTTAGGGATCTTCGAAAGGAGAGAGATATTATAAGGGGTTATTGGCGGGGTCGACATGAGTCGGCGGCGGAAGTCAAGCCGGATAGAAAAGCGGCACTATATGCAGACGGTTGCAGCTGTGCACAGCATTGCAGACGTGCATGTTATGCATCGCCAGAAACCCCATGAAAAGACCTTTCAAATGAATCATAGATATTAGAAATCCAATGAGGGATAACGAAATTAGAACGGAAGTCTACTTCCGCTACCGGCGCCGTTGCGACGGAACGGACAATCGGCATTACCTACGGACATGCCTAGCATCTTTGCTCAACGTCGCACATGCACATGCCATACACCACCAGAAGCGAATTAAAATGCTCTTTCTAATGAATATAAGATACTGAAAGTCGCATCAGACATGTACACATGGTTAACCAAGAAATAACGCACTGATGGCGTTGGCGACGCACGGGACACGCGGCATGACACGCAGACGTATGTAGCTTGACATGCCAGTGCACATGGGCATGTCGTACATCGTCTTGAAGCCCATTAGCATGGGCTTTCACATGCACTGTAGATGTTAGGGATCTTCGAAAGGAGAGAGATATTATAAGGGGTTATTGGCGGGGTCGACATGAGTGCACATGGGCATGTCGTACATCGTCTTGAAGCCCATTAGCATGGGCTTTCACATGCACTGTAGATGTTAGGGATCTTCGAAAGGAGAGAGATATTATAAGGGGTTATTGGCGGGGTCGACATGAGTCGGCGGCGGAAGTCAAGCCGGATAGAAAAGCGGCACTATATGCAGACTGTTGCAGCTGTGCACAACATTGCAGACGTGCATGTTATGCATCGCCAGAAACCCCATGAAAAGACCTTTCAAATGAATCATAGATATTAGAAATCCAATGAGGGATAACGAAATTAGAACGAAAGTCTACTTCCGCTACCGGCGCCGTTGCGACGGAACGGACAATCGGCATTACCTACGGACATGCCTAGCATCTTTGCTCAACGTCGCACATGCACATGCCATACACCACCAGAAGCGAATTGAAATGCTCTTTCTAATGAATATAAGATACTGAAAGTCGCATCAGACATGTACACATGGTTAACCAAGAAATAACGCACTGATGTTGTTGGCGAGGCACGGGACACGCGGCATGACACGCAGACGTATGTAGCTTGACATGCCAGTGCACATGGGCATGTCGTACATCGTCTTGAAGCCCATTTGCATGGGCTTTCACATGCACTGTAGATGTTAGGGATCTTCGAAAGGAGAGAGATATTATAAGGGGTTATTGGCGGGGTCGACATGAGTCGGCGGCGGAAGTCAAGCCGGATAGAAAAGCGGCACTATATGCAGACGGTTGCAGCTGTGCACAGCATTGCAGACGTGCATGTTATGCATCGCCAGAAACCCCATGAAAAGACCTTTCAAATGAATCATAGGTATTAGAAATCCAATGAGGGATAACGAAATTAGAACGAAAGTCTACTTCCGCTACCGGCGCCGTTGCGACGGAACGGACAATCGGCATTACCTACGGACATGCCTAGCATCTTTGCTCAACGTCGCACATGCACATGCCATACACCACCAGAAGCGAATTGAAATGCTCTTTCTAATGAATATAAGATACTGAAAGTCGCATCAGACATGTACACATGGTTAACCAAGAAATAACGCACTGATGGCGTTGGCGACGCACGGGACACGCGGCATGACACGCAGACGTATGTAGCTTGACATGCCAGTGCACATGGGCATGTCGTACATCGTCTTGAAGCCCATTTGCATGGGCTTTCACATGCACTGTAGATGTTAGGGATCTTCGAAAGGAGAGAGATATTATAAGGGGTTATTGGCGGGGTCGACATGAGTCGGCGGCGGAAGTCAAGCCGGATAGAAAAGCGGCACTATATGCAGACGGTTGCAGCTGTGCACAGCATTGCAGACGTGCATGTTATACATCGCCAGAAACCCCATGCAAAGACCTTTCAAATGAATCATAGACATTAGAAATCCAATGAGGGATAACGAAATTAGAACGAAAGTCTACTTCCGCTACCGGCGCCGCTGCGACGGAACGGACAATCGGCATTACCTACGGACATGCCTAGCATCTTTGCTCAACGTCGCACATGCACATGCCATACACCACCAGAAGCGAATTGAAATGCTCTTTCTAATGAATATAAGATACTGAAAGTCGCATCAGACATGTACACATGGTTAACCAAGAAATAACGCACTGATGGCGTTGGCGACGCACGGGACACGCGGCATGACACGCAGACGTATGTAGCTTGACATGCCAGTGCACATGGGCATGTCGTACATCGTCTTGAAGCCCATTTGCATGGGCTTTCACATGCACTGTAGATGTTAGGGATCTTCGAAAGGAGAGAGATATTATAAGGGGTTATTGGCGGGGTCGACATGAGTCGGCGGCGGAAGTCAAGCCGGATAGAAAAGCGGCACTATATGCAGACGGTTGCAGCTGTGCACAGCATTGCAGACGTGCATGTTATGCATCGCCAGAAACCCCATGCAAAGACCTTTCAAATGAATCATAGACATTAGAAATCCAATGAGGGATAACGAAATTAGAACGAAAGTCTACTTCCGCTACCGGCGCCGTTGCGACGGAACGGACAATCGGCATTACCTACGGACATGCCTAGCATCTTTGCTCAACGTCGCACATGCACATGCCATACACCACCAGAAGCGAATTGAAATGCTCTTTCTAATGAATATAAGATACTGAAAGTCGCATCAGACATGTACACATGGTTAACCAAGAAATAACGCACTGATGACGTTGGCGACGCACGGGACACGCGGCATGACACGCAGACGTATGTAGCTTGACATGCCAGTGCACATGGGCATGTCGTACATCGTCTTGATGCCCATTAGCATGGGCTTTCACATGCACTGTAGATGTTAGGGATCTTCGAAAGGAGAGAGATATTATAAGGGGTTATTGGCGGGGTCGACATGAGTCGGCGGCGGAAGTCAAGCCGGATAGAAAAGCGGCACTATATGCAGACGGTTGCAGCTGTGCACAGCATTGCAGACGTGCATGTTATGCATCGCCAGAAACCCCATGAAAAGACCTTTCAAATGAATCATAGATATTAGAAATCCAATGAGGGATAACGAAATTAGAACGAAAGTCTACTTCCGCTACCGGCGCCGTTGCGACGGAACGGACAATCGGCATTACCTACGGACATGCCTAGCATCTTTGCTCAACGTCGCACATGCACATGCCATACACCACCAGAAGCGAATTGAAATGCTCTTTCTAATGAATATAAGATACTGAAAGTCGCATCAGACATGTACACATGGTTAACCAAGAAATAACGCACTGATGGCGTTGGCGACGCACGGGACACGCGGCATGACACGCAGACGTATGTAGCTTGACATGCCAGTGCACATGGGCATGTCGTACATCGTCTTGAAGCCCATTAGCATGGGCTTTCACATGCACTGTAGATGTTAGGGATCTTCGAAAGGAGAGAGATATTATAAGGGGTTATTGGCGGGGTCGACATGAGTCGGCGGCGGAAGTCAAGCCGGATAGAAAAGCGGCACTATATGCAGACGGTTGCAGCTGTGCACAGCATTGCAGACGTGCATGTTATGCATCGCCAGAAACCCCATGAAAAGACCTTTCAAATGAATCATAGATATTAGAAATCCAATGAGGGATAACGAAATTAGAACGAAAGTCTACTTCCGCTACCGGCGCCGTTGCGACGGAACGGACAATCGGCATTACCTACGGACATGCCTAGCATCTTTGCTCAACGTCGCACATGCACATGCCATACACCACCAGAAGCGAATTGAAATGCTCTTTCTAATGAATATAAGATACTGAAAGTCGCATCAGACATGTACACATGGTTAACCAAGAAATAACGCACTGATGGCGTTGGCGACGCACGGGACACGCGGCATGACACGCAGACGTATGTAGCTTGACATGCCAGTGCACATGGGCATGTCGTACATCGTCTTGATGCCCATTTGCATGGGCTTTCACATGCACTGTAGATGTTAGGGATCTTCGAAAGGAGAGAGATATTATAAGGGGTTATTGGCGGGGTCGACATGAGTCGGCGGCGGAAGTCAAGCCGGATAGAAAAGCGGCACTATATGCAGACGGCTGCAGCTGTGCACAGCATTGCAGACGTGCATGTTATGCATCGCCAGAAACCCCATGAAAAGACCTTTCAAATGAATCATAGATATTAGAAATCCAATGAGGGATAACGAAATTAGAACGAAAGTCTACTTCCGCTACCGGCGCCGCTGCGACGGAACGGACAATCGGCATTACCTACGGACATGCCTAGCATCTTTGCTCAACGTCGCACATGCACATGCCATACACCACCAGAAGCGAATTGAAATGCTCTTTCTAATGAATATAAGATACTGAAAGTCGCATCAGACATGTACACATGGTTAACCAAGAAATAACGCACTGATGGCGTTGGCGACGCACGGGACACGCGGCATGACACGCAGACGTATGTAGCTTGACATGCCAGTGCACATGGGCATGTCGTACATCGTCTTGATGCCCATTTGCATGGGCTTTCACATGCACTGTAGATGTTAGGGATCTTCGAAAGGAGAGAGATATTATAAGGGGTTATTGGCGGGGTCGACATGAGTCGGCGGCGGAAGTCAAGCCGGATAGAAAAGCGGCACTATATGCAGACGGTTGCAGCTGTGCACAGCATTGCAGACGTGCATGTTATGCATCGCCAGAAACCCCATGAAAAGACCTTTCAAATGAATCATAGATATTAGAAATCCAATGAGGGATAACGAAATTAGAACGAAAGTCTACTTCCGCTACCGGCGCCGCTGCGACGGAACGGACAATCGGCATTACCTACGGACATGCCTAGCATCTTTGCTCAACGTCGCACATGCACATGCCATACACCACCAGAAGCGAATTGAAATGCTCTTTCTAATGAATATAAGATACTGAAAGTCGCATCAGACATGTACACATGGTTAACCAAGAAATAACGCACTGATGGCGTTGGCGACGCACGGGACACGCGGCATGACACGCAGACGTATGTAGCTTGACATGCCAGTGCACATGGGCATGTCGTACATCGTCTTGATGCCCATTTGCATGGGCTTTCACATGCACTGTAGATGTTAGGGATCTTCGAAAGGAGAGAGATATTATAAGGGGTTATTGGCGGGGTCGACATGAGTCGGCGGCGGAAGTCAAGCCGGATAGAAAAGCGGCACTATATGCAGACGGTTGCAGCTGTGCACAGCATTGCAGACGTGCATGTTATGCATCGCCAGAAACCCCATGAAAAGACCTTTCAAATGAATCATAGATATTAGAAATCCAATGAGGGATAACGAAATTAGAACGAAAGTCTACTTCCGCTACCGGCACCGCTGCGACGGAACGGACAATCGGCATTACCTACGGACATGCCTAGCATCTTTGCTCAACGTCGCACATGCACATGCCATACACCACCAGAAGCGAATTGAAATGCTCTTTCTAATGAATATAAGATACTGAAAGTCGCATCAGACATGTACACATGGTTAACCAAGAAATAACGCACTGATGGCGTTGGCGACGCACGGGACACGCGGCATGACACGCAGACGTATGTAGCTTGACATGCCAGTGCACATGGGCATGTCGTACATCGTCTTGATGCCCATTAGCATGGGCTTTCACATGCACTGTAGATGTTAGGGATCTTCGAAAGGAGAGAGATATTATAAGGGGTTATTGGCGGGGTCGACATGAGTCGGCGGCGGAAGTCAAGCCGGATAGAAAAGCGGCACTATATGCAGACGGTTGCAGCTGTGCAGAGCATTGCAGACGTGCATGCTATGCATCGCCAGAAACCCCATGAAAAGACCTTTCAAATGAATCATAGATATTAGAAATCCAATGAGGGATAACGAAATTAGAACGAAAGTCTACTTCCGCTACCGGCGCCGTTGCGACGGAACGGACAATCGGCATTACCTACGGACATGCCTAGCATCTTTGCTCAACGTCGCACATGCACATGCCATACACAACCAGAAGCGAATTGAAATGCTCTTTCTAATGAATATAAGATACTGAAAGTCGCATCAGACATGTACACATGGTTAACCAAGAAATAACGCACTGATGGCGTTGGCGACGCACGGGACACGCGGCATGACACGCAGACGTATGTAGCTTGACATGCCAGTGCACATGGGCATGTCGTACATCGTCTTGATGCCCATTTGCATGGGCTTTCACATGCACTGTAGATGTTAGGGATCTTCGAAAGGAGAGAGATATTATAAGGGGTTATTGGCGGGGTCGACATGAGTCGGCGGCGGAAGTCAAGCCGGATAGAAAAGCGGCACTATATGCAGACGGTTGCAGCTGTGCACAGCATTGCAGACGTGCATGTTATGCATCGCCAGAAACCCCATGAAAAGACCTTTCAAATGAATCATAGATATTAGAAATCCAATGAGGGATAACGAAATTAGAACGAAAGTCTACTTCCGCTACCGGCGCCGCTGCGACGGAACGGACAATCGGCATTACCTACGGACATGCCTAGCATCTTTGCTCAACGTCGCACATGCACATGCCATACACCACCAGAAGCGAATTGAAATGCTCTTTCTAATGAATATAAGATACTGAAAGTCGCATCAGACATGTACACATGGTTAACCAAGAAATAACGCACTGATGGCGTTGGCGACGCACGGGACACGCGGCATGACACGCAGACGTATGTAGCTTGACATGCCAGTGCACATGGGCATGTCGTACATCGTCTTGAAGCCCATTAGCATGGGCTTTCACATGCACTGTAGATGTTAGGGATCTTCGAAAGGAGAGAGATATTATAAGGGGTTATTGGCGGGGTCGACATGAGTCGGCGGCGGAAGTCAAGCCGGATAGAAAAGCGGCACTATATGCAGACGGTTGCAGCTGTGCACAGCATTGCAGACGTGCATGTTATGCATCGCCAGAAACCCCATGAAAAGACCTTTCAAATGAATCATAGATATTAGAAATCCAATGAGGGATAACGAAATTAGAACGAAAGTCTACTTCCGCTACCGGCGCCGTTGCGACGGAACGGACAATCGGCATTACCTACGGACATGCCTAGCATCTTTGCTCAACGTCGCACATGCACATGCCATACACCACCAGAAGCGAATTGAAATGCTCTTTCTAATGAATATAAGATACTGAAAGTCGCATCAGACATGTACACATGGTTAACCAAGAAATAACGCACTGATGGCGTTGGCGACGCACGGGACACGCGGCATGACACGCAGACGTATGTAGCTTGACATGCCAGTGCACATGGGCATGTCGTACATCGTCTTGATGCCCATTTGCATGGGCTTTCACATGCACTGTAGATGTTAGGGATCTTCGAAAGGAGAGAGATATTATAAGGGGTTATTGGCGGGGTCGACATGAGTCGGCGGCGGAAGTCAAGCCGGATAGAAAAGCGGCACTATATGCAGACGGTTGCAGCTGTGCAGAGCATTGCAGACGTGCATGCTATGCATCGCCAGAAACCCCATGAAAAGACCTTTCAAATGAATGATAGATATTAGAAATCCAATGAGGGATAACGAAATTAGAACGAAAGTCTACTTCCGCTACCGGCGCCGTTGCGACGGAACGGACAATCGGCATTACCTACGGACATGCCTAGCATCTTTGCTCAACGTCGCACATGCACATGCCATACACCACCAGAAACGAATTGAAATGCTCTTTCTAATGAATATAAGATACTGAAAGTCGCATCAGACATGTACACATAGTTAACCAAGAAATAACGCACTGATGGCGTTGGCGACGCACGGGACACGCGGCATGACACGCAGACGTATGTAGCTTGACATGCCAGTGCACATGGGCATGTCGTACATCGTCTTGATGCCCATTTGCATGGGCTTTCACATGCACTGTAGATGTTAGGGATCTTCGAAAGGAGAGAGATATTATAAGGGGTTATTGGCGGGGTCGACATGAGTCGGCGGCGGAAGTCAAGCCGGATAGAAAAGCGGCACTATATGCAGACGGTTGCAGCTGTGCACAGCATTGCAGACGTGCATGTTATGCATCGCCAGAAACCCCATGAAAAGACCTTTCAAATGAATCATAGATATTAGAAATCCAATGAGGGATAACGAAATTAGAACGAAAGTCTACTTCCGCTACCGGCGCCGTTGCGACGGAACGGACAAGCGGCATTACCTACGGACATGCCTAGCATCTTTGCTCAACGTCGCACATGCACATGCCATACACCACCAGAAGCGAATTGAAATGCTCTTTCTAATGAATATAAGATACTGAAAGTCGCATCAGACATGTACACATGGTTAACCAAGAAATAACGCACTGATGGCGTTGGCGACGCACGGGACACGCGGCATGACACGCAGACGTATGTAGCTTGACATGCCAGTGCACATGGGCATGTCGTACATCGTCTTGATGCCCATTTGCATGGGCTTTCACATGCACTGTAGATGTTAGGGATCTTCGAAAGGAGAGAGATATTATAAGGGGTTATTGGCGGGGTCGACATGAGTCGGCGGCGGAAGTCAAGCCGGATAGAAAAGCGGCACTATATGCAGACGGTTGCAGCTGTGCACAGCATTGCAGACGTGCATGCTATGCATCGCCAGAAACCCCATGAAAAGACCTTTCAAATGAATGATAGATATTAGAAATCCAATGAGGGATAACGAAATTAGAACGAAAGTCTACTTCCGCTACCGGCGCCGTTGCGACGGAACGGACAATCGGCATTACCTACGGACATGCCTAGCATCTTTGCTCAACGTCGCACATGCACATGCCATACACCACCAGAAACGAATTGAAATGCTCTTTCTAATGAATATAAGATACTGAAAGTCGCATCAGACATGTACACATAGTTAACCAAGAAATAACGCACTGATGGCGTTGGCGACGCACGGGACACGCGGCATGACACGCAGACGTATGTAGCTTGACATGCCAGTGCACATGGGCATGTCGTACATCGTCTTGATGCCCATTTGCATGGGCTTTCACATGCACTGTAGATGTTAGGGATCTTCGAAAGGAGAGAGATATTATAAGGGGTTATTGGCGGGGTCGACATGAGTCGGCGGCGGAAGTCAAGCCGGATAGAAAAGCGGCACTATATGCAGACGGTTGCAGCTGTGCACAGCATTGCAGACGTGCATGTTATGCATCGCCAGAAACCCCATGAAAAGACCTTTCAAATGAATCATAGATATTAGAAATCCAATGAGGGATAACGAAATTAGAACGAAAGTCTACTTCCGCTACCGGCGCCGTTGCGACGGAACGGACAAGCGGCATTACCTACGGACATGCCTAGCATCTTTGCTCAACGTCGCACATGCACATGCCATACACCACCAGAAGCGAATTGAAATGCTCTTTCTAATGAATATAAGATACTGAAAGTCGCATCAGACATGTACACATGGTTAACCAAGAAATAACGCACTGATGGCGTTGGCGACGCACGGGACACGCGGCATGACACGCAGACGTATGTAGCTTGACATGCCAGTGCACATGGGCATGTCGTACATCGTCTTGATGCCCATTTGCATGGGCTTTCACATGCACTGTAGATGTTAGGGATCTTCGAAAGGAGAGAGATATTATAAGGGGTTATTGGCGGGGTCGACATGAGTCGGCGGCGGAAGTCAAGCCGGATAGAAAAGCGGCACTATATGCAGACGGTTGCAGCTGTGCACAGCATTGCAGACGTGCATGCTATGCATCGCCAGAAACCCCATGAAAAGACCTTTCAAATGAATCATAGATATTAGAAATCCAATGAGGGATAACGAAATTAGAACGAAAGTCTACTGCGGCTACCGGCGCCGTTGCGACGGAACGGACAATCGGCATTACCTACGGACATGCCTAGCATCTTTGCTCAACGTCGCACATGCACATGCCATACACCACCAGAAGCGAATTGAAATGCTCTTTCTAATGAATATAAGATACTGAAAGTCGCATCAGACATGTACACATGGTCAACCAAGAAATAACGCACTGATGGCGTTGGCGACGCACGGGACACGCGGCATGACACGCAGACGTATGTAGCTTGACATGCCAGTGCACATGGGCATGTCGTACATCGTCTTGAAGCCCATTTGCATGGGCTTTCACATGCACTGTAGATGTTAGGGATCTTCGAAAGGAGAGAGATATTATAAGGGGTTATTGGCGGGGTCGACATGAGTCGGCGGCGGAAGTCAAGCCGGATAGAAAAGCGGCACTATATGCAGACGGTTGCAGCTGTGCACAGCATTGCAGACGTGCATGTTATGCATCGCCAGAAACCCCATGAAAAGACCTTTCAAATGAATCATAGGTATTAGAAATCCAATGAGGGATAACGAAATTAGAACGAAAGTCTACTTCCGCTACCGGCGCCGTTGCGACGGAACGGACAAGCGGCATTACCTACGGACATGCCTAGCATCTTTGCTCAACGTCGCACATGCACATGCCATACACCACCAGAAGCGAATTGAAATGCTCTTTCTAATGAATATAAGATACTGAAAGTCGCATCAGACATGTACACATGGTTAACCAAGAAATAACGCACTGATGGCGTTGGCGACGCACGGGACACGCGGCATGACACGCAGACGTATGTAGCTTGACATGCCAGTGCACATGGGCATGTCGTACATCGTCTTGAAGCCCATTTGCATGGGCTTTCACATGCACTGTAGATGTTAGGGATCTTCGAAAGGAGAGAGATATTATAAGGGGTTATTGGCTTGGTCGACATGAGTCGGCGGCGGAAGTCAAGCCGGATAGAAAAGCGGCACTATATGCAGACGGTTGCAGCTGTGCACAGCATTGCAGACGTGCATGTTATGCATCGCCAGAAACCCCATGCAAAGACCTTTCAAATGAATCATAGACATTAGAAATCCAATGAGGGATAACGAAATTAGAACGAAAGTCTACTTCCGCTACCGGCGCCGTTGCGACGGAACGGACAATCGGCATTACCTACGGACATGCCTAGCATCTTTGCTCAACGTCGCACATGCACATGCCATACACCACCAGAAGCGAATTGAAATGCTCTTTCTAATGAATATAAGATACTGAAAGTCGCATCAGACATGTACACATGGTTAACCAAGAAATAACGCACTGATGACGTTGGCGACGCACGGGACACGCGGCATGACACGCAGACGTATGTAGCTTGACATGCCAGTGCACATGGGCATGTCGTACATCGTCTTGATGCCCATTAGCATGGGCTTTCACATGCACTGTAGATGTTAGGGATCTTCGAAAGGAGAGAGATATTATAAGGGGTTATTGGCGGGGTCGACATGAGTCGGCGGCGGAAGTCAAGCCGGATAGAAAAGCGGCACTATATGCAGACGGTTGCAGCTGTGCACAGCATTGCAGACGTGCATGTTATGCATCGCCAGAAACCCCATGAAAAGACCTTTCAAATGAATCATAGATATTAGAAATCCAATGAGGGATAACGAAATTAGAACGAAAGTCTACTTCCGCTACCGGCGCCGTTGCGACGGAACGGACAATCGGCATTACCTACGGACATGCCTAGCATCTTTGCTCAACGTCGCACATGCACATGCCATACACCACCAGAAGCGAATTAAAATGCTCTTTCTAATGAATATAAGATACTGAAAGTCGCATCAGACATGTACACATGGTTAACCAAGAAATAACGCACTGATGGCGTTGGCGACGCACGGGACACGCGGCATGACACGCAGACGTATGTAGCTTGACATGCCAGTGCACATGGGCATGTCGTACATCGTCTTGAAGCCCATTAGCATGGGCTTTCACATGCACTGTAGATGTTAGGGATCTTCGAAAGGAGAGAGATATTATAAGGGGTTATTGGCGGGGTCGACATGAGTGCACATGGGCATGTCGTACATCGTCTTGAAGCCCATTAGCATGGGCTTTCACATGCACTGTAGATGTTAGGGATCTTCGAAAGGAGAGAGATATTATAAGGGGTTATTGGCGGGGTCGACATGAGTCGGCGGTGGAAGTCAAGCCGGATAGAAAAGCGGCACTATATGCAGACTGTTGCAGCTGTGCACAACATTGCAGACGTGCATGTTATGCATCGCCAGAAACCCCATGAAAAGACCTTTCAAATGAATCATAGATATTAGAAATCCAATGAGGGATAACGAAATTAGAACGAAAGTCTACTTCCGCTACCGGCGCCGTTGCGACGGAACGGACAATCGGCATTACCTACGGACATGCCTAGCATCTTTGCTCAACGTCGCACATGCACATGCCATACACCACCAGAAGCGAATTGAAATGCTCTTTCTAATGAATATAAGATACTGAAAGTCGCATCAGACATGTACACATGGTTAACCAAGAAATAACGCACTGATGGCGTTGGCGACGCACGGGACACGCGGCATGACACGCAGACGTATGTAGCTTGACATGCCAGTGCACATGGGCATGTCGTACATCGTCTTGAAGCCCATTTGCATGGGCTTTCACATGCACTGTAGATGTTAGGGATCTTCGAAAGGAGAGAG
The DNA here is from genome assembly GCF_037392515.1 of Haliotis asinina. Lineage (NCBI taxonomy): Eukaryota > Metazoa > Mollusca > Gastropoda > Lepetellida > Haliotidae > Haliotis > Haliotis asinina. The sequence continues at coordinate 49,493,042 of NC_090282.1, forward strand.
ATATTATAAGGGGTTATTGGCGGGGTCGACATGAGTCGGCGGCGGAAGTCAAGCCGGATAGAAAAGCGGCACTATATGCAGACGGTTGCAGCTGTGCACAGCATTGCAGACGTGCATGTTATGCATCGCCAGAAACCCCATGCAAAGACCTTTCAAATGAATCATAGATATTAGAAATCCAATGAGGGATAACGAAATTAGAACGGAAGTCTACTTCCGCTACCGGCGCCGCTGCGACGGAACGGACAATCGGCATTACCTACGGACATGCCTAGCATCTTTGCTCAACGTCGCACATGCACATGCCATACACCACCAGAAGCGAATTGAAATGCTCTTTCTAATGAATATAAGATACTGAAAGTCGCATCAGACATGTACACATGGTTAACCAAGAAATAACGCACTGATGGCGTTGGCGACGCACGGGACACGCGGCATGACACGCAGACGTATGTAGCTTGACATGCCAGTGCACATGGGCATGTCGTACATCGTCTTGAAGCCCATTAGCATGGGCTTTCACATGCACTGTAGATGTTAGGGATCTTCGAAAGGAGAGAGATATTATAAGGGGTTATTGGCGGGGTCGACATGAGTCGGTGGCGGAAGTCAAGCCGGATAGAAAAGCGGCACTATATGCAGACGGTTGCAGCTGTGCACAGCATTGCAGACGTGCATGTTATGCATCGCCAGAAACTCCATGAAAAGACCTTTCAAATGAATCATAGATATTAGAAATCCAATGAGGGATAACGAAATTAGAACGAAAGTCTACTTCCGCTACCGGCGCCGTTGCGACGGAACGGACAATCGGCATTACCTACGGACATGCCTAGCATCTTTGCTCAACGTCGCACATGCACATGCCATACACCACCAGAAGCGAATTGAAATGCTCTTTCTAATGAATATAAGATACTGAAAGTCGCATCAGACATGTACACATGGTTAACCAAGAAATAACGCACTGATGGTGTTGGCGACGCACGGGACACGCGGCATGACACGCAGACGTATGTAGCTTGACATGCCAGTGCACATGGGCATGTCGTACATCGTCTTGAAGCCCATTTGCATGGGCTTTCACATGCACTGTAGATGTTAGGGATCTTCGAAAGGAGAGAGATATTATAAGGGGTTATTGGCGGGGTCGACATGAGTCGGCGGCGGAAGTCAAGCCGGATAGAAAAGCGGCACTATATGCAGACGGTTGCAGCTGTGCACAGCATTGCAGACGTGCATGTTATGCATCGCCAGAAACCCCATGAAAAGACCTTTCAAATGAATCATAGATATTAGAAATCCAATGAGGGATAACGAAATTAGAACGGAAGTCTACTTCCGCTACCGGCACCGCTGCGACGGAACGGACAATCGGCATTACCTACGGACATGCCTAGCATCTTTGCTCAACGTCGCACATGCACATGCCATACACCACCAGAAGCGAATTGAAATGCTCTTTCTAATGAATATAAGATACTGAAAGTCGCATCAGACATGTACACATGGTTAACCAAGAAATAACGCACTGATGTTGTTGGCGACGCACGGGACACGCGGCATGACACGCAGACGTATGTAGCTTGACATGCCAGTGCACATGGGCATGTCGTACATCGTCTTGAAGCCCATTTGCATGGGCTTTCACATGCACTGTAGATGTTAGGGATCTTCGAAAGGAGAGAGATATTATAAGGGGTTATTGGCGGGGTCGACATGAGTCGGCGGCGGAAGTCAAGCCGGATAGAAAAGCGGCACTATATGCAGACGGTTGCAGCTGTGCACAGCATTGCAGACGTGCATGTTATGCATCGCCAGAAACCCCATGAAAAGACCTTTCAAATGAATCATAGACATTAGAAATCCAATGAGGGATAACGAAATTAGAACGAAAGTCTACTTCCGCTACCGGCGCCGTTGCGACGGAACGGACAAGCGGCATTACCTACGGACATGCCTAGCATCTTTGCTCAACGTCGCACATGCACATGCCATACACCACCAGAAGCGAATTGAAATGCTCTTTCTAATGAATATAAGATACTGAAAGTCGCATCAGACATGTACACATGGTTAACCAAGAAATAACGCACTGATGGCGTTGGCGACGCACGGGACACGCGGCATGACACGCAGACGCATGTAGCTTGACATGCCAGTGCACATGGGCATGTCGTACATCGTCTTGAAGCCCATTTGCATGGGCTTTCACATGCACTGTAGATGTTAGGGATCTTCGAAAGGAGAGAGATATTATAAGGGGTTATTGGCGGGGTCGACATGAGTCGGCGGCGGAAGTCAAGCCGGATAGAAAAGCGGCACTATATGCAGACGGTTGCAGCTGTGCACAGCATTGCAGACGTGCATGTTATGCATCGCCAGAAACCCCATGCAAAGACCTTTCAAATGAATCATAGACATTAGAAATCCAATGAGGGATAACGAAATTAGAACGAAAGTCTACTTCCGCTACCGGCGCCGTTGCGACGGAACGGACAATCGGCATTACCTACGGACATGCCTAGCATCTTTGCTCAACGTCGCACATGCACATGCCATACACCACCAGAAGCGAATTGAAATGCTCTTTCTAATGAATATAAGATACTGAAAGTCGCATCAGACATGTACACATGGTTAACCAAGAAATAACGCACTGATGACGTTGACGACGCACGGGACACGCGGCATGACACGCAGACGTATGTAGCTTGACATGCCAGTGCACATGGGCATGTCGTACATCGTCTTGATGCCCATTAGCATGGGCTTTCACATGCACTGTAGATGTTAGGGATCTTCGAAAGGAGAGAGATATTATAAGGGGTTATTGGCGGGGTCGACATGAGTCGGCGGCGGAAGTCAAGCCGGATAGAAAAGCGGCACTATATGCAGACGGTTGCAGCTGTGCACAGCATTGCAGACGTGCATGTTATGCATCGCCAGAAACCCCATGAAAAGACCTTTCAAATGAATCATAGATATTAGAAATCCAATGAGGGATAACGAAATTAGAACGGAAGTCTACTTCCGCTACCGGCGCCGTTGCGACGGAACGGACAATCGGCATTACCTACGGACATGCCTAGCATCTTTGCTCAACGTCGCACATGCACATGCCATACACCACCAGAAGCGAATTAAAATGCTCTTTCTAATGAATATAAGATACTGAAAGTCGCATCAGACATGTACACATGGTTAACCAAGAAATAACGCACTGATGGCGTTGGCGACGCACGGGACACGCGGCATGACACGCAGACGTATGTAGCTTGACATGCCAGTGCACATGGGCATGTCGTACATCGTCTTGAAGCCCATTAGCATGGGCTTTCACATGCACTGTAGATGTTAGGGATCTTCGAAAGGAGAGAGATATTATAAGGGGTTATTGGCGGGGTCGACATGAGTGCACATGGGCATGTCGTACATCGTCTTGAAGCCCATTAGCATGGGCTTTCACATGCACTGTAGATGTTAGGGATCTTCGAAAGGAGAGAGATATTATAAGGGGTTATTGGCGGGGTCGACATGAGTCGGCGGCGGAAGTCAAGCCGGATAGAAAAGCGGCACTATATGCAGACTGTTGCAGCTGTGCACAACATTGCAGACGTGCATGTTATGCATCGCCAGAAACCCCATGAAAAGACCTTTCAAATGAATCATAGATATTAGAAATCCAATGAGGGATAACGAAATTAGAACGAAAGTCTACTTCCGCTACCGGCGCCGCTGCGACGGAACGGACAATCGGCATTACCTACGGACATGCCTAGCATCTTTGCTCAACGTCGCACATGCACATGCCATACACCACCAGAAGCGAATTGAAATGCTCTTTCTAATGAATATAAGATACTGAAAGTCGCATCAGACATGTACACATGGTTAACCAAGAAATAACGCACTGATGTTGTTGGCGACGCACGGGACACGCGGCATGACACGCAGACGTATGTAGCTTGACATGCCAGTGCACATGGGCATGTCGTACATCGTCTTGAAGCCCATTTGCATGGGCTTTCACATGCACTGTAGATGTTAGGGATCTTCGAAAGGAGAGAGATATTATAAGGGGTTATTGGCGGGGTCGACATGAGTCGGCGGCGGAAGTCAAGCCGGATAGAAAAGCGGCACTATATGCAGACGGTTGCAGCTGTGCACAGCATTGCAGACGTGCATGTTATGCATCGCCAGAAACCCCATGCAAAGACCTTTCAAATGAATCATAGACATTAGAAATCCAATGAGGGATAACGAAATTAGAACGAAAGTCTACTTCCGCTACCGGCGCCGTTGCGACGGAACGGACAAGCGGCATTACCTACGGACATGCCTAGCATCTTTGCTCAACGTCGCACATGCACATGCCATACACCACCAGAAGCGAATTGAAATGCTCTTTCTAATGAATATAAGATACTGAAAGTCGCATCAGACATGTACACATGGTTAACCAAGAAATAACGCACTGATGGCGTTGGCGACGCACGGGACACGCGGCATGACACGCAGACGCATGTAGCTTGACATGCCAGTGCACATGGGCATGTCGTACATCGTCTTGAAGCCCATTTGCATGGGCTTTCACATGCACTGTAGATGTTAGGGATCTTCGAAAGGAGAGAGATATTATAAGGGGTTATTGGCTTGGTCGACATGAGTCGGCGGCGGAAGTCAAGCCGGATAGAAAAGCGGCACTATATGCAGACGGTTGCAGCTGTGCACAGCATTGCAGACGTGCATGTTATGCATCGCCAGAAACCCCATGCAAAGACCTTTCAAATGAATCATAGACATTAGAAATCCAATGAGGGATAACGAAATTAGAACGAAAGTCTACTTCCGCTACCGGCGCCGTTGCGACGGAACGGACAATCGGCATTACCTACGGACATGCCTAGCATCTTTGCTCAACGTCGCACATGCACATGCCATACACCACCAGAAGCGAATTGAAATGCTCTTTCTAATGAATATAAGATACTGAAAGTCGCATCAGACATGTACACATGGTTAACCAAGAAATAACGCACTGATGACGTTGACGACGCACGGGACACGCGGCATGACACGCAGACGTATGTAGCTTGACATGCCAGTGCACATGGGCATGTCGTACATCGTCTTGATGCCCATTAGCATGGGCTTTCACATGCACTGTAGATGTTAGGGATCTTCGAAAGGAGAGAGATATTATAAGGGGTTATTGGCGGGGTCGACATGAGTCGGCGGCGGAAGTCAAGCCGGATAGAAAAGCGGCACTATATGCAGACGGTTGCAGCTGTGCACAGCATTGCAGACGTGCATGTTATGCATCGCCAGAAACCCCATGAAAAGACCTTTCAAATGAATCATAGATATTAGAAATCCAATGAGGGATAACGAAATTAGAACGGAAGTCTACTTCCGCTACCGGCGCCGTTGCGACGGAACGGACAATCGGCATTACCTACGGACATGCCTAGCATCTTTGCTCAACGTCGCACATGCACATGCCATACACCACCAGAAGCGAATTAAAATGCTCTTTCTAATGAATATAAGATACTGAAAGTCGCATCAGACATGTACACATGGTTAACCAAGAAATAACGCACTGATGGCGTTGGCGACGCACGGGACACGCGGCATGACACGCAGACGTATGTAGCTTGACATGCCAGTGCACATGGGCATGTCGTACATCGTCTTGAAGCCCATTAGCATGGGCTTTCACATGCACTGTAGATGTTAGGGATCTTCGAAAGGAGAGAGATATTATAAGGGGTTATTGGCGGGGTCGACATGAGTGCACATGGGCATGTCGTACATCGTCTTGAAGCCCATTAGCATGGGCTTTCACATGCACTGTAGATGTTAGGGATCTTCGAAAGGAGAGAGATATTATAAGGGGTTATTGGCGGGGTCGACATGAGTCGGCGGCGGAAGTCAAGCCGGATAGAAAAGCGGCACTATATGCAGACGGTTGCAGCTGTGCACAACATTGCAGACGTGCATGTTATGCATCGCCAGAAACCCCATGAAAAGACCTTTCAAATGAATCATAGATATTAGAAATCCAATGAGGGATAACGAAATTAGAACGAAAGTCTACTTCCGCTACCGGCGCCGTTGCGACGGAACGGACAATCGGCATTACCTACGGACATGCCTAGCATCTTTGCTCAACGTCGCACATGCACATGCCATACACCACCAGAAGCGAATTGAAATGCTCTTTCTAATGAATATAAGATACTGAAAGTCGCATCAGACATGTACACATGGTTAACCAAGAAATAACGCACTGATGTTGTTGGCGACGCACGGGACACGCGGCATGACACGCAGACGTATGTAGCTTGACATGCCAGTGCACATGGGCATGTCGTACATCGTCTTGAAGCCCATTTGCATGGGCTTTCACATGCACTGTAGATGTTAGGGATCTTCGAAAGGAGAGAGATATTATAAGGGGTTATTGGCGGGGTCGACATGAGTCGGCGGCGGAAGTCAAGCCGGATAGAAAAGCGGCACTATATGCAGACGGTTGCAGCTGTGCACAGCATTGCAGACGTGCATGTTATGCATCGCCAGAAACCCCATGAAAAGACCTTTCAAATGAATCATAGGTATTAGAAATCCAATGAGGGATAACGAAATTAGAACGAAAGTCTACTTCCGCTACCGGCGCCGCTGCGACGGAACGGACAATCGGCATTACCTACGGACATGCCTAGCATCTTTGCTCAACGTCGCACATGCACATGCCATACACCACCAGAAGCGAATTGAAATGCTCTTTCTAATGAATATAAGATACTGAAAGTCGCATCAGACATGTACACATGGTTAACCAAGAAATAACGCACTGATGGCGTTGGCGACGCACGGGACACGCGGCATGACACGCAGACGTATGTAGCTTGACATGCCAGTGCACATGGGCATGTCGTACATCGTCTTGAAGCCCATTAGCATGGGCTTTCACATGCACTGTAGATGTTAGGGATCTTCGAAAGGAGAGAGATATTATAAGGGGTTATTGGCGGGGTCGACATGAGTCGGTGGCGGAAGTCAAGCCGGATAGAAAAGCGGCACTATATGCAGACGGTTGCAGCTGTGCACAGCATTGCAGACGTGCATGTTATGCATCGCCAGAAACTCCATGAAAAGACCTTTCAAATGAATCATAGATATTAGAAATCCAATGAGGGATAACGAAATTAGAACGAAAGTCTACTTCCGCTACCGGCGCCGTTGCGACGGAACGGACAATCGGCATTACCTACGGACATGCCTAGCATCTTTGCTCAACGTCGCACATGCACATGCCATACACCACCAGAAGCGAATTGAAATGCTCTTTCTAATGAATATAAGATACTGAAAGTCGCATCAGACATGTACACATGGTTAACCAAGAAATAACGCACTGATGGTGTTGGCGACGCACGGGACACGCGGCATGACACGCAGACGTATGTAGCTTGACATGCCAGTGCACATGGGCATGTCGTACATCGTCTTGAAGCCCATTTGCATGGGCTTTCACATGCACTGTAGATGTTAGGGATCTTCGAAAGGAGAGAGATATTATAAGGGGTTATTGGCGGGGTCGACATGAGTCGGCGGCGGAAGTCAAGCCGGATAGAAAAGCGGCACTATATGCAGACGGTTGCAGCTGTGCACAGCATTGCAGACGTGCATGTTATGCATCGCCAGAAACCCCATGAAAAGACCTTTCAAATGAATCATAGATATTAGAAATCCAATGAGGGATAACGAAATTAGAACGGAAGTCTACTTCCGCTACCGGCACCGCTGCGACGGAACGGACAATCGGCATTACCTACGGACATGCCTAGCATCTTTGCTCAACGTCGCACATGCACATGCCATACACCACCAGAAGCGAATTGAAATGCTCTTTCTAATGAATATAAGATACTGAAAGTCGCATCAGACATGTACACATGGTTAACCAAGAAATAACGCACTGATGACGTTGACGACGCACGGGACACGCGGCATGACACGCAGACGTATGTAGCTTGACATGCCAGTGCACATGGGCATGTCGTACATCGTCTTGATGCCCATTAGCATGGGCTTTCACATGCACTGTAGATGTTAGGGATCTTCGAAAGGAGAGAGATATTATAAGGGGTTATTGGCGGGGTCGACATGAGTCGGCGGCGGAAGTCAAGCCGGATAGAAAAGCGGCACTATATGCAGACGGTTGCAGCTGTGCACAGCATTGCAGACGTGCATGTTATGCATCGCCAGAAACCCCATGAAAAGACCTTTCAAATGAATCATAGATATTAGAAATCCAATGAGGGATAACGAAATTAGAACGGAAGTCTACTTCCGCTACCGGCACCGCTGCGACGGAACGGACAATCGGCATTACCTACGGACATGCCTAGCATCTTTGCTCAACGTCGCACATGCACATGCCATACACCACCAGAAGCGAATTGAAATGCTCTTTCTAATGAATATAAGATACTGAAAGTCGCATCAGACATGTACACATGGTTAACCAAGAAATAACGCACTGATGACGTTGACGACGCACGGGACACGCGGCATGACACGCAGACGTATGTAGCTTGACATGCCAGTGCACATGGGCATGTCGTACATCGTCTTGATGCCCATTAGCATGGGCTTTCACATGCACTGTAGATGTTAGGGATCTTCGAAAGGAGAGAGATATTATAAGGGGTTATTGGCGGGGTCGACATGAGTCGGCGGCGGAAGTCAAGCCGGATAGAAAAGCGGCACTATATGCAGACGGTTGCAGCTGTGCACAGCATTGCAGACGTGCATGTTATGCATCGCCAGAAACCCCATGAAAAGACCTTTCAAATGAATCATAGATATTAGAAATCCAATGAGGGATAACGAAATTAGAACGGAAGTCTACTTCCGCTACCGGCGCCGTTGCGACGGAACGGACAATCGGCATTACCTACGGACATGCCTAGCATCTTTGCTCAACGTCGCACATGCACATGCCATACACCACCAGAAGCGAATTAAAATGCTCTTTCTAATGAATATAAGATACTGAAAGTCGCATCAGACATGTACACATGGTTAACCAAGAAATAACGCACTGATGGCGTTGGCGACGCACGGGACACGCGGCATGACACGCAGACGTATGTAGCTTGACATGCCAGTGCACATGGGCATGTCGTACATCGTCTTGAAGCCCATTAGCATGGGCTTTCACATGCACTGTAGATGTTAGGGATCTTCGAAAGGAGAGAGATATTATAAGGGGTTATTGGCGGGGTCGACATGAGTGCACATGGGCATGTCGTACATCGTCTTGAAGCCCATTAGCATGGGCTTTCACATGCACTGTAGATGTTAGGGATCTTCGAAAGGAGAGAGATATTATAAGGGGTTATTGGCGGGGTCGACATGAGTCGGCGGCGGAAGTCAAGCCGGATAGAAAAGCGGCACTATATGCAGACGGTTGCAGCTGTGCACAGCATTGCAGACGTGCATGTTTTGCATCGCCAGAAACCCCATGAAAAGACCTTTCAAATGAATCATAGATATTAGAAATCCAATGAGGGATAACGAAATTAGAACGGAAGTCTACTTCCGCTACCGGCGCCGCTGCGACGGAACGGACAATCGGCATTACCTACGGACATGCCTAGCATCTTTGCTCAACGTCGCACATGCACATGCCATACACCACCAGAAGCGAATTGAAATGCTCTTTCTAATGAATATAAGATACTGAAAGTCGCATCAGACATGTACACATGGTTAACCAAGAAATAACGCACTGATGGCGTTGGCGACGCACGGGACACGCGGCATGACACGCGGACGTATGTAGCTTGACATGCCAGTGCACATGGGCATGTCGTACATCGTCTTGAAGCCCATTAGCATGGGCTTTCACATGCACTGTAGATGTTAGGGATCTTCGAAAGGAGAGAGATATTATAAGGGGTTATTGGCGGGGTCGACATGAGTCGGCGATGGAAGTCAAGCCGGATAGAAAAGCGGCACTATATGCAGACGGTTGCAGCTGTGCACAGCATTGCAGACGTGCATGTTATGCATCGCCAGAAACCCCATGAAAAGACCTTTCAAATGAATCATAGATATTAGAAATCCAATGAGGGATAACGAAATTAGAACGGAAGTCTACTTCCGCTACCGGCACCGCTGCGACGGAACGGACAAGCGGCATTACCTACGGACATGCCTAGCATCTTTGCTCAACGTCGCACATGCACATGCCATACACCACCAGAAGCGAATTGAAATGCTCTTTCTAATGAATATAAGATACTGAAAGTCGCATCAGACATGTACACATGGTTAACGAAGAAATAACGCACTGATGACGTTGACGACGCACGGGACACGCGGCATGACACGCAGACGTATGTAGCTTGACATGCCAGTGCACATGGGCATGTCGTACATCGTCTTGAAGCCCATTAGCATGGGCTTTGGCATGCACTGTAGATGTTAGGGATCTTCGAAAGGAGAGAGATATTATAAGGGGTTATTGGCGGGGTCGACATGAGTGCACATGGGCATGTCGTACATCGTCTTGAAGCCCATTAGCATGGGCTTTCACATGCACTGTAGATGTTAGGGATCTTCGAAAGGAGAGAGATATTATAAGGGGTTATTGGCGGGTCGACATGAGTCGGCGGCGGAAGTCAAGCCGGATAGAAAAGCGGCACTATATGCAGACTGTTGCAGCTGTGCACAACATTGCAGACGTGCATGTTATGCATCGCCAGAAACCCCATGAAAAGACCTTTCAAATGAATCATAGATATTAGAAATCCAATGAGGGATAACGAAATTAGAACGAAAGTCTACTTCCGCTACCGGCGCCGTTGCGACGGAACGGACAATCGGCATTACCTACGGACATGCCTAGCATCTTTGCTCAACGTCGCACATGCACATGCCATACACCACCAGAAGCGAATTGAAATGCTCTTTCTAATGAATATAAGATACTGAAAGTCGCATCAGACATGTACACATGGTTAACCAAGAAATAACGCACTGATGTTGTTGGCGACGCACGGGACACGCGGCATGACACGCAGACGTATGTAGCTTGACATGCCAGTGCACATGGGCATGTCGTACATCGTCTTGAAGCCCATTTGCATGGGCTTTCACATGCACTGTAGATGTTAGGGATCTTCGAAAGGAGAGAGATATTATAAGGGGTTATTGGCGGGGTCGACATGAGTCGGCGGCGGAAGTCAAGCCGGATAGAAAAGCGGCACTATATGCAGACGGTTGCAGCTGTGCACAGCATTGCAGACGTGCATGTTATGCATCGCCAGAAACCCCATGAAAAGACCTTTCAAATGAATCATAGGTATTAGAAATCCAATGAGGGATAACGAAATTAGAACGAAAGTCTACTTCCGCTACCGGCGCCGTTGCGACGGAACGGACAAGCGGCATTACCTACGGACATGCCTAGCATCTTTGCTCAACGTCGCACATGCACATGCCATACACCACCAGAAGCGAATTGAAATGCTCTTTCTAATGAATATAAGATACTGAAAGTCGCATCAGACATGTACACATGGTTAACCAAGAAATAACGCACTGATGGCGTTGGCGACGCACGGGACACGCGGCATGACACGCAGACGTATGTAGCTTGACATGCCAGTGCACATGGGCATGTCGTACATCGTCTTGAAGCCCATTTGCATGGGCTTTCACATGCACTGTAGATGTTAGGGATCTTCGAAAGGAGAGAGATATTATAAGGGGTTATTGGCTTGGTCGACATGAGTCGGCGGCGGAAGTCAAGCCGGATAGAAAAGCGGCACTATATGCAGACGGTTGCAGCTGTGCACAGCATTGCAGACGTGCATGTTATGCATCGCCAGAAACCCCATGCAAAGACCTTTCAAATGAATCATAGACATTAGAAATCCAATGAGGGATAACGAAATTAGAACGAAAGTCTACTTCCGCTACCGGCGCCGTTGCGACGGAACGGACAATCGGCATTACCTACGGACATGCCTAGCATCTTTGCTCAACGTCGCACATGCACATGCCATACACCACCAGAAGCGAATTGAAATGCTCTTTCTAATGAATATAAGATACTGAAAGTCGCATCAGACATGTACACATGGTTAACCAAGAAATAACGCACTGATGACGTTGGCGACGCACGGGACACGCGGCATGACACGCAGACGTATGTAGCTTGACATGCCAGTGCACATGGGCATGTCGTACATCGTCTTGATGCCCATTAGCATGGGCTTTCACATGCACTGTAGATGTTAGGGATCTTCGAAAGGAGAGAGATATTATAAGGGGTTATTGGCGGGGTCGACATGAGTCGGCGGCGGAAGTCAAGCCGGATAGAAAAGCGGCACTATATGCAGACGGTTGCAGCTGTGCACAGCATTGCAGACGTGCATGTTATGCATCGCCAGAAACCCCATGAAAAGACCTTTCAAATGAATCATAGATATTAGAAATCCAATGAGGGATAACGAAATTAGAACGAAAGTCTACTTCCGCTACCGGCGCCGTTGCGACGGAACGGACAATCGGCATTACCTACGGACATGCCTAGCATCTTTGCTCAACGTCGCACATGCACATGCCATACACCACCAGAAGCGAATTGAAATGCTCTTTCTAATGAATATAAGATACTGAAAGTCGCATCAGACATGTACACATGGTTAACCAAGAAATAACGCACTGATGGCGTTGGCGACGCACGGGACACGCGGCATGACACGCAGACGTATGTAGCTTGACATGCCAGTGCGCATGGGCATGTCGTACATCGTCTTGAAGCCCATTAGCATGGGCTTTCACATGCACTGTAGATGTTAGGGATCTTCGAAAGGAGAGAGATATTATAAGGGGTTATTGGCGGGGTCGACATGAGTCGGCGGCGGAAGTCAAGCCGGATAGAAAAGCGGCACTATATGCAGACGGTTGCAGCTGTGCACAGCATTGCAGACGTGCATGTTTTGCATCGCCAGAAACCCCATGAAAAGACCTTTCAAATGAATCATAGATATTAGAAATCCAATGAGGGATAACGAAATTAGAACGAAAGTCTACTTCCGCTACCGGCGCCGTTGCGACGGAACGGACAAGCGGCATTACCTACGGACATGCCTAGCATCTTTGCTCAACGTCGCACATGCACATGCCATACACCACCAGAAGCGAATTGAAATGCTCTTTCTAATGAATATAAGATACTGAAAGTCGCATCAGACATGTACACATGGTTAACCAAGAAATAACGCACTGATGGTGTTGGCGACGCACGGGACACGCGGCATGACACGCAGACGTATGTAGCTTGACATGCCAGTGCACATGGGCATGTCGTACATCGTCTTGAAGCCCATTTGCATGGGCTTTCACATGCACTGTAGATGTTAGGGATCTTCGAAAGGAGAGAGATATTATAAGGGGTTATTGGCGGGGTCGACATGAGTCGGCGGCGGAAGTCAAGCCGGATAGAAAAGCGGCACTATATGCAGACGGTTGCAGCTGTGCACAGCATTGCAGACGTGCATGTTATGCATCGCCAGAAACCCCATGAAAAGACCTTTCAAATGAATCATAGATATTAGAAATCCAATGAGGGATAACGAAATTAGAACGGAAGTCTACTTCCGCTACCGGCACCGCTGCGACGGAACGGACAATCGGCATTACCTACGGACATGCCTAGCATCTTTGCTCAACGTCGCACATGCACATGCCATACACCACCAGAAGCGAATTGAAATGCTCTTTCTAATGAATATAAGATACTGAAAGTCGCATCAGACATGTACACATGGTTAACCAAGAAATAACGCACTGATGACGTTGACGACGCACGGGACACGCGGCATGACACGCAGACGTATGTAGCTTGACATGCCAGTGCACATGGGCATGTCGTACATCGTCTTGAAGCCCATTAGCATGGGCTTTGGCATGCACTGTAGATGTTAGGGATCTTCGAAAGGAGAGAGATATTATAAGGGGTTATTGGCGGGGTCGACATGAGTGCACATGGGCATGTCGTACATCGTCTTGAAGCCCATTAGCATGGGCTTTCACATGCACTGTAGATGTTAGGGATCTTCGAAAGGAGAGAGATATTATAAGGGGTTATTGGCGGGGTCGACATGAGTCGGCGGCGGAAGTCAAGCCGGATAGAAAAGCGGCACTATATGCAGACTGTTGCAGCTGTGCACAACATTGCAGACGTGCATGTTATGCATCGCCAGAAACCCCATGAAAAGACCTTTCAAATGAATCATAGATATTAGAAATCCAATGAGGGATAACGAAATTAGAACGAAAGTCTACTTCCGCTACCGGCGCCGTTGCGACGGAACGGACAATCGGCATTACCTACGGACATGCCTAGCATCTTTGCTCAACGTCGCACATGCACATGCCATACACCACCAGAAGCGAATTGAAATGCTCTTTCTAATGAATATAAGATACTGAAAGTCGCATCAGACATGTACACATGGTTAACCAAGAAATAACGCACTGATGTTGTTGGCGACGCACGGGACACGCGGCATGACACGCAGACGTATGTAGCTTGACATGCCAGTGCACATGGGCATGTCGTACATCGTCTTGAAGCCCATTTGCATGGGCTTTCACATGCACTGTAGATGTTAGGGATCTTCGAAAGGAGAGAGATATTATAAGGGGTTATTGGCGGGGTCGACATGAGTCGGCGGCGGAAGTCAAGCCGGATAGAAAAGCGGCACTATATGCAGACGGTTGCAGCTGTGCACAGCATTGCAGACGTGCATGTTATGCATCGCCAGAAACCCCATGAAAAGACCTTTCAAATGAATCATAGGTATTAGAAATCCAATGAGGGATAACGAAATTAGAACGAAAGTCTACTTCCGCTACCGGCGCCGTTGCGACGGAACGGACAAGCGGCATTACCTACGGACATGCCTAGCATCTTTGCTCAACGTCGCACATGCACATGCCATACACCACCAGAAGCGAATTGAAATGCTCTTTCTAATGAATATAAGATACTGAAAGTCGCATCAGACATGTACACATGGTTAACCAAGAAATAACGCACTGATGGCGTTGGCGACGCACGGGACACGCGGCATGACACGCAGACGTATGTAGCTTGACATGCCAGTGCACATGGGCATGTCGTACATCGTCTTGAAGCCCATTTGCATGGGCTTTCACATGCACTGTAGATGTTAGGGATCTTCGAAAGGAGAGAGATATTATAAGGGGTTATTGGCTTGGTCGACATGAGTCGGCGGCGGAAGTCAAGCCGGATAGAAAAGCGGCACTATATGCAGACGGTTGCAGCTGTGCACAGCATTGCAGACGTGCATGTTATGCATCGCCAGAAACCCCATGAAAAGACCTTTCAAATGAATCATAGATATTAGAAATCCAATGAGGGATAACGAAATTAGAACGAAAGTCTACTTCCGCTACCGGCGCCGTTGCGACGGAACGGACAATCGGCATTACCTACGGACATGCCTAGCATCTTTGCTCAACGTCGCACATGCACATGCCATACACCACCAGAAGCGAATTGAAATGCTCTTTCTAATGAATATAAGATACTGAAAGTCGCATCAGACATGTACACATGGTTAACCAAGAAATAACGCACTGATGTTGTTGGCGACGCACGGGACACGCGGCATGACACGCAGACGTATGTAGCTTGACATGCCAGTGCACATGGGCATGTCGTACATCGTCTTGAAGCCCATTTGCATGGGCTTTCACATGCACTGTAGATGTTAGGGATCTTCGAAAGGAGAGAGATATTATAAGGGGTTATTGGCGGGGTCGACATGAGTCGGCGGCGGAAGTCAAGCCGGATAGAAAAGCGGCACTATATGCAGACGGTTGCAGCTGTGCACAGCATTGCAGACGTGCATGTTATGCATCGCCAGAAACCCCATGAAAAGACCTTTCAAATGAATCATAGGTATTAGAAATCCAATGAGGGATAACGAAATTAGAACGAAAGTCTACTTCCGCTACCGGCGCCGTTGCGACGGAACGGACAAGCGGCATTACCTACGGACATGCCTAGCATCTTTGCTCAACGTCGCACATGCACATGCCATACACCACCAGAAGCGAATTGAAATGCTCTTTCTAATGAATATAAGATACTGAAAGTCGCATCAGACATGTACACATGGTTAACCAAGAAATAACGCACTGATGGCGTTGGCGACGCACGGGACACGCGGCATGACACGCAGACGTATGTAGCTTGACATGCCAGTGCACATGGGCATGTCGTACATCGTCTTGAAGCCCATTTGCATGGGCTTTCACATGCACTGTAGATGTTAGGGATCTTCGAAAGGAGAGAGATATTATAAGGGGTTATTGGCGGGGTCGACATGAGTCGGCGGCGGAAGTCAAGCCGGATAGAAAAGCGGCACTATATGCAGACGGTTGCAGCTGTGCACAGCATTGCAGACGTGCATGTTATGCATCGCCAGAAACCCCATGCAAAGACCTTTCAAATGAATCATAGACATTAGAAATCCAATGAGGGATAACGAAATTAGAACGAAAGTCTACTTCCGCTACCGGCGCCGTTGCGACGGAACGGACAAGCGGCATTACCTACGGACATGCCTAGCATCTTTGCTCAACGTCGCACATGCACATGCCATACACCACCAGAAGCGAATTGAAATGCTCTTTCTAATGAATATAAGATACTGAAAGTCGCATCAGACATGTACACATGGTTAACCAAGAAATAACGCACTGATGTTGTTGGCGACGCACGGGACACGCGGCATGACACGCAGACGTATGTAGCTTGACATGCCAGTGCACATGGGCATGTCGTACATCGTCTTGAAGCCCATTTGCATGGGCTTTCACATGCACTGTAGATGTTAGGGATCTTCGAAAGGAGAGAGATATTATAAGGGGTTATTGGCGGGGTCGACATGAGTCGGCGGCGGAAGTCAAGCCGGATAGAAAAGCGGCACTATATGCAGACGGTTGCAGCTGTGCACAGCATTGCAGACGTGCATGTTATGCATCGCCAGAAACCCCATGAAAAGACCTTTCAAATGAATCATAGGTATTAGAAATCCAATGAGGGATAACGAAATTAGAACGAAAGTCTACTTCCGCTACCGGCGCCGTTGCGACGGAACGGACAAGCGGCATTACCTACGGACATGCCTAGCATCTTTGCTCAACGTCGCACATGCACATGCCATACACCACCAGAAGCGAATTGAAATGCTCTTTCTAATGAATATAAGATACTGAAAGTCGCATCAGACATGTACACATGGTTAACCAAGAAATAACGCACTGATGGCGTTGGCGACGCACGGGACACGCGGCATGACACGCAGACGTATGTAGCTTGACATGCCAGTGCACATGGGCATGTCGTACATCGTCTTGAAGCCCATTAGCATGGGCTTTCACATGCACTGTAGATGTTAGGGATCTTCGAAAGGAGAGAGATATTATAAGGGGTTATTGGCGGGGTCGACATGAGTCGGCGGCGGAAGTCAAGCCGGATAGAAAAGCGGCACTATATGCAGACGGTTGCAGCTGTGCACAGCATTGCAGACGTGCATGTTTTGCATCGCCAGAAACCCCATGAAAAGACCTTTCAAATGAATCATAGATATTAGAAATCCAATGAGGGATAACGAAATTAGAACGAAAGTCTACTTCCGCTACCGGCGCCGTTGCGACGGAACGGACAAGCGGCATTACCTACGGACATGCCTAGCATCTTTGCTCAACGTCGCACATGCACATGCCATACACCACCAGAAGCGAATTGAAATGCTCTTTCTAATGAATATAAGATACTGAAAGTCGCATCAGACATGTACACATGGTTAACCAAGAAATAACGCACTGATGGTGTTGGCGACGCACGGGACACGCGGCATGACACGCAGACGTATGTAGCTTGACATGCCAGTGCACATGGGCATGTCGTACATCGTCTTGAAGCCCATTTGCATGGGCTTTCACATGCACTGTAGATGTTAGGGATCTTCGAAAGGAGAGAGATATTATAAGGGGTTATTGGCGGGGTCGACATGAGTCGGCGGCGGAAGTCAAGCCGGATAGAAAAGCGGCACTATATGCAGACGGTTGCAGCTGTGCACAGCATTGCAGACGTGCATGTTATGCATCGCCAGAAACCCCATGAAAAGACCTTTCAAATGAATCATAGATATTAGAAATCCAATGAGGGATAACGAAATTAGAACGGAAGTCTACTTCCGCTACCGGCGCCGCTGCGACGGAACGGACAATCGGCATTACCTACGGACATGCCTAGCATCTTTGCTCAACGTCGCACATGCACATGCCATACACCACCAGAAGCGAATTGAAATGCTCTTTCTAATGAATATAAGATACTGAAAGTCGCATCAGACATGTACACATGGTTAACCAAGAAATAACGCACTGATGGCGTTGGCGACGCACGGGACACGCGGCATGACACGCGGACGTATGTAGCTTGACATGCCAGTGCACATGGGCATGTCGTACATCGTCTTGAAGCCCATTAGCATGGGCTTTCACATGCACTGTAGATGTTAGGGATCTTCGAAAGGAGAGAGATATTATAAGGGGTTATTGGCGGGGTCGACATGAGTCGGCGGCGGAAGTCAAGCCGGATAGAAAAGCGGCACTATATGCAGACGGTTGCAGCTGTGCACAGCATTGCAGACGTGCATGTTATGCATCGCCAGAAACCCCATGAAAAGACCTTTCAAATGAATCATAGATATTAGAAATCCAATGAGGGATAACGAAATTAGAACGGAAGTCTACTTCCGCTACCGGCACCGCTGCGACGGAACGGACAATCGGCATTACCTACGGACATGCCTAGCATCTTTGCTCAACGTCGCACATGCACATGCCATACACCACCAGAAGCGAATTGAAATGCTCTTTCTAATGAATATAAGATACTGAAAGTCGCATCAGACATGTACACATGGTTAACCAAGAAATAACGCACTGATGTTGTTGGCGACGCACGGGACACGCGGCATGACACGCAGACGTATGTAGCTTGACATGCCAGTGCACATGGGCATGTCGTACATCGTCTTGAAGCCCATTTGCATGGGCTTTCACATGCACTGTAGATGTTAGGGATCTTCGAAAGGAGAGAGATATTATAAGGGGTTATTGGCGGGGTCGACATGAGTCGGCGGCGGAAGTCAAGCCGGATAGAAAAGCGGCACTATATGCAGACGGTTGCAGCTGTGCACAGCATTGCAGACGTGCATGTTATGCATCGCCAGAAACCCCATGAAAAGACCTTTCAAATGAATCATAGGTATTAGAAATCCAATGAGGGATAACGAAATTAGAACGAAAGTCTACTTCCGCTACCGGCGCCGTTGCGACGGAACGGACAAGCGGCATTACCTACGGACATGCCTAGCATCTTTGCTCAACGTCGCACATGCACATGCCATACACCACCAGAAGCGAATTGAAATGTTCTTTCTAATGAATATAAGATACTGAAAGTCGCATCAGACATGTACACATGGTTAACCAAGAAATAACGCACTGATGGCGTTGGCGACGCACGGGACACGCGGCATGACACGCAGACGTATGTAGCTTGACATGCCAGTGCACATGGGCATGTCGTACATCGTCTTGAAGCCCATTTGCATGGGCTTTCACATGCACTGTAGATGTTAGGGATCTTCGAAAGGAGAGAGATATTATAAGGGGTTATTGGCTTGGTCGACATGAGTCGGCGGCGGAAGTCAAGCCGGATAGAAAAGCGGCACTATATGCAGACGGTTGCAGCTGTGCACAGCATTGCAGACGTGCATGTTATGCATCGCCAGAAACCCCATGCAAAGACCTTTCAAATGAATCATAGACATTAGAAATCCAATGAGGGATAACGAAATTAGAACGAAAGTCTACTTCCGCTACCGGCGCCGTTGCGACGGAACGGACAAGCGGCATTACCTACGGACATGCCTAGCATCTTTGCTCAACGTCGCACATGCACATGCCATACACCACCAGAAGCGAATTGAAATGCTCTTTCTAATGAATATAAGATACTGAAAGTCGCATCAGACATGTACACATGGTTAACCAAGAAATAACGCACTGATGACGTTGGCGACGCACGGGACACGCGGCATGACACGCAGACGTATGTAGCTTGACATGCCAGTGCACATGGGCATGTCGTACATCGTCTTGATGCCCATTAGCATGGGCTTTCACATGCACTGTAGATGTTAGGGATCTTCGAAAGGAGAGAGATATTATAAGGGGTTATTGGCGGGGTCGACATGAGTCGGCGGCGGAAGTCAAGCCGGATAGAAAAGCGGCACTATATGCAGACGGTTGCAGCTGTGCACAGCATTGCAGACGTGCATGTTATGCATCGCCAGAAACCCCATGAAAAGACCTTTCAAATGAATCATAGATATTAGAAATCCAATGAGGGATAACGAAATTAGAACGAAAGTCTACTTCCGCTACCGGCGCCGTTGCGACGGAACGGACAATCGGCATTACCTACGGACATGCCTAGCATCTTTGCTCAACGTCGCACATGCACATGCCATACACCACCAGAAGCGAATTAAAATGCTCTTTCTAATGAATATAAGATACTGAAAGTCGCATCAGACATGTACACATGGTTAACCAAGAAATAACGCACTGATGGCGTTGGCGACGCACGGGACACGCGGCATGACACGCAGACGTATGTAGCTTGACATGCCAGTGCACATGGGCATGTCGTACATCGTCTTGAAGCCCATTAGCATGGGCTTTCACATGCACTGTAGATGTTAGGGATCTTCGAAAGGAGAGAGATATTATAAGGGGTTATTGGCGGGGTCGACATGAGTCGGCGGCGGAAGTCAAGCCGGATAGAAAAGCGGCACTATATGCAGACTGTTGCAGCTGTGCACAACATTGCAGACGTGCATGTTATGCATCGCCAGAAACCCCATGAAAAGACCTTTCAAATGAATCATAGATATTAGAAATCCAATGAGGGATAACGAAATTAGAACGAAAGTCTACTTCCGCTACCGGCGCCGTTGCGACGGAACGGACAATCGGCATTACCTACGGACATGCCTAGCATCTTTGCTCAACGTCGCACATGCACATGCCATACACCACCAGAAGCGAATTGAAATGCTCTTTCTAATGAATATAAGATACTGAAAGTCGCATCAGACATGTACACATGGTTAACCAAGAAATAACGCACTGATGGCGTTGGCGACGCACGGGACACGCGGCATGACACGCAGACGTATGTAGCTTGACATGCCAGTGCACATGGGCATGTCGTACATCGTCTTGAAGCCCATTTGCATGGGCTTTCACATGCACTGTAGATGTTAGGGATCTTCGAAAGGAGAGAGATATTATAAGGGGTTATTGGCGGGGTCGACATGAGTCGGCGGCGGAAGTCAAGCCGGATAGAAAAGCGGCACTATATGCAGACGGTTGCAGCTGTGCACAGCATTGCAGACGTGCATGTTATGCATCGCCAGAAACCCCATGAAAAGACCTTTCAAATGAATCATAGGTATTAGAAATCCAATGAGGGATAACGAAATTAGAACGAAAGTCTACTTCCGCTACCGGCGCCGTTGCGACGGAACGGACAAGCGGCATTACCTACGGACATGCCTAGCATCTTTGCTCAACGTCGCACATGCACATGCCATACACCACCAGAAGCGAATTGAAATGCTCTTTCTAATGAATATAAGATGCTGAAAGTCGCATCAGACATGTACACATGGTTAACCAAGAAATAACGCACTGATGGCGTTGGCGACGCACGGGACACGCGGCATGACACGCAGACGTATGTAGCTTGACATGCCAGTGCACATGGGCATGTCGTACATCGTCTTGATGCCCATTTGCATGGGCTTTCACATGCACTGTAGATGTTAGGGATCTTCGAAAGGAGAGAGATATTATAAGGGGTTATTGGCGGGGTCGACATGAGTCGGCGGCGGAAGTCAAGCCGGATAGAAAAGCGGCACTATATGCAGACGGTTGCAGCTGTGCACAGCATTGCAGACGTGCATGTTATGCATCGCCAGAAACCCCATGAAAAGACCTTTCAAATGAATCATAGATATTAGAAATCCAATGAGGGATAACGAAATTAGAACGAAAGTCTACTTCCGCTACCGGCGCCGTTGCGACGGAACGGACAAGCGGCATTACCTACGGACATGCCTAGCATCTTTGCTCAACGTCGCACATGCACATGCCATACACCACCAGAAGCGAATTGAAATGCTCTTTCTAATGAATATAAGATACTGAAAGTCGCATCAGACATGTACACATGGTTAACCAAGAAATAACGCACTGATGGCGTTGGCGACGCACGGGACACGCGGCATGACACGCAGACGTATGTAGCTTGACATGCCAGTGCACATGGGCATGTCGTACATCGTCTTGAAGCCCATTTGCATGGGCTTTCACATGCACTGTAGATGTTAGGGATCTTCGAAAGGAGAGAGATATTATAAGGGGTTATTGGCGGGGTCGACATGAGTCGGCGGCGGAAGTCAAGCCGGATAGAAAAGCGGCACTATATGCAGACGGTTGCAGCTGTGCACAGCATTGCAGACGTGCATGTTTTGCATCGCCAGAAACCCCATGAAAAGACCTTTCAAATGAATCATAGATATTAGAAATCCAATGAGGGATAACGAAATTAGAACGAAAGTCTACTTCCGCTACCGGCGCCGTTGCGACGGAACGGACAAGCGGCATTACCTACGGACATGCCTAGCATCTTTGCTCAACGTCGCACATGCACATGCCATACACCACCAGAAGCGAATTGAAATGCTCTTTCTAATGAATATAAGATACTGAAAGTCGCATCAGACATGTACACATGGTTAACCAAGAAATAACGCACTGATGGCGTTGGCGACGCACGGGACACGCGGCATGACACGCGGACGTATGTAGCTTGACATGCCAGTGCACATGGGCATGTCGTACATCGTCTTGAAGCCCATTAGCATGGGCTTTCACATGCACTGTAGATGTTAGGGATCTTCGAAAGGAGAGAGATATTATAAGGGGTTATTGGCGGGGTCGACATGAGTCGGCGACGGAAGTCAAGCCGGATAGAAAAGCGGCACTATATGCAGACGGTTGCAGCTGTGCACAGCATTGCAGACGTGCATGTTATGCATCGCCAGAAACCCCATGAAAAGACCTTTCAAATGAATCATAGATATTAGAAATCCAATGAGGGATAACGAAATTAGAACGGAAGTCTACTTCCGCTACCGGCACCGCTGCGACGGAACGGACAATCGGCATTACCTACGGACATGCCTAGCATCTTTGCTCAACGTCGCACATGCACATGCCATACACCACCAGAAGCGAATTGAAATGCTCTTTCTAATGAATATAAGATACTGAAAGTCGCATCAGACATGTACACATGGTTAACGAAGAAATAACGCACTGATGACGTTGACGACGCACGGGACACGCGGCATGACACGCAGACGTATGTAGCTTGACATGCCAGTGCACATGGGCATGTCGTACATCGTCTTGAAGCCCATTAGCATGGGCTTTGGCATGCACTGTAGATGTTAGGGATCTTCGAAAGGAGAGAGATATTATAAGGGGTTATTGGCGGGGTCGACATGAGTGCACATGGGCATGTCGTACATCGTCTTGAAGCCCATTAGCATGGGCTTTCACATGCACTGTAGATGTTAGGGATCTTCGAAAGGAGAGAGATATTATAAGGGGTTATTGGCGGGTCGACATGAGTCGGCGGCGGAAGTCAAGCCGGATAGAAAAGCGGCACTATATGCAGACTGTTCCAGCTGTGCACAACATTGCAGACGTGCATGTTATGCATCGCCAGAAACCCCATGAAAAGACCTTTCAAATGAATCATAGATATTAGAAATCCAATGAGGGATAACGAAATTAGAACGAAAGTCTACTTCCGCTACCGGCGCCGTTGCGACGGAACGGACAATCGGCATTACCTACGGACATGCCTAGCATCTTTGCTCAACGTCGCACATGCACATGCCATACACCACCAGAAGCGAATTGAAATGCTCTTTCTAATGAATATAAGATACTGAAAGTCGCATCAGACATGTACACATGGTTAACCAAGAAATAACGCACTGATGTTGTTGGCGACGCACGGGACACGCGGCATGACACGCAGACGTATGTAGCTTGACATGCCAGTGCACATGGGCATGTCGTACATCGTCTTGAAGCCCATTTGCATGGGCTTTCACATGCACTGTAGATGTTAGGGATCTTCGAAAGGAGAGAGATATTATAAGGGGTTATTGGCGGGGTCGACATGAGTCGGCGGCGGAAGTCAAGCCGGATAGAAAAGCGGCACTATATGCAGACGGTTGCAGCTGTGCACAGCATTGCAGACGTGCATGTTATGCATCGCCAGAAACCCCATGAAAAGACCTTTCAAATGAATCATAGGTATTAGAAATCCAATGAGGGATAACGAAATTAGAACGAAAGTCTACTTCCGCTACCGGCGCCGTTGCGACGGAACGGACAAGCGGCATTACCTACGGACATGCCTAGCATCTTTGCTCAACGTCGCACATGCACATGCCATACACCACCAGAAGCGAATTGAAATGCTCTTTCTAATGAATATAAGATACTGAAAGTCGCATCAGACATGTACACATGGTTAACCAAGAAATAACGCACTGATGGCGTTGGCGACGCACGGGACACGAGGCATGACACGCAGACGTATGTAGCTTGACATGCCAGTGCACATGGGCATGTCGTACATCGTCTTGAAGCCCATTTGCATGGGCTTTCACATGCACTGTAGATGTTAGGGATCTTCGAAAGGAGAGAGATATTATAAGGGGTTATTGGCGGGTTCGACATGAGTCGGCGGCGGAAGTCAAGCCGGATAGAAAAGCGGCACTATATGCAGACGATTGCAGCTGTGCACAGCATTGCAGACGTGCATGTTATGCATCGCCAGAAACCCCATGCAAAGACCTTTCAAATGAATCATAGATATTAGAAATCCAATGAGGGATAACGAAATTAGAACGGAAGTCTACTTCCGCTACCGGCGCCGCTGCGACGGAACGGACAATCGGCATTACCTACGGACATGCCTAGCATCTTTGCTCAACGTCGCACATGCACATGCCATACACCACCAGAAGCGAATTGAAATGCTCTTTCTAATGAATATAAGATACTGAAAGTCGCATCAGACATGTACACATGGTTAACCAAGAAATAACGCACTGATGGCGTTGGCGACGCACGGGACACGCGGCATGACACGCAGACGTATGTAGCTTGACATGCCAGTGCACATGGGCATGTCGTACATCGTCTTGAAGCCCATTTGCATGGGCTTTCACATGCACTGTAGATGTTAGGGATCTTCGAAAGGAGAGAGATATTATAAGGGGTTATTGGCGGGGTCGACATGAGTCGGCGGCGGAAGTCAAGCCGGATAGAAAAGCGGCACTATATGCAGACGGTTGCAGCTGTGCACAGCATTGCAGACGTGCATGTTATGCATCGCCAGAAACCCCATGCAAAGACCTTTCAAATGAATCATAGACATTAGAAATCCAATGAGGGATAACGAAATTAGAACGAAAGTCTACTTCCGCTACCGGCGCCGTTGCGACGGAACGGACAATCGGCATTACCTACGGACATGCCTAGCATCTTTGCTCAACGTCGCACATGCACATGCCATACACCACCAGAAGCGAATTGAAATGCTCTTTCTAATGAATATAAGATACTGAAAGTCGCATCAGACATGTACACATGGTTAACCAAGAAATAACGCACTGATGACGTTGGCGACGCACGGGACACGCGGCATGACACGCAGACGTATGTAGCTTGACATGCCAGTGCACATGGGCATGTCGTACATCGTCTTGATGCCCATTAGCATGGGCTTTCACATGCACTGTAGATGTTAGGGATCTTCGAAAGGAGAGAGATATTATAAGGGGTTATTGGCGGGGTCGACATGAGTCGGCGGCGGAAGTCAAGCCGGATAGAAAAGCGGCACTATATGCAGACGGTTGCAGCTGTGCACAGCATTGCAGACGTGCATGTTATGCATCGCCAGAAACCCCATGAAAAGACCTTTCAAATGAATCATAGATATTAGAAATCCAATGAGGGATAACGAAATTAAAACGAAAGTCTACTTCCGCTACCGGCGCCGTTGCGACGGAACGGACAATCGGCATTACCTACGGACATGCCTAGCATCTTTGCTCAACGTCGCACATGCACATGCCATACACCACCAGAAGCGAATTGAAATGCTCTTTCTAATGAATATAAGATACTGAAAGTCGCATCAGACATGTACACATGGTTAACCAAGAAATAACGCACTGATGGCGTTGGCGACGCACGGGACACGCGGCATGACACGCAGACGTATGTAGCTTGACATGCCAGTGCACATGGGCATGTCGTACATCGTCTTGAAGCCCATTAGCATGGGCTTTCACATGCACTGTAGATGTTAGGGATCTTCGAAAGGAGAGAGATATTATAAGGGGTTATTGGCGGGGTCGACATGAGTCGGCGGCGGAAGTCAAGCCGGATAGAAAAGCGGCACTATATGCAGACGGTTGCAGCTGTGCACAGCATTGCAGACGTGCATGTTATGCATCGCCAGAAACCCCATGAAAAGACCTTTCAAATGAATCATAGATATTAGAAATCCAATGAGGGATAACGAAATTAGAACGAAAGTCTACTTCCGCTACCGGCGCCGTTGCGACGGAACGGACAAGCGGCATTACCTACGGACATGCCTAGCATCTTTGCTCAACGTCGCACATGCACATGCCATACACCACCAGAAGCGAATTGAAATGCTCTTTCTAATGAATATAAGATACTGAAAGTCGCATCAGACATGTACACATGGTTAACCAAGAAATAACGCACTGATGGTGTTGGCGACGCACGGGACACGCGGCATGACACGCAGACGTATGTAGCTTGACATGCCAGTGCACATGGGCATGTCGTACATCGTCTTGAAGCCCATTTGCATGGGCTTTCACATGCACTGTAGATGTTAGGGATCTTCGAAAGGAGAGAGATATTATAAGGGGTTATTGGCGGGGTCGACATGAGTCGGCGGCGGAAGTCAAGCCGGATAGAAAAGCGGCACTATATGCAGACGATTGCAGCTGTGCACAGCATTGCAGACGTGCATGTTATGCATCGCCAGAAACCCCATGCAAAGACCTTTCAAATGAATCATAGATATTAGAAATCCAATGAGGGATAACGAAATTAGAACGGAAGTCTACTTCCGCTACCGGCGCCGCTGCGACGGAACGGACAATCGGCATTACCTACGGACATGCCTAGCATCTTTGCTCAACGTCGCACATGCACATGCCATACACCACCAGAAGCGAATTGAAATGCTCTTTCTAATGAATATAAGATACTGAAAGTCGCATCAGACATGTACACATGGTTAACCAAGAAATAACGCACTGATGGTGTTGGCGACGCACGGGACACGCGGCATGACACGCAGACGTATGTAGCTTGACATGCCAGTGCACATGGGCATGTCGTACATCGTCTTGAAGCCCATTTGCATGGGCTTTCACATGCACTGTAGATGTTAGGGATCTTCGAAAGGAGAGAGATATTATAAGGGGTTATTGGCGGGGTCGACATGAGTCGGCGGCGGAAGTCAAGCCGGATAGAAAAGCGGCACTATATGCAGACGATTGCAGCTGTGCACAGCATTGCAGACGTGCATGTTATGCATCGCCAGAAACCCCATGCAAAGACCTTTCAAATGAATCATAGATATTAGAAATCCAATGAGGGATAACGAAATTAGAACGGAAGTCTACTTCCGCTACCGGCGCCGCTGCGACGGAACGGACAATCGGCATTACCTACGGACATGCCTAGCATCTTTGCTCAACGTCGCACATGCACATGCCATACACCACCAGAAGCGAATTGAAATGCTCTTTCTAATGAATATAAGATACTGAAAGTCGCATCAGACATGTACACATGGTTAACCAAGAAATAACGCACTGATGACGTTGACGACGCACGGGACACGCGGCATGACACGCAGACGTATGTAGCTTGACATGCCAGTGCACATGGGCATGTCGTACATCGTCTTGAAGCCCATTTGCATGGGCTTTCACATGCACTGTAGATGTTAGGGATCTTCGAAAGGAGAGAGATATTATAAGGGGTTATTGGCGGGGTCGACATGAGTCGGCGGCGGAAGTCAAGCCGGATAGAAAAGCGGCACTATATGCAGACGGTTGCAGCTGTGCACAGCATTGCAGACGTGCATGTTATGCATCGCCAGAAACCCCATGCAAAGACCTTTCAAATGAATCATAGACATTAGAAATCCAATGAGGGATAACGAAATTAGAACGAAAGTCTACTTCCGCTACCGGCGCCGTTGCGACGGAACGGACAAGCGGCATTACCTACGGACATGCCTAGCATCTTTGCTCAACGTCGCACATGCACATGCCATACACCACCAGAAGCGAATTGAAATGCTCTTTCTAATGAATATAAGATACTGAAAGTCGCATCAGACATGTACACATGGTTAACCAAGAAATAACGCACTGATGGTGTTGGCGACGCACGGGACACGCGGCATGACACGCAGACGTATGTAGCTTGACATGCCAGTGCACATGGGCATGTCGTACATCGTCTTGAAGCCCATTTGCATGGGCTTTCACATGCACTGTAGATGTTAGGGATCTTCGAAAGGAGAGAGATATTATAAGGGGTTATTGGCGGGGTCGACATGAGTCGGCGGCGGAAGTCAAGCCGGATAGAAAAGCGGCACTATATGCAGACGATTGCAGCTGTGCACAGCATTGCAGACGTGCATGTTATGCATCGCCAGAAACCCCATGCAAAGACCTTTCAAATGAATCATAGATATTAGAAATCCAATGAGGGATAACGAAATTAGAACGGAAGTCTACTTCCGCTACCGGCGCCGCTGCGACGGAACGGACAATCGGCATTACCTACGGACATGCCTAGCATCTTTGCTCAACGTCGCACATGCACATGCCATACACCACCAGAAGCGAATTGAAATGCTCTTTCTAATGAATATAAGATACTGAAAGTCGCATCAGACATGTACACATGGTTAACCAAGAAATAACGCACTGATGGCGTTGGCGACGCACGGGACACGCGGCATGACACGCAGACGTATGTAGCTTGACATGCCAGTGCACATGGGCATGTCGTACATCGTCTTGAAGCCCATTAGCATGGGCTTTCACATGCACTGTAGATGTTAGGGATCTTCGAAAGGAGAGAGATATTATAAGGGGTTATTGGCGGGGTCGACATGAGTCGGCGGCGGAAGTCAAGCCGGATAGAAAAGCGGCACTATATGCAGACGGTTGCAGCTGTGCACAGCATTGCAGACGTGCATGTTATGCATCGCCAGAAACTCCATGAAAAGACCTTTCAAATGAATCATAGATATTAGAAATCCAATGAGGGATAACGAAATTAGAACGAAAGTCTACTTCCGCTACCGGCGCCGTTGCGACGGAACGGACAAGCGGCATTACCTACGGACATGCCTAGCATCTTTGCTCAACGTCGCACATGCACATGCCATACACCACCAGAAGCGAATTGAAATGCTCTTTCTAATGAATATAAGATACTGAAAGTCGCATCAGACATGTACACATGGTTAACCAAGAAATAACGCACTGATGGTGTTGGCGACGCACGGGACACGCGGCATGACACGCAGACGTATGTAGCTTGACATGCCAGTGCACATGGGCATGTCGTACATCGTCTTGAAGCCCATTTGCATGGGCTTTCACATGCACTGTAGATGTTAGGGATCTTCGAAAGGAGAGAGATATTATAAGGGGTTATTGGCGGGGTCGACATGAGTCGGCGGCGGAAGTCAAGCCGGATAGAAAAGCGGCACTATATGCAGACGGTTGCAGCTGTGCACAGCATTGCAGACGTGCATGTTATGCATCGCCAGAAACCCCATGAAAAGACCTTTCAAATGAATCATAGATATTAGAAATCCAATGAGGGATAACGAAATTAGAACGGAAGTCTACTTCCGCTACCGGCACCGCTGCGACGGAACGGACAATCGGCATTACCTACGGACATGCCTAGCATCTTTGCTCAACGTCGCACATGCACATGCCATACACCACCAGAAGCGAATTGAAATGCTCTTTCTAATGAATATAAGATACTGAAAGTCGCATCAGACATGTACACATGGTTAACCAAGAAATAACGCACTGATGTTGTTGGCGACGCACGGGACACGCGGCATGACACGCAGACGTATGTAGCTTGACATGCCAGTGCACATGGGCATGTCGTACATCGTCTTGAAGCCCATTTGCATGGGCTTTCACATGCACTGTAGATGTTAGGGATCTTCGAAAGGAGAGAGATATTATAAGGGGTTATTGGCGGGGTCGACATGAGTCGGCGGCGGAAGTCAAGCCGGATAGAAAAGCGGCACTATATGCAGACGGTTGCAGCTGTGCACAGCATTGCAGACGTGCATGTTATGCATCGCCAGAAACCCCATGCAAAGACCTTTCAAATGAATCATAGACATTAGAAATCCAATGAGGGATAACGAAATTAGAACGAAAGTCTACTTCCGCTACCGGCGCCGTTGCGACGGAACGGACAAGCGGCATTACCTACGGACATGCCTAGCATCTTTGCTCAACGTCGCACATGCACATGCCATACACCACCAGAAGCGAATTGAAATGCTCTTTCTAATGAATATAAGATACTGAAAGTCGCATCAGACATGTACACATGGTTAACCAAGAAATAACGCACTGATGGCGTTGGCGACGCACGGGACACGCGGCATGACACGCAGACGTATGTAGCTTGACATGCCAGTGCACATGGGCATGTCGTACATCGTCTTGAAGCCCATTTGCATGGGCTTTCACATGCACTGTAGATGTTAGGGATCTTCGAAAGGAGAGAGATATTATAAGGGGTTATTGGCTTGGTCGACATGAGTCGGCGGCGGAAGTCAAGCCGGATAGAAAAGCGGCACTATATGCAGACGGTTGCAGCTGTGCACAGCATTGCAGACGTGCATGTTATGCATCGCCAGAAACCCCATGCAAAGACCTTTCAAATGAATCATAGACATTAGAAATCCAATGAGGGATAACGAAATTAGAACGAAAGTCTACTTCCGCTACCGGCGCCGTTGCGACGGAACGGACAATCGGCATTACCTACGGACATGCCTAGCATCTTTGCTCAACGTCGCACATGCACATGCCATACACCACCAGAAGCGAATTGAAATGCTCTTTCTAATGAATATAAGATACTGAAAGTCGCATCAGATATGTACACATGGTTAACCAAGAAATAACGCACTGATGGCGTTGGCGACGCACGGGACACGCGGCATGACACGCAGACGTATGTAGCTTGACATGCCAGTGCACATGGGCATGTCGTACATCGTCTTGATGCCCATTAGCATGGGCTTTCACATGCACTGTAGATGTTAGGGATCTTCGAAAGGAGAGAGATATTATAAGGGGTTATTGGCGGGGTCGACATGAGTCGGCGGCGGAAGTCAAGCCGGATAGAAAAGCGGCACTATATGCAGACGGTTGCAGCTGTGCACAGCATTGCAGACGTGCATGTTATGCATCGCCAGAAACCCCATGAAAAGACCTTTCAAATGAATCATAGATATTAGAAATCCAATGAGGGATAACGAAATTAGAACGAAAGTCTACTTCCGCTACCGGCGCCGTTGCGACGGAACGGACAATCGGCATTACCTACGGACATGCCTAGCATCTTTGCTCAACGTCGCACATGCACATGCCATACACCACCAGAAGCGAATTAAAATGCTCTTTCTAATGAATATAAGATACTGAAAGTCGCATCAGACATGTACACATGGTTAACCAAGAAATAACGCACTGATGGCGTTGGCGACGCACGGGACACGCGGCATGACACGCAGACGTATGTAGCTTGACATGCCAGTGCACATGGGCATGTCGTACATCGTCTTGAAGCCCATTAGCATGGGCTTTCACATGCACTGTAGATGTTAGGGATCTTCGAAAGGAGAGAGATATTATAAGGGGTTATTGGCGGGGTCGACATGAGTCGGCGGCGGAAGTCAAGCCGGATAGAAAAGCGGCACTATATGCAGACGGTTGCAGCTGTGCACAGCATTGCAGACGTGCATGTTTTGCATCGCCAGAAACCCCATGAAAAGACCTTTCAAATGAATCATAGATATTAGAAATCCAATGAGGGATAACGAAATTAGAACGAAAGTCTACTTCCGCTACCGGCGCCGTTGCGACGGAACGGACAAGCGGCATTACCTACGGACATGCCTAGCATCTTTGCTCAACGTCGCACATGCACATGCCATACACCACCAGAAGCGAATTGAAATGCTCTTTCTAATGAATATAAGATCCTGAAAGTCGCATCAGACATGTACACATGGTTAACCAAGAAATAACGCACTGATGGTGTTGGCGACGCACGGGACACGCGGCATGACACGCAGACGTATGTAGCTTGACATGCCAGTGCACATGGGCATGTCGTACATCGTCTTGAAGCCCATTTGCATGGGCTTTCACATGCACTGTAGATGTTAGGGATCTTCGAAAGGAGAGAGATATTATAAGGGGTTATTGGCGGGGTCGACATGAGTCGGCGGCGGAAGTCAAGCCGGATAGAAAAGCGGCACTATATGCAGACGATTGCAGCTGTGCACAGCATTGCAGACGTGCATGTTATGCATCGCCAGAAACCCCATGCAAAGACCTTTCAAATGAATCATAGATATTAGAAATCCAATGAGGGATAACGAAATTAGAACGGAAGTCTACTTCCGCTACCGGCGCCGCTGCGACGGAACGGACAATCGGCATTACCTACGGACATGCCTAGCATCTTTGCTCAACGTCGCACATGCACATGCCATACACCACCAGAAGCGAATTGAAATGCTCTTTCTAATGAATATAAGATACTGAAAGTCGCATCAGACATGTACACATGGTTAACCAAGAAATAACGCACTGATGGCGTTGGCGACGCACGGGACACGCGGCATGACACGCAGACGTATGTAGCTTGACATGCCAGTGCACATGGGCATGTCGTACATCGTCTTGAAGCCCATTAGCATGGGCTTTCACATGCACTGTAGATGTTAGGGATCTTCGAAAGGAGAGAGATATTATAAGGGGTTATTGGCGGGGTCGACATGAGTCGGCGGCGGAAGTCAAGCCGGATAGAAAAGCGGCACTATATGCAGACGGTTGCAGCTGTGCACAGCATTGCAGACGTGCATGTTATGCATCGCCAGAAACTCCATGAAAAGACCTTTCAAATGAATCATAGATATTAGAAATCCAATGAGGGATAACGAAATTAGAACGAAAGTCTACTTCCGCTACCGGCGCCGTTGCGACGGAACGGACAATCGGCATTACCTACGGACATGCCTAGCATCTTTGCTCAACGTCGCACATGCACATGCCATACACCACCAGAAGCGAATTGAAATGCTCTTTCTAATGAATATAAGATACTGAAAGTCGCATCAGACATGTACACATGGTTAACCAAGAAATAACGCACTGATGGTGTTGGCGACGCACGGGACACGCGGCATGACACGCAGACGTATGTAGCTTGACATGCCAGTGCACATGGGCATGTCGTACATCGTCTTGAAGCCCATTTGCATGGGCTTTCACATGCACTGTAGATGTTAGGGATCTTCGAAAGGAGAGAGATATTATAAGGGGTTATTGGCGGGGTCGACATGAGTCGGCGGCGGAAGTCAAGCCGGATAGAAAAGCGGCACTATATGCAGACGGTTGCAGCTGTGCACAGCATTGCAGACGTGCATGTTATGCATCGCCAGAAACCCCATGAAAAGACCTTTCAAATGAATCATAGATATTAGAAATCCAATGAGGGATAACGAAATTAGAACGGAAGTCTACTTCCGCTACCGGCGCCGCTGCGACGGAACGGACAATCGGCATTACCTACGGACATGCCTAGCATCTTTGCTCAACGTCGCACATGCACATGCCATACACCACCAGAAGCGAATTGAAATGCTCTTTCTAATGAATATAAGATACTGAAAGTCGCATCAGACATGTACACATGGTTAACCAAGAAATAACGCACTGATGGCGTTGGCGACGCACGGGACACGCGGCATGACACGCAGACGTATGTAGCTTGACATGCCAGTGCACATGGGCATGTCGTACATCGTCTTGAAGCCCATTAGCATGGGCTTTCACATGCACTGTAGATGTTAGGGATCTTCGAAAGGAGAGAGATATTATAAGGGGTTATTGGCGGGGTCGACATGAGTCGGCGGCGGAAGTCAAGCCGGATAGAAAAGCGGCACTATATGCAGACGGTTGCAGCTGTGCACAGCATTGCAGACGTGCATGTTATGCATCGCCAGAAACCCCATGAAAAGACCTTTCAAATGAATCATAGATATTAGAAATCCAATGAGGGATAACGAAATTAGAACGAAAGTCTACTTCCGCTACCGGCGCCGTTGCGACGGAACGGACAAGCGGCATTACCTACGGACATGCCTAGCATCTTTGCTCAACGTCGCACATGCACATGCCATACACCACCAGAAGCGAATTGAAATGCTCTTTCTAATGAATATAAGATCCTGAAAGTCGCATCAGACATGTACACATGGTTAACCAAGAAATAACGCACTGATGGTGTTGGCGACGCACGGGACACGCGGCATGACACGCAGACGTATGTAGCTTGACATGCCAGTGCACATGGGCATGTCGTACATCGTCTTGAAGCCCATTTGCATGGGCTTTCACATGCACTGTAGATGTTAGGGATCTTCGAAAGGAGAGAGATATTATAAGGGGTTATTGGCGGGGTCGACATGAGTCGGCGGCGGAAGTCAAGCCGGATAGAAAAGCGGCACTATATGCAGACGATTGCAGCTGTGCACAGCATTGCAGACGTGCATGTTATGCATCGCCAGAAACCCCATGCAAAGACCTTTCAAATGAATCATAGATATTAGAAATCCAATGAGGGATAACGAAATTAGAACGGAAGTCTACTTCCGCTACCGGCGCCGCTGCGACGGAACGGACAATCGGCATTACCTACGGACATGCCTAGCATCTTTGCTCAACGTCGCACATGCACATGCCATACACCACCAGAAGCGAATTGAAATGCTCTTTCTAATGAATATAAGATACTGAAAGTCGCATCAGACATGTACACATGGTTAACCAAGAAATAACGCACTGATGGCGTTGGCGACGCACGGGACACGCGGCATGACACGCAGACGTATGTAGCTTGACATGCCAGTGCACATGGGCATGTCGTACATCGTCTTGAAGCCCATTAGCATGGGCTTTCACATGCACTGTAGATGTTAGGGATCTTCGAAAGGAGAGAGATATTATAAGGGGTTATTGGCGGGGTCGACATGAGTCGGCGGCGGAAGTCAAGCCGGATAGAAAAGCGGCACTATATGCAGACGGTTGCAGCTGTGCACAGCATTGCAGACGTGCATGTTATGCATCGCCAGAAACTCCATGAAAAGACCTTTCAAATGAATCATAGATATTAGAAATCCAATGAGGGATAACGAAATTAGAACGAAAGTCTACTTCCGCTACCGGCGCCGTTGCGACGGAACGGACAATCGGCATTACCTACGGACATGCCTAGCATCTTTGCTCAACGTCGCACATGCACATGCCATACACCACCAGAAGCGAATTGAAATGCTCTTTCTAATGAATATAAGATACTGAAAGTCGCATCAGACATGTACACATGGTTAACCAAGAAATAACGCACTGATGGTGTTGGCGACGCACGGGACACGCGGCATGACACGCAGACGTATGTAGCTTGACATGCCAGTGCACATGGGCATGTCGTACATCGTCTTGAAGCCCATTTGCATGGGCTTTCACATGCACTGTAGATGTTAGGGATCTTCGAAAGGAGAGAGATATTATAAGGGGTTATTGGCGGGGTCGACATGAGTCGGCGGCGGAAGTCAAGCCGGATAGAAAAGCGGCACTATATGCAGACGGTTGCAGCTGTGCACAGCATTGCAGACGTGCATGTTATGCATCGCCAGAAACCCCATGAAAAGACCTTTCAAATGAATCATAGATATTAGAAATCCAATGAGGGATAACGAAATTAGAACGGAAGTCTACTTCCGCTACCGGCGCCGCTGCGACGGAACGGACAATCGGCATTACCTACGGACATGCCTAGCATCTTTGCTCAACGTCGCACATGCACATGCCATACACCACCAGAAGCGAATTGAAATGCTCTTTCTAATGAATATAAGATACTGAAAGTCGCATCAGACATGTACACATGGTTAACCAAGAAATAACGCACTGATGGCGTTGGCGACGCACGGGACACGCGGCATGACACGCAGACGTATGTAGCTTGACATGCCAGTGCACATGGGCATGTCGTACATCGTCTTGAAGCCCATTAGCATGGGCTTTCACATGCACTGTAGATGTTAGGGATCTTCGAAAGGAGAGAGATATTATAAGGGGTTATTGGCGGGGTCGACATGAGTCGGCGGCGGAAGTCAAGCCGGATAGAAAAGCGGCACTATATGCAGACGGTTGCAGCTGTGCACAGCATTGCAGACGTGCATGTTATGCATCGCCAGAAACCCCATGAAAAGACCTTTCAAATGAATCATAGATATTAGAAATCCAATGAGGGATAACGAAATTAGAACGGAAGTCTACTTCCGCTACCGGCACCGCTGCGACGGAACGGACAATCGGCATTACCTACGGACATGCCTAGCATCTTTGCTCAACGTCGCACATGCACATGCCATACACCACCAGAAGCGAATTGAAATGCTCTTTCTAATGAATATAAGATACTGAAAGTCGCATCAGACATGTACACATGGTTAACCAAGAAATAACGCACTGATGACGTTGACGACGCACGGGACACGCGGCATGACACGCAGACGTATGTAGCTTGACATGCCAGTGCACATGGGCATGTCGTACATCGTCTTGAAGCCCATTAGCATGGGCTTTGGCATGCACTGTAGATGTTAGGGATCTTCGAAAGGAGAGAGATATTATAAGGGGTTATTGGCGGGGTCGACATGAGTCGGCGGCGGAAGTCAAGCCGGATAGAAAAGCGGCACTATATGCAGACGGTTGCAGCTGTGCACAGCATTGCAGACGTGCATGTTATGCATCGCCAGAAACTCCATGAAAAGACCTTTCAAATGAATCATAGATATTAGAAATCCAATGAGGGATAACGAAATTAGAACGAAAGTCTACTTCCGCTACCGGCGCCGTTGCGACGGAACGGACAATCGGCATTACCTACGGACATGCCTAGCATCTTTGCTCAACGTCGCACATGCACATGCCATACACCACCAGAAGCGAATTGAAATGCTCTTTCTAATGAATATAAGATACTGAAAGTCGCATCAGACATGTACACATGGTTAACCAAGAAATAACGCACTGATGGTGTTGGCGACGCACGGGACACGCGGCATGACACGCAGACGTATGTAGCTTGACATGCCAGTGCACATGGGCATGTCGTACATCGTCTTGAAGCCCATTTGCATGGGCTTTCACATGCACTGTAGATGTTAGGGATCTTCGAAAGGAGAGAGATATTATAAGGGGTTATTGGCGGGGTCGACATGAGTCGGCGGCGGAAGTCAAGCCGGATAGAAAAGCGGCACTATATGCAGACGGTTGCAGCTGTGCACAGCATTGCAGACGTGCATGTTATGCATCGCCAGAAACCCCATGAAAAGACCTTTCAAATGAATCATAGATATTAGAAATCCAATGAGGGATAACGAAATTAGAACGGAAGTCTACTTCCGCTACCGGCGCCGCTGCGACGGAACGGACAATCGGCATTACCTACGGACATGCCTAGCATCTTTGCTCAACGTCGCACATGCACATGCCATACACCACCAGAAGCGAATTGAAATGCTCTTTCTAATGAATATAAGATACTGAAAGTCGCATCAGACATGTACACATGGTTAACCAAGAAATAACGCACTGATGGCGTTGGCGACGCACGGGACACGCGGCATGACACGCAGACGTATGTAGCTTGACATGCCAGTGCACATGGGCATGTCGTACATCGTCTTGAAGCCCATTAGCATGGGCTTTCACATGCACTGTAGATGTTAGGGATCTTCGAAAGGAGAGAGATATTATAAGGGGTTATTGGCGGGGTCGACATGAGTCGGCGGCGGAAGTCAAGCCGGATAGAAAAGCGGCACTATATGCAGACGGTTGCAGCTGTGCACAGCATTGCAGACGTGCATGTTATGCATCGCCAGAAACCCCATGAAAAGACCTTTCAAATGAATCATAGATATTAGAAATCCAATGAGGGATAACGAAATTAGAACGGAAGTCTACTTCCGCTACCGGCACCGCTGCGACGGAACGGACAATCGGCATTACCTACGGACATGCCTAGCATCTTTGCTCAACGTCGCACATGCACATGCCATACACCACCAGAAGCGAATTGAAATGCTCTTTCTAATGAATATAAGATACTGAAAGTCGCATCAGACATGTACACATGGTTAACCAAGAAATAACGCACTGATGACGTTGACGACGCACGGGACACGCGGCATGACACGCAGACGTATGTAGCTTGACATGCCAGTGCACATGGGCATGTCGTACATCGTCTTGAAGCCCATTAGCATGGGCTTTGGCATGCACTGTAGATGTTAGGGATCTTCGAAAGGAGAGAGATATTATAAGGGGTTATTGGCGGGGTCGACATGAGTGCACATGGGCATGTCGTACATCGTCTTGAAGCCCATTAGCATGGGCTTTCACATGCACTGTAGATGTTAGGGATCTTCGAAAGGAGAGAGATATTATAAGGGGTTATTGGCGGGGTCGACATGAGTCGGCGGCGGAAGTCAAGCCGGATAGAAAAGCGGCACTATATGCAGACTGTTGCAGCTGTGCACAACATTGCAGACGTGCATGTTATGCATCGCCAGAAACCCCATGAAAAGACCTTTCAAATGAATCATAGATATTAGAAATCCAATGAGGGATAACGAAATTAGAACGAAAGTCTACTTCCGCTACCGGCGCCGTTGCGACGGAACGGACAATCGGCATTACCTACGGACATGCCTAGCATCTTTGCTCAACGTCGCACATGCACATGCCATACACCACCAGAAGCGAATTGAAATGCTCTTTCTAATGAATATAAGATACTGAAAGTCGCATCAGACATGTACACATGGTTAACCAAGAAATAACGCACTGATGGCGTTGGCGACGCACGGGACACGCGGCATGACACGCAGACGTATGTAGCTTGACATGCCAGTGCACATGGGCATGTCGTACATCGTCTTGAAGCCCATTTGCATGGGCTTTCACATGCACTGTAGATGTTAGGGATCTTCGAAAGGAGAGAGATATTATAAGGGGTTATTGGCTTGGTCGACATGAGTCGGCGGCGGAAGTCAAGCCGGATAGAAAAGCGGCACTATATGCAGACGGTTGCAGCTGTGCACAGCATTGCAGACGTGCATGTTATGCATCGCCAGAAACCCCATGAAAAGACCTTTCAAATGAATCATAGATATTAGAAATCCAATGAGGGATAACGAAATTAGAACGAAAGTCTACTTCCGCTACCGGCGCCGTTGCGACGGAACGGACAATCGGCATTACCTACGGACATGCCTAGCATCTTTGCTCAACGTCGCACATGCACATGCCATACACCACCAGAAGCGAATTGAAATGCTCTTTCTAATGAATATAAGATACTGAAAGTCGCATCAGACATGTACACATGGTTAACCAAGAAATAACGCACTGATGTTGTTGGCGACGCACGGGACACGCGGCATGA
The DNA here is from genome assembly GCF_037392515.1 of Haliotis asinina. NCBI lineage: Eukaryota > Metazoa > Mollusca > Gastropoda > Lepetellida > Haliotidae > Haliotis > Haliotis asinina. The sequence goes on from NC_090282.1 coordinate 49,533,281, forward strand.
CACGCAGACGTATGTAGCTTGACATGCCAGTGCACATGGGCATGTCGTACATCGTCTTGAAGCCCATTTGCATGGGCTTTCACATGCACTGTAGATGTTAGGGATCTTCGAAAGGAGAGAGATATTATAAGGGGTTATTGGCGGGGTCGACATGAGTCGGCGGCGGAAGTCAAGCCGGATAGAAAAGCGGCACTATATGCAGACGGTTGCAGCTGTGCACAGCATTGCAGACGTGCATGTTATGCATCGCCAGAAACCCCATGAAAAGACCTTTCAAATGAATCATAGGTATTAGAAATCCAATGAGGGATAACGAAATTAGAACGAAAGTCTACTTCCGCTACCGGCGCCGTTGCGACGGAACGGACAAGCGGCATTACCTACGGACATGCCTAGCATCTTTGCTCAACGTCGCACATGCACATGCCATACACCACCAGAAGCGAATTGAAATGCTCTTTCTAATGAATATAAGATACTGAAAGTCGCATCAGACATGTACACATGGTTAACCAAGAAATAACGCACTGATGGCGTTGGCGACGCACGGGACACGCGGCATGACACGCAGACGTATGTAGCTTGACATGCCAGTGCACATGGGCATGTCGTACATCGTCTTGAAGCCCATTTGCATGGGCTTTCACATGCACTGTAGATGTTAGGGATCTTCGAAAGGAGAGAGATATTATAAGGGGTTATTGGCGGGGTCGACATGAGTCGGCGGCGGAAGTCAAGCCAGATAGAAAAGCGGCACTATATGCAGACGGTTGCAGCTGTGCACAGCATTGCAGACGTGCATGTTATGCATCGCCAGAAACCCCATGCAAAGACCTTTCAAATGAATCATAGACATTAGAAATCCAATGAGGGATAACGAAATTAGAACGAAAGTCTACTTCCGCTACCGGCGCCGTTGCGACGGAACGGACAAGCGGCATTACCTACGGACATGCCTAGCATCTTTGCTCAACGTCGCACATGCACATGCCATACACCACCAGAAGCGAATTGAAATGCTCTTTCTAATGAATATAAGATACTGAAAGTCGCATCAGACATGTACACATGGTTAACCAAGAAATAACGCACTGATGTTGTTGGCGACGCACGGGACACGCGGCATGACACGCAGACGTATGTAGCTTGACATGCCAGTGCACATGGGCATGTCGTACATCGTCTTGAAGCCCATTTGCATGGGCTTTCACATGCACTGTAGATGTTAGGGATCTTCGAAAGGAGAGAGATATTATAAGGGGTTATTGGCGGGGTCGACATGAGTCGGCGGCGGAAGTCAAGCCGGATAGAAAAGCGGCACTATATGCAGACGGTTGCAGCTGTGCACAGCATTGCAGACGTGCATGTTATGCATCGCCAGAAACCCCATGAAAAGACCTTTCAAATGAATCATAGGTATTAGAAATCCAATGAGGGATAACGAAATTAGAACGAAAGTCTACTTCCGCTACCGGCGCCGTTGCGACGGAACGGACAAGCGGCATTACCTACGGACATGCCTAGCATCTTTGCTCAACGTCGCACATGCACATGCCATACACCACCAGAAGCGAATTGAAATGCTCTTTCTAATGAATATAAGATACTGAAAGTCGCATCAGACATGTACACATGGTTAACCAAGAAATAACGCACTGATGGCGTTGGCGACGCACGGGACACGCGGCATGACACGCAGACGTATGTAGCTTGACATGCCAGTGCACATGGGCATGTCGTACATCGTCTTGATGCCCATTTGCATGGGCTTTCACATGCACTGTAGATGTTAGGGATCTTCGAAAGGAGAGAGATATTATAAGGGGTTATTGGCGGGGTCGACATGAGTCGGCGGCGGAAGTCAAGCCGGATAGAAAAGCGGCACTATATGCAGACGGTTGCAGCTGTGCACAGCATTGCAGACGTGCATGTTATGCATCGCCAGAAACCCCATGAAAAGACCTTTCAAATGAATCATAGATATTAGAAATCCAATGAGGGATAACGAAATTAGAACGAAAGTCTACTTCCGCTACCGGCGCCGTTGCGACGGAACGGACAATCGGCATTACCTACGGACATGCCTAGCATCTTTGCTCAACGTCGCACATGCACATGCCATACACCACCAGAAGCGAATTGAAATGCTCTTTCTAATGAATATAAGATACTGAAAGTCGCATCAGACATGTACACATGGTTAACCAAGAAATAACGCACTGATGGCGTTGGCGACGCACGGGACACGCGGCATGACACGCAGACGTATGTAGCTTGACATGCCAGTGCACATGGGCATGTCGTACATCGTCTTGAAGCCCATTTGCATGGGCTTTCACATGCACTGTAGATGTTAGGGATCTTCGAAAGGAGAGAGATATTATAAGGGGTTATTGGCGGGGTCGACATGAGTCGGCGGCGGAAGTCAAGCCGGATAGAAAAGCGGCACTATATGCAGACGGTTGCAGCTGTGCACAGCATTGCAGACGTGCATGTTTTGCATCGCCAGAAACCCCATGAAAAGACCTTTCAAATGAATCATAGATATTAGAAATCCAATGAGGGATAACGAAATTAGAACGAAAGTCTACTTCCGCTACCGGCGCCGTTGCGACGGAACGGACAAGCGGCATTACCTACGGACATGCCTAGCATCTTTGCTCAACGTCGCACATGCACATGCCATACACCACCAGAAGCGAATTGAAATGCTCTTTCTAATGAATATAAGATACTGAAAGTCGCATCAGACATGTACACATGGTTAACCAAGAAATAACGCACTGATGGTGTTGGCGACGCACGGGACACGCGGCATGACACGCAGACGTATGTAGCTTGACATGCCAGTGCACATGGGCATGTCGTACATCGTCTTGAAGCCCATTTGCATGGGCTTTCACATGCACTGTAGATGTTAGGGATCTTCGAAAGGAGAGAGATATTATAAGGGGTTATTGGCGGGGTCGACATGAGTCGGCGGCGGAAGTCAAGCCGGATAGAAAAGCGGCACTATATGCAGACGGTTGCAGCTGTGCACAGCATTGCAGACGTGCATGTTATGCATCGCCAGAAACCCCATGAAAAGACCTTTCAAATGAATCATAGATATTAGAAATCCAATGAGGGATAACGAAATTAGAACGGAAGTCTACTTCCGCTACCGGCGCCGCTGCGACGGAACGGACAATCGGCATTACCTACGGACATGCCTAGCATCTTTGCTCAACGTCGCACATGCACATGCCATACACCACCAGAAGCGAATTGAAATGCTCTTTCTAATGAATATAAGATACTGAAAGTCGCATCAGACATGTACACATGGTTAACCAAGAAATAACGCACTGATGGCGTTGGCGACGCACGGGACACGCGGCATGACACGCGGACGTATGTAGCTTGACATGCCAGTGCACATGGGCATGTCGTACATCGTCTTGAAGCCCATTAGCATGGGCTTTCACATGCACTGTAGATGTTAGGGATCTTCGAAAGGAGAGAGATATTATAAGGGGTTATTGGCGGGGTCGACATGAGTCGGCGGCGGAAGTCAAGCCGGATAGAAAAGCGGCACTATATGCAGACGGTTGCAGCTGTGCACAGCATTGCAGACGTGCATGTTATGCATCGCCAGAAACCCCATGAAAAGACCTTTCAAATGAATCATAGATATTAGAAATCCAATGAGGGATAACGAAATTAGAACGAAAGTCTACTTCCGCTACCGGCGCCGTTGCGACGGAACGGACAATCGGCATTACCTACGGACATGCCTAGCATCTTTGCTCAACGTCGCACATGCACATGCCATACACCACCAGAAGCGAATTGAAATGCTCTTTCTAATGAATATAAGATACTGAAAGTCGCATCAGACATGTACACATGGTTAACCAAGAAATAACGCACTGATGTTGTTGGCGACGCACGGGACACGCGGCATGACACGCAGACGTATGTAGCTTGACATGCCAGTGCACATGGGCATGTCGTACATCGTCTTGAAGCCCATTTGCATGGGCTTTCACATGCACTGTAGATGTTAGGGATCTTCGAAAGGAGAGAGATATTATAAGGGGTTATTGGCGGGGTCGACATGAGTCGGCGGCGGAAGTCAAGCCGGATAGAAAAGCGGCACTATATGCAGACGGTTGCAGCTGTGCACAGCATTGCAGACGTGCATGTTATGCATCGCCAGAAACCCCATGAAAAGACCTTTCAAATGAATCATAGGTATTAGAAATCCAATGAGGGATAACGAAATTAGAACGAAAGTCTACTTCCGCTACCGGCGCCGTTGCGACGGAACGGACAAGCGGCATTACCTACGGACATGCCTAGCATCTTTGCTCAACGTCGCACATGCACATGCCATACACCACCAGAAGCGAATTGAAATGCTCTTTCTAATGAATATAAGATACTGAAAGTCGCATCAGACATGTACACATGGTTAACCAAGAAATAACGCACTGATGGCGTTGGCGACGCACGGGACACGCGGCATGACACGCAGACGTATGTAGCTTGACATGCCAGTGCACATGGGCATGTCGTACATCGTCTTGAAGCCCATTTGCATGGGCTTTCACATGCACTGTAGATGTTAGGGATCTTCGAAAGGAGAGAGATATTATAAGGGGTTATTGGCTTGGTCGACATGAGTCGGCGGCGGAAGTCAAGCCGGATAGAAAAGCGGCACTATATGCAGACGGTTGCAGCTGTGCACAGCATTGCAGACGTGCATGTTATGCATCGCCAGAAACCCCATGAAAAGACCTTTCAAATGAATCATAGATATTAGAAATCCAATGAGGGATAACGAAATTAGAACGAAAGTCTACTTCCGCTACCGGCGCCGTTGCGACGGAACGGACAATCGGCATTACCTACGGACATGCCTAGCATCTTTGCTCAACGTCGCACATGCACATGCCATACACCACCAGAAGCGAATTGAAATGCTCTTTCTAATGAATATAAGATACTGAAAGTCGCATCAGACATGTACACATGGTTAACCAAGAAATAACGCACTGATGTTGTTGGCGACGCACGGGACACGCGGCATGACACGCAGACGTATGTAGCTTGACATGCCAGTGCACATGGGCATGTCGTACATCGTCTTGAAGCCCATTTGCATGGGCTTTCACATGCACTGTAGATGTTAGGGATCTTCGAAAGGAGAGAGATATTATAAGGGGTTATTGGCGGGGTCGACATGAGTCGGCGGCGGAAGTCAAGCCGGATAGAAAAGCGGCACTATATGCAGACGGTTGCAGCTGTGCACAGCATTGCAGACGTGCATGTTATGCATCGCCAGAAACCCCATGAAAAGACCTTTCAAATGAATCATAGGTATTAGAAATCCAATGAGGGATAACGAAATTAGAACGAAAGTCTACTTCCGCTACCGGCGCCGTTGCGACGGAACGGACAAGCGGCATTACCTACGGACATGCCTAGCATCTTTGCTCAACGTCGCACATGCACATGCCATACACCACCAGAAGCGAATTGAAATGCTCTTTCTAATGAATATAAGATACTGAAAGTCGCATCAGACATGTACACATGGTTAACCAAGAAATAACGCACTGATGGCGTTGGCGACGCACGGGACACGCGGCATGACACGCAGACGTATGTAGCTTGACATGCCAGTGCACATGGGCATGTCGTACATCGTCTTGAAGCCCATTTGCATGGGCTTTCACATGCACTGTAGATGTTAGGGATCTTCGAAAGGAGAGAGATATTATAAGGGGTTATTGGCGGGGTCGACATGAGTCGGCGGCGGAAGTCAAGCCAGATAGAAAAGCGGCACTATATGCAGACGGTTGCAGCTGTGCACAGCATTGCAGACGTGCATGTTATGCATCGCCAGAAACCCCATGCAAAGACCTTTCAAATGAATCATAGACATTAGAAATCCAATGAGGGATAACGAAATTAGAACGAAAGTCTACTTCCGCTACCGGCGCCGTTGCGACGGAACGGACAAGCGGCATTACCTACGGACATGCCTAGCATCTTTGCTCAACGTCGCACATGCACATGCCATACACCACCAGAAGCGAATTGAAATGCTCTTTCTAATGAATATAAGATACTGAAAGTCGCATCAGACATGTACACATGGTTAACCAAGAAATAACGCACTGATGTTGTTGGCGACGCACGGGACACGCGGCATGACACGCAGACGTATGTAGCTTGACATGCCAGTGCACATGGGCATGTCGTACATCGTCTTGAAGCCCATTTGCATGGGCTTTCACATGCACTGTAGATGTTAGGGATCTTCGAAAGGAGAGAGATATTATAAGGGGTTATTGGCGGGGTCGACATGAGTCGGCGGCGGAAGTCAAGCCGGATAGAAAAGCGGCACTATATGCAGACGGTTGCAGCTGTGCACAGCATTGCAGACGTGCATGTTATGCATCGCCAGAAACCCCATGAAAAGACCTTTCAAATGAATCATAGGTATTAGAAATCCAATGAGGGATAACGAAATTAGAACGAAAGTCTACTTCCGCTACCGGCGCCGCTGCGACGGAACGGACAATCGGCATTACCTACGGACATGCCTAGCATCTTTGCTCAACGTCGCACATGCACATGCCATACACCACCAGAAGCGAATTGAAATGCTCTTTCTAATGAATATAAGATACTGAAAGTCGCATCAGACATGTACACATGGTTAACCAAGAAATAACGCACTGATGGCGTTGGCGACGCACGGGACACGCGGCATGACACGCAGACGTATGTAGCTTGACATGCCAGTGCACATGGGCATGTCGTACATCGTCTTGAAGCCCATTAGCATGGGCTTTCACATGCACTGTAGATGTTAGGGATCTTCGAAAGGAGAGAGATATTATAAGGGGTTATTGGCGGGGTCGACATGAGTCGGTGGCGGAAGTCAAGCCGGATAGAAAAGCGGCACTATATGCAGACGGTTGCAGCTGTGCACAGCATTGCAGACGTGCATGTTATGCATCGCCAGAAACTCCATGAAAAGACCTTTCAAATGAATCATAGATATTAGAAATCCAATGAGGGATAACGAAATTAGAACGAAAGTCTACTTCCGCTACCGGCGCCGTTGCGACGGAACGGACAATCGGCATTACCTACGGACATGCCTAGCATCTTTGCTCAACGTCGCACATGCACATGCCATACACCACCAGAAGCGAATTGAAATGCTCTTTCTAATGAATATAAGATACTGAAAGTCGCATCAGACATGTACACATGGTTAACCAAGAAATAACGCACTGATGGTGTTGGCGACGCACGGGACACGCGGCATGACACGCAGACGTATGTAGCTTGACATGCCAGTGCACATGGGCATGTCGTACATCGTCTTGAAGCCCATTTGCATGGGCTTTCACATGCACTGTAGATGTTAGGGATCTTCGAAAGGAGAGAGATATTATAAGGGGTTATTGGCGGGGTCGACATGAGTCGGCGGCGGAAGTCAAGCCGGATAGAAAAGCGGCACTATATGCAGACGGTTGCAGCTGTGCACAGCATTGCAGACGTGCATGTTATGCATCGCCAGAAACCCCATGAAAAGACCTTTCAAATGAATCATAGATATTAGAAATCCAATGAGGGATAACGAAATTAGAACGGAAGTCTACTTCCGCTACCGGCACCGCTGCGACGGAACGGACAATCGGCATTACCTACGGACATGCCTAGCATCTTTGCTCAACGTCGCACATGCACATGCCATACACCACCAGAAGCGAATTGAAATGCTCTTTCTAATGAATATAAGATACTGAAAGTCGCATCAGACATGTACACATGGTTAACCAAGAAATAACGCACTGATGTTGTTGGCGACGCACGGGACACGCGGCATGACACGCAGACGTATGTAGCTTGACATGCCAGTGCACATGGGCATGTCGTACATCGTCTTGAAGCCCATTTGCATGGGCTTTCACATGCACTGTAGATGTTAGGGATCTTCGAAAGGAGAGAGATATTATAAGGGGTTATTGGCGGGGTCGACATGAGTCGGCGGCGGAAGTCAAGCCGGATAGAAAAGCGGCACTATATGCAGACGGTTGCAGCTGTGCACAGCATTGCAGACGTGCATGTTATGCATCGCCAGAAACCCCATGAAAAGACCTTTCAAATGAATCATAGACATTAGAAATCCAATGAGGGATAACGAAATTAGAACGAAAGTCTACTTCCGCTACCGGCGCCGTTGCGACGGAACGGACAAGCGGCATTACCTACGGACATGCCTAGCATCTTTGCTCAACGTCGCACATGCACATGCCATACACCACCAGAAGCGAATTGAAATGCTCTTTCTAATGAATATAAGATACTGAAAGTCGCATCAGACATGTACACATGGTTAACCAAGAAATAACGCACTGATGGCGTTGGCGACGCACGGGACACGCGGCATGACACGCAGACGCATGTAGCTTGACATGCCAGTGCACATGGGCATGTCGTACATCGTCTTGAAGCCCATTTGCATGGGCTTTCACATGCACTGTAGATGTTAGGGATCTTCGAAAGGAGAGAGATATTATAAGGGGTTATTGGCTTGGTCGACATGAGTCGGCGGCGGAAGTCAAGCCGGATAGAAAAGCGGCACTATATGCAGACGGTTGCAGCTGTGCACAGCATTGCAGACGTGCATGTTATGCATCGCCAGAAACCCCATGCAAAGACCTTTCAAATGAATCATAGACATTAGAAATCCAATGAGGGATAACGAAATTAGAACGAAAGTCTACTTCCGCTACCGGCGCCGTTGCGACGGAACGGACAATCGGCATTACCTACGGACATGCCTAGCATCTTTGCTCAACGTCGCACATGCACATGCCATACACCACCAGAAGCGAATTGAAATGCTCTTTCTAATGAATATAAGATACTGAAAGTCGCATCAGACATGTACACATGGTTAACCAAGAAATAACGCACTGATGACGTTGACGACGCACGGGACACGCGGCATGACACGCAGACGTATGTAGCTTGACATGCCAGTGCACATGGGCATGTCGTACATCGTCTTGATGCCCATTAGCATGGGCTTTCACATGCACTGTAGATGTTAGGGATCTTCGAAAGGAGAGAGATATTATAAGGGGTTATTGGCGGGGTCGACATGAGTCGGCGGCGGAAGTCAAGCCGGATAGAAAAGCGGCACTATATGCAGACGGTTGCAGCTGTGCACAGCATTGCAGACGTGCATGTTATGCATCGCCAGAAACCCCATGAAAAGACCTTTCAAATGAATCATAGATATTAGAAATCCAATGAGGGATAACGAAATTAGAACGGAAGTCTACTTCCGCTACCGGCGCCGTTGCGACGGAACGGACAATCGGCATTACCTACGGACATGCCTAGCATCTTTGCTCAACGTCGCACATGCACATGCCATACACCACCAGAAGCGAATTAAAATGCTCTTTCTAATGAATATAAGATACTGAAAGTCGCATCAGACATGTACACATGGTTAACCAAGAAATAACGCACTGATGGCGTTGGCGACGCACGGGACACGCGGCATGACACGCAGACGTATGTAGCTTGACATGCCAGTGCACATGGGCATGTCGTACATCGTCTTGAAGCCCATTAGCATGGGCTTTCACATGCACTGTAGATGTTAGGGATCTTCGAAAGGAGAGAGATATTATAAGGGGTTATTGGCGGGGTCGACATGAGTGCACATGGGCATGTCGTACATCGTCTTGAAGCCCATTAGCATGGGCTTTCACATGCACTGTAGATGTTAGGGATCTTCGAAAGGAGAGAGATATTATAAGGGGTTATTGGCGGGGTCGACATGAGTCGGCGGCGGAAGTCAAGCCGGATAGAAAAGCGGCACTATATGCAGACGGTTGCAGCTGTGCACAGCATTGCAGACGTGCATGTTTTGCATCGCCAGAAACCCCATGAAAAGACCTTTCAAATGAATCATAGATATTAGAAATCCAATGAGGGATAACGAAATTAGAACGGAAGTCTACTTCCGCTACCGGCGCCGCTGCGACGGAACGGACAATCGGCATTACCTACGGACATGCCTAGCATCTTTGCTCAACGTCGCACATGCACATGCCATACACCACCAGAAGCGAATTGAAATGCTCTTTCTAATGAATATAAGATACTGAAAGTCGCATCAGACATGTACACATGGTTAACCAAGAAATAACGCACTGATGGCGTTGGCGACGCACGGGACACGCGGCATGACACGCGGACGTATGTAGCTTGACATGCCAGTGCACATGGGCATGTCGTACATCGTCTTGAAGCCCATTAGCATGGGCTTTCACATGCACTGTAGATGTTAGGGATCTTCGAAAGGAGAGAGATATTATAAGGGGTTATTGGCGGGGTCGACATGAGTCGGCGATGGAAGTCAAGCCGGATAGAAAAGCGGCACTATATGCAGACGGTTGCAGCTGTGCACAGCATTGCAGACGTGCATGTTATGCATCGCCAGAAACCCCATGAAAAGACCTTTCAAATGAATCATAGATATTAGAAATCCAATGAGGGATAACGAAATTAGAACGGAAGTCTACTTCCGCTACCGGCACCGCTGCGACGGAACGGACAAGCGGCATTACCTACGGACATGCCTAGCATCTTTGCTCAACGTCGCACATGCACATGCCATACACCACCAGAAGCGAATTGAAATGCTCTTTCTAATGAATATAAGATACTGAAAGTCGCATCAGACATGTACACATGGTTAACGAAGAAATAACGCACTGATGACGTTGACGACGCACGGGACACGCGGCATGACACGCAGACGTATGTAGCTTGACATGCCAGTGCACATGGGCATGTCGTACATCGTCTTGAAGCCCATTAGCATGGGCTTTGGCATGCACTGTAGATGTTAGGGATCTTCGAAAGGAGAGAGATATTATAAGGGGTTATTGGCGGGGTCGACATGAGTGCACATGGGCATGTCGTACATCGTCTTGAAGCCCATTAGCATGGGCTTTCACATGCACTGTAGATGTTAGGGATCTTCGAAAGGAGAGAGATATTATAAGGGGTTATTGGCGGGTCGACATGAGTCGGCGGCGGAAGTCAAGCCGGATAGAAAAGCGGCACTATATGCAGACTGTTGCAGCTGTGCACAACATTGCAGACGTGCATGTTATGCATCGCCAGAAACCCCATGAAAAGACCTTTCAAATGAATCATAGATATTAGAAATCCAATGAGGGATAACGAAATTAGAACGAAAGTCTACTTCCGCTACCGGCGCCGTTGCGACGGAACGGACAATCGGCATTACCTACGGACATGCCTAGCATCTTTGCTCAACGTCGCACATGCACATGCCATACACCACCAGAAGCGAATTGAAATGCTCTTTCTAATGAATATAAGATACTGAAAGTCGCATCAGACATGTACACATGGTTAACCAAGAAATAACGCACTGATGTTGTTGGCGACGCACGGGACACGCGGCATGACACGCAGACGTATGTAGCTTGACATGCCAGTGCACATGGGCATGTCGTACATCGTCTTGAAGCCCATTTGCATGGGCTTTCACATGCACTGTAGATGTTAGGGATCTTCGAAAGGAGAGAGATATTATAAGGGGTTATTGGCGGGGTCGACATGAGTCGGCGGCGGAAGTCAAGCCGGATAGAAAAGCGGCACTATATGCAGACGGTTGCAGCTGTGCACAGCATTGCAGACGTGCATGTTATGCATCGCCAGAAACCCCATGAAAAGACCTTTCAAATGAATCATAGGTATTAGAAATCCAATGAGGGATAACGAAATTAGAACGAAAGTCTACTTCCGCTACCGGCGCCGTTGCGACGGAACGGACAAGCGGCATTACCTACGGACATGCCTAGCATCTTTGCTCAACGTCGCACATGCACATGCCATACACCACCAGAAGCGAATTGAAATGCTCTTTCTAATGAATATAAGATACTGAAAGTCGCATCAGACATGTACACATGGTTAACCAAGAAATAACGCACTGATGGCGTTGGCGACGCACGGGACACGCGGCATGACACGCAGACGTATGTAGCTTGACATGCCAGTGCACATGGGCATGTCGTACATCGTCTTGAAGCCCATTTGCATGGGCTTTCACATGCACTGTAGATGTTAGGGATCTTCGAAAGGAGAGAGATATTATAAGGGGTTATTGGCTTGGTCGACATGAGTCGGCGGCGGAAGTCAAGCCGGATAGAAAAGCGGCACTATATGCAGACGGTTGCAGCTGTGCACAGCATTGCAGACGTGCATGTTATGCATCGCCAGAAACCCCATGCAAAGACCTTTCAAATGAATCATAGACATTAGAAATCCAATGAGGGATAACGAAATTAGAACGAAAGTCTACTTCCGCTACCGGCGCCGTTGCGACGGAACGGACAATCGGCATTACCTACGGACATGCCTAGCATCTTTGCTCAACGTCGCACATGCACATGCCATACACCACCAGAAGCGAATTGAAATGCTCTTTCTAATGAATATAAGATACTGAAAGTCGCATCAGACATGTACACATGGTTAACCAAGAAATAACGCACTGATGACGTTGGCGACGCACGGGACACGCGGCATGACACGCAGACGTATGTAGCTTGACATGCCAGTGCACATGGGCATGTCGTACATCGTCTTGATGCCCATTAGCATGGGCTTTCACATGCACTGTAGATGTTAGGGATCTTCGAAAGGAGAGAGATATTATAAGGGGTTATTGGCGGGGTCGACATGAGTCGGCGGCGGAAGTCAAGCCGGATAGAAAAGCGGCACTATATGCAGACGGTTGCAGCTGTGCACAGCATTGCAGACGTGCATGTTATGCATCGCCAGAAACCCCATGAAAAGACCTTTCAAATGAATCATAGATATTAGAAATCCAATGAGGGATAACGAAATTAGAACGAAAGTCTACTTCCGCTACCGGCGCCGTTGCGACGGAACGGACAATCGGCATTACCTACGGACATGCCTAGCATCTTTGCTCAACGTCGCACATGCACATGCCATACACCACCAGAAGCGAATTGAAATGCTCTTTCTAATGAATATAAGATACTGAAAGTCGCATCAGACATGTACACATGGTTAACCAAGAAATAACGCACTGATGGCGTTGGCGACGCACGGGACACGCGGCATGACACGCAGACGTATGTAGCTTGACATGCCAGTGCGCATGGGCATGTCGTACATCGTCTTGAAGCCCATTAGCATGGGCTTTCACATGCACTGTAGATGTTAGGGATCTTCGAAAGGAGAGAGATATTATAAGGGGTTATTGGCGGGGTCGACATGAGTCGGCGGCGGAAGTCAAGCCGGATAGAAAAGCGGCACTATATGCAGACGGTTGCAGCTGTGCACAGCATTGCAGACGTGCATGTTTTGCATCGCCAGAAACCCCATGAAAAGACCTTTCAAATGAATCATAGATATTAGAAATCCAATGAGGGATAACGAAATTAGAACGAAAGTCTACTTCCGCTACCGGCGCCGTTGCGACGGAACGGACAAGCGGCATTACCTACGGACATGCCTAGCATCTTTGCTCAACGTCGCACATGCACATGCCATACACCACCAGAAGCGAATTGAAATGCTCTTTCTAATGAATATAAGATACTGAAAGTCGCATCAGACATGTACACATGGTTAACCAAGAAATAACGCACTGATGGTGTTGGCGACGCACGGGACACGCGGCATGACACGCAGACGTATGTAGCTTGACATGCCAGTGCACATGGGCATGTCGTACATCGTCTTGAAGCCCATTTGCATGGGCTTTCACATGCACTGTAGATGTTAGGGATCTTCGAAAGGAGAGAGATATTATAAGGGGTTATTGGCGGGGTCGACATGAGTCGGCGGCGGAAGTCAAGCCGGATAGAAAAGCGGCACTATATGCAGACGGTTGCAGCTGTGCACAGCATTGCAGACGTGCATGTTATGCATCGCCAGAAACCCCATGAAAAGACCTTTCAAATGAATCATAGATATTAGAAATCCAATGAGGGATAACGAAATTAGAACGGAAGTCTACTTCCGCTACCGGCACCGCTGCGACGGAACGGACAATCGGCATTACCTACGGACATGCCTAGCATCTTTGCTCAACGTCGCACATGCACATGCCATACACCACCAGAAGCGAATTGAAATGCTCTTTCTAATGAATATAAGATACTGAAAGTCGCATCAGACATGTACACATGGTTAACCAAGAAATAACGCACTGATGACGTTGACGACGCACGGGACACGCGGCATGACACGCAGACGTATGTAGCTTGACATGCCAGTGCACATGGGCATGTCGTACATCGTCTTGAAGCCCATTAGCATGGGCTTTGGCATGCACTGTAGATGTTAGGGATCTTCGAAAGGAGAGAGATATTATAAGGGGTTATTGGCGGGGTCGACATGAGTGCACATGGGCATGTCGTACATCGTCTTGAAGCCCATTAGCATGGGCTTTCACATGCACTGTAGATGTTAGGGATCTTCGAAAGGAGAGAGATATTATAAGGGGTTATTGGCGGGGTCGACATGAGTCGGCGGCGGAAGTCAAGCCGGATAGAAAAGCGGCACTATATGCAGACTGTTGCAGCTGTGCACAACATTGCAGACGTGCATGTTATGCATCGCCAGAAACCCCATGAAAAGACCTTTCAAATGAATCATAGATATTAGAAATCCAATGAGGGATAACGAAATTAGAACGAAAGTCTACTTCCGCTACCGGCGCCGTTGCGACGGAACGGACAATCGGCATTACCTACGGACATGCCTAGCATCTTTGCTCAACGTCGCACATGCACATGCCATACACCACCAGAAGCGAATTGAAATGCTCTTTCTAATGAATATAAGATACTGAAAGTCGCATCAGACATGTACACATGGTTAACCAAGAAATAACGCACTGATGTTGTTGGCGACGCACGGGACACGCGGCATGACACGCAGACGTATGTAGCTTGACATGCCAGTGCACATGGGCATGTCGTACATCGTCTTGAAGCCCATTTGCATGGGCTTTCACATGCACTGTAGATGTTAGGGATCTTCGAAAGGAGAGAGATATTATAAGGGGTTATTGGCGGGGTCGACATGAGTCGGCGGCGGAAGTCAAGCCGGATAGAAAAGCGGCACTATATGCAGACGGTTGCAGCTGTGCACAGCATTGCAGACGTGCATGTTATGCATCGCCAGAAACCCCATGAAAAGACCTTTCAAATGAATCATAGGTATTAGAAATCCAATGAGGGATAACGAAATTAGAACGAAAGTCTACTTCCGCTACCGGCGCCGTTGCGACGGAACGGACAAGCGGCATTACCTACGGACATGCCTAGCATCTTTGCTCAACGTCGCACATGCACATGCCATACACCACCAGAAGCGAATTGAAATGCTCTTTCTAATGAATATAAGATACTGAAAGTCGCATCAGACATGTACACATGGTTAACCAAGAAATAACGCACTGATGGCGTTGGCGACGCACGGGACACGCGGCATGACACGCAGACGTATGTAGCTTGACATGCCAGTGCACATGGGCATGTCGTACATCGTCTTGAAGCCCATTTGCATGGGCTTTCACATGCACTGTAGATGTTAGGGATCTTCGAAAGGAGAGAGATATTATAAGGGGTTATTGGCTTGGTCGACATGAGTCGGCGGCGGAAGTCAAGCCGGATAGAAAAGCGGCACTATATGCAGACGGTTGCAGCTGTGCACAGCATTGCAGACGTGCATGTTATGCATCGCCAGAAACCCCATGAAAAGACCTTTCAAATGAATCATAGATATTAGAAATCCAATGAGGGATAACGAAATTAGAACGAAAGTCTACTTCCGCTACCGGCGCCGTTGCGACGGAACGGACAATCGGCATTACCTACGGACATGCCTAGCATCTTTGCTCAACGTCGCACATGCACATGCCATACACCACCAGAAGCGAATTGAAATGCTCTTTCTAATGAATATAAGATACTGAAAGTCGCATCAGACATGTACACATGGTTAACCAAGAAATAACGCACTGATGTTGTTGGCGACGCACGGGACACGCGGCATGACACGCAGACGTATGTAGCTTGACATGCCAGTGCACATGGGCATGTCGTACATCGTCTTGAAGCCCATTTGCATGGGCTTTCACATGCACTGTAGATGTTAGGGATCTTCGAAAGGAGAGAGATATTATAAGGGGTTATTGGCGGGGTCGACATGAGTCGGCGGCGGAAGTCAAGCCGGATAGAAAAGCGGCACTATATGCAGACGGTTGCAGCTGTGCACAGCATTGCAGACGTGCATGTTATGCATCGCCAGAAACCCCATGAAAAGACCTTTCAAATGAATCATAGGTATTAGAAATCCAATGAGGGATAACGAAATTAGAACGAAAGTCTACTTCCGCTACCGGCGCCGTTGCGACGGAACGGACAAGCGGCATTACCTACGGACATGCCTAGCATCTTTGCTCAACGTCGCACATGCACATGCCATACACCACCAGAAGCGAATTGAAATGCTCTTTCTAATGAATATAAGATACTGAAAGTCGCATCAGACATGTACACATGGTTAACCAAGAAATAACGCACTGATGGCGTTGGCGACGCACGGGACACGCGGCATGACACGCAGACGTATGTAGCTTGACATGCCAGTGCACATGGGCATGTCGTACATCGTCTTGAAGCCCATTTGCATGGGCTTTCACATGCACTGTAGATGTTAGGGATCTTCGAAAGGAGAGAGATATTATAAGGGGTTATTGGCGGGGTCGACATGAGTCGGCGGCGGAAGTCAAGCCGGATAGAAAAGCGGCACTATATGCAGACGGTTGCAGCTGTGCACAGCATTGCAGACGTGCATGTTATGCATCGCCAGAAACCCCATGCAAAGACCTTTCAAATGAATCATAGACATTAGAAATCCAATGAGGGATAACGAAATTAGAACGAAAGTCTACTTCCGCTACCGGCGCCGTTGCGACGGAACGGACAAGCGGCATTACCTACGGACATGCCTAGCATCTTTGCTCAACGTCGCACATGCACATGCCATACACCACCAGAAGCGAATTGAAATGCTCTTTCTAATGAATATAAGATACTGAAAGTCGCATCAGACATGTACACATGGTTAACCAAGAAATAACGCACTGATGTTGTTGGCGACGCACGGGACACGCGGCATGACACGCAGACGTATGTAGCTTGACATGCCAGTGCACATGGGCATGTCGTACATCGTCTTGAAGCCCATTTGCATGGGCTTTCACATGCACTGTAGATGTTAGGGATCTTCGAAAGGAGAGAGATATTATAAGGGGTTATTGGCGGGGTCGACATGAGTCGGCGGCGGAAGTCAAGCCGGATAGAAAAGCGGCACTATATGCAGACGGTTGCAGCTGTGCACAGCATTGCAGACGTGCATGTTATGCATCGCCAGAAACCCCATGAAAAGACCTTTCAAATGAATCATAGGTATTAGAAATCCAATGAGGGATAACGAAATTAGAACGAAAGTCTACTTCCGCTACCGGCGCCGTTGCGACGGAACGGACAAGCGGCATTACCTACGGACATGCCTAGCATCTTTGCTCAACGTCGCACATGCACATGCCATACACCACCAGAAGCGAATTGAAATGCTCTTTCTAATGAATATAAGATACTGAAAGTCGCATCAGACATGTACACATGGTTAACCAAGAAATAACGCACTGATGGCGTTGGCGACGCACGGGACACGCGGCATGACACGCAGACGTATGTAGCTTGACATGCCAGTGCACATGGGCATGTCGTACATCGTCTTGAAGCCCATTAGCATGGGCTTTCACATGCACTGTAGATGTTAGGGATCTTCGAAAGGAGAGAGATATTATAAGGGGTTATTGGCGGGGTCGACATGAGTCGGCGGCGGAAGTCAAGCCGGATAGAAAAGCGGCACTATATGCAGACGGTTGCAGCTGTGCACAGCATTGCAGACGTGCATGTTTTGCATCGCCAGAAACCCCATGAAAAGACCTTTCAAATGAATCATAGATATTAGAAATCCAATGAGGGATAACGAAATTAGAACGAAAGTCTACTTCCGCTACCGGCGCCGTTGCGACGGAACGGACAAGCGGCATTACCTACGGACATGCCTAGCATCTTTGCTCAACGTCGCACATGCACATGCCATACACCACCAGAAGCGAATTGAAATGCTCTTTCTAATGAATATAAGATACTGAAAGTCGCATCAGACATGTACACATGGTTAACCAAGAAATAACGCACTGATGGTGTTGGCGACGCACGGGACACGCGGCATGACACGCAGACGTATGTAGCTTGACATGCCAGTGCACATGGGCATGTCGTACATCGTCTTGAAGCCCATTTGCATGGGCTTTCACATGCACTGTAGATGTTAGGGATCTTCGAAAGGAGAGAGATATTATAAGGGGTTATTGGCGGGGTCGACATGAGTCGGCGGCGGAAGTCAAGCCGGATAGAAAAGCGGCACTATATGCAGACGGTTGCAGCTGTGCACAGCATTGCAGACGTGCATGTTATGCATCGCCAGAAACCCCATGAAAAGACCTTTCAAATGAATCATAGATATTAGAAATCCAATGAGGGATAACGAAATTAGAACGGAAGTCTACTTCCGCTACCGGCGCCGCTGCGACGGAACGGACAATCGGCATTACCTACGGACATGCCTAGCATCTTTGCTCAACGTCGCACATGCACATGCCATACACCACCAGAAGCGAATTGAAATGCTCTTTCTAATGAATATAAGATACTGAAAGTCGCATCAGACATGTACACATGGTTAACCAAGAAATAACGCACTGATGGCGTTGGCGACGCACGGGACACGCGGCATGACACGCGGACGTATGTAGCTTGACATGCCAGTGCACATGGGCATGTCGTACATCGTCTTGAAGCCCATTAGCATGGGCTTTCACATGCACTGTAGATGTTAGGGATCTTCGAAAGGAGAGAGATATTATAAGGGGTTATTGGCGGGGTCGACATGAGTCGGCGGCGGAAGTCAAGCCGGATAGAAAAGCGGCACTATATGCAGACGGTTGCAGCTGTGCACAGCATTGCAGACGTGCATGTTATGCATCGCCAGAAACCCCATGAAAAGACCTTTCAAATGAATCATAGATATTAGAAATCCAATGAGGGATAACGAAATTAGAACGGAAGTCTACTTCCGCTACCGGCACCGCTGCGACGGAACGGACAATCGGCATTACCTACGGACATGCCTAGCATCTTTGCTCAACGTCGCACATGCACATGCCATACACCACCAGAAGCGAATTGAAATGCTCTTTCTAATGAATATAAGATACTGAAAGTCGCATCAGACATGTACACATGGTTAACCAAGAAATAACGCACTGATGTTGTTGGCGACGCACGGGACACGCGGCATGACACGCAGACGTATGTAGCTTGACATGCCAGTGCACATGGGCATGTCGTACATCGTCTTGAAGCCCATTTGCATGGGCTTTCACATGCACTGTAGATGTTAGGGATCTTCGAAAGGAGAGAGATATTATAAGGGGTTATTGGCGGGGTCGACATGAGTCGGCGGCGGAAGTCAAGCCGGATAGAAAAGCGGCACTATATGCAGACGGTTGCAGCTGTGCACAGCATTGCAGACGTGCATGTTATGCATCGCCAGAAACCCCATGAAAAGACCTTTCAAATGAATCATAGGTATTAGAAATCCAATGAGGGATAACGAAATTAGAACGAAAGTCTACTTCCGCTACCGGCGCCGTTGCGACGGAACGGACAAGCGGCATTACCTACGGACATGCCTAGCATCTTTGCTCAACGTCGCACATGCACATGCCATACACCACCAGAAGCGAATTGAAATGTTCTTTCTAATGAATATAAGATACTGAAAGTCGCATCAGACATGTACACATGGTTAACCAAGAAATAACGCACTGATGGCGTTGGCGACGCACGGGACACGCGGCATGACACGCAGACGTATGTAGCTTGACATGCCAGTGCACATGGGCATGTCGTACATCGTCTTGAAGCCCATTTGCATGGGCTTTCACATGCACTGTAGATGTTAGGGATCTTCGAAAGGAGAGAGATATTATAAGGGGTTATTGGCTTGGTCGACATGAGTCGGCGGCGGAAGTCAAGCCGGATAGAAAAGCGGCACTATATGCAGACGGTTGCAGCTGTGCACAGCATTGCAGACGTGCATGTTATGCATCGCCAGAAACCCCATGCAAAGACCTTTCAAATGAATCATAGACATTAGAAATCCAATGAGGGATAACGAAATTAGAACGAAAGTCTACTTCCGCTACCGGCGCCGTTGCGACGGAACGGACAAGCGGCATTACCTACGGACATGCCTAGCATCTTTGCTCAACGTCGCACATGCACATGCCATACACCACCAGAAGCGAATTGAAATGCTCTTTCTAATGAATATAAGATACTGAAAGTCGCATCAGACATGTACACATGGTTAACCAAGAAATAACGCACTGATGACGTTGGCGACGCACGGGACACGCGGCATGACACGCAGACGTATGTAGCTTGACATGCCAGTGCACATGGGCATGTCGTACATCGTCTTGATGCCCATTAGCATGGGCTTTCACATGCACTGTAGATGTTAGGGATCTTCGAAAGGAGAGAGATATTATAAGGGGTTATTGGCGGGGTCGACATGAGTCGGCGGCGGAAGTCAAGCCGGATAGAAAAGCGGCACTATATGCAGACGGTTGCAGCTGTGCACAGCATTGCAGACGTGCATGTTATGCATCGCCAGAAACCCCATGAAAAGACCTTTCAAATGAATCATAGATATTAGAAATCCAATGAGGGATAACGAAATTAGAACGAAAGTCTACTTCCGCTACCGGCGCCGTTGCGACGGAACGGACAATCGGCATTACCTACGGACATGCCTAGCATCTTTGCTCAACGTCGCACATGCACATGCCATACACCACCAGAAGCGAATTAAAATGCTCTTTCTAATGAATATAAGATACTGAAAGTCGCATCAGACATGTACACATGGTTAACCAAGAAATAACGCACTGATGGCGTTGGCGACGCACGGGACACGCGGCATGACACGCAGACGTATGTAGCTTGACATGCCAGTGCACATGGGCATGTCGTACATCGTCTTGAAGCCCATTAGCATGGGCTTTCACATGCACTGTAGATGTTAGGGATCTTCGAAAGGAGAGAGATATTATAAGGGGTTATTGGCGGGGTCGACATGAGTCGGCGGCGGAAGTCAAGCCGGATAGAAAAGCGGCACTATATGCAGACTGTTGCAGCTGTGCACAACATTGCAGACGTGCATGTTATGCATCGCCAGAAACCCCATGAAAAGACCTTTCAAATGAATCATAGATATTAGAAATCCAATGAGGGATAACGAAATTAGAACGAAAGTCTACTTCCGCTACCGGCGCCGTTGCGACGGAACGGACAATCGGCATTACCTACGGACATGCCTAGCATCTTTGCTCAACGTCGCACATGCACATGCCATACACCACCAGAAGCGAATTGAAATGCTCTTTCTAATGAATATAAGATACTGAAAGTCGCATCAGACATGTACACATGGTTAACCAAGAAATAACGCACTGATGGCGTTGGCGACGCACGGGACACGCGGCATGACACGCAGACGTATGTAGCTTGACATGCCAGTGCACATGGGCATGTCGTACATCGTCTTGAAGCCCATTTGCATGGGCTTTCACATGCACTGTAGATGTTAGGGATCTTCGAAAGGAGAGAGATATTATAAGGGGTTATTGGCGGGGTCGACATGAGTCGGCGGCGGAAGTCAAGCCGGATAGAAAAGCGGCACTATATGCAGACGGTTGCAGCTGTGCACAGCATTGCAGACGTGCATGTTATGCATCGCCAGAAACCCCATGAAAAGACCTTTCAAATGAATCATAGGTATTAGAAATCCAATGAGGGATAACGAAATTAGAACGAAAGTCTACTTCCGCTACCGGCGCCGTTGCGACGGAACGGACAAGCGGCATTACCTACGGACATGCCTAGCATCTTTGCTCAACGTCGCACATGCACATGCCATACACCACCAGAAGCGAATTGAAATGCTCTTTCTAATGAATATAAGATGCTGAAAGTCGCATCAGACATGTACACATGGTTAACCAAGAAATAACGCACTGATGGCGTTGGCGACGCACGGGACACGCGGCATGACACGCAGACGTATGTAGCTTGACATGCCAGTGCACATGGGCATGTCGTACATCGTCTTGATGCCCATTTGCATGGGCTTTCACATGCACTGTAGATGTTAGGGATCTTCGAAAGGAGAGAGATATTATAAGGGGTTATTGGCGGGGTCGACATGAGTCGGCGGCGGAAGTCAAGCCGGATAGAAAAGCGGCACTATATGCAGACGGTTGCAGCTGTGCACAGCATTGCAGACGTGCATGTTATGCATCGCCAGAAACCCCATGAAAAGACCTTTCAAATGAATCATAGATATTAGAAATCCAATGAGGGATAACGAAATTAGAACGAAAGTCTACTTCCGCTACCGGCGCCGTTGCGACGGAACGGACAAGCGGCATTACCTACGGACATGCCTAGCATCTTTGCTCAACGTCGCACATGCACATGCCATACACCACCAGAAGCGAATTGAAATGCTCTTTCTAATGAATATAAGATACTGAAAGTCGCATCAGACATGTACACATGGTTAACCAAGAAATAACGCACTGATGGCGTTGGCGACGCACGGGACACGCGGCATGACACGCAGACGTATGTAGCTTGACATGCCAGTGCACATGGGCATGTCGTACATCGTCTTGAAGCCCATTTGCATGGGCTTTCACATGCACTGTAGATGTTAGGGATCTTCGAAAGGAGAGAGATATTATAAGGGGTTATTGGCGGGGTCGACATGAGTCGGCGGCGGAAGTCAAGCCGGATAGAAAAGCGGCACTATATGCAGACGGTTGCAGCTGTGCACAGCATTGCAGACGTGCATGTTTTGCATCGCCAGAAACCCCATGAAAAGACCTTTCAAATGAATCATAGATATTAGAAATCCAATGAGGGATAACGAAATTAGAACGAAAGTCTACTTCCGCTACCGGCGCCGTTGCGACGGAACGGACAAGCGGCATTACCTACGGACATGCCTAGCATCTTTGCTCAACGTCGCACATGCACATGCCATACACCACCAGAAGCGAATTGAAATGCTCTTTCTAATGAATATAAGATACTGAAAGTCGCATCAGACATGTACACATGGTTAACCAAGAAATAACGCACTGATGGCGTTGGCGACGCACGGGACACGCGGCATGACACGCGGACGTATGTAGCTTGACATGCCAGTGCACATGGGCATGTCGTACATCGTCTTGAAGCCCATTAGCATGGGCTTTCACATGCACTGTAGATGTTAGGGATCTTCGAAAGGAGAGAGATATTATAAGGGGTTATTGGCGGGGTCGACATGAGTCGGCGACGGAAGTCAAGCCGGATAGAAAAGCGGCACTATATGCAGACGGTTGCAGCTGTGCACAGCATTGCAGACGTGCATGTTATGCATCGCCAGAAACCCCATGAAAAGACCTTTCAAATGAATCATAGATATTAGAAATCCAATGAGGGATAACGAAATTAGAACGGAAGTCTACTTCCGCTACCGGCACCGCTGCGACGGAACGGACAATCGGCATTACCTACGGACATGCCTAGCATCTTTGCTCAACGTCGCACATGCACATGCCATACACCACCAGAAGCGAATTGAAATGCTCTTTCTAATGAATATAAGATACTGAAAGTCGCATCAGACATGTACACATGGTTAACGAAGAAATAACGCACTGATGACGTTGACGACGCACGGGACACGCGGCATGACACGCAGACGTATGTAGCTTGACATGCCAGTGCACATGGGCATGTCGTACATCGTCTTGAAGCCCATTAGCATGGGCTTTGGCATGCACTGTAGATGTTAGGGATCTTCGAAAGGAGAGAGATATTATAAGGGGTTATTGGCGGGGTCGACATGAGTGCACATGGGCATGTCGTACATCGTCTTGAAGCCCATTAGCATGGGCTTTCACATGCACTGTAGATGTTAGGGATCTTCGAAAGGAGAGAGATATTATAAGGGGTTATTGGCGGGTCGACATGAGTCGGCGGCGGAAGTCAAGCCGGATAGAAAAGCGGCACTATATGCAGACTGTTCCAGCTGTGCACAACATTGCAGACGTGCATGTTATGCATCGCCAGAAACCCCATGAAAAGACCTTTCAAATGAATCATAGATATTAGAAATCCAATGAGGGATAACGAAATTAGAACGAAAGTCTACTTCCGCTACCGGCGCCGTTGCGACGGAACGGACAAGCGGCATTACCTACGGACATGCCTAGCATCTTTGCTCAACGTCGCACATGCACATGCCATACACCACCAGAAGCGAATTGAAATGCTCTTTCTAATGAATATAAGATACTGAAAGTCGCATCAGACATGTACACATGGTTAACCAAGAAATAACGCACTGATGTTGTTGGCGACGCACGGGACACGCGGCATGACACGCAGACGTATGTAGCTTGACATGCCAGTGCACATGGGCATGTCGTACATCGTCTTGAAGCCCATTTGCATGGGCTTTCACATGCACTGTAGATGTTAGGGATCTTCGAAAGGAGAGAGATATTATAAGGGGTTATTGGCGGGGTCGACATGAGTCGGCGGCGGAAGTCAAGCCGGATAGAAAAGCGGCACTATATGCAGACGGTTGCAGCTGTGCACAGCATTGCAGACGTGCATGTTATGCATCGCCAGAAACCCCATGAAAAGACCTTTCAAATGAATCATAGGTATTAGAAATCCAATGAGGGATAACGAAATTAGAACGAAAGTCTACTTCCGCTACCGGCGCCGTTGCGACGGAACGGACAAGCGGCATTACCTACGGACATGCCTAGCATCTTTGCTCAACGTCGCACATGCACATGCCATACACCACCAGAAGCGAATTGAAATGCTCTTTCTAATGAATATAAGATACTGAAAGTCGCATCAGACATGTACACATGGTTAACCAAGAAATAACGCACTGATGGCGTTGGCGACGCACGGGACACGAGGCATGACACGCAGACGTATGTAGCTTGACATGCCAGTGCACATGGGCATGTCGTACATCGTCTTGAAGCCCATTTGCATGGGCTTTCACATGCACTGTAGATGTTAGGGATCTTCGAAAGGAGAGAGATATTATAAGGGGTTATTGGCGGGTTCGACATGAGTCGGCGGCGGAAGTCAAGCCGGATAGAAAAGCGGCACTATATGCAGACGATTGCAGCTGTGCACAGCATTGCAGACGTGCATGTTATGCATCGCCAGAAACCCCATGCAAAGACCTTTCAAATGAATCATAGATATTAGAAATCCAATGAGGGATAACGAAATTAGAACGGAAGTCTACTTCCGCTACCGGCGCCGCTGCGACGGAACGGACAATCGGCATTACCTACGGACATGCCTAGCATCTTTGCTCAACGTCGCACATGCACATGCCATACACCACCAGAAGCGAATTGAAATGCTCTTTCTAATGAATATAAGATACTGAAAGTCGCATCAGACATGTACACATGGTTAACCAAGAAATAACGCACTGATGGCGTTGGCGACGCACGGGACACGCGGCATGACACGCAGACGTATGTAGCTTGACATGCCAGTGCACATGGGCATGTCGTACATCGTCTTGAAGCCCATTTGCATGGGCTTTCACATGCACTGTAGATGTTAGGGATCTTCGAAAGGAGAGAGATATTATAAGGGGTTATTGGCGGGGTCGACATGAGTCGGCGGCGGAAGTCAAGCCGGATAGAAAAGCGGCACTATATGCAGACGGTTGCAGCTGTGCACAGCATTGCAGACGTGCATGTTATGCATCGCCAGAAACCCCATGCAAAGACCTTTCAAATGAATCATAGACATTAGAAATCCAATGAGGGATAACGAAATTAGAACGAAAGTCTACTTCCGCTACCGGCGCCGTTGCGACGGAACGGACAATCGGCATTACCTACGGACATGCCTAGCATCTTTGCTCAACGTCGCACATGCACATGCCATACACCACCAGAAGCGAATTGAAATGCTCTTTCTAATGAATATAAGATACTGAAAGTCGCATCAGACATGTACACATGGTTAACCAAGAAATAACGCACTGATGACGTTGGCGACGCACGGGACACGCGGCATGACACGCAGACGTATGTAGCTTGACATGCCAGTGCACATGGGCATGTCGTACATCGTCTTGATGCCCATTAGCATGGGCTTTCACATGCACTGTAGATGTTAGGGATCTTCGAAAGGAGAGAGATATTATAAGGGGTTATTGGCGGGGTCGACATGAGTCGGCGGCGGAAGTCAAGCCGGATAGAAAAGCGGCACTATATGCAGACGGTTGCAGCTGTGCACAGCATTGCAGACGTGCATGTTATGCATCGCCAGAAACCCCATGAAAAGACCTTTCAAATGAATCATAGATATTAGAAATCCAATGAGGGATAACGAAATTAAAACGAAAGTCTACTTCCGCTACCGGCGCCGTTGCGACGGAACGGACAATCGGCATTACCTACGGACATGCCTAGCATCTTTGCTCAACGTCGCACATGCACATGCCATACACCACCAGAAGCGAATTGAAATGCTCTTTCTAATGAATATAAGATACTGAAAGTCGCATCAGACATGTACACATGGTTAACCAAGAAATAACGCACTGATGGCGTTGGCGACGCACGGGACACGCGGCATGACACGCAGACGTATGTAGCTTGACATGCCAGTGCACATGGGCATGTCGTACATCGTCTTGAAGCCCATTAGCATGGGCTTTCACATGCACTGTAGATGTTAGGGATCTTCGAAAGGAGAGAGATATTATAAGGGGTTATTGGCGGGGTCGACATGAGTCGGCGGCGGAAGTCAAGCCGGATAGAAAAGCGGCACTATATGCAGACGGTTGCAGCTGTGCACAGCATTGCAGACGTGCATGTTATGCATCGCCAGAAACCCCATGAAAAGACCTTTCAAATGAATCATAGATATTAGAAATCCAATGAGGGATAACGAAATTAGAACGAAAGTCTACTTCCGCTACCGGCGCCGTTGCGACGGAACGGACAAGCGGCATTACCTACGGACATGCCTAGCATCTTTGCTCAACGTCGCACATGCACATGCCATACACCACCAGAAGCGAATTGAAATGCTCTTTCTAATGAATATAAGATACTGAAAGTCGCATCAGACATGTACACATGGTTAACCAAGAAATAACGCACTGATGGTGTTGGCGACGCACGGGACACGCGGCATGACACGCAGACGTATGTAGCTTGACATGCCAGTGCACATGGGCATGTCGTACATCGTCTTGAAGCCCATTTGCATGGGCTTTCACATGCACTGTAGATGTTAGGGATCTTCGAAAGGAGAGAGATATTATAAGGGGTTATTGGCGGGGTCGACATGAGTCGGCGGCGGAAGTCAAGCCGGATAGAAAAGCGGCACTATATGCAGACGATTGCAGCTGTGCACAGCATTGCAGACGTGCATGTTATGCATCGCCAGAAACCCCATGCAAAGACCTTTCAAATGAATCATAGATATTAGAAATCCAATGAGGGATAACGAAATTAGAACGGAAGTCTACTTCCGCTACCGGCGCCGCTGCGACGGAACGGACAATCGGCATTACCTACGGACATGCCTAGCATCTTTGCTCAACGTCGCACATGCACATGCCATACACCACCAGAAGCGAATTGAAATGCTCTTTCTAATGAATATAAGATACTGAAAGTCGCATCAGACATGTACACATGGTTAACCAAGAAATAACGCACTGATGGCGTTGGCGACGCACGGGACACGCGGCATGACACGCAGACGTATGTAGCTTGACATGCCAGTGCACATGGGCATGTCGTACATCGTCTTGAAGCCCATTAGCATGGGCTTTCACATGCACTGTAGATGTTAGGGATCTTCGAAAGGAGAGAGATATTATAAGGGGTTATTGGCGGGGTCGACATGAGTCGGCGGCGGAAGTCAAGCCGGATAGAAAAGCGGCACTATATGCAGACGGTTGCAGCTGTGCACAGCATTGCAGACGTGCATGTTATGCATCGCCAGAAACTCCATGAAAAGACCTTTCAAATGAATCATAGATATTAGAAATCCAATGAGGGATAACGAAATTAGAACGAAAGTCTACTTCCGCTACCGGCGCCGTTGCGACGGAACGGACAATCGGCATTACCTACGGACATGCCTAGCATCTTTGCTCAACGTCGCACATGCACATGCCATACACCACCAGAAGCGAATTGAAATGCTCTTTCTAATGAATATAAGATACTGAAAGTCGCATCAGACATGTACACATGGTTAACCAAGAAATAACGCACTGATGGTGTTGGCGACGCACGGGACACGCGGCATGACACGCAGACGTATGTAGCTTGACATGCCAGTGCACATGGGCATGTCGTACATCGTCTTGAAGCCCATTTGCATGGGCTTTCACATGCACTGTAGATGTTAGGGATCTTCGAAAGGAGAGAGATATTATAAGGGGTTATTGGCGGGGTCGACATGAGTCGGCGGCGGAAGTCAAGCCGGATAGAAAAGCGGCACTATATGCAGACGGTTGCAGCTGTGCACAGCATTGCAGACGTGCATGTTATGCATCGCCAGAAACCCCATGAAAAGACCTTTCAAATGAATCATAGATATTAGAAATCCAATGAGGGATAACGAAATTAGAACGGAAGTCTACTTCCGCTACCGGCACCGCTGCGACGGAACGGACAATCGGCATTACCTACGGACATGCCTAGCATCTTTGCTCAACGTCGCACATGCACATGCCATACACCACCAGAAGCGAATTGAAATGCTCTTTCTAATGAATATAAGATACTGAAAGTCGCATCAGACATGTACACATGGTTAACCAAGAAATAACGCACTGATGGTGTTGGCGACGCACGGGACACGCGGCATGACACGCAGACGTATGTAGCTTGACATGCCAGTGCACATGGGCATGTCGTACATCGTCTTGAAGCCCATTTGCATGGGCTTTCACATGCACTGTAGATGTTAGGGATCTTCGAAAGGAGAGAGATATTATAAGGGGTTATTGGCGGGGTCGACATGAGTCGGCGGCGGAAGTCAAGCCGGATAGAAAAGCGGCACTATATGCAGACGATTGCAGCTGTGCACAGCATTGCAGACGTGCATGTTATGCATCGCCAGAAACCCCATGCAAAGACCTTTCAAATGAATCATAGATATTAGAAATCCAATGAGGGATAACGAAATTAGAACGGAAGTCTACTTCCGCTACCGGCGCCGCTGCGACGGAACGGACAATCGGCATTACCTACGGACATGCCTAGCATCTTTGCTCAACGTCGCACATGCACATGCCATACACCACCAGAAGCGAATTGAAATGCTCTTTCTAATGAATATAAGATACTGAAAGTCGCATCAGACATGTACACATGGTTAACCAAGAAATAACGCACTGATGGCGTTGGCGACGCACGGGACACGCGGCATGACACGCAGACGTATGTAGCTTGACATGCCAGTGCACATGGGCATGTCGTACATCGTCTTGAAGCCCATTAGCATGGGCTTTCACATGCACTGTAGATGTTAGGGATCTTCGAAAGGAGAGAGATATTATAAGGGGTTATTGGCGGGGTCGACATGAGTCGGCGGCGGAAGTCAAGCCGGATAGAAAAGCGGCACTATATGCAGACGGTTGCAGCTGTGCACAGCATTGCAGACGTGCATGTTATGCATCGCCAGAAACTCCATGAAAAGACCTTTCAAATGAATCATAGATATTAGAAATCCAATGAGGGATAACGAAATTAGAACGAAAGTCTACTTCCGCTACCGGCGCCGTTGCGACGGAACGGACAAGCGGCATTACCTACGGACATGCCTAGCATCTTTGCTCAACGTCGCACATGCACATGCCATACACCACCAGAAGCGAATTGAAATGCTCTTTCTAATGAATATAAGATACTGAAAGTCGCATCAGACATGTACACATGGTTAACCAAGAAATAACGCACTGATGGTGTTGGCGACGCACGGGACACGCGGCATGACACGCAGACGTATGTAGCTTGACATGCCAGTGCACATGGGCATGTCGTACATCGTCTTGAAGCCCATTTGCATGGGCTTTCACATGCACTGTAGATGTTAGGGATCTTCGAAAGGAGAGAGATATTATAAGGGGTTATTGGCGGGGTCGACATGAGTCGGCGGCGGAAGTCAAGCCGGATAGAAAAGCGGCACTATATGCAGACGGTTGCAGCTGTGCACAGCATTGCAGACGTGCATGTTATGCATCGCCAGAAACCCCATGAAAAGACCTTTCAAATGAATCATAGATATTAGAAATCCAATGAGGGATAACGAAATTAGAACGGAAGTCTACTTCCGCTACCGGCACCGCTGCGACGGAACGGACAATCGGCATTACCTACGGACATGCCTAGCATCTTTGCTCAACGTCGCACATGCACATGCCATACACCACCAGAAGCGAATTGAAATGCTCTTTCTAATGAATATAAGATACTGAAAGTCGCATCAGACATGTACACATGGTTAACCAAGAAATAACGCACTGATGTTGTTGGCGACGCACGGGACACGCGGCATGACACGCAGACGTATGTAGCTTGACATGCCAGTGCACATGGGCATGTCGTACATCGTCTTGAAGCCCATTTGCATGGGCTTTCACATGCACTGTAGATGTTAGGGATCTTCGAAAGGAGAGAGATATTATAAGGGGTTATTGGCGGGGTCGACATGAGTCGGCGGCGGAAGTCAAGCCGGATAGAAAAGCGGCACTATATGCAGACGGTTGCAGCTGTGCACAGCATTGCAGACGTGCATGTTATGCATCGCCAGAAACCCCATGCAAAGACCTTTCAAATGAATCATAGACATTAGAAATCCAATGAGGGATAACGAAATTAGAACGAAAGTCTACTTCCGCTACCGGCGCCGTTGCGACGGAACGGACAAGCGGCATTACCTACGGACATGCCTAGCATCTTTGCTCAACGTCGCACATGCACATGCCATACACCACCAGAAGCGAATTGAAATGCTCTTTCTAATGAATATAAGATACTGAAAGTCGCATCAGACATGTACACATGGTTAACCAAGAAATAACGCACTGATGGCGTTGGCGACGCACGGGACACGCGGCATGACACGCAGACGTATGTAGCTTGACATGCCAGTGCACATGGGCATGTCGTACATCGTCTTGAAGCCCATTTGCATGGGCTTTCACATGCACTGTAGATGTTAGGGATCTTCGAAAGGAGAGAGATATTATAAGGGGTTATTGGCTTGGTCGACATGAGTCGGCGGCGGAAGTCAAGCCGGATAGAAAAGCGGCACTATATGCAGACGGTTGCAGCTGTGCACAGCATTGCAGACGTGCATGTTATGCATCGCCAGAAACCCCATGCAAAGACCTTTCAAATGAATCATAGACATTAGAAATCCAATGAGGGATAACGAAATTAGAACGAAAGTCTACTTCCGCTACCGGCGCCGTTGCGACGGAACGGACAATCGGCATTACCTACGGACATGCCTAGCATCTTTGCTCAACGTCGCACATGCACATGCCATACACCACCAGAAGCGAATTGAAATGCTCTTTCTAATGAATATAAGATACTGAAAGTCGCATCAGATATGTACACATGGTTAACCAAGAAATAACGCACTGATGGCGTTGGCGACGCACGGGACACGCGGCATGACACGCAGACGTATGTAGCTTGACATGCCAGTGCACATGGGCATGTCGTACATCGTCTTGATGCCCATTAGCATGGGCTTTCACATGCACTGTAGATGTTAGGGATCTTCGAAAGGAGAGAGATATTATAAGGGGTTATTGGCGGGGTCGACATGAGTCGGCGGCGGAAGTCAAGCCGGATAGAAAAGCGGCACTATATGCAGACGGTTGCAGCTGTGCACAGCATTGCAGACGTGCATGTTATGCATCGCCAGAAACCCCATGAAAAGACCTTTCAAATGAATCATAGATATTAGAAATCCAATGAGGGATAACGAAATTAGAACGAAAGTCTACTTCCGCTACCGGCGCCGTTGCGACGGAACGGACAATCGGCATTACCTACGGACATGCCTAGCATCTTTGCTCAACGTCGCACATGCACATGCCATACACCACCAGAAGCGAATTAAAATGCTCTTTCTAATGAATATAAGATACTGAAAGTCGCATCAGACATGTACACATGGTTAACCAAGAAATAACGCACTGATGGCGTTGGCGACGCACGGGACACGCGGCATGACACGCAGACGTATGTAGCTTGACATGCCAGTGCACATGGGCATGTCGTACATCGTCTTGAAGCCCATTAGCATGGGCTTTCACATGCACTGTAGATGTTAGGGATCTTCGAAAGGAGAGAGATATTATAAGGGGTTATTGGCGGGGTCGACATGAGTCGGCGGCGGAAGTCAAGCCGGATAGAAAAGCGGCACTATATGCAGACGGTTGCAGCTGTGCACAGCATTGCAGACGTGCATGTTTTGCATCGCCAGAAACCCCATGAAAAGACCTTTCAAATGAATCATAGATATTAGAAATCCAATGAGGGATAACGAAATTAGAACGAAAGTCTACTTCCGCTACCGGCGCCGTTGCGACGGAACGGACAAGCGGCATTACCTACGGACATGCCTAGCATCTTTGCTCAACGTCGCACATGCACATGCCATACACCACCAGAAGCGAATTGAAATGCTCTTTCTAATGAATATAAGATCCTGAAAGTCGCATCAGACATGTACACATGGTTAACCAAGAAATAACGCACTGATGGTGTTGGCGACGCACGGGACACGCGGCATGACACGCAGACGTATGTAGCTTGACATGCCAGTGCACATGGGCATGTCGTACATCGTCTTGAAGCCCATTTGCATGGGCTTTCACATGCACTGTAGATGTTAGGGATCTTCGAAAGGAGAGAGATATTATAAGGGGTTATTGGCGGGGTCGACATGAGTCGGCGGCGGAAGTCAAGCCGGATAGAAAAGCGGCACTATATGCAGACGATTGCAGCTGTGCACAGCATTGCAGACGTGCATGTTATGCATCGCCAGAAACCCCATGCAAAGACCTTTCAAATGAATCATAGATATTAGAAATCCAATGAGGGATAACGAAATTAGAACGGAAGTCTACTTCCGCTACCGGCGCCGCTGCGACGGAACGGACAATCGGCATTACCTACGGACATGCCTAGCATCTTTGCTCAACGTCGCACATGCACATGCCATACACCACCAGAAGCGAATTGAAATGCTCTTTCTAATGAATATAAGATACTGAAAGTCGCATCAGACATGTACACATGGTTAACCAAGAAATAACGCACTGATGGCGTTGGCGACGCACGGGACACGCGGCATGACACGCAGACGTATGTAGCTTGACATGCCAGTGCACATGGGCATGTCGTACATCGTCTTGAAGCCCATTAGCATGGGCTTTCACATGCACTGTAGATGTTAGGGATCTTCGAAAGGAGAGAGATATTATAAGGGGTTATTGGCGGGGTCGACATGAGTCGGCGGCGGAAGTCAAGCCGGATAGAAAAGCGGCACTATATGCAGACGGTTGCAGCTGTGCACAGCATTGCAGACGTGCATGTTATGCATCGCCAGAAACTCCATGAAAAGACCTTTCAAATGAATCATAGATATTAGAAATCCAATGAGGGATAACGAAATTAGAACGAAAGTCTACTTCCGCTACCGGCGCCGTTGCGACGGAACGGACAATCGGCATTACCTACGGACATGCCTAGCATCTTTGCTCAACGTCGCACATGCACATGCCATACACCACCAGAAGCGAATTGAAATGCTCTTTCTAATGAATATAAGATACTGAAAGTCGCATCAGACATGTACACATGGTTAACCAAGAAATAACGCACTGATGGTGTTGGCGACGCACGGGACACGCGGCATGACACGCAGACGTATGTAGCTTGACATGCCAGTGCACATGGGCATGTCGTACATCGTCTTGAAGCCCATTTGCATGGGCTTTCACATGCACTGTAGATGTTAGGGATCTTCGAAAGGAGAGAGATATTATAAGGGGTTATTGGCGGGGTCGACATGAGTCGGCGGCGGAAGTCAAGCCGGATAGAAAAGCGGCACTATATGCAGACGGTTGCAGCTGTGCACAGCATTGCAGACGTGCATGTTATGCATCGCCAGAAACCCCATGAAAAGACCTTTCAAATGAATCATAGATATTAGAAATCCAATGAGGGATAACGAAATTAGAACGGAAGTCTACTTCCGCTACCGGCGCCGCTGCGACGGAACGGACAATCGGCATTACCTACGGACATGCCTAGCATCTTTGCTCAACGTCGCACATGCACATGCCATACACCACCAGAAGCGAATTGAAATGCTCTTTCTAATGAATATAAGATACTGAAAGTCGCATCAGACATGTACACATGGTTAACCAAGAAATAACGCACTGATGGCGTTGGCGACGCACGGGACACGCGGCATGACACGCAGACGTATGTAGCTTGACATGCCAGTGCACATGGGCATGTCGTACATCGTCTTGAAGCCCATTAGCATGGGCTTTCACATGCACTGTAGATGTTAGGGATCTTCGAAAGGAGAGAGATATTATAAGGGGTTATTGGCGGGGTCGACATGAGTCGGCGGCGGAAGTCAAGCCGGATAGAAAAGCGGCACTATATGCAGACGGTTGCAGCTGTGCACAGCATTGCAGACGTGCATGTTATGCATCGCCAGAAACCCCATGAAAAGACCTTTCAAATGAATCATAGATATTAGAAATCCAATGAGGGATAACGAAATTAGAACGAAAGTCTACTTCCGCTACCGGCGCCGTTGCGACGGAACGGACAAGCGGCATTACCTACGGACATGCCTAGCATCTTTGCTCAACGTCGCACATGCACATGCCATACACCACCAGAAGCGAATTGAAATGCTCTTTCTAATGAATATAAGATCCTGAAAGTCGCATCAGACATGTACACATGGTTAACCAAGAAATAACGCACTGATGGTGTTGGCGACGCACGGGACACGCGGCATGACACGCAGACGTATGTAGCTTGACATGCCAGTGCACATGGGCATGTCGTACATCGTCTTGAAGCCCATTTGCATGGGCTTTCACATGCACTGTAGATGTTAGGGATCTTCGAAAGGAGAGAGATATTATAAGGGGTTATTGGCGGGGTCGACATGAGTCGGCGGCGGAAGTCAAGCCGGATAGAAAAGCGGCACTATATGCAGACGATTGCAGCTGTGCACAGCATTGCAGACGTGCATGTTATGCATCGCCAGAAACCCCATGCAAAGACCTTTCAAATGAATCATAGATATTAGAAATCCAATGAGGGATAACGAAATTAGAACGGAAGTCTACTTCCGCTACCGGCGCCGCTGCGACGGAACGGACAATCGGCATTACCTACGGACATGCCTAGCATCTTTGCTCAACGTCGCACATGCACATGCCATACACCACCAGAAGCGAATTGAAATGCTCTTTCTAATGAATATAAGATACTGAAAGTCGCATCAGACATGTACACATGGTTAACCAAGAAATAACGCACTGATGGCGTTGGCGACGCACGGGACACGCGGCATGACACGCAGACGTATGTAGCTTGACATGCCAGTGCACATGGGCATGTCGTACATCGTCTTGAAGCCCATTAGCATGGGCTTTCACATGCACTGTAGATGTTAGGGATCTTCGAAAGGAGAGAGATATTATAAGGGGTTATTGGCGGGGTCGACATGAGTCGGCGGCGGAAGTCAAGCCGGATAGAAAAGCGGCACTATATGCAGACGGTTGCAGCTGTGCACAGCATTGCAGACGTGCATGTTATGCATCGCCAGAAACTCCATGAAAAGACCTTTCAAATGAATCATAGATATTAGAAATCCAATGAGGGATAACGAAATTAGAACGAAAGTCTACTTCCGCTACCGGCGCCGTTGCGACGGAACGGACAATCGGCATTACCTACGGACATGCCTAGCATCTTTGCTCAACGTCGCACATGCACATGCCATACACCACCAGAAGCGAATTGAAATGCTCTTTCTAATGAATATAAGATACTGAAAGTCGCATCAGACATGTACACATGGTTAACCAAGAAATAACGCACTGATGGTGTTGGCGACGCACGGGACACGCGGCATGACACGCAGACGTATGTAGCTTGACATGCCAGTGCACATGGGCATGTCGTACATCGTCTTGAAGCCCATTTGCATGGGCTTTCACATGCACTGTAGATGTTAGGGATCTTCGAAAGGAGAGAGATATTATAAGGGGTTATTGGCGGGGTCGACATGAGTCGGCGGCGGAAGTCAAGCCGGATAGAAAAGCGGCACTATATGCAGACGGTTGCAGCTGTGCACAGCATTGCAGACGTGCATGTTATGCATCGCCAGAAACCCCATGAAAAGACCTTTCAAATGAATCATAGATATTAGAAATCCAATGAGGGATAACGAAATTAGAACGGAAGTCTACTTCCGCTACCGGCGCCGCTGCGACGGAACGGACAATCGGCATTACCTACGGACATGCCTAGCATCTTTGCTCAACGTCGCACATGCACATGCCATACACCACCAGAAGCGAATTGAAATGCTCTTTCTAATGAATATAAGATACTGAAAGTCGCATCAGACATGTACACATGGTTAACCAAGAAATAACGCACTGATGGCGTTGGCGACGCACGGGACACGCGGCATGACACGCAGACGTATGTAGCTTGACATGCCAGTGCACATGGGCATGTCGTACATCGTCTTGAAGCCCATTAGCATGGGCTTTCACATGCACTGTAGATGTTAGGGATCTTCGAAAGGAGAGAGATATTATAAGGGGTTATTGGCGGGGTCGACATGAGTCGGCGGCGGAAGTCAAGCCGGATAGAAAAGCGGCACTATATGCAGACGGTTGCAGCTGTGCACAGCATTGCAGACGTGCATGTTATGCATCGCCAGAAACCCCATGAAAAGACCTTTCAAATGAATCATAGATATTAGAAATCCAATGAGGGATAACGAAATTAGAACGGAAGTCTACTTCCGCTACCGGCACCGCTGCGACGGAACGGACAATCGGCATTACCTACGGACATGCCTAGCATCTTTGCTCAACGTCGCACATGCACATGCCATACACCACCAGAAGCGAATTGAAATGCTCTTTCTAATGAATATAAGATACTGAAAGTCGCATCAGACATGTACACATGGTTAACCAAGAAATAACGCACTGATGACGTTGACGACGCACGGGACACGCGGCATGACACGCAGACGTATGTAGCTTGACATGCCAGTGCACATGGGCATGTCGTACATCGTCTTGAAGCCCATTAGCATGGGCTTTGGCATGCACTGTAGATGTTAGGGATCTTCGAAAGGAGAGAGATATTATAAGGGGTTATTGGCGGGGTCGACATGAGTCGGCGGCGGAAGTCAAGCCGGATAGAAAAGCGGCACTATATGCAGACGGTTGCAGCTGTGCACAGCATTGCAGACGTGCATGTTATGCATCGCCAGAAACTCCATGAAAAGACCTTTCAAATGAATCATAGATATTAGAAATCCAATGAGGGATAACGAAATTAGAACGAAAGTCTACTTCCGCTACCGGCGCCGTTGCGACGGAACGGACAATCGGCATTACCTACGGACATGCCTAGCATCTTTGCTCAACGTCGCACATGCACATGCCATACACCACCAGAAGCGAATTGAAATGCTCTTTCTAATGAATATAAGATACTGAAAGTCGCATCAGACATGTACACATGGTTAACCAAGAAATAACGCACTGATGGTGTTGGCGACGCACGGGACACGCGGCATGACACGCAGACGTATGTAGCTTGACATGCCAGTGCACATGGGCATGTCGTACATCGTCTTGAAGCCCATTTGCATGGGCTTTCACATGCACTGTAGATGTTAGGGATCTTCGAAAGGAGAGAGATATTATAAGGGGTTATTGGCGGGGTCGACATGAGTCGGCGGCGGAAGTCAAGCCGGATAGAAAAGCGGCACTATATGCAGACGGTTGCAGCTGTGCACAGCATTGCAGACGTGCATGTTATGCATCGCCAGAAACCCCATGAAAAGACCTTTCAAATGAATCATAGATATTAGAAATCCAATGAGGGATAACGAAATTAGAACGGAAGTCTACTTCCGCTACCGGCGCCGCTGCGACGGAACGGACAATCGGCATTACCTACGGACATGCCTAGCATCTTTGCTCAACGTCGCACATGCACATGCCATACACCACCAGAAGCGAATTGAAATGCTCTTTCTAATGAATATAAGATACTGAAAGTCGCATCAGACATGTACACATGGTTAACCAAGAAATAACGCACTGATGGCGTTGGCGACGCACGGGACACGCGGCATGACACGCAGACGTATGTAGCTTGACATGCCAGTGCACATGGGCATGTCGTACATCGTCTTGAAGCCCATTAGCATGGGCTTTCACATGCACTGTAGATGTTAGGGATCTTCGAAAGGAGAGAGATATTATAAGGGGTTATTGGCGGGGTCGACATGAGTCGGCGGCGGAAGTCAAGCCGGATAGAAAAGCGGCACTATATGCAGACGGTTGCAGCTGTGCACAGCATTGCAGACGTGCATGTTATGCATCGCCAGAAACCCCATGAAAAGACCTTTCAAATGAATCATAGATATTAGAAATCCAATGAGGGATAACGAAATTAGAACGGAAGTCTACTTCCGCTACCGGCACCGCTGCGACGGAACGGACAATCGGCATTACCTACGGACATGCCTAGCATCTTTGCTCAACGTCGCACATGCACATGCCATACACCACCAGAAGCGAATTGAAATGCTCTTTCTAATGAATATAAGATACTGAAAGTCGCATCAGACATGTACACATGGTTAACCAAGAAATAACGCACTGATGACGTTGACGACGCACGGGACACGCGGCATGACACGCAGACGTATGTAGCTTGACATGCCAGTGCACATGGGCATGTCGTACATCGTCTTGAAGCCCATTAGCATGGGCTTTGGCATGCACTGTAGATGTTAGGGATCTTCGAAAGGAGAGAGATATTATAAGGGGTTATTGGCGGGGTCGACATGAGTGCACATGGGCATGTCGTACATCGTCTTGAAGCCCATTAGCATGGGCTTTCACATGCACTGTAGATGTTAGGGATCTTCGAAAGGAGAGAGATATTATAAGGGGTTATTGGCGGGGTCGACATGAGTCGGCGGCGGAAGTCAAGCCGGATAGAAAAGCGGCACTATATGCAGACTGTTGCAGCTGTGCACAACATTGCAGACGTGCATGTTATGCATCGCCAGAAACCCCATGAAAAGACCTTTCAAATGAATCATAGATATTAGAAATCCAATGAGGGATAACGAAATTAGAACGAAAGTCTACTTCCGCTACCGGCGCCGTTGCGACGGAACGGACAATCGGCATTACCTACGGACATGCCTAGCATCTTTGCTCAACGTCGCACATGCACATGCCATACACCACCAGAAGCGAATTGAAATGCTCTTTCTAATGAATATAAGATACTGAAAGTCGCATCAGACATGTACACATGGTTAACCAAGAAATAACGCACTGATGGCGTTGGCGACGCACGGGACACGCGGCATGACACGCAGACGTATGTAGCTTGACATGCCAGTGCACATGGGCATGTCGTACATCGTCTTGAAGCCCATTTGCATGGGCTTTCACATGCACTGTAGATGTTAGGGATCTTCGAAAGGAGAGAGATATTATAAGGGGTTATTGGCTTGGTCGACATGAGTCGGCGGCGGAAGTCAAGCCGGATAGAAAAGCGGCACTATATGCAGACGGTTGCAGCTGTGCACAGCATTGCAGACGTGCATGTTATGCATCGCCAGAAACCCCATGAAAAGACCTTTCAAATGAATCATAGATATTAGAAATCCAATGAGGGATAACGAAATTAGAACGAAAGTCTACTTCCGCTACCGGCGCCGTTGCGACGGAACGGACAATCGGCATTACCTACGGACATGCCTAGCATCTTTGCTCAACGTCGCACATGCACATGCCATACACCACCAGAAGCGAATTGAAATGCTCTTTCTAATGAATATAAGATACTGAAAGTCGCATCAGACATGTACACATGGTTAACCAAGAAATAACGCACTGATGTTGTTGGCGACGCACGGGACACGCGGCATGACACGCAGACGTATGTAGCTTGACATGCCAGTGCACATGGGCATGTCGTACATCGTCTTGAAGCCCATTTGCATGGGCTTTCACATGCACTGTAGATGTTAGGGATCTTCGAAAGGAGAGAGATATTATAAGGGGTTATTGGCGGGGTCGACATGAGTCGGCGGCGGAAGTCAAGCCGGATAGAAAAGCGGCACTATATGCAGACGGTTGCAGCTGTGCACAGCATTGCAGACGTGCATGTTATGCATCGCCAGAAACCCCATGAAAAGACCTTTCAAATGAATCATAGGTATTAGAAATCCAATGAGGGATAACGAAATTAGAACGAAAGTCTACTTCCGCTACCGGCGCCGTTGCGACGGAACGGACAAGCGGCATTACCTACGGACATGCCTAGCATCTTTGCTCAACGTCGCACATGCACATGCCATACACCACCAGAAGCGAATTGAAATGCTCTTTCTAATGAATATAAGATACTGAAAGTCGCATCAGACATGTACACATGGTTAACCAAGAAATAACGCACTGATGGCGTTGGCGACGCACGGGACACGCGGCATGACACGCAGACGTATGTAGCTTGACATGCCAGTGCACATGGGCATGTCGTACATCGTCTTGAAGCCCATTTGCATGGGCTTTCACATGCACTGTAGATGTTAGGGATCTTCGAAAGGAGAGAGATATTATAAGGGGTTATTGGCGGGGTCGACATGAGTCGGCGGCGGAAGTCAAGCCAGATAGAAAAGCGGCACTATATGCAGACGGTTGCAGCTGTGCACAGCATTGCAGACGTGCATGTTATGCATCGCCAGAAACCCCATGCAAAGACCTTTCAAATGAATCATAGACATTAGAAATCCAATGAGGGATAACGAAATTAGAACGAAAGTCTACTTCCGCTACCGGCGCCGTTGCGACGGAACGGACAAGCGGCATTACCTACGGACATGCCTAGCATCTTTGCTCAACGTCGCACATGCACATGCCATACACCACCAGAAGCGAATTGAAATGCTCTTTCTAATGAATATAAGATACTGAAAGTCGCATCAGACATGTACACATGGTTAACCAAGAAATAACGCACTGATGTTGTTGGCGACGCACGGGACACGCGGCATGACACGCAGACGTATGTAGCTTGACATGCCAGTGCACATGGGCATGTCGTACATCGTCTTGAAGCCCATTTGCATGGGCTTTCACATGCACTGTAGATGTTAGGGATCTTCGAAAGGAGAGAGATATTATAAGGGGTTATTGGCGGGGTCGACATGAGTCGGCGGCGGAAGTCAAGCCGGATAGAAAAGCGGCACTATATGCAGACGGTTGCAGCTGTGCACAGCATTGCAGACGTGCATGTTATGCATCGCCAGAAACCCCATGAAAAGACCTTTCAAATGAATCATAGGTATTAGAAATCCAATGAGGGATAACGAAATTAGAACGAAAGTCTACTTCCGCTACCGGCGCCGTTGCGACGGAACGGACAAGCGGCATTACCTACGGACATGCCTAGCATCTTTGCTCAACGTCGCACATGCACATGCCATACACCACCAGAAGCGAATTGAAATGCTCTTTCTAATGAATATAAGATACTGAAAGTCGCATCAGACATGTACACATGGTTAACCAAGAAATAACGCACTGATGGCGTTGGCGACGCACGGGACACGCGGCATGACACGCAGACGTATGTAGCTTGACATGCCAGTGCACATGGGCATGTCGTACATCGTCTTGATGCCCATTTGCATGGGCTTTCACATGCACTGTAGATGTTAGGGATCTTCGAAAGGAGAGAGATATTATAAGGGGTTATTGGCGGGGTCGACATGAGTCGGCGGCGGAAGTCAAGCCGGATAGAAAAGCGGCACTATATGCAGACGGTTGCAGCTGTGCACAGCATTGCAGACGTGCATGTTATGCATCGCCAGAAACCCCATGAAAAGACCTTTCAAATGAATCATAGATATTAGAAATCCAATGAGGGATAACGAAATTAGAACGAAAGTCTACTTCCGCTACCGGCGCCGTTGCGACGGAACGGACAATCGGCATTACCTACGGACATGCCTAGCATCTTTGCTCAACGTCGCACATGCACATGCCATACACCACCAGAAGCGAATTGAAATGCTCTTTCTAATGAATATAAGATACTGAAAGTCGCATCAGACATGTACACATGGTTAACCAAGAAATAACGCACTGATGGCGTTGGCGACGCACGGGACACGCGGCATGACACGCAGACGTATGTAGCTTGACATGCCAGTGCACATGGGCATGTCGTACATCGTCTTGAAGCCCATTTGCATGGGCTTTCACATGCACTGTAGATGTTAGGGATCTTCGAAAGGAGAGAGATATTATAAGGGGTTATTGGCGGGGTCGACATGAGTCGGCGGCGGAAGTCAAGCCGGATAGAAAAGCGGCACTATATGCAGACGGTTGCAGCTGTGCACAGCATTGCAGACGTGCATGTTTTGCATCGCCAGAAACCCCATGAAAAGACCTTTCAAATGAATCATAGATATTAGAAATCCAATGAGGGATAACGAAATTAGAACGAAAGTCTACTTCCGCTACCGGCGCCGTTGCGACGGAACGGACAAGCGGCATTACCTACGGACATGCCTAGCATCTTTGCTCAACGTCGCACATGCACATGCCATACACCACCAGAAGCGAATTGAAATGCTCTTTCTAATGAATATAAGATACTGAAAGTCGCATCAGACATGTACACATGGTTAACCAAGAAATAACGCACTGATGGTGTTGGCGACGCACGGGACACGCGGCATGACACGCAGACGTATGTAGCTTGACATGCCAGTGCACATGGGCATGTCGTACATCGTCTTGAAGCCCATTTGCATGGGCTTTCACATGCACTGTAGATGTTAGGGATCTTCGAAAGGAGAGAGATATTATAAGGGGTTATTGGCGGGGTCGACATGAGTCGGCGGCGGAAGTCAAGCCGGATAGAAAAGCGGCACTATATGCAGACGGTTGCAGCTGTGCACAGCATTGCAGACGTGCATGTTATGCATCGCCAGAAACCCCATGAAAAGACCTTTCAAATGAATCATAGATATTAGAAATCCAATGAGGGATAACGAAATTAGAACGGAAGTCTACTTCCGCTACCGGCGCCGCTGCGACGGAACGGACAATCGGCATTACCTACGGACATGCCTAGCATCTTTGCTCAACGTCGCACATGCACATGCCATACACCACCAGAAGCGAATTGAAATGCTCTTTCTAATGAATATAAGATACTGAAAGTCGCATCAGACATGTACACATGGTTAACCAAGAAATAACGCACTGATGGCGTTGGCGACGCACGGGACACGCGGCATGACACGCGGACGTATGTAGCTTGACATGCCAGTGCACATGGGCATGTCGTACATCGTCTTGAAGCCCATTAGCATGGGCTTTCACATGCACTGTAGATGTTAGGGATCTTCGAAAGGAGAGAGATATTATAAGGGGTTATTGGCGGGGTCGACATGAGTCGGCGGCGGAAGTCAAGCCGGATAGAAAAGCGGCACTATATGCAGACGGTTGCAGCTGTGCACAGCATTGCAGACGTGCATGTTATGCATCGCCAGAAACCCCATGAAAAGACCTTTCAAATGAATCATAGATATTAGAAATCCAATGAGGGATAACGAAATTAGAACGAAAGTCTACTTCCGCTACCGGCGCCGTTGCGACGGAACGGACAATCGGCATTACCTACGGACATGCCTAGCATCTTTGCTCAACGTCGCACATGCACATGCCATACACCACCAGAAGCGAATTGAAATGCTCTTTCTAATGAATATAAGATACTGAAAGTCGCATCAGACATGTACACATGGTTAACCAAGAAATAACGCACTGATGTTGTTGGCGACGCACGGGACACGCGGCATGACACGCAGACGTATGTAGCTTGACATGCCAGTGCACATGGGCA
Organism: Haliotis asinina; assembly: GCF_037392515.1. Taxonomy (NCBI): domain Eukaryota; kingdom Metazoa; phylum Mollusca; class Gastropoda; order Lepetellida; family Haliotidae; genus Haliotis; species Haliotis asinina. The sequence continues at coordinate 49,577,943 of NC_090282.1, forward strand.
TGTCGTACATCGTCTTGAAGCCCATTTGCATGGGCTTTCACATGCACTGTAGATGTTAGGGATCTTCGAAAGGAGAGAGATATTATAAGGGGTTATTGGCGGGGTCGACATGAGTCGGCGGCGGAAGTCAAGCCGGATAGAAAAGCGGCACTATATGCAGACGGTTGCAGCTGTGCACAGCATTGCAGACGTGCATGTTATGCATCGCCAGAAACCCCATGAAAAGACCTTTCAAATGAATCATAGGTATTAGAAATCCAATGAGGGATAACGAAATTAGAACGAAAGTCTACTTCCGCTACCGGCGCCGTTGCGACGGAACGGACAAGCGGCATTACCTACGGACATGCCTAGCATCTTTGCTCAACGTCGCACATGCACATGCCATACACCACCAGAAGCGAATTGAAATGCTCTTTCTAATGAATATAAGATACTGAAAGTCGCATCAGACATGTACACATGGTTAACCAAGAAATAACGCACTGATGGCGTTGGCGACGCACGGGACACGCGGCATGACACGCAGACGTATGTAGCTTGACATGCCAGTGCACATGGGCATGTCGTACATCGTCTTGAAGCCCATTTGCATGGGCTTTCACATGCACTGTAGATGTTAGGGATCTTCGAAAGGAGAGAGATATTATAAGGGGTTATTGGCTTGGTCGACATGAGTCGGCGGCGGAAGTCAAGCCGGATAGAAAAGCGGCACTATATGCAGACGGTTGCAGCTGTGCACAGCATTGCAGACGTGCATGTTATGCATCGCCAGAAACCCCATGAAAAGACCTTTCAAATGAATCATAGATATTAGAAATCCAATGAGGGATAACGAAATTAGAACGAAAGTCTACTTCCGCTACCGGCGCCGTTGCGACGGAACGGACAATCGGCATTACCTACGGACATGCCTAGCATCTTTGCTCAACGTCGCACATGCACATGCCATACACCACCAGAAGCGAATTGAAATGCTCTTTCTAATGAATATAAGATACTGAAAGTCGCATCAGACATGTACACATGGTTAACCAAGAAATAACGCACTGATGTTGTTGGCGACGCACGGGACACGCGGCATGACACGCAGACGTATGTAGCTTGACATGCCAGTGCACATGGGCATGTCGTACATCGTCTTGAAGCCCATTTGCATGGGCTTTCACATGCACTGTAGATGTTAGGGATCTTCGAAAGGAGAGAGATATTATAAGGGGTTATTGGCGGGGTCGACATGAGTCGGCGGCGGAAGTCAAGCCGGATAGAAAAGCGGCACTATATGCAGACGGTTGCAGCTGTGCACAGCATTGCAGACGTGCATGTTATGCATCGCCAGAAACCCCATGAAAAGACCTTTCAAATGAATCATAGGTATTAGAAATCCAATGAGGGATAACGAAATTAGAACGAAAGTCTACTTCCGCTACCGGCGCCGTTGCGACGGAACGGACAAGCGGCATTACCTACGGACATGCCTAGCATCTTTGCTCAACGTCGCACATGCACATGCCATACACCACCAGAAGCGAATTGAAATGCTCTTTCTAATGAATATAAGATACTGAAAGTCGCATCAGACATGTACACATGGTTAACCAAGAAATAACGCACTGATGGCGTTGGCGACGCACGGGACACGCGGCATGACACGCAGACGTATGTAGCTTGACATGCCAGTGCACATGGGCATGTCGTACATCGTCTTGAAGCCCATTTGCATGGGCTTTCACATGCACTGTAGATGTTAGGGATCTTCGAAAGGAGAGAGATATTATAAGGGGTTATTGGCGGGGTCGACATGAGTCGGCGGCGGAAGTCAAGCCAGATAGAAAAGCGGCACTATATGCAGACGGTTGCAGCTGTGCACAGCATTGCAGACGTGCATGTTATGCATCGCCAGAAACCCCATGCAAAGACCTTTCAAATGAATCATAGACATTAGAAATCCAATGAGGGATAACGAAATTAGAACGAAAGTCTACTTCCGCTACCGGCGCCGTTGCGACGGAACGGACAAGCGGCATTACCTACGGACATGCCTAGCATCTTTGCTCAACGTCGCACATGCACATGCCATACACCACCAGAAGCGAATTGAAATGCTCTTTCTAATGAATATAAGATACTGAAAGTCGCATCAGACATGTACACATGGTTAACCAAGAAATAACGCACTGATGTTGTTGGCGACGCACGGGACACGCGGCATGACACGCAGACGTATGTAGCTTGACATGCCAGTGCACATGGGCATGTCGTACATCGTCTTGAAGCCCATTTGCATGGGCTTTCACATGCACTGTAGATGTTAGGGATCTTCGAAAGGAGAGAGATATTATAAGGGGTTATTGGCGGGGTCGACATGAGTCGGCGGCGGAAGTCAAGCCGGATAGAAAAGCGGCACTATATGCAGACGGTTGCAGCTGTGCACAGCATTGCAGACGTGCATGTTATGCATCGCCAGAAACCCCATGAAAAGACCTTTCAAATGAATCATAGGTATTAGAAATCCAATGAGGGATAACGAAATTAGAACGAAAGTCTACTTCCGCTACCGGCGCCGTTGCGACGGAACGGACAAGCGGCATTACCTACGGACATGCCTAGCATCTTTGCTCAACGTCGCACATGCACATGCCATACACCACCAGAAGCGAATTGAAATGCTCTTTCTAATGAATATAAGATACTGAAAGTCGCATCAGACATGTACACATGGTTAACCAAGAAATAACGCACTGATGGCGTTGGCGACGCACGGGACACGCGGCATGACACGCAGACGTATGTAGCTTGACATGCCAGTGCACATGGGCATGTCGTACATCGTCTTGATGCCCATTTGCATGGGCTTTCACATGCACTGTAGATGTTAGGGATCTTCGAAAGGAGAGAGATATTATAAGGGGTTATTGGCGGGGTCGACATGAGTCGGCGGCGGAAGTCAAGCCGGATAGAAAAGCGGCACTATATGCAGACGGTTGCAGCTGTGCACAGCATTGCAGACGTGCATGTTATGCATCGCCAGAAACCCCATGAAAAGACCTTTCAAATGAATCATAGATATTAGAAATCCAATGAGGGATAACGAAATTAGAACGAAAGTCTACTTCCGCTACCGGCGCCGTTGCGACGGAACGGACAAGCGGCATTACCTACGGACATGCCTAGCATCTTTGCTCAACGTCGCACATGCACATGCCATACACCACCAGAAGCGAATTGAAATGCTCTTTCTAATGAATATAAGATACTGAAAGTCGCATCAGACATGTACACATGGTTAACCAAGAAATAACGCACTGATGGCGTTGGCGACGCACGGGACACGCGGCATGACACGCAGACGTATGTAGCTTGACATGCCAGTGCACATGGGCATGTCGTACATCGTCTTGAAGCCCATTTGCATGGGCTTTCACATGCACTGTAGATGTTAGGGATCTTCGAAAGGAGAGAGATATTATAAGGGGTTATTGGCGGGGTCGACATGAGTCGGCGGCGGAAGTCAAGCCGGATAGAAAAGCGGCACTATATGCAGACGGTTGCAGCTGTGCACAGCATTGCAGACGTGCATGTTTTGCATCGCCAGAAACCCCATGAAAAGACCTTTCAAATGAATCATAGATATTAGAAATCCAATGAGGGATAACGAAATTAGAACGAAAGTCTACTTCCGCTACCGGCGCCGTTGCGACGGAACGGACAAGCGGCATTACCTACGGACATGCCTAGCATCTTTGCTCAACGTCGCACATGCACATGCCATACACCACCAGAAGCGAATTGAAATGCTCTTTCTAATGAATATAAGATACTGAAAGTCGCATCAGACATGTACACATGGTTAACCAAGAAATAACGCACTGATGGTGTTGGCGACGCACGGGACACGCGGCATGACACGCAGACGTATGTAGCTTGACATGCCAGTGCACATGGGCATGTCGTACATCGTCTTGAAGCCCATTTGCATGGGCTTTCACATGCACTGTAGATGTTAGGGATCTTCGAAAGGAGAGAGATATTATAAGGGGTTATTGGCGGGGTCGACATGAGTCGGCGGCGGAAGTCAAGCCGGATAGAAAAGCGGCACTATATGCAGACGGTTGCAGCTGTGCACAGCATTGCAGACGTGCATGTTATGCATCGCCAGAAACCCCATGAAAAGACCTTTCAAATGAATCATAGATATTAGAAATCCAATGAGGGATAACGAAATTAGAACGGAAGTCTACTTCCGCTACCGGCGCCGCTGCGACGGAACGGACAATCGGCATTACCTACGGACATGCCTAGCATCTTTGCTCAACGTCGCACATGCACATGCCATACACCACCAGAAGCGAATTGAAATGCTCTTTCTAATGAATATAAGATACTGAAAGTCGCATCAGACATGTACACATGGTTAACCAAGAAATAACGCACTGATGGCGTTGGCGACGCACGGGACACGCGGCATGACACGCGGACGTATGTAGCTTGACATGCCAGTGCACATGGGCATGTCGTACATCGTCTTGAAGCCCATTAGCATGGGCTTTCACATGCACTGTAGATGTTAGGGATCTTCGAAAGGAGAGAGATATTATAAGGGGTTATTGGCGGGGTCGACATGAGTCGGCGGCGGAAGTCAAGCCGGATAGAAAAGCGGCACTATATGCAGACGGTTGCAGCTGTGCACAGCATTGCAGACGTGCATGTTATGCATCGCCAGAAACCCCATGAAAAGACCTTTCAAATGAATCATAGATATTAGAAATCCAATGAGGGATAACGAAATTAGAACGGAAGTCTACTTCCGCTACCGGCACCGCTGCGACGGAACGGACAATCGGCATTACCTACGGACATGCCTAGCATCTTTGCTCAACGTCGCACATGCACATGCCATACACCACCAGAAGCGAATTGAAATGCTCTTTCTAATGAATATAAGATACTGAAAGTCGCATCAGACATGTACACATGGTTAACCAAGAAATAACGCACTGATGGCGTTGGCGACGCACGGGACACGCGGCATGACACGCAGACGTATGTAGCTTGACATGCCAGTGCACATGGGCATGTCGTACATCGTCTTGAAGCCCATTTGCATGGGCTTTCACATGCACTGTAGATGTTAGGGATCTTCGAAAGGAGAGAGATATTATAAGGGGTTATTGGCGGGGTCGACATGAGTCGGCGGCGGAAGTCAAGCCGGATAGAAAAGCGGCACTATATGCAGACGGTTGCAGCTGTGCACAGCATTGCAGACGTGCATGTTTTGCATCGCCAGAAACCCCATGAAAAGACCTTTCAAATGAATCATAGATATTAGAAATCCAATGAGGGATAACGAAATTAGAACGAAAGTCTACTTCCGCTACCGGCGCCGTTGCGACGGAACGGACAAGCGGCATTACCTACGGACATGCCTAGCATCTTTGCTCAACGTCGCACATGCACATGCCATACACCACCAGAAGCGAATTGAAATGCTCTTTCTAATGAATATAAGATACTGAAAGTCGCATCAGACATGTACACATGGTTAACCAAGAAATAACGCACTGATGGTGTTGGCGACGCACGGGACACGCGGCATGACACGCAGACGTATGTAGCTTGACATGCCAGTGCACATGGGCATGTCGTACATCGTCTTGAAGCCCATTTGCATGGGCTTTCACATGCACTGTAGATGTTAGGGATCTTCGAAAGGAGAGAGATATTATAAGGGGTTATTGGCGGGGTCGACATGAGTCGGCGGCGGAAGTCAAGCCGGATAGAAAAGCGGCACTATATGCAGACGGTTGCAGCTGTGCACAGCATTGCAGACGTGCATGTTATGCATCGCCAGAAACCCCATGAAAAGACCTTTCAAATGAATCATAGATATTAGAAATCCAATGAGGGATAACGAAATTAGAACGGAAGTCTACTTCCGCTACCGGCGCCGCTGCGACGGAACGGACAATCGGCATTACCTACGGACATGCCTAGCATCTTTGCTCAACGTCGCACATGCACATGCCATACACCACCAGAAGCGAATTGAAATGCTCTTTCTAATGAATATAAGATACTGAAAGTCGCATCAGACATGTACACATGGTTAACCAAGAAATAACGCACTGATGGCGTTGGCGACGCACGGGACACGCGGCATGACACGCGGACGTATGTAGCTTGACATGCCAGTGCACATGGGCATGTCGTACATCGTCTTGAAGCCCATTAGCATGGGCTTTCACATGCACTGTAGATGTTAGGGATCTTCGAAAGGAGAGAGATATTATAAGGGGTTATTGGCGGGGTCGACATGAGTCGGCGGCGGAAGTCAAGCCGGATAGAAAAGCGGCACTATATGCAGACGGTTGCAGCTGTGCACAGCATTGCAGACGTGCATGTTATGCATCGCCAGAAACCCCATGAAAAGACCTTTCAAATGAATCATAGATATTAGAAATCCAATGAGGGATAACGAAATTAGAACGGAAGTCTACTTCCGCTACCGGCACCGCTGCGACGGAACGGACAATCGGCATTACCTACGGACATGCCTAGCATCTTTGCTCAACGTCGCACATGCACATGCCATACACCACCAGAAGCGAATTGAAATGCTCTTTCTAATGAATATAAGATACTGAAAGTCGCATCAGACATGTACACATGGTTAACGAAGAAATAACGCACTGATGACGTTGACGACGCACGGGACACGCGGCATGACACGCAGACGTATGTAGCTTGACATGCCAGTGCACATGGGCATGTCGTACATCGTCTTGAAGCCCATTAGCATGGGCTTTGGCATGCACTGTAGATGTTAGGGATCTTCGAAAGGAGAGAGATATTATAAGGGGTTATTGGCGGGGTCGACATGAGTGCACATGGGCATGTCGTACATCGTCTTGAAGCCCATTAGCATGGGCTTTCACATGCACTGTAGATGTTAGGGATCTTCGAAAGGAGAGAGATATTATAAGGGGTTATTGGCGGGGTCGACATGAGTCGGCGGCGGAAGTCAAGCCGGATAGAAAAGCAGCACTATATGCAGACTGTTGCAGCTGTGCACAACATTGCAGACGTGCATGTTATGCATCGCCAGAAACCCCATGAAAAGACCTTTCAAATGAATCATAGATATTAGAAATCCAATGAGGGATAACGAAATTAGAACGAAAGTCTACTTCCGCTACCGGCGCCGTTGCGACGGAACGGACAATCGGCATTACCTACGGACATGCCTAGCATCTTTGCTCAACGTCGCACATGCACATGCCATACACCACCAGAAGCGAATTGAAATGCTCTTTCTAATGAATATAAGATACTGAAAGTCGCATCAGACATGTACACATGGTTAACCAAGAAATAACGCACTGATGGTGTTGGCGACGCACGGGACACGCGGCATGACACGCAGACGTATGTAGCTTGACATGCCAGTGCACATGGGCATGTCGTACATCGTCTTGAAGCCCATTTGCATGGGCTTTCACATGCACTGTAGATGTTAGGGATCTTCGAAAGGAGAGAGATATTATAAGGGGTTATTGGCGGGGTCGACATGAGTCGGCGGCGGAAGTCAAGCCGGATAGAAAAGCGGCACTATATGCAGACGGTTGCAGCTGTGCACAGCATTGCAGACGTGCATGTTATGCATCGCCAGAAACCCCATGAAAAGACCTTTCAAATGAATCATAGGTATTAGAAATCCAATGAGGGATAACGAAATTAGAACGAAAGTCTACTTCCGCTACCGGCGCCGTTGCGACGGAACGGACAAGCGGCATTACCTACGGACATGCCTAGCATCTTTGCTCAACGTCGCACATGCACATGCCATACACCACCAGAAGCGAATTGAAATGCTCTTTCTAATGAATATAAGATACTGAAAGTCGCATCAGACATGTACACATGGTTAACCAAGAAATAACGCACTGATGGCGTTGGCGACGCACGGGACACGCGGCATGACACGCAGACGTATGTAGCTTGACATGCCAGTGCACATGGGCATGTCGTACATCGTCTTGAAGCCCATTTGCATGGGCTTTCACATGCACTGTAGATGTTAGGGATCTTCGAAAGGAGAGAGATATTATAAGGGGTTATTGGCTTGGTCGACATGAGTCGGCGGCGGAAGTCAAGCCGGATAGAAAAGCGGCACTATATGCAGACGGTTGCAGCTGTGCACAGCATTGCAGACGTGCATGTTATGCATCGCCAGAAACCCCATGCAAAGACCTTTCAAATGAATCATAGACATTAGAAATCCAATGAGGGATAACGAAATTAGAACGAAAGTCTACTTCCGCTACCGGCGCCGTTGCGACGGAACGGACAATCGGCATTACCTACGGACATGCCTAGCATCTTTGCTCAACGTCGCACATGCACATGCCATACACCACCAGAAGCGAATTGAAATGCTCTTTCTAATGAATATAAGATACTGAAAGTCGCATCAGACATGTACACATGGTTAACCAAGAAATAACGCACTGATGACGTTGGCGACGCACGGGACACGCGGCATGACACGCAGACGTATGTAGCTTGACATGCCAGTGCACATGGGCATGTCGTACATCGTCTTGATGCCCATTAGCATGGGCTTTCACATGCACTGTAGATGTTAGGGATCTTCGAAAGGAGAGAGATATTATAAGGGGTTATTGGCGGGGTCGACATGAGTCGGCGGCGGAAGTCAAGCCGGATAGAAAAGCGGCACTATATGCAGACGGTTGCAGCTGTGCACAGCATTGCAGACGTGCATGTTATGCATCGCCAGAAACCCCATGAAAAGACCTTTCAAATGAATCATAGATATTAGAAATCCAATGAGGGATAACGAAATTAGAACGAAAGTCTACTTCCGCTACCGGCGCCGTTGCGACGGAACGGACAATCGGCATTACCTACGGACATGCCTAGCATCTTTGCTCAACGTCGCACATGCACATGCCATACACCACCAGAAGCGAATTAAAATGCTCTTTCTAATGAATATAAGATACTGAAAGTCGCATCAGACATGTACACATGGTTAACCAAGAAATAACGCACTGATGGCGTTGGCGACGCACGGGACACGCGGCATGACACGCAGACGTATGTAGCTTGACATGCCAGTGCACATGGGCATGTCGTACATCGTCTTGAAGCCCATTAGCATGGGCTTTCACATGCACTGTAGATGTTAGGGATCTTCGAAAGGAGAGAGATATTATAAGGGGTTATTGGCGGGGTCGACATGAGTGCACATGGGCATGTCGTACATCGTCTTGAAGCCCATTAGCATGGGCTTTCACATGCACTGTAGATGTTAGGGATCTTCGAAAGGAGAGAGATATTATAAGGGGTTATTGGCGGGGTCGACATGAGTCGGCGGCGGAAGTCAAGCCAGATAGAAAAGCGGCACTATATGCAGACGGTTGCAGCTGTGCACAGCATTGCAGACGTGCATGTTATGCATCGCCAGAAACCCCATGCAAAGACCTTTCAAATGAATCATAGACATTAGAAATCCAATGAGGGATAACGAAATTAGAACGAAAGTCTACTTCCGCTACCGGCGCCGTTGCGACGGAACGGACAAGCGGCATTACCTACGGACATGCCTAGCATCTTTGCTCAACGTCGCACATGCACATGCCATACACCACCAGAAGCGAATTGAAATGCTCTTTCTAATGAATATAAGATACTGAAAGTCGCATCAGACATGTACACATGGTTAACCAAGAAATAACGCACTGATGTTGTTGGCGACGCACGGGACACGCGGCATGACACGCAGACGTATGTAGCTTGACATGCCAGTGCACATGGGCATGTCGTACATCGTCTTGAAGCCCATTTGCATGGGCTTTCACATGCACTGTAGATGTTAGGGATCTTCGAAAGGAGAGAGATATTATAAGGGGTTATTGGCGGGGTCGACATGAGTCGGCGGCGGAAGTCAAGCCGGATAGAAAAGCGGCACTATATGCAGACGGTTGCAGCTGTGCACAGCATTGCAGACGTGCATGTTATGCATCGCCAGAAACCCCATGAAAAGACCTTTCAAATGAATCATAGGTATTAGAAATCCAATGAGGGATAACGAAATTAGAACGAAAGTCTACTTCCGCTACCGGCGCCGTTGCGACGGAACGGACAAGCGGCATTACCTACGGACATGCCTAGCATCTTTGCTCAACGTCGCACATGCACATGCCATACACCACCAGAAGCGAATTGAAATGCTCTTTCTAATGAATATAAGATACTGAAAGTCGCATCAGACATGTACACATGGTTAACCAAGAAATAACGCACTGATGGCGTTGGCGACGCACGGGACACGCGGCATGACACGCAGACGTATGTAGCTTGACATGCCAGTGCACATGGGCATGTCGTACATCGTCTTGATGCCCATTTGCATGGGCTTTCACATGCACTGTAGATGTTAGGGATCTTCGAAAGGAGAGAGATATTATAAGGGGTTATTGGCGGGGTCGACATGAGTCGGCGGCGGAAGTCAAGCCGGATAGAAAAGCGGCACTATATGCAGACGGTTGCAGCTGTGCACAGCATTGCAGACGTGCATGTTATGCATCGCCAGAAACCCCATGAAAAGACCTTTCAAATGAATCATAGATATTAGAAATCCAATGAGGGATAACGAAATTAGAACGAAAGTCTACTTCCGCTACCGGCGCCGTTGCGACGGAACGGACAAGCGGCATTACCTACGGACATGCCTAGCATCTTTGCTCAACGTCGCACATGCACATGCCATACACCACCAGAAGCGAATTGAAATGCTCTTTCTAATGAATATAAGATACTGAAAGTCGCATCAGACATGTACACATGGTTAACCAAGAAATAACGCACTGATGGCGTTGGCGACGCACGGGACACGCGGCATGACACGCAGACGTATGTAGCTTGACATGCCAGTGCACATGGGCATGTCGTACATCGTCTTGAAGCCCATTTGCATGGGCTTTCACATGCACTGTAGATGTTAGGGATCTTCGAAAGGAGAGAGATATTATAAGGGGTTATTGGCGGGGTCGACATGAGTCGGCGGCGGAAGTCAAGCCGGATAGAAAAGCGGCACTATATGCAGACGGTTGCAGCTGTGCACAGCATTGCAGACGTGCATGTTATGCATCGCCAGAAACCCCATGAAAAGACCTTTCAAATGAATCATAGATATTAGAAATCCAATGAGGGATAACGAAATTAGAACGGAAGTCTACTTCCGCTACCGGCGCCGCTGCGACGGAACGGACAATCGGCATTACCTACGGACATGCCTAGCATCTTTGCTCAACGTCGCACATGCACATGCCATACACCACCAGAAGCGAATTGAAATGCTCTTTCTAATGAATATAAGATACTGAAAGTCGCATCAGACATGTACACATGGTTAACCAAGAAATAACGCACTGATGGCGTTGGCGACGCACGGGACACGCGGCATGACACGCGGACGTATGTAGCTTGACATGCCAGTGCACATGGGCATGTCGTACATCGTCTTGAAGCCCATTAGCATGGGCTTTCACATGCACTGTAGATGTTAGGGATCTTCGAAAGGAGAGAGATATTATAAGGGGTTATTGGCGGGGTCGACATGAGTCGGCGACGGAAGTCAAGCCGGATAGAAAAGCGGCACTATATGCAGACGGTTGCAGCTGTGCACAGCATTGCAGACGTGCATGTTATGCATCGCCAGAAACCCCATGAAAAGACCTTTCAAATGAATCATAGATATTAGAAATCCAATGAGGGATAACGAAATTAGAACGGAAGTCTACTTCCGCTACCGGCACCGCTGCGACGGAACGGACAATCGGCATTACCTACGGACATGCCTAGCATCTTTGCTCAACGTCGCACATGCACATGCCATACACCACCAGAAGCGAATTGAAATGCTCTTTCTAATGAATATAAGATACTGAAAGTCGCATCAGACATGTACACATGGTTAACGAAGAAATAACGCACTGATGACGTTGACGACGCACGGGACACGCGGCATGACACGCAGACGTATGTAGCTTGACATGCCAGTGCACATGGGCATGTCGTACATCGTCTTGAAGCCCATTAGCATGGGCTTTGGCATGCACTGTAGATGTTAGGGATCTTCGAAAGGAGAGAGATATTATAAGGGGTTATTGGCGGGGTCGACATGAGTGCACATGGGCATGTCGTACATCGTCTTGAAGCCCATTAGCATGGGCTTTCACATGCACTGTAGATGTTAGGGATCTTCGAAAGGAGAGAGATATTATAAGGGGTTATTGGCGGGGTCGACATGAGTCGGCGGCGGAAGTCAAGCCGGATAGAAAAGCGGCACTATATGCAGACTGTTGCAGCTGTGCACAACATTGCAGACGTGCATGTTATGCATCGCCAGAAACCCCATGAAAAGACCTTTCAAATGAATCATAGATATTAGAAATCCAATGAGGGATAACGAAATTAGAACGAAAGTCTACTTCCGCTACCGGCGCCGTTGCGACGGAACGGACAATCGGCATTACCTACGGACATGCCTAGCATCTTTGCTCAACGTCGCACATGCACATGCCATACACCACCAGAAGCGAATTGAAATGCTCTTTCTAATGAATATAAGATACTGAAAGTCGCATCAGACATGTACACATGGTTAACCAAGAAATAACGCACTGATGTTGTTGGCGACGCACGGGACACGCGGCATGACACGCAGACGTATGTAGCTTGACATGCCAGTGCACATGGGCATGTCGTACATCGTCTTGAAGCCCATTTGCATGGGCTTTCACATGCACTGTAGATGTTAGGGATCTTCGAAAGGAGAGAGATATTATAAGGGGTTATTGGCGGGGTCGACATGAGTCGGCGGCGGAAGTCAAGCCGGATAGAAAAGCGGCACTATATGCAGACGGTTGCAGCTGTGCACAGCATTGCAGACGTGCATGTTATGCATCGCCAGAAACCCCATGAAAAGACCTTTCAAATGAATCATAGGTATTAGAAATCCAATGAGGGATAACGAAATTAGAACGAAAGTCTACTTCCGCTACCGGCGCCGTTGCGACGGAACGGACAAGCGGCATTACCTACGGACATGCCTAGCATCTTTGCTCAACGTCGCACATGCACATGCCATACACCACCAGAAGCGAATTGAAATGCTCTTTCTAATGAATATAAGATACTGAAAGTCGCATCAGACATGTACACATGGTTAACCAAGAAATAACGCACTGATGGCGTTGGCGACGCACGGGACACGCGGCATGACACGCAGACGTATGTAGCTTGACATGCCAGTGCACATGGGCATGTCGTACATCGTCTTGAAGCCCATTTGCATGGGCTTTCACATGCACTGTAGATGTTAGGGATCTTCGAAAGGAGAGAGATATTATAAGGGGTTATTGGCTTGGTCGACATGAGTCGGCGGCGGAAGTCAAGCCGGATAGAAAAGCGGCACTATATGCAGACGGTTGCAGCTGTGCACAGCATTGCAGACGTGCATGTTATGCATCGCCAGAAACCCCATGCAAAGACCTTTCAAATGAATCATAGACATTAGAAATCCAATGAGGGATAACGAAATTAGAACGAAAGTCTACTTCCGCTACCGGCGCCGTTGCGACGGAACGGACAATCGGCATTACCTACGGACATGCCTAGCATCTTTGCTCAACGTCGCACATGCACATGCCATACACCACCAGAAGCGAATTGAAATGCTCTTTCTAATGAATATAAGATACTGAAAGTCGCATCAGACATGTACACATGGTTAACCAAGAAATAACGCACTGATGACGTTGGCGACGCACGGGACACGCGGCATGACACGCAGACGTATGTAGCTTGACATGCCAGTGCACATGGGCATGTCGTACATCGTCTTGATGCCCATTAGCATGGGCTTTCACATGCACTGTAGATGTTAGGGATCTTCGAAAGGAGAGAGATATTATAAGGGGTTATTGGCGGGGTCGACATGAGTCGGCGGCGGAAGTCAAGCCGGATAGAAAAGCGGCACTATATGCAGACGGTTGCAGCTGTGCACAGCATTGCAGACGTGCATGTTATGCATCGCCAGAAACCCCATGAAAAGACCTTTCAAATGAATCATAGATATTAGAAATCCAATGAGGGATAACGAAATTAGAACGAAAGTCTACTTCCGCTACCGGCGCCGTTGCGACGGAACGGACAATCGGCATTACCTACGGACATGCCTAGCATCTTTGCTCAACGTCGCACATGCACATGCCATACACCACCAGAAGCGAATTAAAATGCTCTTTCTAATGAATATAAGATACTGAAAGTCGCATCAGACATGTACACATGGTTAACCAAGAAATAACGCACTGATGGCGTTGGCGACGCACGGGACACGCGGCATGACACGCAGACGTATGTAGCTTGACATGCCAGTGCACATGGGCATGTCGTACATCGTCTTGAAGCCCATTAGCATGGGCTTTCACATGCACTGTAGATGTTAGGGATCTTCGAAAGGAGAGAGATATTATAAGGGGTTATTGGCGGGGTCGACATGAGTGCACATGGGCATGTCGTACATCGTCTTGAAGCCCATTAGCATGGGCTTTCACATGCACTGTAGATGTTAGGGATCTTCGAAAGGAGAGAGATATTATAAGGGGTTATTGGCGGGGTCGACATGAGTCGGCGGCGGAAGTCAAGCCGGATAGAAAAGCGGCACTATATGCAGACTGTTGCAGCTGTGCACAACATTGCAGACGTGCATGTTATGCATCGCCAGAAACCCCATGAAAAGACCTTTCAAATGAATCATAGATATTAGAAATCCAATGAGGGATAACGAAATTAGAACGAAAGTCTACTTCCGCTACCGGCGCCGTTGCGACGGAACGGACAATCGGCATTACCTACGGACATGCCTAGCATCTTTGCTCAACGTCGCACATGCACATGCCATACACCACCAGAAGCGAATTGAAATGCTCTTTCTAATGAATATAAGATACTGAAAGTCGCATCAGACATGTACACATGGTTAACCAAGAAATAACGCACTGATGTTGTTGGCGACGCACGGGACACGCGGCATGACACGCAGACGTATGTAGCTTGACATGCCAGTGCACATGGGCATGTCGTACATCGTCTTGAAGCCCATTTGCATGGGCTTTCACATGCACTGTAGATGTTAGGGATCTTCGAAAGGAGAGAGATATTATAAGGGGTTATTGGCGGGGTCGACATGAGTCGGCGGCGGAAGTCAAGCCGGATAGAAAAGCGGCACTATATGCAGACGGTTGCAGCTGTGCACAACATTGCAGACGTGCATGTTATGCATCGCCAGAAACCCCATGAAAAGACCTTTCAAATGAATCATAGGTATTAGAAATCCAATGAGGGATAACGAAATTAGAACGAAAGTCTACTTCCGCTACCGGCGCCGTTGCGACGGAACGGACAAGCGGCATTACCTACGGACATGCCTAGCATCTTTGCTCAACGTCGCACATGCACATGCCATACACCACCAGAAGCGAATTGAAATGCTCTTTCTAATGAATATAAGATACTGAAAGTCGCATCAGACATGTACACATGGTTAACCAAGAAATAACGCACTGATGGCGTTGGCGACGCACGGGACACGCGGCATGACACGCAGACGTATGTAGCTTGACATGCCAGTGCACATGGGCATGTCGTACATCGTCTTGAAGCCCATTAGCATGGGCTTTCACATGCACTGTAGATGTTAGGGATCTTCGAAAGGAGAGAGATATTATAAGGGGTTATTGGCGGGGTCGACATGAGTGCACATGGGCATGTCGTACATTGTCTTGAAGCCCATTAGCATGGGCTTTCACATGCACTGTAGATGTTAGGGATCTTCGAAAGGAGAGAGATATTATAAGGGGTTATTGGCGGGGTCGACATGAGTCGGCGGCGGAAGTCAAGCCGGATAGAAAAGCGGCACTATATGCAGACGGTTGCAGCTGTGCACAGCATTGCAGACGTGCATGTTATGCATCGCCAGAAACCCCATGAAAAGACCTTTCAAATGAATCATAGATATTAGAAATCCAATGAGGGATAACGAAATTAGAACGAAAGTCTACTTCCGCTACCGGCGCCGTTGCGACGGAACGGACAATCGGCATTACCTACGGACATGCCTAGCATCTTTGCTCAACGTCGCACATGCACATGCCATACACCACCAGAAGCGAATTGAAATGCTCTTTCTAATGAATATAAGATACTGAAAGTCGCATCAGACATGTACACATGGTTAACCAAGAAATAACGCACTGATGTTGTTGGCGACGCACGGGACACGCGGCATGACACGCAGACGTATGTAGCTTGACATGCCAGTGCACATGGGCATGTCGTACATCGTCTTGAAGCCCATTTGCATGGGCTTTCACATGCACTGTAGATGTTAGGGATCTTCGAAAGGAGAGAGATATTATAAGGGGTTATTTGCGGGGTCGACATGAGTCGGCGGCGGAAGTCAAGCCGGATAGAAAAGCGGCACTATATGCAGACGGTTGCAGCTGTGCACAGCATTGCAGACGTGCATGTTATGCATCGCCAGAAACCCCATGAAAAGACCTTTCAAATGAATCATAGGTATTAGAAATCCAATGAGGGATAACGAAATTAGAACGAAAGTCTACTTCCGCTACCGGCGCCGTTGCGACGGAACGGACAAGCGGCATTACCTACGGACATGCCTAGCATCTTTGCTCAACGTCGCACATGCACATGCCATACACCACCAGAAGCGAATTGAAATGCTCTTTCTAATGAATATAAGATACTGAAAGTCGCATCAGACATGTACACATGGTTAACCAAGAAATAACGCACTGATGGCGTTGGCGACGCACGGGACACGCGGCATGACACGCAGACGTATGTAGCTTGACATGCCAGTGCACATGGGCATGTCGTACATCGTCTTGAAGCCCATTTGCATGGGCTTTCACATGCACTGTAGATGTTAGGGATCTTCGAAAGGAGAGAGATATTATAAGGGGTTATTGGCGGGGTCGACATGAGTCGGCGGCGGAAGTCAAGCCGGATAGAAAAGCGGCACTATATGCAGACGGTTGCAGCTGTGCACAGCATTGCAGACGTGCATGTTATGCATCGCCAGAAACCCCATGCAAAGACCTTTCAAATGAATCATAGACATTAGAAATCCAATGAGGGATAACGAAATTAGAACGAAAGTCTACTTCCGCTACCGGCGCCGTTGCGACGGAACGGACAAGCGGCATTACCTACGGACATGCCTAGCATCTTTGCTCAACGTCGCACATGCACATGCCATACACCACCAGAAGCGAATTGAAATGCTCTTTCTAATGAATATAAGATACTGAAAGTCGCATCAGACATGTACACATGGTTAACCAAGAAATAACGCACTGATGTTGTTGGCGACGCACGGGACACGCGGCATGACACGCAGACGTATGTAGCTTGACATGCCAGTGCACATGGGCATGTCGTACATCGTCTTGAAGCCCATTTGCATGGGCTTTCACATGCACTGTAGATGTTAGGGATCTTCGAAAGGAGAGAGATATTATAAGGGGTTATTGGCGGGGTCGACATGAGTCGGCGGCGGAAGTCAAGCCGGATAGAAAAGCGGCACTATATGCAGACGGTTGCAGCTGTGCACAGCATTGCAGACGTGCATGTTATGCATCGCCAGAAACCCCATGAAAAGACCTTTCAAATGAATCATAGGTATTAGAAATCCAATGAGGGATAACGAAATTAGAACGAAAGTCTACTTCCGCTACCGGCGCCGTTGCGACGGAACGGACAAGCGGCATTACCTACGGACATGCCTAGCATCTTTGCTCAACGTCGCACATGCACATGCCATACACCACCAGAAGCGAATTGAAATGCTCTTTCTAATGAATATAAGATGCTGAAAGTCGCATCAGACATGTACACATGGTTAACCAAGAAATAACGCACTGATGGCGTTGGCGACGCACGGGACACGCGGCATGACACGCAGACGTATGTAGCTTGACATGCCAGTGCACATGGGCATGTCGTACATCGTCTTGATGCCCATTTGCATGGGCTTTCACATGCACTGTAGATGTTAGGGATCTTCGAAAGGAGAGAGATATTATAAGGGGTTATTGGCGGGGTCGACATGAGTCGGCGGCGGAAGTCAAGCCGGATAGAAAAGCGGCACTATATGCAGACGGTTGCAGCTGTGCACAGCATTGCAGACGTGCATGTTATGCATCGCCAGAAACCCCATGAAAAGACCTTTCAAATGAATCATAGATATTAGAAATCCAATGAGGGATAACGAAATTAGAACGAAAGTCTACTTCCGCTACCGGCGCCGTTGCGACGGAACGGACAAGCGGCATTACCTACGGACATGCCTAGCATCTTTGCTCAACGTCGCACATGCACATGCCATACACCACCAGAAGCGAATTGAAATGCTCTTTCTAATGAATATAAGATACTGAAAGTCGCATCAGACATGTACACATGGTTAACCAAGAAATAACGCACTGATGGCGTTGGCGACGCACGGGACACGCGGCATGACACGCAGACGTATGTAGCTTGACATGCCAGTGCACATGGGCATGTCGTACATCGTCTTGAAGCCCATTTGCATGGGCTTTCACATGCACTGTAGATGTTAGGGATCTTCGAAAGGAGAGAGATATTATAAGGGGTTATTGGCGGGGTCGACATGAGTCGGCGGCGGAAGTCAAGCCGGATAGAAAAGCGGCACTATATGCAGACGGTTGCAGCTGTGCACAGCATTGCAGACGTGCATGTTTTGCATCGCCAGAAACCCCATGAAAAGACCTTTCAAATGAATCATAGATATTAGAAATCCAATGAGGGATAACGAAATTAGAACGAAAGTCTACTTCCGCTACCGGCGCCGTTGCGACGGAACGGACAAGCGGCATTACCTACGGACATGCCTAGCATCTTTGCTCAACGTCGCACATGCACATGCCATACACCACCAGAAGCGAATTGAAATGCTCTTTCTAATGAATATAAGATACTGAAAGTCGCATCAGACATGTACACATGGTTAACCAAGAAATAACGCACTGATGGCGTTGGCGACGCACGGGACACGCGGCATGACACGCAGACGTATGTAGCTTGACATGCCAGTGCACATGGGCATGTCGTACATCGTCTTGATGCCCATTTGCATGGGCTTTCACATGCACTGTAGATGTTAGGGATCTTCGAAAGGAGAGAGATATTATAAGGGGTTATTGGCGGGGTCGACATGAGTCGGCGGCGGAAGTCAAGCCGGATAGAAAAGCGGCACTATATGCAGACGGTTGCAGCTGTGCACAGCATTGCAGACGTGCATGTTATGCATCGCCAGAAACCCCATGAAAAGACCTTTCAAATGAATCATAGATATTAGAAATCCAATGAGGGATAACGAAATTAGAACGAAAGTCTACTTCCGCTACCGGCGCCGTTGCGACGGAACGGACAAGCGGCATTACCTACGGACATGCCTAGCATCTTTGCTCAACGTCGCACATGCACATGCCATACACCACCAGAAGCGAATTGAAATGCTCTTTCTAATGAATATAAGATACTGAAAGTCGCATCAGACATGTACACATGGTTAACCAAGAAATAACGCACTGATGGCGTTGGCGACGCACGGGACACGCGGCATGACACGCAGACGTATGTAGCTTGACATGCCAGTGCACATGGGCATGTCGTACATCGTCTTGAAGCCCATTTGCATGGGCTTTCACATGCACTGTAGATGTTAGGGATCTTCGAAAGGAGAGAGATATTATAAGGGGTTATTGGCGGGGTCGACATGAGTCGGCGGCGGAAGTCAAGCCGGATAGAAAAGCGGCACTATATGCAGACGGTTGCAGCTGTGCACAGCATTGCAGACGTGCATGTTTTGCATCGCCAGAAACCCCATGAAAAGACCTTTCAAATGAATCATAGATATTAGAAATCCAATGAGGGATAACGAAATTAGAACGAAAGTCTACTTCCGCTACCGGCGCCGTTGCGACGGAACGGACAAGCGGCATTACCTACGGACATGCCTAGCATCTTTGCTCAACGTCGCACATGCACATGCCATACACCACCAGAAGCGAATTGAAATGCTCTTTCTAATGAATATAAGATACTGAAAGTCGCATCAGACATGTACACATGGTTAACCAAGAAATAACGCACTGATGGTGTTGGCGACGCACGGGACACGCGGCATGACACGCAGACGTATGTAGCTTGACATGCCAGTGCACATGGGCATGTCGTACATCGTCTTGAAGCCCATTTGCATGGGCTTTCACATGCACTGTAGATGTTAGGGATCTTCGAAAGGAGAGAGATATTATAAGGGGTTATTGGCGGGGTCGACATGAGTCGGCGGCGGAAGTCAAGCCGGATAGAAAAGCGGCACTATATGCAGACGATTGCAGCTGTGCACAGCATTGCAGACGTGCATGTTATGCATCGCCAGAAACCCCATGCAAAGACCTTTCAAATGAATCATAGATATTAGAAATCCAATGAGGGATAACGAAATTAGAACGGAAGTCTACTTCCGCTACCGGCGCCGCTGCGACGGAACGGACAATCGGCATTACCTACGGACATGCCTAGCATCTTTGCTCAACGTCGCACATGCACATGCCATACACCACCAGAAGCGAATTGAAATGCTCTTTCTAATGAATATAAGATACTGAAAGTCGCATCAGACATGTACACATGGTTAACCAAGAAATAACGCACTGATGGCGTTGGCGACGCACGGGACACGCGGCATGACACGCAGACGTATGTAGCTTGACATGCCAGTGCACATGGGCATGTCGTACATCGTCTTGAAGCCCATTAGCATGGGCTTTCACATGCACTGTAGATGTTAGGGATCTTCGAAAGGAGAGAGATATTATAAGGGGTTATTGGCAGGGTCGACATGAGTCGGCGGCGGAAGTCAAGCCGGATAGAAAAGCGGCACTATATGCAGACGGTTGCAGCTGTGCACAGCATTGCAGACGTGCATGTTATGCATCGCCAGAAACCCCATGAAAACACCTTTCAAATGAATCATAGATATTAGAAATCCAATGAGGGATAACGAAATTAGAACGAAAGTCTACTTCCGCTACCGGCGCCGTTGCGACGGAACGGACAATCGGCATTACCTACGGACATGCCTAGCATCTTTGCTCAACGTCGCACATGCACATGCCATACACCACCAGAAGCGAATTGAAATGCTCTTTCTAATGAATATAAGATACTGAAAGTCGCATCAGACATGTACACATGGTTAACCAAGAAATAACGCACTGATGGTGTTGGCGACGCACGGGACACGCGGCATGACACGCAGACGTATGTAGCTTGACATGCCAGTGCACATGGGCATGTCGTACATCGTCTTGAAGCCCATTTGCATGGGCTTTCACATGCACTGTAGATGCTAGGGATCTTCGAAAGGAGAGAGATATTGTAAGGGGTTATTGGCGGGGTCGACATGAGTGGGCGGCGGAAGTCAAGCCGGATAGAAAAGCGGCACTATATGCAGACGATTGCAGCTGTGCACAGCATTGCAGACGTGCATGTTATGCATCGCCAGAAACCCCATGAAAAGACCTTTCAAATGAATCATAGATATTAGAAATCCAATGAGGGATAACGAAATTAGAACGGAAGTCTACTTCCGCTACCGGCGCCGCTGCGACGGAACGGACAATCGGCATTACCTACGGACATGCCTAGCATCTTTGCTCAACGTCGCACATGCACATGCCATACACCACCAGAAGCGAATTGAAATGCTCTTTCTAATGAATATAAGATACTGAAAGTCGCATCAGACATGTACACATGGTTAACCAAGAAATAACGCACTGATGGTGTTGGCGACGCACGGGACACGCGGCATGACACGCAGACGTATGTAGCTTGACATGCCAGTGCACATGGGCATGTCGTACATCGTCTTGAAGCCCATTTGCATGGGCTTTCACATGCACTGTAGATGTTAGGGATCTTCGAAAGGAGAGAGATATTATAAGGGGTTATTGGCGGGGTCGACATGAGTCGGCGGCGGAAGTCAAGCCGGATAGAAAAGCGGCACTATATGCAGACGATTGCAGCTGTGCACAGCATTGCAGACGTGCATGTTATGCATCGCCAGAAACCCCATGAAAAGACCTTTCAAATGAATCATAGATATTAGAAATCCAATGAGGGATAACGAAATTAGAACGGAAGTCTACTTCCGCTACCGGCGCCGCTGCGACGGAACGGACAATCGGCATTACCTACGGACATGCCTAGCATCTTTGCTCAACGTCGCACATGCACATGCCATACACCACCAGAAGCGAATTGAAATGCTCTTTCTAATGAATATAAGATACTGAAAGTCGCATCAGACATGTACACATGGTTAACCAAGAAATAACGCACTGATGGCGTTGGCGACGCACGGGACACGCGGCATGACACGCAGACGTATGTAGCTTGACATGCCAGTGCACATGGGCATGTCGTACATCGTCTTGAAGCCCATTAGCATGGGCTTTCACATGCACTGTAGATGTTAGGGATCTTCGAAAGGAGAGAGATATTATAAGGGGTTATTGGCGGGGTCGACATGAGTCGGCGGCGGAAGTCAAGCCGGATAGAAAAGCGGCACTATATGCAGACGGTTGCAGCTGTGCACAACATTGCAGACGTGCATGTTATGCATCGCCAGAAACCCCATGAAAAGACCTTTCAAATGAATCATAGATATTAGAAATCCAATGAGGGATAACGAAATTAGAACGGAAGTCTACTTCCGCTACCGGCGCCGCTGCGACGGAACGGACAATCGGCATTACCTACGGACATGCCTAGCATCTTTGCTCAACGTCGCACATGCACATGCCATACACCACCAGAAGCGAATTGAAATGCTCTTTCTAATGAATATAAGATACTGAAAGTCGCATCAGACATGTACACATGGTTAACCAAGAAATAACGCACTGATGGCGTTGGCGACGCACGGGACACGCGGCATGACACGCAGACGTATGTAGCTTGACATGCCAGTGCACATGGGCATGTCGTACATCGTCTTGAAGCCCATTAGCATGGGCTTTCACATGCACTGTAGATGTTAGGGATCTTCGAAAGGAGAGAGATATTATAAGGGGTTATTGGCGGGGTCGACATGAGTCGGCGGCGGAAGTCAAGCCGGATAGAAAAGCGGCACTATATGCAGACGGTTGCAGCTGTGCACAACATTGCAGACGTGCATGTTATGCATCGCCAGAAACCCCATGAAAAGACCTTTCAAATGAATCATAGATATTAGAAATCCAATGAGGGATAACGAAATTAGAACGGAAGTCTACTTCCGCTACCGGCGCCGCTGCGACGGAACGGACAATCGGCATTACCTACGGACATGCCTAGCATCTTTGCTCAACGTCGCACATGCACATGCCATACACCACCAGAAGCGAATTGAAATGCTCTTTCTAATGAATATAAGATACTGAAAGTCGCATTAGACATGTACACATGGTTAACCAAGAAATAACGCACTGATGGCGTTGGCGACGCACGGGACACGCGGCATGACACGCAGACGTATGTAGCTTGACATGCCAGTGCACATGGGCATGTCGTACATCGTCTTGAAGCCCATTAGCATGGGCTTTCACATGCACTGTAGATGTTAGGGATCTTCGAAAGGAGAGAGATATTATAAGGGGTTATTGGCGGGGTCGACATGAGTCGGCGGCGGAAGTCAAGCCGGATAGAAAAGCGGCACTATATGCAGACGGTTGCAGCTGTGCACAGCATTGCAGACGTGCATGTTATGCATCGCCAGAAACCCCATGAAAAGACCTTTCAAATGAATCATAGATATTAGAAATCCAATGAGGGATAACGAAATTAGAACGGAAGTCTACTTCCGCTACCGGCACCGCTGCGACGGAACGGACAATCGGCATTACCTACGGACATGCCTAGCATCTTTGCTCAACGTCGCACATGCACATGCCATACACCACCAGAAGCGAATTGAAATGCTCTTTCTAATGAATATAAGATACTGAAAGTCGCATCAGACATGTACACATGGTTAACCAAGAAATAACGCACTGATGACGTTGGCGACGCACGGGACACGCGGAATGACACGCAGACGTATGTAGCTTGACATGCCAGTGCACATGGGCATGTCGTACATCGTCTTGAAGCCCATTAGCATGGGCTTTCACATGCACTGTAGATGTTAGGGATCTTCGAAAGGAGAGAGATATTATAAGGGGTTATTGGCGGGGTCGACATGAGTGCACATGGGCATGTCGTACATCGTCTTGAAGCCCATTAGCATGGGCTTTCACATGCACTGTAGATGTTAGGGATCTTCGAAAGGAGAGAGATATTATAAGGGGTTATTGGCGGGGTCGACATGAGTCGGCGGCGGAAGTCAAGCCGGATAGAAAAGCGGCACTATATGCAGACGGTTGCAGCTGTGCACAGCATTGCAGACGTGCATGTTATGCATCGCCAGAAACCCCATGAAAAGACCTTTCAAATGAATCATAGGTATTAGAAATCCAATGAGGGATAACGAAATTAGAACGAAAGTCTACTTCCGCTACCGGCGCCGTTGCGACGGAACGGACAATCGGCATTACCTACGGACATGCCTAGCATCTTTGCTCAACGTCGCACATGCACATGCCATACACCACCAGAAGCGAATTGAAATGCTCTTTCTAATGAATATAAGATACTGAAAGTCGCATCAGACATGTACACATGGTTAACCAAGAAATAACGCACTGATGACGTTGGCGACGCACGGGACACGCGGCATGACACGCAGACGTATGTAGCTTGACATGCCAGTGCACATGGGCATGTCGTACATCGTCTTGATGCCCATTAGCATGGGCTTTCACATGCACTGTAGATGTTAGGGATCTTCGAAAGGAGAGAGATATTATAAGGGGTTATTGGCGGGGTCGACATGAGTCGGCGGCGGAAGTCAAGCCGGATAGAAAAGCGGCACTATATGCAGACGGTTGCAGCTGTGCACAGCATTGCAGACGTGCATGTTATGCATCGCCAGAAACCCCATGAAAAGACCTTTCAAATGAATCATAGATATTAGAAATCCAATGAGGGATAACGAAATTAGAACGAAAGTCTACTTCCGCTACCGGCGCCGTTGCGACGGAACGGACAATCGGCATTACCTACGGACATGCCTAGCATCTTTGCTCAACGTCGCACATGCACATGCCATACACCACCAGAAGCGAATTGAAATGCTCTTTCTAATGAATATAAGATACTGAAAGTCGCATCAGACATGTACACATGGTTAACCAAGAAATAACGCACTGATGGCGTTGGCGACGCACGGGACACGCGGCATGACACGCAGACGTATGTAGCTTGACATGCCAGTGCACATGGGCATGTCGTACATCGTCTTGAAGCCCATTAGCATGGGCTTTCACATGCACTGTAGATGTTAGGGATCTTCGAAAGGAGAGAGATATTATAAGGGGTTATTGGCGGGGTCGACATGAGTCGGCGGCGGAAGTCAAGCCGGATAGAAAAGCGGCACTATATGCAGACGGTTGCAGCTGTGCACAGCATTGCAGACGTGCATGTTATGCATCGCCAGAAACCCCATGAAAAGACCTTTCAAATGAATCATAGATATTAGAAATCCAATGAGGGATAACGAAATTAGAACGAAAGTCTACTTCCGCTACCGGCGCCGTTGCGACGGAACGGACAATCGGCATTACCTACGGACATGCCTAGCATCTTTGCTCAACGTCGCACATGCACATGCCATACACCACCAGAAGCGAATTGAAATGCTCTTTCTAATGAATATAAGATACTGAAAGTCGCATCAGACATGTACACATGGTTAACCAAGAAATAACGCACTGATGGCGTTGGCGACGCACGGGACACGCGGCATGACACGCAGACGTATGTAGCTTGACATGCCAGTGCACATGGGCATGTCGTACATCGTCTTGATGCCCATTTGCATGGGCTTTCACATGCACTGTAGATGTTAGGGATCTTCGAAAGGAGAGAGATATTATAAGGGGTTATTGGCGGGGTCGACATGAGTCGGCGGCGGAAGTCAAGCCGGATAGAAAAGCGGCACTATATGCAGACGGCTGCAGCTGTGCACAGCATTGCAGACGTGCATGTTATGCATCGCCAGAAACCCCATGAAAAGACCTTTCAAATGAATCATAGATATTAGAAATCCAATGAGGGATAACGAAATTAGAACGAAAGTCTACTTCCGCTACCGGCGCCGCTGCGACGGAACGGACAATCGGCATTACCTACGGACATGCCTAGCATCTTTGCTCAACGTCGCACATGCACATGCCATACACCACCAGAAGCGAATTGAAATGCTCTTTCTAATGAATATAAGATACTGAAAGTCGCATCAGACATGTACACATGGTTAACCAAGAAATAACGCACTGATGGCGTTGGCGACGCACGGGACACGCGGCATGACACGCAGACGTATGTAGCTTGACATGCCAGTGCACATGGGCATGTCGTACATCGTCTTGATGCCCATTTGCATGGGCTTTCACATGCACTGTAGATGTTAGGGATCTTCGAAAGGAGAGAGATATTATAAGGGGTTATTGGCGGGGTCGACATGAGTCGGCGGCGGAAGTCAAGCCGGATAGAAAAGCGGCACTATATGCAGACGGTTGCAGCTGTGCACAGCATTGCAGACGTGCATGTTATGCATCGCCAGAAACCCCATGAAAAGACCTTTCAAATGAATCATAGATATTAGAAATCCAATGAGGGATAACGAAATTAGAACGAAAGTCTACTTCCGCTACCGGCGCCGCTGCGACGGAACGGACAATCGGCATTACCTACGGACATGCCTAGCATCTTTGCTCAACGTCGCACATGCACATGCCATACACCACCAGAAGCGAATTGAAATGCTCTTTCTAATGAATATAAGATACTGAAAGTCGCATCAGACATGTACACATGGTTAACCAAGAAATAACGCACTGATGGCGTTGGCGACGCACGGGACACGCGGCATGACACGCAGACGTATGTAGCTTGACATGCCAGTGCACATGGGCATGTCGTACATCGTCTTGATGCCCATTTGCATGGGCTTTCACATGCACTGTAGATGTTAGGGATCTTCGAAAGGAGAGAGATATTATAAGGGGTTATTGGCGGGGTCGACATGAGTCGGCGGCGGAAGTCAAGCCGGATAGAAAAGCGGCACTATATGCAGACGGTTGCAGCTGTGCACAGCATTGCAGACGTGCATGCTATGCATCGCCAGAAACCCCATGAAAAGACCTTTCAAATGAATCATAGATATTAGAAATCCAATGAGGGATAACGAAATTAGAACGAAAGTCTACTTCCGCTACCGGCGCCGTTGCGACGGAACGGACAAGCGGCATTACCTACGGACATGCCTAGCATCTTTGCTCAACGTCGCACATGCACATGCCATACACAACCAGAAGCGAATTGAAATGCTCTTTCTAATGAATATAAGATACTGAAAGTCGCATCAGACATGTACACATGGTTAACCAAGAAATAACGCACTGATGGCGTTGGCGACGCACGGGACACGCGGCATGACACGCAGACGTATGTAGCTTGACATGCCAGTGCACATGGGCATGTCGTACATCGTCTTGATGCCCATTTGCATGGGCTTTCACATGCACTGTAGATGTTAGGGATCTTCGAAAGGAGAGAGATATTATAAGGGGTTATTGGCGGGGTCGACATGAGTCGGCGGCGGAAGTCAAGCCGGATAGAAAAGCGGCACTATATGCAGACGGTTGCAGCTGTGCACAGCATTGCAGACGTGCATGTTATGCATCGCCAGAAACCCCATGAAAAGACCTTTCAAATGAATCATAGATATTAGAAATCCAATGAGGGATAACGAAATTAGAACGAAAGTCTACTTCCGCTACCGGCGCCGCTGCGACGGAACGGACAATCGGCATTACCTACGGACATGCCTAGCATCTTTGCTCAACGTCGCACATGCACATGCCATACACCACCAGAAGCGAATTGAAATGCTCTTTCTAATGAATATAAGATACTGAAAGTCGCATCAGACATGTACACATGGTTAACCAAGAAATAACGCACTGATGGCGTTGGCGACGCACGGGACACGCGGCATGACACGCAGACGTATGTAGCTTGACATGCCAGTGCACATGGGCATGTCGTACATCGTCTTGAAGCCCATTAGCATGGGCTTTCACATGCACTGTAGATGTTAGGGATCTTCGAAAGGAGAGAGATATTATAAGGGGTTATTGGCGGGGTCGACATGAGTCGGCGGCGGAAGTCAAGCCGGATAGAAAAGCGGCACTATATGCAGACGGTTGCAGCTGTGCACAGCATTGCAGACGTGCATGTTATGCATCGCCAGAAACCCCATGAAAAGACCTTTCAAATGAATCATAGATATTAGAAATCCAATTAGGGATAACGAAATTAGAACGAAAGTCTACTTCCGCTACCGGCGCCGTTGCGACGGAACGGACAATCGGCATTACCTACGGACATGCCTAGCATCTTTGCTCAACGTCGCACATGCACATGCCATACACCACCAGAAGCGAATTGAAATGCTCTTTCTAATGAATATAAGATACTGAAAGTCGCATCAGACATGTACACATGGTTAACCAAGAAATAACGCACTGATGGCGTTGGCGACGCACGGGACACGCGGCATGACACGCAGACGTATGTAGCTTGACATGCCAGTGCACATGGGCATGTCGTACATCGTCTTGATGCCCATTTGCATGGGCTTTCACATGCACTGTAGATGTTAGGGATCTTCGAAAGGAGAGAGATATTATAAGGGGTTATTGGCGGGGTCGACATGAGTCGGCGGCGGAAGTCAAGCCGGATAGAAAAGCGGCACTATATGCAGACGGTTGCAGCTGTGCACAGCATTGCAGACGTGCATGCTATGCATCGCCAGAAACCCCATGAAAAGACCTTTCAAATGAATCATAGATATTAGAAATCCAATGAGGGATAACGAAATTAGAACGAAAGTCTACTTCCGCTACCGGCGCCGTTGCGACGGAACGGACAATCGGCATTACCTACGGACATGCCTAGCATCTTTGCTCAACGTCGCACATGCACATGCCATACACCACCAGAAACGAATTGAAATGCTCTTTCTAATGAATATAAGATACTGAAAGTCGCATCAGACATGTACACATAGTTAACCAAGAAATAACGCACTGATGGCGTTGGCGACGCACGGGACACGCGGCATGACACGCAGACGTATGTAGCTTGACATGCCAGTGCACATGGGCATGTCGTACATCGTCTTGATGCCCATTTGCATGGGCTTTCACATGCACTGTAGATGTTAGGGATCTTCGAAAGGAGAGAGATATTATAAGGGGTTATTGGCGGGGTCGACATGAGTCGGCGGCGGAAGTCAAGCCGGATAGAAAAGCGGCACTATATGCAGACGGTTGCAGCTGTGCACAGCATTGCAGACGTGCATGTTATGCATCGCCAGAAACCCCATGAAAAGACCTTTCAAATGAATCATAGATATTAGAAATCCAATGAGGGATAACGAAATTAGAACGAAAGTCTACTTCCGCTACCGGCACCGCTGCGACGGAACGGACAATCGGCATTACCTACGGACATGCCTAGCATCTTTGCTCAACGTCGCACATGCACATGCCATACACCACCAGAAGCGAATTGAAATGCTCTTTCTAATGAATATAAGATACTGAAAGTCGCATCAGACATGTACACATGGTTAACCAAGAAATAACGCACTGATGGCGTTGGCGACGCACGGGACACGCGGCATGACACGCAGACGTATGTAGCTTGACATGCCAGTGCACATGGGCATGTCGTACATCGTCTTGATGCCCATTAGCATGGGCTTTCACATGCACTGTAGATGTTAGGGATCTTCGAAAGGAGAGAGATATTATAAGGGGTTATTGGCGGGGTCGACATGAGTCGGCGGCGGAAGTCAAGCCGGATAGAAAAGCGGCACTATATGCAGACGGTTGCAGCTGTGCAGAGCATTGCAGACGTGCATGCTATGCATCGCCAGAAACCCCATGAAAAGACCTTTCAAATGAATCATAGATATTAGAAATCCAATGAGGGATAACGAAATTAGAACGAAAGTCTACTTCCGCTACCGGCGCCGTTGCGACGGAACGGACAAGCGGCATTACCTACGGACATGCCTAGCATCTTTGCTCAACGTCGCACATGCACATGCCATACACAACCAGAAGCGAATTGAAATGCTCTTTCTAATGAATATAAGATACTGAAAGTCGCATCAGACATGTACACATGGTTAACCAAGAAATAACGCACTGATGGCGTTGGCGACGCACGGGACACGCGGCATGACACGCAGACGTATGTAGCTTGACATGCCAGTGCACATGGGCATGTCGTACATCGTCTTGATGCCCATTTGCATGGGCTTTCACATGCACTGTAGATGTTAGGGATCTTCGAAAGGAGAGAGATATTATAAGGGGTTATTGGCGGGGTCGACATGAGTCGGCGGCGGAAGTCAAGCCGGATAGAAAAGCGGCACTATATGCAGACGGTTGCAGCTGTGCACAGCATTGCAGACGTGCATGTTATGCATCGCCAGAAACCCCATGAAAAGACCTTTCAAATGAATCATAGATATTAGAAATCCAATGAGGGATAACGAAATTAGAACGAAAGTCTACTTCCGCTACCGGCGCCGCTGCGACGGAACGGACAATCGGCATTACCTACGGACATGCCTAGCATCTTTGCTCAACGTCGCACATGCACATGCCATACACCACCAGAAGCGAATTGAAATGCTCTTTCTAATGAATATAAGATACTGAAAGTCGCATCAGACATGTACACATGGTTAACCAAGAAATAACGCACTGATGGCGTTGGCGACGCACGGGACACGCGGCATGACACGCAGACGTATGTAGCTTGACATGCCAGTGCACATGGGCATGTCGTACATCGTCTTGAAGCCCATTAGCATGGGCTTTCACATGCACTGTAGATGTTAGGGATCTTCGAAAGGAGAGAGATATTATAAGGGGTTATTGGCGGGGTCGACATGAGTCGGCGGCGGAAGTCAAGCCGGATAGAAAAGCGGCACTATATGCAGACGGTTGCAGCTGTGCACAGCATTGCAGACGTGCATGTTATGCATCGCCAGAAACCCCATGAAAAGACCTTTCAAATGAATCATAGATATTAGAAATCCAATGAGGGATAACGAAATTAGAACGAAAGTCTACTTCCGCTACCGGCGCCGTTGCGACGGAACGGACAAGCGGCATTACCTACGGACATGCCTAGCATCTTTGCTCAACGTCGCACATGCACATGCCATACACCACCAGAAGCGAATTGAAATGCTCTTTCTAATGAATATAAGATACTGAAAGTCGCATCAGACATGTACACATGGTTAACCAAGAAATAACGCACTGATGGCGTTGGCGACGCACGGG
Organism: Haliotis asinina; assembly: GCF_037392515.1. Lineage (NCBI taxonomy): Eukaryota > Metazoa > Mollusca > Gastropoda > Lepetellida > Haliotidae > Haliotis > Haliotis asinina. The sequence goes on from NC_090282.1 coordinate 49,609,664, forward strand.
ACACGCGGCATGACACGCAGACGTATGTAGCTTGACATGCCAGTGCACATGGGCATGTCGTACATCGTCTTGATGCCCATTTGCATGGGCTTTCACATGCACTGTAGATGTTAGGGATCTTCGAAAGGAGAGAGATATTATAAGGGGTTATTGGCGGGGTCGACATGAGTCGGCGGCGGAAGTCAAGCCGGATAGAAAAGCGGCACTATATGCAGACGGTTGCAGCTGTGCACAGCATTGCAGACGTGCATGCTATGCATCGCCAGAAACCCCATGAAAAGACCTTTCAAATGAATCATAGATATTAGAAATCCAATGAGGGATAACGAAATTAGAACGAAAGTCTACTTCCGCTACCGGCGCCGTTGCGACGGAACGGACAATCGGCATTACCTACGGACATGCCTAGCATCTTTGCTCAACGTCGCACATGCACATGCCATACACCACCAGAAACGAATTGAAATGCTCTTTCTAATGAATATAAGATACTGAAAGTCGCATCAGACATGTACACATAGTTAACCAAGAAATAACGCACTGATGGCGTTGGCGACGCACGGGACACGCGGCATGACACGCAGACGTATGTAGCTTGACATGCCAGTGCACATGGGCATGTCGTACATCGTCTTGATGCCCATTTGCATGGGCTTTCACATGCACTGTAGATGTTAGGGATCTTCGAAAGGAGAGAGATATTATAAGGGGTTATTGGCGGGGTCGACATGAGTCGGCGGCGGAAGTCAAGCCGGATAGAAAAGCGGCACTATATGCAGACGGTTGCAGCTGTGCACAGCATTGCAGACGTGCATGTTATGCATCGCCAGAAACCCCATGAAAAGACCTTTCAAATGAATCATAGATATTAGAAATCCAATGAGGGATAACGAAATTAGAACGAAAGTCTACTTCCGCTACCGGCGCCGTTGCGACGGAACGGACAAGCGGCATTACCTACGGACATGCCTAGCATCTTTGCTCAACGTCGCACATGCACATGCCATACACCACCAGAAGCGAATTGAAATGCTCTTTCTAATGAATATAAGATACTGAAAGTCGCATCAGACATGTACACATGGTTAACCAAGAAATAACGCACTGATGGCGTTGGCGACGCACGGGACACGCGGCATGACACGCAGACGTATGTAGCTTGACATGCCAGTGCACATGGGCATGTCGTACATCGTCTTGATGCCCATTTGCATGGGCTTTCACATGCACTGTAGATGTTAGGGATCTTCGAAAGGAGAGAGATATTATAAGGGGTTATTGGCGGGGTCGACATGAGTCGGCGGCGGAAGTCAAGCCGGATAGAAAAGCGGCACTATATGCAGACGGTTGCAGCTGTGCACAGCATTGCAGACGTGCATGCTATGCATCGCCAGAAACCCCATGAAAAGACCTTTCAAATGAATCATAGATATTAGAAATCCAATGAGGGATAACGAAATTAGAACGAAAGTCTACTTCCGCTACCGGCGCCGTTGCGACGGAACGGACAATCGGCATTACCTACGGACATGCCTAGCATCTTTGCTCAACGTCGCACATGCACATGCCATACACCACCAGAAACGAATTGAAATGCTCTTTCTAATGAATATAAGATACTGAAAGTCGCATCAGACATGTACACATAGTTAACCAAGAAATAACGCACTGATGGCGTTGGCGACGCACGGGACACGCGGCATGACACGCAGACGTATGTAGCTTGACATGCCAGTGCACATGGGCATGTCGTACATCGTCTTGATGCCCATTTGCATGGGCTTTCACATGCACTGTAGATGTTAGGGATCTTCGAAAGGAGAGAGATATTATAAGGGGTTATTGGCGGGGTCGACATGAGTCGGCGGCGGAAGTCAAGCCGGATAGAAAAGCGGCACTATATGCAGACGGTTGCAGCTGTGCACAGCATTGCAGACGTGCATGTTATGCATCGCCAGAAACCCCATGAAAAGACCTTTCAAATGAATCATAGATATTAGAAATCCAATGAGGGATAACGAAATTAGAACGAAAGTCTACTTCCGCTACCGGCGCCGTTGCGACGGAACGGACAAGCGGCATTACCTACGGACATGCCTAGCATCTTTGCTCAACGTCGCACATGCACATGCCATACACCACCAGAAGCGAATTGAAATGCTCTTTCTAATGAATATAAGATACTGAAAGTCGCATCAGACATGTACACATGGTTAACCAAGAAATAACGCACTGATGGCGTTGGCGACGCACGGGACACGCGGCATGACACGCAGACGTATGTAGCTTGACATGCCAGTGCACATGGGCATGTCGTACATCGTCTTGATGCCCATTTGCATGGGCTTTCACATGCACTGTAGATGTTAGGGATCTTCGAAAGGAGAGAGATATTATAAGGGGTTATTGGCGGGGTCGACATGAGTCGGCGGCGGAAGTCAAGCCGGATAGAAAAGCGGCACTATATGCAGACGGTTGCAGCTGTGCACAGCATTGCAGACGTGCATGCTATGCATCGCCAGAAACCCCATGAAAAGACCTTTCAAATGAATCATAGATATTAGAAATCCAATGAGGGATAACGAAATTAGAACGAAAGTCTACTGCGGCTACCGGCGCCGTTGCGACGGAACGGACAATCGGCATTACCTACGGACATGCCTAGCATCTTTGCTCAACGTCGCACATGCACATGCCATACACCACCAGAAGCGAATTGAAATGCTCTTTCTAATGAATATAAGATACTGAAAGTCGCATCAGACATGTACACATGGTCAACCAAGAAATAACGCACTGATGGCGTTGGCGACGCACGGGACACGCGGCATGACACGCAGACGTATGTAGCTTGACATGCCAGTGCACATGGGCATGTCGTACATCGTCTTGAAGCCCATTTGCATGGGCTTTCACATGCACTGTAGATGTTAGGGATCTTCGAAAGGAGAGAGATATTATAAGGGGTTATTGGCTTGGTCGACATGAGTCGGCGGCGGAAGTCAAGCCGGATAGAAAAGCGGCACTATATGCAGACGGTTGCAGCTGTGCACAGCATTGCAGACGTGCATGTTATGCATCGCCAGAAACCCCATGCAAAGACCTTTCAAATGAATCATAGACATTAGAAATCCAATGAGGGATAACGAAATTAGAACGAAAGTCTACTTCCGCTACCGGCGCCGTTGCGACGGAACGGACAATCGGCATTACCTACGGACATGCCTAGCATCTTTGCTCAACGTCGCACATGCACATGCCATACACCACCAGAAGCGAATTGAAATGCTCTTTCTAATGAATATAAGATACTGAAAGTCGCATCAGACATGTACACATGGTTAACCAAGAAATAACGCACTGATGACGTTGGCGACGCACGGGACACGCGGCATGACACGCAGACGTATGTAGCTTGACATGCCAGTGCACATGGGCATGTCGTACATCGTCTTGATGCCCATTAGCATGGGCTTTCACATGCACTGTAGATGTTAGGGATCTTCGAAAGGAGAGAGATATTATAAGGGGTTATTGGCGGGGTCGACATGAGTCGGCGGCGGAAGTCAAGCCGGATAGAAAAGCGGCACTATATGCAGACGGTTGCAGCTGTGCACAGCATTGCAGACGTGCATGTTATGCATCGCCAGAAACCCCATGAAAAGACCTTTCAAATGAATCATAGATATTAGAAATCCAATGAGGGATAACGAAATTAGAACGAAAGTCTACTTCCGCTACCGGCACCGCTGCGACGGAACGGACAATCGGCATTACCTACGGACATGCCTAGCATCTTTGCTCAACGTCGCACATGCACATGCCATACACCACCAGAAGCGAATTGAAATGCTCTTTCTAATGAATATAAGATACTGAAAGTCGCATCAGACATGTACACATGGTTAACCAAGAAATAACGCACTGATGACGTTGGCGACGCACGGGACACGCGGAATGACACGCAGACGTATGTAGCTTGACATGCCAGTGCACATGGGCATGTCGTACATCGTCTTGAAGCCCATTAGCATGGGCTTTCACATGCACTGTAGATGTTAGGGATCTTCGAAAGGAGAGAGATATTATAAGGGGTTATTGGCGGGGTCGACATGAGTGCACATGGGCATGTCGTACATCGTCTTGAAGCCCATTAGCATGGGCTTTCACATGCACTGTAGATGTTAGGGATCTTCGAAAGGAGAGAGATATTATAAGGGGTTATTGGCGGGGTCGACATGAGTCGGCGGCGGAAGTCAAGCCGGATAGAAAAGCGGCACTATATGCAGACTGTTGCAGCTGTGCACAACATTGCAGACGTGCATGTTATGCATCGCCAGAAACCCCATGAAAAGACCTTTCAAATGAATCATAGATATTAGAAATCCAATGAGGGATAACGAAATTAGAACGAAAGTCTACTTCCGCTACCGGCGCCGTTGCGACGGAACGGACAATCGGCATTACCTACGGACATGCCTAGCATCTTTGCTCAACGTCGCACATGCACATGCCATACACCACCAGAAGCGAATTGAAATGCTCTTTCTAATGAATATAAGATACTGAAAGTCGCATCAGATATGTACACATGGTTAACCAAGAAATAACGCACTGATGGCGTTGGCGACGCACGGGACACGCGGCATGACACGCAGACGTATGTAGCTTGACATGCCAGTGCACATGGGCATGTCGTACATCGTCTTGATGCCCATTAGCATGGGCTTTCACATGCACTGTAGATGTTAGGGATCTTCGAAAGGAGAGAGATATTATAAGGGGTTATTGGCGGGGTCGACATGAGTCGGCGGCGGAAGTCAAGCCGGATAGAAAAGCGGCACTATATGCAGACGGTTGCAGCTGTGCACAGCATTGCAGACGTGCATGTTATGCATCGCCAGAAACCCCATGAAAAGACCTTTCAAATGAATCATAGATATTAGAAATCCAATGAGGGATAACGAAATTAGAACGAAAGTCTACTTCCGCTACCGGCGCCGTTGCGACGGAACGGACAATCGGCATTACCTACGGACATGCCTAGCATCTTTGCTCAACGTCGCACATGCACATGCCATACACCACCAGAAGCGAATTAAAATGCTCTTTCTAATGAATATAAGATACTGAAAGTCGCATCAGACATGTACACATGGTTAACCAAGAAATAACGCACTGATGGCGTTGGCGACGCACGGGACACGCGGCATGACACGCAGACGTATGTAGCTTGACATGCCAGTGCACATGGGCATGTCGTACATCGTCTTGAAGCCCATTAGCATGGGCTTTCACATGCACTGTAGATGTTAGGGATCTTCGAAAGGAGAGAGATATTATAAGGGGTTATTGGCGGGGTCGACATGAGTCGGCGGCGGAAGTCAAGCCGGATAGAAAAGCGGCACTATATGCAGACGGTTGCAGCTGTGCACAGCATTGCAGACGTGCATGTTTTGCATCGCCAGAAACCCCATGAAAAGACCTTTCAAATGAATCATAGATATTAGAAATCCAATGAGGGATAACGAAATTAGAACGAAAGTCTACTTCCGCTACCGGCGCCGTTGCGACGGAACGGACAAGCGGCATTACCTACGGACATGCCTAGCATCTTTGCTCAACGTCGCACATGCACATGCCATACACCACCAGAAGCGAATTGAAATGCTCTTTCTAATGAATATAAGATACTGAAAGTCGCATCAGACATGTACACATGGTTAACCAAGAAATAACGCACTGATGGTGTTGGCGACGCACGGGACACGCGGCATGACACGCAGACGTATGTAGCTTGACATGCCAGTGCACATGGGCATGTCGTACATCGTCTTGAAGCCCATTTGCATGGGCTTTCACATGCACTGTAGATGTTAGGGATCTTCGAAAGGAGAGAGATATTATAAGGGGTTATTGGCGGGGTCGACATGAGTCGGCGGCGGAAGTCAAGCCGGATAGAAAAGCGGCACTATATGCAGACGATTGCAGCTGTGCACAGCATTGCAGACGTGCATGTTATGCATCGCCAGAAACCCCATGCAAAGACCTTTCAAATGAATCATAGATATTAGAAATCCAATGAGGGATAACGAAATTAGAACGGAAGTCTACTTCCGCTACCGGCGCCGCTGCGACGGAACGGACAATCGGCATTACCTACGGACATGCCTAGCATCTTTGCTCAACGTCGCACATGCACATGCCATACACCACCAGAAGCGAATTGAAATGCTCTTTCTAATGAATATAAGATACTGAAAGTCGCATCAGACATGTACACATGGTTAACCAAGAAATAACGCACTGATGGCGTTGGCGACGCACGGGACACGCGGCATGACACGCAGACGTATGTAGCTTGACATGCCAGTGCACATGGGCATGTCGTACATCGTCTTGAAGCCCATTAGCATGGGCTTTCACATGCACTGTAGATGTTAGGGATCTTCGAAAGGAGAGAGATATTATAAGGGGTTATTGGCGGGGTCGACATGAGTCGGCGGCGGAAGTCAAGCCGGATAGAAAAGCGGCACTATATGCAGACGGTTGCAGCTGTGCACAGCATTGCAGACGTGCATGTTATGCATCGCCAGAAACTCCATGAAAAGACCTTTCAAATGAATCATAGATATTAGAAATCCAATGAGGGATAACGAAATTAGAACGAAAGTCTACTTCCGCTACCGGCGCCGTTGCGACGGAACGGACAATCGGCATTACCTACGGACATGCCTAGCATCTTTGCTCAACGTCGCACATGCACATGCCATACACCACCAGAAGCGAATTGAAATGCTCTTTCTAATGAATATAAGATACTGAAAGTCGCATCAGACATGTACACATGGTTAACCAAGAAATAACGCACTGATGGTGTTGGCGACGCACGGGACACGCGGCATGACACGCAGACGTATGTAGCTTGACATGCCAGTGCACATGGGCATGTCGTACATCGTCTTGAAGCCCATTTGCATGGGCTTTCACATGCACTGTAGATGTTAGGGATCTTCGAAAGGAGAGAGATATTATAAGGGGTTATTGGCGGGGTCGACATGAGTCGGCGGCGGAAGTCAAGCCGGATAGAAAAGCGGCACTATATGCAGACGGTTGCAGCTGTGCACAGCATTGCAGACGTGCATGTTATGCATCGCCAGAAACCCCATGAAAAGACCTTTCAAATGAATCATAGATATTAGAAATCCAATGAGGGATAACGAAATTAGAACGGAAGTCTACTTCCGCTACCGGCGCCGCTGCGACGGAACGGACAATCGGCATTACCTACGGACATGCCTAGCATCTTTGCTCAACGTCGCACATGCACATGCCATACACCACCAGAAGCGAATTGAAATGCTCTTTCTAATGAATATAAGATACTGAAAGTCGCATCAGACATGTACACATGGTTAACCAAGAAATAACGCACTGATGGCGTTGGCGACGCACGGGACACGCGGCATGACACGCAGACGTATGTAGCTTGACATGCCAGTGCACATGGGCATGTCGTACATCGTCTTGAAGCCCATTAGCATGGGCTTTCACATGCACTGTAGATGTTAGGGATCTTCGAAAGGAGAGAGATATTATAAGGGGTTATTGGCGGGGTCGACATGAGTCGGCGGCGGAAGTCAAGCCGGATAGAAAAGCGGCACTATATGCAGACGGTTGCAGCTGTGCACAGCATTGCAGACGTGCATGTTATGCATCGCCAGAAACCCCATGAAAAGACCTTTCAAATGAATCATAGATATTAGAAATCCAATGAGGGATAACGAAATTAGAACGGAAGTCTACTTCCGCTACCGGCACCGCTGCGACGGAACGGACAATCGGCATTACCTACGGACATGCCTAGCATCTTTGCTCAACGTCGCACATGCACATGCCATACACCACCAGAAGCGAATTGAAATGCTCTTTCTAATGAATATAAGATACTGAAAGTCGCATCAGACATGTACACATGGTTAACCAAGAAATAACGCACTGATGACGTTGACGACGCACGGGACACGCGGCATGACACGCAGACGTATGTAGCTTGACATGCCAGTGCACATGGGCATGTCGTACATCGTCTTGAAGCCCATTAGCATGGGCTTTGGCATGCACTGTAGATGTTAGGGATCTTCGAAAGGAGAGAGATATTATAAGGGGTTATTGGCGGGGTCGACATGAGTGCACATGGGCATGTCGTACATCGTCTTGAAGCCCATTAGCATGGGCTTTCACATGCACTGTAGATGTTAGGGATCTTCGAAAGGAGAGAGATATTATAAGGGGTTATTGGCGGGGTCGACATGAGTCGGCGGCGGAAGTCAAGCCGGATAGAAAAGCGGCACTATATGCAGACGGTTGCAGCTGTGCACAGCATTGCAGACGTGCATGTTATGCATCGCCAGAAACCCCATGCAAAGACCTTTCAAATGAATCATAGATATTAGAAATCCAATGAGGGATAACGAAATTAGAACGGAAGTCTACTTCCGCTACCGGCGCCGCTGCGACGGAACGGACAATCGGCATTACCTACGGACATGCCTAGCATCTTTGCTCAACGTCGCACATGCACATGCCATACACCACCAGAAGCGAATTGAAATGCTCTTTCTAATGAATATAAGATACTGAAAGTCGCATCAGACATGTACACATGGTTAACCAAGAAATAACGCACTGATGGCGTTGGCGACGCACGGGACACGCGGCATGACACGCAGACGTATGTAGCTTGACATGCCAGTGCACATGGGCATGTCGTACATCGTCTTGAAGCCCATTAGCATGGGCTTTCACATGCACTGTAGATGTTAGGGATCTTCGAAAGGAGAGAGATATTATAAGGGGTTATTGGCGGGGTCGACATGAGTCGGTGGCGGAAGTCAAGCCGGATAGAAAAGCGGCACTATATGCAGACGGTTGCAGCTGTGCACAGCATTGCAGACGTGCATGTTATGCATCGCCAGAAACTCCATGAAAAGACCTTTCAAATGAATCATAGATATTAGAAATCCAATGAGGGATAACGAAATTAGAACGAAAGTCTACTTCCGCTACCGGCGCCGTTGCGACGGAACGGACAATCGGCATTACCTACGGACATGCCTAGCATCTTTGCTCAACGTCGCACATGCACATGCCATACACCACCAGAAGCGAATTGAAATGCTCTTTCTAATGAATATAAGATACTGAAAGTCGCATCAGACATGTACACATGGTTAACCAAGAAATAACGCACTGATGGTGTTGGCGACGCACGGGACACGCGGCATGACACGCAGACGTATGTAGCTTGACATGCCAGTGCACATGGGCATGTCGTACATCGTCTTGAAGCCCATTTGCATGGGCTTTCACATGCACTGTAGATGTTAGGGATCTTCGAAAGGAGAGAGATATTATAAGGGGTTATTGGCGGGGTCGACATGAGTCGGCGGCGGAAGTCAAGCCGGATAGAAAAGCGGCACTATATGCAGACGGTTGCAGCTGTGCACAGCATTGCAGACGTGCATGTTATGCATCGCCAGAAACCCCATGAAAAGACCTTTCAAATGAATCATAGATATTAGAAATCCAATGAGGGATAACGAAATTAGAACGGAAGTCTACTTCCGCTACCGGCACCGCTGCGACGGAACGGACAATCGGCATTACCTACGGACATGCCTAGCATCTTTGCTCAACGTCGCACATGCACATGCCATACACCACCAGAAGCGAATTGAAATGCTCTTTCTAATGAATATAAGATACTGAAAGTCGCATCAGACATGTACACATGGTTAACCAAGAAATAACGCACTGATGTTGTTGGCGACGCACGGGACACGCGGCATGACACGCAGACGTATGTAGCTTGACATGCCAGTGCACATGGGCATGTCGTACATCGTCTTGAAGCCCATTTGCATGGGCTTTCACATGCACTGTAGATGTTAGGGATCTTCGAAAGGAGAGAGATATTATAAGGGGTTATTGGCGGGGTCGACATGAGTCGGCGGCGGAAGTCAAGCCGGATAGAAAAGCGGCACTATATGCAGACGGTTGCAGCTGTGCACAGCATTGCAGACGTGCATGTTATGCATCGCCAGAAACCCCATGCAAAGACCTTTCAAATGAATCATAGACATTAGAAATCCAATGAGGGATAACGAAATTAGAACGAAAGTCTACTTCCGCTACCGGCGCCGTTGCGACGGAACGGACAAGCGGCATTACCTACGGACATGCCTAGCATCTTTGCTCAACGTCGCACATGCACATGCCATACACCACCAGAAGCGAATTGAAATGCTCTTTCTAATGAATATAAGATACTGAAAGTCGCATCAGACATGTACACATGGTTAACCAAGAAATAACGCACTGATGGCGTTGGCGACGCACGGGACACGCGGCATGACACGCAGACGCATGTAGCTTGACATGCCAGTGCACATGGGCATGTCGTACATCGTCTTGAAGCCCATTTGCATGGGCTTTCACATGCACTGTAGATGTTAGGGATCTTCGAAAGGAGAGAGATATTATAAGGGGTTATTGGCTTGGTCGACATGAGTCGGCGGCGGAAGTCAAGCCGGATAGAAAAGCGGCACTATATGCAGACGGTTGCAGCTGTGCACAGCATTGCAGACGTGCATGTTATGCATCGCCAGAAACCCCATGCAAAGACCTTTCAAATGAATCATAGACATTAGAAATCCAATGAGGGATAACGAAATTAGAACGAAAGTCTACTTCCGCTACCGGCGCCGTTGCGACGGAACGGACAATCGGCATTACCTACGGACATGCCTAGCATCTTTGCTCAACGTCGCACATGCACATGCCATACACCACCAGAAGCGAATTGAAATGCTCTTTCTAATGAATATAAGATACTGAAAGTCGCATCAGACATGTACACATGGTTAACCAAGAAATAACGCACTGATGACGTTGACGACGCACGGGACACGCGGCATGACACGCAGACGTATGTAGCTTGACATGCCAGTGCACATGGGCATGTCGTACATCGTCTTGATGCCCATTAGCATGGGCTTTCACATGCACTGTAGATGTTAGGGATCTTCGAAAGGAGAGAGATATTATAAGGGGTTATTGGCGGGGTCGACATGAGTCGGCGGCGGAAGTCAAGCCGGATAGAAAAGCGGCACTATATGCAGACGGTTGCAGCTGTGCACAGCATTGCAGACGTGCATGTTATGCATCGCCAGAAACCCCATGAAAAGACCTTTCAAATGAATCATAGATATTAGAAATCCAATGAGGGATAACGAAATTAGAACGGAAGTCTACTTCCGCTACCGGCGCCGTTGCGACGGAACGGACAATCGGCATTACCTACGGACATGCCTAGCATCTTTGCTCAACGTCGCACATGCACATGCCATACACCACCAGAAGCGAATTAAAATGCTCTTTCTAATGAATATAAGATACTGAAAGTCGCATCAGACATGTACACATGGTTAACCAAGAAATAACGCACTGATGGCGTTGGCGACGCACGGGACACGCGGCATGACACGCAGACGTATGTAGCTTGACATGCCAGTGCACATGGGCATGTCGTACATCGTCTTGAAGCCCATTAGCATGGGCTTTCACATGCACTGTAGATGTTAGGGATCTTCGAAAGGAGAGAGATATTATAAGGGGTTATTGGCGGGGTCGACATGAGTGCACATGGGCATGTCGTACATCGTCTTGAAGCCCATTAGCATGGGCTTTCACATGCACTGTAGATGTTAGGGATCTTCGAAAGGAGAGAGATATTATAAGGGGTTATTGGCGGGGTCGACATGAGTCGGCGGCGGAAGTCAAGCCGGATAGAAAAGCGGCACTATATGCAGACTGTTGCAGCTGTGCACAACATTGCAGACGTGCATGTTATGCATCGGCAGAAACCCCATGAAAAGACCTTTCAAATGAATCATAGATATTAGAAATCCAATGAGGGATAACGAAATTAGAACGAAAGTCTACTTCCGCTACCGGCGCCGTTGCGACGGAACGGACAATCGGCATTACCTACGGACATGCCTAGCATCTTTGCTCAACGTCGCACATGCACATGCCATACACCACCAGAAGCGAATTGAAATGCTCTTTCTAATGAATATAAGATACTGAAAGTCGCATCAGACATGTACACATGGTTAACCAAGAAATAACGCACTGATGTTGTTGGCGACGCACGGGACACGCGGCATGACACGCAGACGTATGTAGCTTGACATGCCAGTGCACATGGGCATGTCGTACATCGTCTTGAAGCCCATTTGCATGGGCTTTCACATGCACTGTAGATGTTAGGGATCTTCGAAAGGAGAGAGATATTATAAGGGGTTATTGGCGGGGTCGACATGAGTCGGCGGCGGAAGTCAAGCCGGATAGAAAAGCGGCACTATATGCAGACGGTTGCAGCTGTGCACAGCATTGCAGACGTGCATGTTATGCATCGCCAGAAACCCCATGCAAAGACCTTTCAAATGAATCATAGACATTAGAAATCCAATGAGGGATAACGAAATTAGAACGAAAGTCTACTTCCGCTACCGGCGCCGTTGCGACGGAACGGACAAGCGGCATTACCTACGGACATGCCTAGCATCTTTGCTCAACGTCGCACATGCACATGCCATACACCACCAGAAGCGAATTGAAATGCTCTTTCTAATGAATATAAGATACTGAAAGTCGCATCAGACATGTACACATGGTTAACCAAGAAATAACGCACTGATGGCGTTGGCGACGCACGGGACACGCGGCATGACACGCAGACGCATGTAGCTTGACATGCCAGTGCACATGGGCATGTCGTACATCGTCTTGAAGCCCATTTGCATGGGCTTTCACATGCACTGTAGATGTTAGGGATCTTCGAAAGGAGAGAGATATTATAAGGGGTTATTGGCTTGGTCGACATGAGTCGGCGGCGGAAGTCAAGCCGGATAGAAAAGCGGCACTATATGCAGACGGTTGCAGCTGTGCACAGCATTGCAGACGTGCATGTTATGCATCGCCAGAAACCCCATGCAAAGACCTTTCAAATGAATCATAGACATTAGAAATCCAATGAGGGATAACGAAATTAGAACGAAAGTCTACTTCCGCTACCGGCGCCGTTGCGACGGAACGGACAATCGGCATTACCTACGGACATGCCTAGCATCTTTGCTCAACGTCGCACATGCACATGCCATACACCACCAGAAGCGAATTGAAATGCTCTTTCTAATGAATATAAGATACTGAAAGTCGCATCAGACATGTACACATGGTTAACCAAGAAATAACGCACTGATGACTTTGACGACGCACGGGACACGCGGCATGACACGCAGACGTATGTAGCTTGACATGCCAGTGCACATGGGCATGTCGTACATCGTCTTGAAGCCCATTAGCATGGGCTTTCACATGCACTGTAGATGTTAGGGATCTTCGAAAGGAGAGAGATATTATAAGGGGTTATTGGCGGGGTCGACATGAGTGCACATGGGCATGTCGTACATCGTCTTGAAGCCCATTAGCATGGGCTTTCACATGCACTGTAGATGTTAGGGATCTTCGAAAGGAGAGAGATATTATGAGGGGTTATTGGCGGGGTCGACATGAGTCGGCGGCGGAAGTCAAGCCGGATAGAAAAGCGGCACTATATGCAGACTGTTGCAGCTGTGCACAACATTGCAGACGTGCATGTTATGCATCGCCAGAAACCCCATGAAAAGACCTTTCAAATGAATCATAGATATTAGAAATCCAATGAGGGATAACGAAATTAGAACGAAAGTCTACTTCCGCTACCGGCGCCGTTGCGACGGAACGGACAATCGGCATTACCTACGGACATGCCTAGCATCTTTGCTCAACGTCGCACATGCACATGCCATACACCACCAGAAGCGAATTGAAATGCTCTTTCTAATGAATATAAGATACTGAAAGTCGCATCAGACATGTACACATGGTTAACCAAGAAATAACGCACTGATGTTGTTGGCGACGCACGGGACACGCGGCATGACACGCAGACGTATGTAGCTTGACATGCCAGTGCACATGGGCATGTCGTACATCGTCTTGAAGCCCATTAGCATGGGCTTTCACATGCACTGTAGATGTTAGGGATCTTCGAAAGGAGAGAGATATTATAAGGGGTTATTGGCGGGGTCGACATGAGTCGGCGGCGGAAGTCAAGCCGGATAGAAAAGCGGCACTATATGCAGACGGTTGCAGCTGTGCACAACATTGCAGACGTGCATGTTATGCATCGCCAGAAACCCCATGAAAAGACCTTTCAAATGAATCATAGATATTAGAAATCCAATGAGGGATAACGAAATTAGAACGGAAGTCTACTTCCGCTACCGGCGCCGCTGCGACGGAACGGACAATCGGCATTACCTACGGACATGCCTAGCATCTTTGCTCAACGTCGCACATGCACATGCCATACACCACCAGAAGCGAATTGAAATGCTCTTTCTAATGAATATAAGATACTGAAAGTCGCATTAGACATGTACACATGGTTAACCAAGAAATAACGCACTGATGGCGTTGGCGACGCACGGGACACGCGGCATGACACGCAGACGTATGTAGCTTGACATGCCAGTGCACATGGGCATGTCGTACATCGTCTTGAAGCCCATTAGCATGGGCTTTCACATGCACTGTAGATGTTAGGGATCTTCGAAAGGAGAGAGATATTATAAGGGGTTATTGGCGGGGTCGACATGAGTCGGCGGCGGAAGTCAAGCCGGATAGAAAAGCGGCACTATATGCAGACGGTTGCAGCTGTGCACAGCATTGCAGACGTGCATGTTATGCATCGCCAGAAACCCCATGAAAAGACCTTTCAAATGAATCATAGATATTAGAAATCCAATGAGGGATAACGAAATTAGAACGGAAGTCTACTTCCGCTACCGGCACCGCTGCGACGGAACGGACAATCGGCATTACCTACGGACATGCCTAGCATCTTTGCTCAACGTCGCACATGCACATGCCATACACCACCAGAAGCGAATTGAAATGCTCTTTCTAATGAATATAAGATACTGAAAGTCGCATCAGACATGTACACATGGTTAACCAAGAAATAACGCACTGATGACGTTGGCGACGCACGGGACACGCGGAATGACACGCAGACGTATGTAGCTTGACATGCCAGTGCACATGGGCATGTCGTACATCGTCTTGAAGCCCATTAGCATGGGCTTTCACATGCACTGTAGATGTTAGGGATCTTCGAAAGGAGAGAGATATTATAAGGGGTTATTGGCGGGGTCGACATGAGTGCACATGGGCATGTCGTACATCGTCTTGAAGCCCATTAGCATGGGCTTTCACATGCACTGTAGATGTTAGGGATCTTCGAAAGGAGAGAGATATTATAAGGGGTTATTGGCGGGGTCGACATGAGTCGGCGGCGGAAGTCAAGCCGGATAGAAAAGCGGCACTATATGCAGACGGTTGCAGCTGTGCACAACATTGCAGACGTGCATGTTATGCATCGCCAGAAACCCCATGAAAAGACCTTTCAAATGAATCATAGGTATTAGAAATCCAATGAGGGATAACGAAATTAGAACGAAAGTCTACTTCCGCTACCGGCGCCGTTGCGACGGAACGGACAAGCGGCATTACCTACGGACATGCCTAGCATCTTTGCTCAACGTCGCACATGCACATGCCATACACCACCAGAAGCGAATTGAAATGCTCTTTCTAATGAATATAAGATACTGAAAGTCGCATCAGACATGTACACATGGTTAACCAAGAAATAACGCACTGATGGCGTTGGCGACGCACGGGACACGCGGCATGACACGCAGACGTATGTAGCTTGACATGCCAGTGCACATGGGCATGTCGTACATCGTCTTGAAGCCCATTTGCATGGGCTTTCACATGCACTGTAGATGTTAGGGATCTTCGAAAGGAGAGAGATATTATAAGGGGTTATTGGCGGGGTCGACATGAGTCGGCGGCGGAAGTCAAGCCGGATAGAAAAGCGGCACTATATGCAGACGGTTGCAGCTGTGCACAGCATTGCAGACGTGCATGTTATGCATCGCCAGAAACCCCATGCAAAGACCTTTCAAATGAATCATAGACATTAGAAATCCAATGAGGGATAACGAAATTAGAACGAAAGTCTACTTCCGCTACCGGCGCCGTTGCGACGGAACGGACAATCGGCATTACCTACGGACACGCCTAGCATCTTTGCTCAACGTCGCACATGCACATGCCATACACCACCAGAAGCGAATTGAAATGCTCTTTCTAATGAATATAAGATACTGAAAGTCGCATCAGACATGTACACATGGTTAACCAAGAAATAACGCACTGATGACGTTGGCGACGCACGGGACACGCGGCATGACACGCAGACGTATGTAGCTTGACATGCCAGTGCACATGGGCATGTCGTACATCGTCTTGATGCCCATTAGCATGGGCTTTCACATGCACTGTAGATGTTAGGGATCTTCGAAAGGAGAGAGATATTATAAGGGGTTATTGGCGGGGTCGACATGAGTCGGCGGCGGAAGTCAAGCCGGATAGAAAAGCGGCACTATATGCAGACGGTTGCAGCTGTGCACAGCATTGCAGACGTGCATGTTATGCATCGCCAGAAACCCCATGAAAAGACCTTTCAAATGAATCATAGATATTAGAAATCCAATGAGGGATAACGAAATTAGAACGAAAGTCTACTTCCGCTACCGGCGCCGTTGCGACGGAACGGACAATCGGCATTACCTACGGACATGCCTAGCATCTTTGCTCAACGTCGCACATGCACATGCCATACACCACCAGAAGCGAATTGAAATGCTCTTTCTAATGAATATAAGATACTGAAAGTCGCATCAGACATGTACACATGGTTAACCAAGAAATAACGCACTGATGGCGTTGGCGACGCACGGGACACGCGGCATGACACGCAGACGTATGTAGCTTGACATGCCAGTGCACATGGGCATGTCGTACATCGTCTTGAAGCCCATTAGCATGGGCTTTCACATGCACTGTAGATGTTAGGGATCTTCGAAAGGAGAGAGATATTATAAGGGGTTATTGGCGGGGTCGACATGAGTCGGCGGCGGAAGTCAAGCCGGATAGAAAAGCGGCACTATATGCAGACGGTTGCAGCTGTGCACAGCATTGCAGACGTGCATGTTATGCATCGCCAGAAACCCCATGAAAAGACCTTTCAAATGAATCATAGATATTAGAAATCCAATGAGGGATAACGAAATTAGAACGAAAGTCTACTTCCGCTACCGGCGCCGTTGCGACGGAACGGACAATCGGCATTACCTACGGACATGCCTAGCATCTTTGCTCAACGTCGCACATGCACATGCCATACACCACCAGAAGCGAATTGAAATGCTCTTTCTAATGAATATAAGATACTGAAAGTCGCATCAGACATGTACACATGGTTAACCAAGAAATAACGCACTGATGGCGTTGGCGACGCACGGGACACGCGGCATGACACGCAGACGTATGTAGCTTGACATGCCAGTGCACATGGGCATGTCGTACATCGTCTTGATGCCCATTTGCATGGGCTTTCACATGCACTGTAGATGTTAGGGATCTTCGAAAGGAGAGAGATATTATAAGGGGTTATTGGCGGGGTCGACATGAGTCGGCGGCGGAAGTCAAGCCGGATAGAAAAGCGGCACTATATGCAGACGGCTGCAGCTGTGCACAGCATTGCAGACGTGCATGTTATGCATCGCCAGAAACCCCATGAAAAGACCTTTCAAATGAATCATAGATATTAGAAATCCAATGAGGGATAACGAAATTAGAACGAAAGTCTACTTCCGCTACCGGCGCCGCTGCGACGGAACGGACAATCGGCATTACCTACGGACATGCCTAGCATCTTTGCTCAACGTCGCACATGCACATGCCATACACCACCAGAAGCGAATTGAAATGCTCTTTCTAATGAATATAAGATACTGAAAGTCGCATCAGACATGTACACATGGTTAACCAAGAAATAACGCACTGATGGCGTTGGCGACGCACGGGACACGCGGCATGACACGCAGACGTATGTAGCTTGACATGCCAGTGCACATGGGCATGTCGTACATCGTCTTGATGCCCATTTGCATGGGCTTTCACATGCACTGTAGATGTTAGGGATCTTCGAAAGGAGAGAGATATTATAAGGGGTTATTGGCGGGGTCGACATGAGTCGGCGGCGGAAGTCAAGCCGGATAGAAAAGCGGCACTATATGCAGACGGTTGCAGCTGTGCACAGCATTGCAGACGTGCATGTTATGCATCGCCAGAAACCCCATGAAAAGACCTTTCAAATGAATCATAGATATTAGAAATCCAATGAGGGATAACGAAATTAGAACGAAAGTCTACTTCCGCTACCGGCGCCGCTGCGACGGAACGGACAATCGGCATTACCTACGGACATGCCTAGCATCTTTGCTCAACGTCGCACATGCACATGCCATACACCACCAGAAGCGAATTGAAATGCTCTTTCTAATGAATATAAGATACTGAAAGTCGCATCAGACATGTACACATGGTTAACCAAGAAATAACGCACTGATGGCGTTGGCGACGCACGGGACACGCGGCATGACACGCAGACGTATGTAGCTTGACATGCCAGTGCACATGGGCATGTCGTACATCGTCTTGAAGCCCATTTGCATGGGCTTTCACATGCACTGTAGATGTTAGGGATCTTCGAAAGGAGAGAGATATTATAAGGGGTTATTGGCGGGGTCGACATGAGTCGGCGGCGGAAGTCAAGCCGGATAGAAAAGCGGCACTATATGCAGACGGTTGCAGCTGTGCACAGCATTGCAGACGTGCATGTTATGCATCGCCAGAAACCCCATGCAAAGACCTTTCAAATGAATCATAGACATTAGAAATCCAATGAGGGATAACGAAATTAGAACGAAAGTCTACTTCCGCTACCGGCGCCGTTGCGACGGAACGGACAATCGGCATTACCTACGGACACGCCTAGCATCTTTGCTCAACGTCGCACATGCACATGCCATACACCACCAGAAGCGAATTGAAATGCTCTTTCTAATGAATATAAGATACTGAAAGTCGCATCAGACATGTACACATGGTTAACCAAGAAATAACGCACTGATGACGTTGGCGACGCACGGGACACGCGGCATGACACGCAGACGTATGTAGCTTGACATGCCAGTGCACATGGGCATGTCGTACATCGTCTTGATGCCCATTAGCATGGGCTTTCACATGCACTGTAGATGTTAGGGATCTTCGAAAGGAGAGAGATATTATAAGGGGTTATTGGCGGGGTCGACATGAGTCGGCGGCGGAAGTCAAGCCGGATAGAAAAGCGGCACTATATGCAGACGGTTGCAGCTGTGCACAGCATTGCAGACGTGCATGTTATGCATCGCCAGAAACCCCATGAAAAGACCTTTCAAATGAATCATAGATATTAGAAATCCAATGAGGGATAACGAAATTAGAACGAAAGTCTACTTCCGCTACCGGCGCCGTTGCGACGGAACGGACAATCGGCATTACCTACGGACATGCCTAGCATCTTTGCTCAACGTCGCACATGCACATGCCATACACCACCAGAAGCGAATTGAAATGCTCTTTCTAATGAATATAAGATACTGAAAGTCGCATCAGACATGTACACATGGTTAACCAAGAAATAACGCACTGATGGCGTTGGCGACGCACGGGACACGCGGCATGACACGCAGACGTATGTAGCTTGACATGCCAGTGCACATGGGCATGTCGTACATCGTCTTGAAGCCCATTAGCATGGGCTTTCACATGCACTGTAGATGTTAGGGATCTTCGAAAGGAGAGAGATATTATAAGGGGTTATTGGCGGGGTCGACATGAGTCGGCGGCGGAAGTCAAGCCGGATAGAAAAGCGGCACTATATGCAGACGGTTGCAGCTGTGCACAGCATTGCAGACGTGCATGTTATGCATCGCCAGAAACCCCATGAAAAGACCTTTCAAATGAATCATAGATATTAGAAATCCAATGAGGGATAACGAAATTAGAACGAAAGTCTACTTCCGCTACCGGCGCCGTTGCGACGGAACGGACAATCGGCATTACCTACGGACATGCCTAGCATCTTTGCTCAACGTCGCACATGCACATGCCATACACCACCAGAAGCGAATTGAAATGCTCTTTCTAATGAATATAAGATACTGAAAGTCGCATCAGACATGTACACATGGTTAACCAAGAAATAACGCACTGATGGCGTTGGCGACGCACGGGACACGCGGCATGACACGCAGACGTATGTAGCTTGACATGCCAGTGCACATGGGCATGTCGTACATCGTCTTGATGCCCATTTGCATGGGCTTTCACATGCACTGTAGATGTTAGGGATCTTCGAAAGGAGAGAGATATTATAAGGGGTTATTGGCGGGGTCGACATGAGTCGGCGGCGGAAGTCAAGCCGGATAGAAAAGCGGCACTATATGCAGACGGCTGCAGCTGTGCACAGCATTGCAGACGTGCATGTTATGCATCGCCAGAAACCCCATGAAAAGACCTTTCAAATGAATCATAGATATTAGAAATCCAATGAGGGATAACGAAATTAGAACGAAAGTCTACTTCCGCTACCGGCGCCGCTGCGACGGAACGGACAATCGGCATTACCTACGGACATGCCTAGCATCTTTGCTCAACGTCGCACATGCACATGCCATACACCACCAGAAGCGAATTGAAATGCTCTTTCTAATGAATATAAGATACTGAAAGTCGCATCAGACATGTACACATGGTTAACCAAGAAATAACGCACTGATGGCGTTGGCGACGCACGGGACACGCGGCATGACACGCAGACGTATGTAGCTTGACATGCCAGTGCACATGGGCATGTCGTACATCGTCTTGATGCCCATTTGCATGGGCTTTCACATGCACTGTAGATGTTAGGGATCTTCGAAAGGAGAGAGATATTATAAGGGGTTATTGGCGGGGTCGACATGAGTCGGCGGCGGAAGTCAAGCCGGATAGAAAAGCGGCACTATATGCAGACGGTTGCAGCTGTGCACAGCATTGCAGACGTGCATGTTATGCATCGCCAGAAACCCCATGAAAAGACCTTTCAAATGAATCATAGATATTAGAAATCCAATGAGGGATAACGAAATTAGAACGAAAGTCTACTTCCGCTACCGGCGCCGCTGCGACGGAACGGACAATCGGCATTACCTACGGACATGCCTAGCATCTTTGCTCAACGTCGCACATGCACATGCCATACACCACCAGAAGCGAATTGAAATGCTCTTTCTAATGAATATAAGATACTGAAAGTCGCATCAGACATGTACACATGGTTAACCAAGAAATAACGCACTGATGGCGTTGGCGACGCACGGGACACGCGGCATGACACGCAGACGTATGTAGCTTGACATGCCAGTGCACATGGGCATGTCGTACATCGTCTTGATGCCCATTTGCATGGGCTTTCACATGCACTGTAGATGTTAGGGATCTTCGAAAGGAGAGAGATATTATAAGGGGTTATTGGCGGGGTCGACATGAGTCGGCGGCGGAAGTCAAGCCGGATAGAAAAGCGGCACTATATGCAGACGGTTGCAGCTGTGCACAGCATTGCAGACGTGCATGTTATGCATCGCCAGAAACCCCATGAAAAGACCTTTCAAATGAATCATAGATATTAGAAATCCAATGAGGGATAACGAAATTAGAACGAAAGTCTACTTCCGCTACCGGCACCGCTGCGACGGAACGGACAATCGGCATTACCTACGGACATGCCTAGCATCTTTGCTCAACGTCGCACATGCACATGCCATACACCACCAGAAGCGAATTGAAATGCTCTTTCTAATGAATATAAGATACTGAAAGTCGCATCAGACATGTACACATGGTTAACCAAGAAATAACGCACTGATGGCGTTGGCGACGCACGGGACACGCGGCATGACACGCAGACGTATGTAGCTTGACATGCCAGTGCACATGGGCATGTCGTACATCGTCTTGATGCCCATTAGCATGGGCTTTCACATGCACTGTAGATGTTAGGGATCTTCGAAAGGAGAGAGATATTATAAGGGGTTATTGGCGGGGTCGACATGAGTCGGCGGCGGAAGTCAAGCCGGATAGAAAAGCGGCACTATATGCAGACGGTTGCAGCTGTGCAGAGCATTGCAGACGTGCATGCTATGCATCGCCAGAAACCCCATGAAAAGACCTTTCAAATGAATCATAGATATTAGAAATCCAATGAGGGATAACGAAATTAGAACGAAAGTCTACTTCCGCTACCGGCGCCGTTGCGACGGAACGGACAATCGGCATTACCTACGGACATGCCTAGCATCTTTGCTCAACGTCGCACATGCACATGCCATACACAACCAGAAGCGAATTGAAATGCTCTTTCTAATGAATATAAGATACTGAAAGTCGCATCAGACATGTACACATGGTTAACCAAGAAATAACGCACTGATGGCGTTGGCGACGCACGGGACACGCGGCATGACACGCAGACGTATGTAGCTTGACATGCCAGTGCACATGGGCATGTCGTACATCGTCTTGATGCCCATTTGCATGGGCTTTCACATGCACTGTAGATGTTAGGGATCTTCGAAAGGAGAGAGATATTATAAGGGGTTATTGGCGGGGTCGACATGAGTCGGCGGCGGAAGTCAAGCCGGATAGAAAAGCGGCACTATATGCAGACGGTTGCAGCTGTGCACAGCATTGCAGACGTGCATGTTATGCATCGCCAGAAACCCCATGAAAAGACCTTTCAAATGAATCATAGATATTAGAAATCCAATGAGGGATAACGAAATTAGAACGAAAGTCTACTTCCGCTACCGGCGCCGCTGCGACGGAACGGACAATCGGCATTACCTACGGACATGCCTAGCATCTTTGCTCAACGTCGCACATGCACATGCCATACACCACCAGAAGCGAATTGAATGCTCTTTCTAATGAATATAAGATACTGAAAGTCGCATCAGACATGTACACATGGTTAACCAAGAAATAACGCACTGATGGCGTTGGCGACGCACGGGACACGCGGCATGACACGCAGACGTATGTAGCTTGACATGCCAGTGCACATGGGCATGTCGTACATCGTCTTGAAGCCCATTAGCATGGGCTTTCACATGCACTGTAGATGTTAGGGATCTTCGAAAGGAGAGAGATATTATAAGGGGTTATTGGCGGGGTCGACATGAGTCGGCGGCGGAAGTCAAGCCGGATAGAAAAGCGGCACTATATGCAGACGGTTGCAGCTGTGCACAGCATTGCAGACGTGCATGTTATGCATCGCCAGAAACCCCATGAAAAGACCTTTCAAATGAATCATAGATATTAGAAATCCAATGAGGGATAACGAAATTAGAACGAAAGTCTACTTCCGCTACCGGCGCCGTTGCGACGGAACGGACAATCGGCATTACCTACGGACATGCCTAGCATCTTTGCTCAACGTCGCACATGCACATGCCATACACCACCAGAAGCGAATTGAAATGCTCTTTCTAATGAATATAAGATACTGAAAGTCGCATCAGACATGTACACATGGTTAACCAAGAAATAACGCACTGATGGCGTTGGCGACGCACGGGACACGCGGCATGACACGCAGACGTATGTAGCTTGACATGCCAGTGCACATGGGCATGTCGTACATCGTCTTGATGCCCATTTGCATGGGCTTTCACATGCACTGTAGATGTTAGGGATCTTCGAAAGGAGAGAGATATTATAAGGGGTTATTGGCGGGGTCGACATGAGTCGGCGGCGGAAGTCAAGCCGGATAGAAAAGCGGCACTATATGCAGACGGTTGCAGCTGTGCAGAGCATTGCAGACGTGCATGCTATGCATCGCCAGAAACCCCATGAAAAGACCTTTCAAATGAATGATAGATATTAGAAATCCAATGAGGGATAACGAAATTAGAACGAAAGTCTACTTCCGCTACCGGCGCCGTTGCGACGGAACGGACAATCGGCATTACCTACGGACATGCCTAGCATCTTTGCTCAACGTCGCACATGCACATGCCATACACCACCAGAAACGAATTGAAATGCTCTTTCTAATGAATATAAGATACTGAAAGTCGCATCAGACATGTACACATAGTTAACCAAGAAATAACGCACTGATGGCGTTGGCGACGCACGGGACACGCGGCATGACACGCAGACGTATGTAGCTTGACATGCCAGTGCACATGGGCATGTCGTACATCGTCTTGATGCCCATTTGCATGGGCTTTCACATGCACTGTAGATGTTAGGGATCTTCGAAAGGAGAGAGATATTATAAGGGGTTATTGGCGGGGTCGACATGAGTCGGCGGCGGAAGTCAAGCCGGATAGAAAAGCGGCACTATATGCAGACGGTTGCAGCTGTGCACAGCATTGCAGACGTGCATGCTATGCATCGCCAGAAACCCCATGAAAAGACCTTTCAAATGAATCATAGATATTAGAAATCCAATGAGGGATAACGAAATTAGAACGAAAGTCTACTGCGGCTACCGGCGCCGTTGCGACGGAACGGACAATCGGCATTACCTACGGACATGCCTAGCATCTTTGCTCAACGTCGCACATGCACATGCCATACACCACCAGAAGCGAATTGAAATGCTCTTTCTAATGAATATAAGATACTGAAAGTCGCATCAGACATGTACACATGGTCAACCAAGAAATAACGCACTGATGGCGTTGGCGACGCACGGGACACGCGGCATGACACGCAGACGTATGTAGCTTGACATGCCAGTGCACATGGGCATGTCGTACATCGTCTTGAAGCCCATTTGCATGGGCTTTCACATGCACTGTAGATGTTAGGGATCTTCGAAAGGAGAGAGATATTATAAGGGGTTATTGGCGGGGTCGACATGAGTCGGCGGCGGAAGTCAAGCCGGATAGAAAAGCGGCACTATATGCAGACGGTTGCAGCTGTGCACAGCATTGCAGACGTGCATGTTATGCATCGCCAGAAACCCCATGAAAAGACCTTTCAAATGAATCATAGGTATTAGAAATCCAATGAGGGATAACGAAATTAGAACGAAAGTCTACTTCCGCTACCGGCGCCGTTGCGACGGAACGGACAAGCGGCATTACCTACGGACATGCCTAGCATCTTTGCTCAACGTCGCACATGCACATGCCATACACCACCAGAAGCGAATTGAAATGCTCTTTCTAATGAATATAAGATACTGAAAGTCGCATCAGACATGTACACATGGTTAACCAAGAAATAACGCACTGATGGCGTTGGCGACGCACGGGACACGCGGCATGACACGCAGACGTATGTAGCTTGACATGCCAGTGCACATGGGCATGTCGTACATCGTCTTGAAGCCCATTTGCATGGGCTTTCACATGCACTGTAGATGTTAGGGATCTTCGAAAGGAGAGAGATATTATAAGGGGTTATTGGCTTGGTCGACATGAGTCGGCGGCGGAAGTCAAGCCGGATAGAAAAGCGGCACTATATGCAGACGGTTGCAGCTGTGCACAGCATTGCAGACGTGCATGTTATGCATCGCCAGAAACCCCATGCAAAGACCTTTCAAATGAATCATAGACATTAGAAATCCAATGAGGGATAACGAAATTAGAACGAAAGTCTACTTCCGCTACCGGCGCCGTTGCGACGGAACGGACAATCGGCATTACCTACGGACATGCCTAGCATCTTTGCTCAACGTCGCACATGCACATGCCATACACCACCAGAAGCGAATTGAAATGCTCTTTCTAATGAATATAAGATACTGAAAGTCGCATCAGACATGTACACATGGTTAACCAAGAAATAACGCACTGATGACGTTGGCGACGCACGGGACACGCGGCATGACACGCAGACGTATGTAGCTTGACATGCCAGTGCACATGGGCATGTCGTACATCGTCTTGATGCCCATTAGCATGGGCTTTCACATGCACTGTAGATGTTAGGGATCTTCGAAAGGAGAGAGATATTATAAGGGGTTATTGGCGGGGTCGACATGAGTCGGCGGCGGAAGTCAAGCCGGATAGAAAAGCGGCACTATATGCAGACGGTTGCAGCTGTGCACAGCATTGCAGACGTGCATGTTATGCATCGCCAGAAACCCCATGAAAAGACCTTTCAAATGAATCATAGATATTAGAAATCCAATGAGGGATAACGAAATTAGAACGAAAGTCTACTTCCGCTACCGGCGCCGTTGCGACGGAACGGACAATCGGCATTACCTACGGACATGCCTAGCATCTTTGCTCAACGTCGCACATGCACATGCCATACACCACCAGAAGCGAATTAAAATGCTCTTTCTAATGAATATAAGATACTGAAAGTCGCATCAGACATGTACACATGGTTAACCAAGAAATAACGCACTGATGGCGTTGGCGACGCACGGGACACGCGGCATGACACGCAGACGTATGTAGCTTGACATGCCAGTGCACATGGGCATGTCGTACATCGTCTTGAAGCCCATTAGCATGGGCTTTCACATGCACTGTAGATGTTAGGGATCTTCGAAAGGAGAGAGATATTATAAGGGGTTATTGGCGGGGTCGACATGAGTGCACATGGGCATGTCGTACATCGTCTTGAAGCCCATTAGCATGGGCTTTCACATGCACTGTAGATGTTAGGGATCTTCGAAAGGAGAGAGATATTATAAGGGGTTATTGGCGGGGTCGACATGAGTCGGCGGTGGAAGTCAAGCCGGATAGAAAAGCGGCACTATATGCAGACTGTTGCAGCTGTGCACAACATTGCAGACGTGCATGTTATGCATCGCCAGAAACCCCATGAAAAGACCTTTCAAATGAATCATAGATATTAGAAATCCAATGAGGGATAACGAAATTAGAACGAAAGTCTACTTCCGCTACCGGCGCCGTTGCGACGGAACGGACAATCGGCATTACCTACGGACATGCCTAGCATCTTTGCTCAACGTCGCACATGCACATGCCATACACCACCAGAAGCGAATTGAAATGCTCTTTCTAATGAATATAAGATACTGAAAGTCGCATCAGATATGTACACATGGTTAACCAAGAAATAACGCACTGATGGCGTTGGCGACGCACGGGACACGCGGCATGACACGCAGACGTATGTAGCTTGACATGCCAGTGCACATGGGCATGTCGTACATCGTCTTGAAGCCCATTTGCATGGGCTTTCACATGCACTGTAGATGTTAGGGATCTTCGAAAGGAGAGAGATATTATAAGGGGTTATTGGCGGGGTCGACATGAGTCGGCGGCGGAAGTCAAGCCGGATAGAAAAGCGGCACTATATGCAGACGGTTGCAGCTGTGCACAGCATTGCAGACGTGCATGTTATGCATCGCCAGAAACCCCATGCAAAGACCTTTCAAATGAATCATAGATATTAGAAATCCAATGAGGGATAACGAAATTAGAACGGAAGTCTACTTCCGCTACCGGCGCCGCTGCGACGGAACGGACAATCGGCATTACCTACGGACATGCCTAGCATCTTTGCTCAACGTCGCACATGCACATGCCATACACCACCAGAAGCGAATTGAAATGCTCTTTCTAATGAATATAAGATACTGAAAGTCGCATCAGACATGTACACATGGTTAACCAAGAAATAACGCACTGATGGCGTTGGCGACGCACGGGACACGCGGCATGACACGCAGACGTATGTAGCTTGACATGCCAGTGCACATGGGCATGTCGTACATCGTCTTGAAGCCCATTAGCATGGGCTTTCACATGCACTGTAGATGTTAGGGATCTTCGAAAGGAGAGAGATATTATAAGGGGTTATTGGCGGGGTCGACATGAGTCGGTGGCGGAAGTCAAGCCGGATAGAAAAGCGGCACTATATGCAGACGGTTGCAGCTGTGCACAGCATTGCAGACGTGCATGTTATGCATCGCCAGAAACTCCATGAAAAGACCTTTCAAATGAATCATAGATATTAGAAATCCAATGAGGGATAACGAAATTAGAACGAAAGTCTACTTCCGCTACCGGCGCCGTTGCGACGGAACGGACAATCGGCATTACCTACGGACATGCCTAGCATCTTTGCTCAACGTCGCACATGCACATGCCATACACCACCAGAAGCGAATTGAAATGCTCTTTCTAATGAATATAAGATACTGAAAGTCGCATCAGACATGTACACATGGTTAACCAAGAAATAACGCACTGATGGTGTTGGCGACGCACGGGACACGCGGCATGACACGCAGACGTATGTAGCTTGACATGCCAGTGCACATGGGCATGTCGTACATCGTCTTGAAGCCCATTTGCATGGGCTTTCACATGCACTGTAGATGTTAGGGATCTTCGAAAGGAGAGAGATATTATAAGGGGTTATTGGCGGGGTCGACATGAGTCGGCGGCGGAAGTCAAGCCGGATAGAAAAGCGGCACTATATGCAGACGGTTGCAGCTGTGCACAGCATTGCAGACGTGCATGTTATGCATCGCCAGAAACCCCATGAAAAGACCTTTCAAATGAATCATAGATATTAGAAATCCAATGAGGGATAACGAAATTAGAACGGAAGTCTACTTCCGCTACCGGCACCGCTGCGACGGAACGGACAATCGGCATTACCTACGGACATGCCTAGCATCTTTGCTCAACGTCGCACATGCACATGCCATACACCACCAGAAGCGAATTGAAATGCTCTTTCTAATGAATATAAGATACTGAAAGTCGCATCAGACATGTACACATGGTTAACCAAGAAATAACGCACTGATGTTGTTGGCGACGCACGGGACACGCGGCATGACACGCAGACGTATGTAGCTTGACATGCCAGTGCACATGGGCATGTCGTACATCGTCTTGAAGCCCATTTGCATGGGCTTTCACATGCACTGTAGATGTTAGGGATCTTCGAAAGGAGAGAGATATTATAAGGGGTTATTGGCGGGGTCGACATGAGTCGGCGGCGGAAGTCAAGCCGGATAGAAAAGCGGCACTATATGCAGACGGTTGCAGCTGTGCACAGCATTGCAGACGTGCATGTTATGCATCGCCAGAAACCCCATGAAAAGACCTTTCAAATGAATCATAGACATTAGAAATCCAATGAGGGATAACGAAATTAGAACGAAAGTCTACTTCCGCTACCGGCGCCGTTGCGACGGAACGGACAAGCGGCATTACCTACGGACATGCCTAGCATCTTTGCTCAACGTCGCACATGCACATGCCATACACCACCAGAAGCGAATTGAAATGCTCTTTCTAATGAATATAAGATACTGAAAGTCGCATCAGACATGTACACATGGTTAACCAAGAAATAACGCACTGATGGCGTTGGCGACGCACGGGACACGCGGCATGACACGCAGACGCATGTAGCTTGACATGCCAGTGCACATGGGCATGTCGTACATCGTCTTGAAGCCCATTTGCATGGGCTTTCACATGCACTGTAGATGTTAGGGATCTTCGAAAGGAGAGAGATATTATAAGGGGTTATTGGCTTGGTCGACATGAGTCGGCGGCGGAAGTCAAGCCGGATAGAAAAGCGGCACTATATGCAGACGGTTGCAGCTGTGCACAGCATTGCAGACGTGCATGTTATGCATCGCCAGAAACCCCATGCAAAGACCTTTCAAATGAATCATAGACATTAGAAATCCAATGAGGGATAACGAAATTAGAACGAAAGTCTACTTCCGCTACCGGCGCCGTTGCGACGGAACGGACAATCGGCATTACCTACGGACATGCCTAGCATCTTTGCTCAACGTCGCACATGCACATGCCATACACCACCAGAAGCGAATTGAAATGCTCTTTCTAATGAATATAAGATACTGAAAGTCGCATCAGACATGTACACATGGTTAACCAAGAAATAACGCACTGATGACGTTGACGACGCACGGGACACGCGGCATGACACGCAGACGTATGTAGCTTGACATGCCAGTGCACATGGGCATGTCGTACATCGTCTTGATGCCCATTAGCATGGGCTTTCACATGCACTGTAGATGTTAGGGATCTTCGAAAGGAGAGAGATATTATAAGGGGTTATTGGCGGGGTCGACATGAGTCGGCGGCGGAAGTCAAGCCGGATAGAAAAGCGGCACTATATGCAGACGGTTGCAGCTGTGCACAGCATTGCAGACGTGCATGTTATGCATCGCCAGAAACCCCATGAAAAGACCTTTCAAATGAATCATAGATATTAGAAATCCAATGAGGGATAACGAAATTAGAACGGAAGTCTACTTCCGCTACCGGCGCCGTTGCGACGGAACGGACAATCGGCATTACCTACGGACATGCCTAGCATCTTTGCTCAACGTCGCACATGCACATGCCATACACCACCAGAAGCGAATTAAAATGCTCTTTCTAATGAATATAAGATACTGAAAGTCGCATCAGACATGTACACATGGTTAACCAAGAAATAACGCACTGATGGCGTTGGCGACGCACGGGACACGCGGCATGACACGCAGACGTATGTAGCTTGACATGCCAGTGCACATGGGCATGTCGTACATCGTCTTGAAGCCCATTAGCATGGGCTTTCACATGCACTGTAGATGTTAGGGATCTTCGAAAGGAGAGAGATATTATAAGGGGTTATTGGCGGGGTCGACATGAGTGCACATGGGCATGTCGTACATCGTCTTGAAGCCCATTAGCATGGGCTTTCACATGCACTGTAGATGTTAGGGATCTTCGAAAGGAGAGAGATATTATAAGGGGTTATTGGCGGGGTCGACATGAGTCGGCGGCGGAAGTCAAGCCGGATAGAAAAGCGGCACTATATGCAGACTGTTGCAGCTGTGCACAACATTGCAGACGTGCATGTTATGCATCGCCAGAAACCCCATGAAAAGACCTTTCAAATGAATCATAGATATTAGAAATCCAATGAGGGATAACGAAATTAGAACGAAAGTCTACTTCCGCTACCGGCGCCGCTGCGACGGAACGGACAATCGGCATTACCTACGGACATGCCTAGCATCTTTGCTCAACGTCGCACATGCACATGCCATACACCACCAGAAGCGAATTGAAATGCTCTTTCTAATGAATATAAGATACTGAAAGTCGCATCAGACATGTACACATGGTTAACCAAGAAATAACGCACTGATGTTGTTGGCGACGCACGGGACACGCGGCATGACACGCAGACGTATGTAGCTTGACATGCCAGTGCACATGGGCATGTCGTACATCGTCTTGAAGCCCATTTGCATGGGCTTTCACATGCACTGTAGATGTTAGGGATCTTCGAAAGGAGAGAGATATTATAAGGGGTTATTGGCGGGGTCGACATGAGTCGGCGGCGGAAGTCAAGCCGGATAGAAAAGCGGCACTATATGCAGACGGTTGCAGCTGTGCACAGCATTGCAGACGTGCATGTTATGCATCGCCAGAAACCCCATGCAAAGACCTTTCAAATGAATCATAGACATTAGAAATCCAATGAGGGATAACGAAATTAGAACGAAAGTCTACTTCCGCTACCGGCGCCGTTGCGACGGAACGGACAAGCGGCATTACCTACGGACATGCCTAGCATCTTTGCTCAACGTCGCACATGCACATGCCATACACCACCAGAAGCGAATTGAAATGCTCTTTCTAATGAATATAAGATACTGAAAGTCGCATCAGACATGTACACATGGTTAACCAAGAAATAACGCACTGATGGCGTTGGCGACGCACGGGACACGCGGCATGACACGCAGACGCATGTAGCTTGACATGCCAGTGCACATGGGCATGTCGTACATCGTCTTGAAGCCCATTTGCATGGGCTTTCACATGCACTGTAGATGTTAGGGATCTTCGAAAGGAGAGAGATATTATAAGGGGTTATTGGCTTGGTCGACATGAGTCGGCGGCGGAAGTCAAGCCGGATAGAAAAGCGGCACTATATGCAGACGGTTGCAGCTGTGCACAGCATTGCAGACGTGCATGTTATGCATCGCCAGAAACCCCATGCAAAGACCTTTCAAATGAATCATAGACATTAGAAATCCAATGAGGGATAACGAAATTAGAACGAAAGTCTACTTCCGCTACCGGCGCCGTTGCGACGGAACGGACAATCGGCATTACCTACGGACATGCCTAGCATCTTTGCTCAACGTCGCACATGCACATGCCATACACCACCAGAAGCGAATTGAAATGCTCTTTCTAATGAATATAAGATACTGAAAGTCGCATCAGACATGTACACATGGTTAACCAAGAAATAACGCACTGATGACGTTGACGACGCACGGGACACGCGGCATGACACGCAGACGTATGTAGCTTGACATGCCAGTGCACATGGGCATGTCGTACATCGTCTTGATGCCCATTAGCATGGGCTTTCACATGCACTGTAGATGTTAGGGATCTTCGAAAGGAGAGAGATATTATAAGGGGTTATTGGCGGGGTCGACATGAGTCGGCGGCGGAAGTCAAGCCGGATAGAAAAGCGGCACTATATGCAGACGGTTGCAGCTGTGCACAGCATTGCAGACGTGCATGTTATGCATCGCCAGAAACCCCATGAAAAGACCTTTCAAATGAATCATAGATATTAGAAATCCAATGAGGGATAACGAAATTAGAACGGAAGTCTACTTCCGCTACCGGCGCCGTTGCGACGGAACGGACAATCGGCATTACCTACGGACATGCCTAGCATCTTTGCTCAACGTCGCACATGCACATGCCATACACCACCAGAAGCGAATTAAAATGCTCTTTCTAATGAATATAAGATACTGAAAGTCGCATCAGACATGTACACATGGTTAACCAAGAAATAACGCACTGATGGCGTTGGCGACGCACGGGACACGCGGCATGACACGCAGACGTATGTAGCTTGACATGCCAGTGCACATGGGCATGTCGTACATCGTCTTGAAGCCCATTAGCATGGGCTTTCACATGCACTGTAGATGTTAGGGATCTTCGAAAGGAGAGAGATATTATAAGGGGTTATTGGCGGGGTCGACATGAGTGCACATGGGCATGTCGTACATCGTCTTGAAGCCCATTAGCATGGGCTTTCACATGCACTGTAGATGTTAGGGATCTTCGAAAGGAGAGAGATATTATAAGGGGTTATTGGCGGGGTCGACATGAGTCGGCGGCGGAAGTCAAGCCGGATAGAAAAGCGGCACTATATGCAGACTGTTGCAGCTGTGCACAACATTGCAGACGTGCATGTTATGCATCGCCAGAAACCCCATGAAAAGACCTTTCAAATGAATCATAGATATTAGAAATCCAATGAGGGATAACGAAATTAGAACGAAAGTCTACTTCCGCTACCGGCGCCGTTGCGACGGAACGGACAATCGGCATTACCTACGGACATGCCTAGCATCTTTGCTCAACGTCGCACATGCACATGCCATACACCACCAGAAGCGAATTGAAATGCTCTTTCTAATGAATATAAGATACTGAAAGTCGCATCAGACATGTACACATGGTTAACCAAGAAATAACGCACTGATGTTGTTGGCGACGCACGGGACACGCGGCATGACACGCAGACGTATGTAGCTTGACATGCCAGTGCACATGGGCATGTCGTACATCGTCTTGAAGCCCATTTGCATGGGCTTTCACATGCACT
The DNA here is from genome assembly GCF_037392515.1 of Haliotis asinina. Taxonomy (NCBI): domain Eukaryota; kingdom Metazoa; phylum Mollusca; class Gastropoda; order Lepetellida; family Haliotidae; genus Haliotis; species Haliotis asinina. Next base: position 49,643,486 of record NC_090282.1, read on the forward strand.
GTAGATGTTAGGGATCTTCGAAAGGAGAGAGATATTATAAGGGGTTATTGGCGGGGTCGACATGAGTCGGCGGCGGAAGTCAAGCCGGATAGAAAAGCGGCACTATATGCAGACGGTTGCAGCTGTGCACAGCATTGCAGACGTGCATGTTATGCATCGCCAGAAACCCCATGAAAAGACCTTTCAAATGAATCATAGGTATTAGAAATCCAATGAGGGATAACGAAATTAGAACGAAAGTCTACTTCCGCTACCGGCGCCGCTGCGACGGAACGGACAATCGGCATTACCTACGGACATGCCTAGCATCTTTGCTCAACGTCGCACATGCACATGCCATACACCACCAGAAGCGAATTGAAATGCTCTTTCTAATGAATATAAGATACTGAAAGTCGCATCAGACATGTACACATGGTTAACCAAGAAATAACGCACTGATGGCGTTGGCGACGCACGGGACACGCGGCATGACACGCAGACGTATGTAGCTTGACATGCCAGTGCACATGGGCATGTCGTACATCGTCTTGAAGCCCATTTGCATGGGCTTTCACATGCACTGTAGATGTTAGGGATCTTCGAAAGGAGAGAGATATTATAAGGGGTTATTGGCGGGGTCGACATGAGTCGGCGGCGGAAGTCAAGCCGGATAGAAAAGCGGCACTATATGCAGACGGTTGCAGCTGTGCACAGCATTGCAGACGTGCATGTTATGCATCGCCAGAAACCCCATGCAAAGACCTTTCAAATGAATCATAGACATTAGAAATCCAATGAGGGATAACGAAATTAGAACGAAAGTCTACTTCCGCTACCGGCGCCGCTGCGACGGAACGGACAATCGGCATTACCTACGGACATGCCTAGCATCTTTGCTCAACGTCGCACATGCACATGCCATACACCACCAGAAGCGAATTGAAATGCTCTTTCTAATGAATATAAGATACTGAAAGTCGCATCAGACATGTACACATGGTTAACCAAGAAATAACGCACTGATGGCGTTGGCGACGCACGGGACACGCGGCATGACACGCAGACGTATGTAGCTTGACATGCCAGTGCACATGGGCATGTCGTACATCGTCTTGAAGCCCATTTGCATGGGCTTTCACATGCACTGTAGATGTTAGGGATCTTCGAAAGGAGAGAGATATTATAAGGGGTTATTGGCGGGGTCGACATGAGTCGGCGGCGGAAGTCAAGCCGGATAGAAAAGCGGCACTATATGCAGACGGTTGCAGCTGTGCACAGCATTGCAGACGTGCATGTTATGCATCGCCAGAAACCCCATGCAAAGACCTTTCAAATGAATCATAGACATTAGAAATCCAATGAGGGATAACGAAATTAGAACGAAAGTCTACTTCCGCTACCGGCGCCGTTGCGACGGAACGGACAATCGGCATTACCTACGGACATGCCTAGCATCTTTGCTCAACGTCGCACATGCACATGCCATACACCACCAGAAGCGAATTGAAATGCTCTTTCTAATGAATATAAGATACTGAAAGTCGCATCAGACATGTACACATGGTTAACCAAGAAATAACGCACTGATGACGTTGGCGACGCACGGGACACGCGGCATGACACGCAGACGTATGTAGCTTGACATGCCAGTGCACATGGGCATGTCGTACATCGTCTTGATGCCCATTAGCATGGGCTTTCACATGCACTGTAGATGTTAGGGATCTTCGAAAGGAGAGAGATATTATAAGGGGTTATTGGCGGGGTCGACATGAGTCGGCGGCGGAAGTCAAGCCGGATAGAAAAGCGGCACTATATGCAGACGGTTGCAGCTGTGCACAGCATTGCAGACGTGCATGTTATGCATCGCCAGAAACCCCATGAAAAGACCTTTCAAATGAATCATAGATATTAGAAATCCAATGAGGGATAACGAAATTAGAACGAAAGTCTACTTCCGCTACCGGCGCCGTTGCGACGGAACGGACAATCGGCATTACCTACGGACATGCCTAGCATCTTTGCTCAACGTCGCACATGCACATGCCATACACCACCAGAAGCGAATTGAAATGCTCTTTCTAATGAATATAAGATACTGAAAGTCGCATCAGACATGTACACATGGTTAACCAAGAAATAACGCACTGATGGCGTTGGCGACGCACGGGACACGCGGCATGACACGCAGACGTATGTAGCTTGACATGCCAGTGCACATGGGCATGTCGTACATCGTCTTGAAGCCCATTAGCATGGGCTTTCACATGCACTGTAGATGTTAGGGATCTTCGAAAGGAGAGAGATATTATAAGGGGTTATTGGCGGGGTCGACATGAGTCGGCGGCGGAAGTCAAGCCGGATAGAAAAGCGGCACTATATGCAGACGGTTGCAGCTGTGCACAGCATTGCAGACGTGCATGTTATGCATCGCCAGAAACCCCATGAAAAGACCTTTCAAATGAATCATAGATATTAGAAATCCAATGAGGGATAACGAAATTAGAACGAAAGTCTACTTCCGCTACCGGCGCCGTTGCGACGGAACGGACAATCGGCATTACCTACGGACATGCCTAGCATCTTTGCTCAACGTCGCACATGCACATGCCATACACCACCAGAAGCGAATTGAAATGCTCTTTCTAATGAATATAAGATACTGAAAGTCGCATCAGACATGTACACATGGTTAACCAAGAAATAACGCACTGATGGCGTTGGCGACGCACGGGACACGCGGCATGACACGCAGACGTATGTAGCTTGACATGCCAGTGCACATGGGCATGTCGTACATCGTCTTGATGCCCATTTGCATGGGCTTTCACATGCACTGTAGATGTTAGGGATCTTCGAAAGGAGAGAGATATTATAAGGGGTTATTGGCGGGGTCGACATGAGTCGGCGGCGGAAGTCAAGCCGGATAGAAAAGCGGCACTATATGCAGACGGCTGCAGCTGTGCACAGCATTGCAGACGTGCATGTTATGCATCGCCAGAAACCCCATGAAAAGACCTTTCAAATGAATCATAGATATTAGAAATCCAATGAGGGATAACGAAATTAGAACGAAAGTCTACTTCCGCTACCGGCGCCGCTGCGACGGAACGGACAATCGGCATTACCTACGGACATGCCTAGCATCTTTGCTCAACGTCGCACATGCACATGCCATACACCACCAGAAGCGAATTGAAATGCTCTTTCTAATGAATATAAGATACTGAAAGTCGCATCAGACATGTACACATGGTTAACCAAGAAATAACGCACTGATGGCGTTGGCGACGCACGGGACACGCGGCATGACACGCAGACGTATGTAGCTTGACATGCCAGTGCACATGGGCATGTCGTACATCGTCTTGATGCCCATTTGCATGGGCTTTCACATGCACTGTAGATGTTAGGGATCTTCGAAAGGAGAGAGATATTATAAGGGGTTATTGGCGGGGTCGACATGAGTCGGCGGCAGAAGTCAAGCCGGATAGAAAAGCGGCACTATATGCAGACGGTTGCAGCTGTGCACAGCATTGCAGACGTGCATGTTATGCATCGCCAGAAACCCCATGAAAAGACCTTTCAAATGAATCATAGATATTAGAAATCCAATGAGGGATAACGAAATTAGAACGAAAGTCTACTTCCGCTACCGGCGCCGCTGCGACGGAACGGACAATCGGCATTACCTACGGACATGCCTAGCATCTTTGCTCAACGTCGCACATGCACATGCCATACACCACCAGAAGCGAATTGAAATGCTCTTTCTAATGAATATAAGATACTGAAAGTCGCATCAGACATGTACACATGGTTAACCAAGAAATAACGCACTGATGGCGTTGGCGACGCACGGGACACGCGGCATGACACGCAGACGTATGTAGCTTGACATGCCAGTGCACATGGGCATGTCGTACATCGTCTTGATGCCCATTTGCATGGGCTTTCACATGCACTGTAGATGTTAGGGATCTTCGAAAGGAGAGAGATATTATAAGGGGTTATTGGCGGGGTCGACATGAGTCGGCGGCGGAAGTCAAGCCGGATAGAAAAGCGGCACTATATGCAGACGGTTGCAGCTGTGCACAGCATTGCAGACGTGCATGTTATGCATCGCCAGAAACCCCATGAAAAGACCTTTCAAATGAATCATAGATATTAGAAATCCAATGAGGGATAACGAAATTAGAACGAAAGTCTACTTCCGCTACCGGCACCGCTGCGACGGAACGGACAATCGGCATTACCTACGGACATGCCTAGCATCTTTGCTCAACGTCGCACATGCACATGCCATACACCACCAGAAGCGAATTGAAATGCTCTTTCTAATGAATATAAGATACTGAAAGTCGCATCAGACATGTACACATGGTTAACCAAGAAATAACGCACTGATGGCGTTGGCGACGCACGGGACACGCGGCATGACACGCAGACGTATGTAGCTTGACATGCCAGTGCACATGGGCATGTCGTACATCGTCTTGATGCCCATTAGCATGGGCTTTCACATGCACTGTAGATGTTAGGGATCTTCGAAAGGAGAGAGATATTATAAGGGGTTATTGGCGGGGTCGACATGAGTCGGCGGCGGAAGTCAAGCCGGATAGAAAAGCGGCACTATATGCAGACGGTTGCAGCTGTGCAGAGCATTGCAGACGTGCATGCTATGCATCGCCAGAAACCCCATGAAAAGACCTTTCAAATGAATCATAGATATTAGAAATCCAATGAGGGATAACGAAATTAGAACGAAAGTCTACTTCCGCTACCGGCGCCGTTGCGACGGAACGGACAATCGGCATTACCTACGGACATGCCTAGCATCTTTGCTCAACGTCGCACATGCACATGCCATACACAACCAGAAGCGAATTGAAATGCTCTTTCTAATGAATATAAGATACTGAAAGTCGCATCAGACATGTACACATGGTTAACCAAGAAATAACGCACTGATGGCGTTGGCGACGCACGGGACACGCGGCATGACACGCAGACGTATGTAGCTTGACATGCCAGTGCACATGGGCATGTCGTACATCGTCTTGATGCCCATTTGCATGGGCTTTCACATGCACTGTAGATGTTAGGGATCTTCGAAAGGAGAGAGATATTATAAGGGGTTATTGGCGGGGTCGACATGAGTCGGCGGCGGAAGTCAAGCCGGATAGAAAAGCGGCACTATATGCAGACGGTTGCAGCTGTGCACAGCATTGCAGACGTGCATGTTATGCATCGCCAGAAACCCCATGAAAAGACCTTTCAAATGAATCATAGATATTAGAAATCCAATGAGGGATAACGAAATTAGAACGAAAGTCTACTTCCGCTACCGGCGCCGCTGCGACGGAACGGACAATCGGCATTACCTACGGACATGCCTAGCATCTTTGCTCAACGTCGCACATGCACATGCCATACACCACCAGAAGCGAATTGAAATGCTCTTTCTAATGAATATAAGATACTGAAAGTCGCATCAGACATGTACACATGGTTAACCAAGAAATAACGCACTGATGGCGTTGGCGACGCACGGGACACGCGGCATGACACGCAGACGTATGTAGCTTGACATGCCAGTGCACATGGGCATGTCGTACATCGTCTTGAAGCCCATTAGCATGGGCTTTCACATGCACTGTAGATGTTAGGGATCTTCGAAAGGAGAGAGATATTATAAGGGGTTATTGGCGGGGTCGACATGAGTCGGCGGCGGAAGTCAAGCCGGATAGAAAAGCGGCACTATATGCAGACGGTTGCAGCTGTGCACAGCATTGCAGACGTGCATGTTATGCATCGCCAGAAACCCCATGAAAAGACCTTTCAAATGAATCATAGATATTAGAAATCCAATGAGGGATAACGAAATTAGAACGAAAGTCTACTTCCGCTACCGGCGCCGTTGCGACGGAACGGACAATCGGCATTACCTACGGACATGCCTAGCATCTTTGCTCAACGTCGCACATGCACATGCCATACACCACCAGAAGCGAATTGAAATGCTCTTTCTAATGAATATAAGATACTGAAAGTCGCATCAGACATGTACACATGGTTAACCAAGAAATAACGCACTGATGGCGTTGGCGACGCACGGGACACGCGGCATGACACGCAGACGTATGTAGCTTGACATGCCAGTGCACATGGGCATGTCGTACATCGTCTTGATGCCCATTTGCATGGGCTTTCACATGCACTGTAGATGTTAGGGATCTTCGAAAGGAGAGAGATATTATAAGGGGTTATTGGCGGGGTCGACATGAGTCGGCGGCGGAAGTCAAGCCGGATAGAAAAGCGGCACTATATGCAGACGGTTGCAGCTGTGCAGAGCATTGCAGACGTGCATGCTATGCATCGCCAGAAACCCCATGAAAAGACCTTTCAAATGAATGATAGATATTAGAAATCCAATGAGGGATAACGAAATTAGAACGAAAGTCTACTTCCGCTACCGGCGCCGTTGCGACGGAACGGACAATCGGCATTACCTACGGACATGCCTAGCATCTTTGCTCAACGTCGCACATGCACATGCCATACACCACCAGAAACGAATTGAAATGCTCTTTCTAATGAATATAAGATACTGAAAGTCGCATCAGACATGTACACATAGTTAACCAAGAAATAACGCACTGATGGCGTTGGCGACGCACGGGACACGCGGCATGACACGCAGACGTATGTAGCTTGACATGCCAGTGCACATGGGCATGTCGTACATCGTCTTGATGCCCATTTGCATGGGCTTTCACATGCACTGTAGATGTTAGGGATCTTCGAAAGGAGAGAGATATTATAAGGGGTTATTGGCGGGGTCGACATGAGTCGGCGGCGGAAGTCAAGCCGGATAGAAAAGCGGCACTATATGCAGACGGTTGCAGCTGTGCACAGCATTGCAGACGTGCATGTTATGCATCGCCAGAAACCCCATGAAAAGACCTTTCAAATGAATCATAGATATTAGAAATCCAATGAGGGATAACGAAATTAGAACGAAAGTCTACTTCCGCTACCGGCGCCGTTGCGACGGAACGGACAAGCGGCATTACCTACGGACATGCCTAGCATCTTTGCTCAACGTCGCACATGCACATGCCATACACCACCAGAAGCGAATTGAAATGCTCTTTCTAATGAATATAAGATACTGAAAGTCGCATCAGACATGTACACATGGTTAACCAAGAAATAACGCACTGATGGCGTTGGCGACGCACGGGACACGCGGCATGACACGCAGACGTATGTAGCTTGACATGCCAGTGCACATGGGCATGTCGTACATCGTCTTGATGCCCATTTGCATGGGCTTTCACATGCACTGTAGATGTTAGGGATCTTCGAAAGGAGAGAGATATTATAAGGGGTTATTGGCGGGGTCGACATGAGTCGGCGGCGGAAGTCAAGCCGGATAGAAAAGCGGCACTATATGCAGACGGTTGCAGCTGTGCACAGCATTGCAGACGTGCATGCTATGCATCGCCAGAAACCCCATGAAAAGACCTTTCAAATGAATCATAGATATTAGAAATCCAATGAGGGATAACGAAATTAGAACGAAAGTCTACTGCGGCTACCGGCGCCGTTGCGACGGAACGGACAATCGGCATTACCTACGGACATGCCTAGCATCTTTGCTCAACGTCGCACATGCACATGCCATACACCACCAGAAGCGAATTGAAATGCTCTTTCTAATGAATATAAGATACTGAAAGTCGCATCAGACATGTACACATGGTCAACCAAGAAATAACGCACTGATGGCGTTGGCGACGCACGGGACACGCGGCATGACACGCAGACGTATGTAGCTTGACATGCCAGTGCACATGGGCATGTCGTACATCGTCTTGAAGCCCATTTGCATGGGCTTTCACATGCACTGTAGATGTTAGGGATCTTCGAAAGGAGAGAGATATTATAAGGGGTTATTGGCGGGGTCGACATGAGTCGGCGGCGGAAGTCAAGCCGGATAGAAAAGCGGCACTATATGCAGACGGTTGCAGCTGTGCACAGCATTGCAGACGTGCATGTTATGCATCGCCAGAAACCCCATGAAAAGACCTTTCAAATGAATCATAGGTATTAGAAATCCAATGAGGGATAACGAAATTAGAACGAAAGTCTACTTCCGCTACCGGCGCCGTTGCGACGGAACGGACAAGCGGCATTACCTACGGACATGCCTAGCATCTTTGCTCAACGTCGCACATGCACATGCCATACACCACCAGAAGCGAATTGAAATGCTCTTTCTAATGAATATAAGATACTGAAAGTCGCATCAGACATGTACACATGGTTAACCAAGAAATAACGCACTGATGGCGTTGGCGACGCACGGGACACGCGGCATGACACGCAGACGTATGTAGCTTGACATGCCAGTGCACATGGGCATGTCGTACATCGTCTTGAAGCCCATTTGCATGGGCTTTCACATGCACTGTAGATGTTAGGGATCTTCGAAAGGAGAGAGATATTATAAGGGGTTATTGGCTTGGTCGACATGAGTCGGCGGCGGAAGTCAAGCCGGATAGAAAAGCGGCACTATATGCAGACGGTTGCAGCTGTGCACAGCATTGCAGACGTGCATGTTATGCATCGCCAGAAACCCCATGCAAAGACCTTTCAAATGAATCATAGACATTAGAAATCCAATGAGGGATAACGAAATTAGAACGAAAGTCTACTTCCGCTACCGGCGCCGTTGCGACGGAACGGACAATCGGCATTACCTACGGACATGCCTAGCATCTTTGCTCAACGTCGCACATGCACATGCCATACACCACCAGAAGCGAATTGAAATGCTCTTTCTAATGAATATAAGATACTGAAAGTCGCATCAGACATGTACACATGGTTAACCAAGAAATAACGCACTGATGACGTTGGCGACGCACGGGACACGCGGCATGACACGCAGACGTATGTAGCTTGACATGCCAGTGCACATGGGCATGTCGTACATCGTCTTGATGCCCATTAGCATGGGCTTTCACATGCACTGTAGATGTTAGGGATCTTCGAAAGGAGAGAGATATTATAAGGGGTTATTGGCGGGGTCGACATGAGTCGGCGGCGGAAGTCAAGCCGGATAGAAAAGCGGCACTATATGCAGACGGTTGCAGCTGTGCACAGCATTGCAGACGTGCATGTTATGCATCGCCAGAAACCCCATGAAAAGACCTTTCAAATGAATCATAGATATTAGAAATCCAATGAGGGATAACGAAATTAGAACGAAAGTCTACTTCCGCTACCGGCGCCGTTGCGACGGAACGGACAATCGGCATTACCTACGGACATGCCTAGCATCTTTGCTCAACGTCGCACATGCACATGCCATACACCACCAGAAGCGAATTAAAATGCTCTTTCTAATGAATATAAGATACTGAAAGTCGCATCAGACATGTACACATGGTTAACCAAGAAATAACGCACTGATGGCGTTGGCGACGCACGGGACACGCGGCATGACACGCAGACGTATGTAGCTTGACATGCCAGTGCACATGGGCATGTCGTACATCGTCTTGAAGCCCATTAGCATGGGCTTTCACATGCACTGTAGATGTTAGGGATCTTCGAAAGGAGAGAGATATTATAAGGGGTTATTGGCGGGGTCGACATGAGTGCACATGGGCATGTCGTACATCGTCTTGAAGCCCATTAGCATGGGCTTTCACATGCACTGTAGATGTTAGGGATCTTCGAAAGGAGAGAGATATTATAAGGGGTTATTGGCGGGGTCGACATGAGTCGGCGGTGGAAGTCAAGCCGGATAGAAAAGCGGCACTATATGCAGACTGTTGCAGCTGTGCACAACATTGCAGACGTGCATGTTATGCATCGCCAGAAACCCCATGAAAAGACCTTTCAAATGAATCATAGATATTAGAAATCCAATGAGGGATAACGAAATTAGAACGAAAGTCTACTTCCGCTACCGGCGCCGTTGCGACGGAACGGACAATCGGCATTACCTACGGACATGCCTAGCATCTTTGCTCAACGTCGCACATGCACATGCCATACACCACCAGAAGCGAATTGAAATGCTCTTTCTAATGAATATAAGATACTGAAAGTCGCATCAGACATGTACACATGGTTAACCAAGAAATAACGCACTGATGGCGTTGGCGACGCACGGGACACGCGGCATGACACGCAGACGTATGTAGCTTGACATGCCAGTGCACATGGGCATGTCGTACATCGTCTTGAAGCCCATTTGCATGGGCTTTCACATGCACTGTAGATGTTAGGGATCTTCGAAAGGAGAGAGATATTATAAGGGGTTATTGGCGGGGTCGACATGAGTCGGCGGCGGAAGTCAAGCCGGATAGAAAAGCGGCACTATATGCAGACGGTTGCAGCTGTGCACAGCATTGCAGACGTGCATGTTATGCATCGCCAGAAACCCCATGCAAAGACCTTTCAAATGAATCATAGATATTAGAAATCCAATGAGGGATAACGAAATTAGAACGGAAGTCTACTTCCGCTACCGGCGCCGCTGCGACGGAACGGACAATCGGCATTACCTACGGACATGCCTAGCATCTTTGCTCAACGTCGCACATGCACATGCCATACACCACCAGAAGCGAATTGAAATGCTCTTTCTAATGAATATAAGATACTGAAAGTCGCATCAGACATGTACACATGGTTAACCAAGAAATAACGCACTGATGGCGTTGGCGACGCACGGGACACGCGGCATGACACGCAGACGTATGTAGCTTGACATGCCAGTGCACATGGGCATGTCGTACATCGTCTTGAAGCCCATTAGCATGGGCTTTCACATGCACTGTAGATGTTAGGGATCTTCGAAAGGAGAGAGATATTATAAGGGGTTATTGGCGGGGTCGACATGAGTCGGTGGCGGAAGTCAAGCCGGATAGAAAAGCGGCACTATATGCAGACGGTTGCAGCTGTGCACAGCATTGCAGACGTGCATGTTATGCATCGCCAGAAACTCCATGAAAAGACCTTTCAAATGAATCATAGATATTAGAAATCCAATGAGGGATAACGAAATTAGAACGAAAGTCTACTTCCGCTACCGGCGCCGTTGCGACGGAACGGACAATCGGCATTACCTACGGACATGCCTAGCATCTTTGCTCAACGTCGCACATGCACATGCCATACACCACCAGAAGCGAATTGAAATGCTCTTTCTAATGAATATAAGATACTGAAAGTCGCATCAGACATGTACACATGGTTAACCAAGAAATAACGCACTGATGGTGTTGGCGACGCACGGGACACGCGGCATGACACGCAGACGTATGTAGCTTGACATGCCAGTGCACATGGGCATGTCGTACATCGTCTTGAAGCCCATTTGCATGGGCTTTCACATGCACTGTAGATGTTAGGGATCTTCGAAAGGAGAGAGATATTATAAGGGGTTATTGGCGGGGTCGACATGAGTCGGCGGCGGAAGTCAAGCCGGATAGAAAAGCGGCACTATATGCAGACGGTTGCAGCTGTGCACAGCATTGCAGACGTGCATGTTATGCATCGCCAGAAACCCCATGAAAAGACCTTTCAAATGAATCATAGATATTAGAAATCCAATGAGGGATAACGAAATTAGAACGGAAGTCTACTTCCGCTACCGGCACCGCTGCGACGGAACGGACAATCGGCATTACCTACGGACATGCCTAGCATCTTTGCTCAACGTCGCACATGCACATGCCATACACCACCAGAAGCGAATTGAAATGCTCTTTCTAATGAATATAAGATACTGAAAGTCGCATCAGACATGTACACATGGTTAACCAAGAAATAACGCACTGATGTTGTTGGCGACGCACGGGACACGCGGCATGACACGCAGACGTATGTAGCTTGACATGCCAGTGCACATGGGCATGTCGTACATCGTCTTGAAGCCCATTTGCATGGGCTTTCACATGCACTGTAGATGTTAGGGATCTTCGAAAGGAGAGAGATATTATAAGGGGTTATTGGCGGGGTCGACATGAGTCGGCGGCGGAAGTCAAGCCGGATAGAAAAGCGGCACTATATGCAGACGGTTGCAGCTGTGCACAGCATTGCAGACGTGCATGTTATGCATCGCCAGAAACCCCATGAAAAGACCTTTCAAATGAATCATAGACATTAGAAATCCAATGAGGGATAACGAAATTAGAACGAAAGTCTACTTCCGCTACCGGCGCCGTTGCGACGGAACGGACAAGCGGCATTACCTACGGACATGCCTAGCATCTTTGCTCAACGTCGCACATGCACATGCCATACACCACCAGAAGCGAATTGAAATGCTCTTTCTAATGAATATAAGATACTGAAAGTCGCATCAGACATGTACACATGGTTAACCAAGAAATAACGCACTGATGGCGTTGGCGACGCACGGGACACGCGGCATGACACGCAGACGCATGTAGCTTGACATGCCAGTGCACATGGGCATGTCGTACATCGTCTTGAAGCCCATTTGCATGGGCTTTCACATGCACTGTAGATGTTAGGGATCTTCGAAAGGAGAGAGATATTATAAGGGGTTATTGGCGGGGTCGACATGAGTCGGCGGCGGAAGTCAAGCCGGATAGAAAAGCGGCACTATATGCAGACGGTTGCAGCTGTGCACAGCATTGCAGACGTGCATGTTATGCATCGCCAGAAACCCCATGAAAAGACCTTTCAAATGAATCATAGACATTAGAAATCCAATGAGGGATAACGAAATTAGAACGAAAGTCTACTTCCGCTACCGGCGCCGTTGCGACGGAACGGACAATCGGCATTACCTACGGACATGCCTAGCATCTTTGCTCAACGTCGCACATGCACATGCCATACACCACCAGAAGCGAATTGAAATGCTCTTTCTAATGAATATAAGATACTGAAAGTCGCATCAGACATGTACACATGGTTAACCAAGAAATAACGCACTGATGACGTTGACGACGCACGGGACACGCGGCATGACACGCAGACGTATGTAGCTTGACATGCCAGTGCACATGGGCATGTCGTACATCGTCTTGATGCCCATTAGCATGGGCTTTCACATGCACTGTAGATGTTAGGGATCTTCGAAAGGAGAGAGATATTATAAGGGGTTATTGGCGGGGTCGACATGAGTCGGCGGCGGAAGTCAAGCCGGATAGAAAAGCGGCACTATATGCAGACGGTTGCAGCTGTGCACAGCATTGCAGACGTGCATGTTATGCATCGCCAGAAACCCCATGAAAAGACCTTTCAAATGAATCATAGATATTAGAAATCCAATGAGGGATAACGAAATTAGAACGGAAGTCTACTTCCGCTACCGGCGCCGTTGCGACGGAACGGACAATCGGCATTACCTACGGACATGCCTAGCATCTTTGCTCAACGTCGCACATGCACATGCCATACACCACCAGAAGCGAATTAAAATGCTCTTTCTAATGAATATAAGATACTGAAAGTCGCATCAGACATGTACACATGGTTAACCAAGAAATAACGCACTGATGGCGTTGGCGACGCACGGGACACGCGGCATGACACGCAGACGTATGTAGCTTGACATGCCAGTGCACATGGGCATGTCGTACATCGTCTTGAAGCCCATTAGCATGGGCTTTCACATGCACTGTAGATGTTAGGGATCTTCGAAAGGAGAGAGATATTATAAGGGGTTATTGGCGGGGTCGACATGAGTGCACATGGGCATGTCGTACATCGTCTTGAAGCCCATTAGCATGGGCTTTCACATGCACTGTAGATGTTAGGGATCTTCGAAAGGAGAGAGATATTATAAGGGGTTATTGGCGGGGTCGACATGAGTCGGCGGCGGAAGTCAAGCCGGATAGAAAAGCGGCACTATATGCAGACTGTTGCAGCTGTGCACAACATTGCAGACGTGCATGTTATGCATCGCCAGAAACCCCATGAAAAGACCTTTCAAATGAATCATAGATATTAGAAATCCAATGAGGGATAACGAAATTAGAACGAAAGTCTACTTCCGCTACCGGCGCCGCTGCGACGGAACGGACAATCGGCATTACCTACGGACATGCCTAGCATCTTTGCTCAACGTCGCACATGCACATGCCATACACCACCAGAAGCGAATTGAAATGCTCTTTCTAATGAATATAAGATACTGAAAGTCGCATCAGACATGTACACATGGTTAACCAAGAAATAACGCACTGATGTTGTTGGCGACGCACGGGACACGCGGCATGACACGCAGACGTATGTAGCTTGACATGCCAGTGCACATGGGCATGTCGTACATCGTCTTGAAGCCCATTTGCATGGGCTTTCACATGCACTGTAGATGTTAGGGATCTTCGAAAGGAGAGAGATATTATAAGGGGTTATTGGCGGGGTCGACATGAGTCGGCGGCGGAAGTCAAGCCGGATAGAAAAGCGGCACTATATGCAGACGGTTGCAGCTGTGCACAGCATTGCAGACGTGCATGTTATGCATCGCCAGAAACCCCATGCAAAGACCTTTCAAATGAATCATAGACATTAGAAATCCAATGAGGGATAACGAAATTAGAACGAAAGTCTACTTCCGCTACCGGCGCCGTTGCGACGGAACGGACAAGCGGCATTACCTACGGACATGCCTAGCATCTTTGCTCAACGTCGCACATGCACATGCCATACACCACCAGAAGCGAATTGAAATGCTCTTTCTAATGAATATAAGATACTGAAAGTCGCATCAGACATGTACACATGGTTAACCAAGAAATAACGCACTGATGGCGTTGGCGACGCACGGGACACGCGGCATGACACGCAGACGCATGTAGCTTGACATGCCAGTGCACATGGGCATGTCGTACATCGTCTTGAAGCCCATTTGCATGGGCTTTCACATGCACTGTAGATGTTAGGGATCTTCGAAAGGAGAGAGATATTATAAGGGGTTATTGGCTTGGTCGACATGAGTCGGCGGCGGAAGTCAAGCCGGATAGAAAAGCGGCACTATATGCAGACGGTTGCAGCTGTGCACAGCATTGCAGACGTGCATGTTATGCATCGCCAGAAACCCCATGCAAAGACCTTTCAAATGAATCATAGACATTAGAAATCCAATGAGGGATAACGAAATTAGAACGAAAGTCTACTTCCGCTACCGGCGCCGTTGCGACGGAACGGACAATCGGCATTACCTACGGACATGCCTAGCATCTTTGCTCAACGTCGCACATGCACATGCCATACACCACCAGAAGCGAATTGAAATGCTCTTTCTAATGAATATAAGATACTGAAAGTCGCATCAGACATGTACACATGGTTAACCAAGAAATAACGCACTGATGACGTTGACGACGCACGGGACACGCGGCATGACACGCAGACGTATGTAGCTTGACATGCCAGTGCACATGGGCATGTCGTACATCGTCTTGATGCCCATTAGCATGGGCTTTCACATGCACTGTAGATGTTAGGGATCTTCGAAAGGAGAGAGATATTATAAGGGGTTATTGGCGGGGTCGACATGAGTCGGCGGCGGAAGTCAAGCCGGATAGAAAAGCGGCACTATATGCAGACGGTTGCAGCTGTGCACAGCATTGCAGACGTGCATGTTATGCATCGCCAGAAACCCCATGAAAAGACCTTTCAAATGAATCATAGATATTAGAAATCCAATGAGGGATAACGAAATTAGAACGGAAGTCTACTTCCGCTACCGGCGCCGTTGCGACGGAACGGACAATCGGCATTACCTACGGACATGCCTAGCATCTTTGCTCAACGTCGCACATGCACATGCCATACACCACCAGAAGCGAATTAAAATGCTCTTTCTAATGAATATAAGATACTGAAAGTCGCATCAGACATGTACACATGGTTAACCAAGAAATAACGCACTGATGGCGTTGGCGACGCACGGGACACGCGGCATGACACGCAGACGTATGTAGCTTGACATGCCAGTGCACATGGGCATGTCGTACATCGTCTTGAAGCCCATTAGCATGGGCTTTCACATGCACTGTAGATGTTAGGGATCTTCGAAAGGAGAGAGATATTATAAGGGGTTATTGGCGGGGTCGACATGAGTGCACATGGGCATGTCGTACATCGTCTTGAAGCCCATTAGCATGGGCTTTCACATGCACTGTAGATGTTAGGGATCTTCGAAAGGAGAGAGATATTATAAGGGGTTATTGGCGGGGTCGACATGAGTCGGCGGCGGAAGTCAAGCCGGATAGAAAAGCGGCACTATATGCAGACGGTTGCAGCTGTGCACAACATTGCAGACGTGCATGTTATGCATCGCCAGAAACCCCATGAAAAGACCTTTCAAATGAATCATAGATATTAGAAATCCAATGAGGGATAACGAAATTAGAACGAAAGTCTACTTCCGCTACCGGCGCCGTTGCGACGGAACGGACAATCGGCATTACCTACGGACATGCCTAGCATCTTTGCTCAACGTCGCACATGCACATGCCATACACCACCAGAAGCGAATTGAAATGCTCTTTCTAATGAATATAAGATACTGAAAGTCGCATCAGACATGTACACATGGTTAACCAAGAAATAACGCACTGATGTTGTTGGCGACGCACGGGACACGCGGCATGACACGCAGACGTATGTAGCTTGACATGCCAGTGCACATGGGCATGTCGTACATCGTCTTGAAGCCCATTTGCATGGGCTTTCACATGCACTGTAGATGTTAGGGATCTTCGAAAGGAGAGAGATATTATAAGGGGTTATTGGCGGGGTCGACATGAGTCGGCGGCGGAAGTCAAGCCGGATAGAAAAGCGGCACTATATGCAGACGGTTGCAGCTGTGCACAGCATTGCAGACGTGCATGTTATGCATCGCCAGAAACCCCATGAAAAGACCTTTCAAATGAATCATAGGTATTAGAAATCCAATGAGGGATAACGAAATTAGAACGAAAGTCTACTTCCGCTACCGGCGCCGCTGCGACGGAACGGACAATCGGCATTACCTACGGACATGCCTAGCATCTTTGCTCAACGTCGCACATGCACATGCCATACACCACCAGAAGCGAATTGAAATGCTCTTTCTAATGAATATAAGATACTGAAAGTCGCATCAGACATGTACACATGGTTAACCAAGAAATAACGCACTGATGGCGTTGGCGACGCACGGGACACGCGGCATGACACGCAGACGTATGTAGCTTGACATGCCAGTGCACATGGGCATGTCGTACATCGTCTTGAAGCCCATTAGCATGGGCTTTCACATGCACTGTAGATGTTAGGGATCTTCGAAAGGAGAGAGATATTATAAGGGGTTATTGGCGGGGTCGACATGAGTCGGTGGCGGAAGTCAAGCCGGATAGAAAAGCGGCACTATATGCAGACGGTTGCAGCTGTGCACAGCATTGCAGACGTGCATGTTATGCATCGCCAGAAACTCCATGAAAAGACCTTTCAAATGAATCATAGATATTAGAAATCCAATGAGGGATAACGAAATTAGAACGAAAGTCTACTTCCGCTACCGGCGCCGTTGCGACGGAACGGACAATCGGCATTACCTACGGACATGCCTAGCATCTTTGCTCAACGTCGCACATGCACATGCCATACACCACCAGAAGCGAATTGAAATGCTCTTTCTAATGAATATAAGATACTGAAAGTCGCATCAGACATGTACACATGGTTAACCAAGAAATAACGCACTGATGGTGTTGGCGACGCACGGGACACGCGGCATGACACGCAGACGTATGTAGCTTGACATGCCAGTGCACATGGGCATGTCGTACATCGTCTTGAAGCCCATTTGCATGGGCTTTCACATGCACTGTAGATGTTAGGGATCTTCGAAAGGAGAGAGATATTATAAGGGGTTATTGGCGGGGTCGACATGAGTCGGCGGCGGAAGTCAAGCCGGATAGAAAAGCGGCACTATATGCAGACGGTTGCAGCTGTGCACAGCATTGCAGACGTGCATGTTATGCATCGCCAGAAACCCCATGAAAAGACCTTTCAAATGAATCATAGATATTAGAAATCCAATGAGGGATAACGAAATTAGAACGGAAGTCTACTTCCGCTACCGGCACCGCTGCGACGGAACGGACAATCGGCATTACCTACGGACATGCCTAGCATCTTTGCTCAACGTCGCACATGCACATGCCATACACCACCAGAAGCGAATTGAAATGCTCTTTCTAATGAATATAAGATACTGAAAGTCGCATCAGACATGTACACATGGTTAACCAAGAAATAACGCACTGATGTTGTTGGCGACGCACGGGACACGCGGCATGACACGCAGACGTATGTAGCTTGACATGCCAGTGCACATGGGCATGTCGTACATCGTCTTGAAGCCCATTTGCATGGGCTTTCACATGCACTGTAGATGTTAGGGATCTTCGAAAGGAGAGAGATATTATAAGGGGTTATTGGCGGGGTCGACATGAGTCGGCGGCGGAAGTCAAGCCGGATAGAAAAGCGGCACTATATGCAGACGGTTGCAGCTGTGCACAGCATTGCAGACGTGCATGTTATGCATCGCCAGAAACCCCATGAAAAGACCTTTCAAATGAATCATAGACATTAGAAATCCAATGAGGGATAACGAAATTAGAACGAAAGTCTACTTCCGCTACCGGCGCCGTTGCGACGGAACGGACAAGCGGCATTACCTACGGACATGCCTAGCATCTTTGCTCAACGTCGCACATGCACATGCCATACACCACCAGAAGCGAATTGAAATGCTCTTTCTAATGAATATAAGATACTGAAAGTCGCATCAGACATGTACACATGGTTAACCAAGAAATAACGCACTGATGGCGTTGGCGACGCACGGGACACGCGGCATGACACGCAGACGCATGTAGCTTGACATGCCAGTGCACATGGGCATGTCGTACATCGTCTTGAAGCCCATTTGCATGGGCTTTCACATGCACTGTAGATGTTAGGGATCTTCGAAAGGAGAGAGATATTATAAGGGGTTATTGGCTTGGTCGACATGAGTCGGCGGCGGAAGTCAAGCCGGATAGAAAAGCGGCACTATATGCAGACGGTTGCAGCTGTGCACAGCATTGCAGACGTGCATGTTATGCATCGCCAGAAACCCCATGCAAAGACCTTTCAAATGAATCATAGACATTAGAAATCCAATGAGGGATAACGAAATTAGAACGAAAGTCTACTTCCGCTACCGGCGCCGTTGCGACGGAACGGACAATCGGCATTACCTACGGACATGCCTAGCATCTTTGCTCAACGTCGCACATGCACATGCCATACACCACCAGAAGCGAATTGAAATGCTCTTTCTAATGAATATAAGATACTGAAAGTCGCATCAGACATGTACACATGGTTAACCAAGAAATAACGCACTGATGACGTTGACGACGCACGGGACACGCGGCATGACACGCAGACGTATGTAGCTTGACATGCCAGTGCACATGGGCATGTCGTACATCGTCTTGATGCCCATTAGCATGGGCTTTCACATGCACTGTAGATGTTAGGGATCTTCGAAAGGAGAGAGATATTATAAGGGGTTATTGGCGGGGTCGACATGAGTCGGCGGCGGAAGTCAAGCCGGATAGAAAAGCGGCACTATATGCAGACGGTTGCAGCTGTGCACAGCATTGCAGACGTGCATGTTATGCATCGCCAGAAACCCCATGAAAAGACCTTTCAAATGAATCATAGATATTAGAAATCCAATGAGGGATAACGAAATTAGAACGGAAGTCTACTTCCGCTACCGGCGCCGTTGCGACGGAACGGACAATCGGCATTACCTACGGACATGCCTAGCATCTTTGCTCAACGTCGCACATGCACATGCCATACACCACCAGAAGCGAATTAAAATGCTCTTTCTAATGAATATAAGATACTGAAAGTCGCATCAGACATGTACACATGGTTAACCAAGAAATAACGCACTGATGGCGTTGGCGACGCACGGGACACGCGGCATGACACGCAGACGTATGTAGCTTGACATGCCAGTGCACATGGGCATGTCGTACATCGTCTTGAAGCCCATTAGCATGGGCTTTCACATGCACTGTAGATGTTAGGGATCTTCGAAAGGAGAGAGATATTATAAGGGGTTATTGGCGGGGTCGACATGAGTGCACATGGGCATGTCGTACATCGTCTTGAAGCCCATTAGCATGGGCTTTCACATGCACTGTAGATGTTAGGGATCTTCGAAAGGAGAGAGATATTATAAGGGGTTATTGGCGGGGTCGACATGAGTCGGCGGCGGAAGTCAAGCCGGATAGAAAAGCGGCACTATATGCAGACGGTTGCAGCTGTGCACAGCATTGCAGACGTGCATGTTTTGCATCGCCAGAAACCCCATGAAAAGACCTTTCAAATGAATCATAGATATTAGAAATCCAATGAGGGATAACGAAATTAGAACGGAAGTCTACTTCCGCTACCGGCGCCGCTGCGACGGAACGGACAATCGGCATTACCTACGGACATGCCTAGCATCTTTGCTCAACGTCGCACATGCACATGCCATACACCACCAGAAGCGAATTGAAATGCTCTTTCTAATGAATATAAGATACTGAAAGTCGCATCAGACATGTACACATGGTTAACCAAGAAATAACGCACTGATGGCGTTGGCGACGCACGGGACACGCGGCATGACACGCGGACGTATGTAGCTTGACATGCCAGTGCACATGGGCATGTCGTACATCGTCTTGAAGCCCATTAGCATGGGCTTTCACATGCACTGTAGATGTTAGGGATCTTCGAAAGGAGAGAGATATTATAAGGGGTTATTGGCGGGGTCGACATGAGTCGGCGACGGAAGTCAAGCCGGATAGAAAAGCGGCACTATATGCAGACGGTTGCAGCTGTGCACAGCATTGCAGACGTGCATGTTATGCATCGCCAGAAACCCCATGAAAAGACCTTTCAAATGAATCATAGATATTAGAAATCCAATGAGGGATAACGAAATTAGAACGGAAGTCTACTTCCGCTACCGGCACCGCTGCGACGGAACGGACAAGCGGCATTACCTACGGACATGCCTAGCATCTTTGCTCAACGTCGCACATGCACATGCCATACACCACCAGAAGCGAATTGAAATGCTCTTTCTAATGAATATAAGATACTGAAAGTCGCATCAGACATGTACACATGGTTAACGAAGAAATAACGCACTGATGACGTTGACGACGCACGGGACACGCGGCATGACACGCAGACGTATGTAGCTTGACATGCCAGTGCACATGGGCATGTCGTACATCGTCTTGAAGCCCATTAGCATGGGCTTTGGCATGCACTGTAGATGTTAGGGATCTTCGAAAGGAGAGAGATATTATAAGGGGTTATTGGCGGGGTCGACATGAGTGCACATGGGCATGTCGTACATCGTCTTGAAGCCCATTAGCATGGGCTTTCACATGCACTGTAGATGTTAGGGATCTTCGAAAGGAGAGAGATATTATAAGGGGTTATTGGCGGGTCGACATGAGTCGGCGGCGGAAGTCAAGCCGGATAGAAAAGCGGCACTATATGCAGACTGTTGCAGCTGTGCACAACATTGCAGACGTGCATGTTATGCATCGCCAGAAACCCCATGAAAAGACCTTTCAAATGAATCATAGATATTAGAAATCCAATGAGGGATAACGAAATTAGAACGAAAGTCTACTTCCGCTACCGGCGCCGTTGCGACGGAACGGACAATCGGCATTACCTACGGACATGCCTAGCATCTTTGCTCAACGTCGCACATGCACATGCCATACACCACCAGAAGCGAATTGAAATGCTCTTTCTAATGAATATAAGATACTGAAAGTCGCATCAGACATGTACACATGGTTAACCAAGAAATAACGCACTGATGTTGTTGGCGACGCACGGGACACGCGGCATGACACGCAGACGTATGTAGCTTGACATGCCAGTGCACATGGGCATGTCGTACATCGTCTTGAAGCCCATTTGCATGGGCTTTCACATGCACTGTAGATGTTAGGGATCTTCGAAAGGAGAGAGATATTATAAGGGGTTATTGGCGGGGTCGACATGAGTCGGCGGCGGAAGTCAAGCCGGATAGAAAAGCGGCACTATATGCAGACGGTTGCAGCTGTGCACAGCATTGCAGACGTGCATGTTATGCATCGCCAGAAACCCCATGAAAAGACCTTTCAAATGAATCATAGGTATTAGAAATCCAATGAGGGATAACGAAATTAGAACGAAAGTCTACTTCCGCTACCGGCGCCGTTGCGACGGAACGGACAAGCGGCATTACCTACGGACATGCCTAGCATCTTTGCTCAACGTCGCACATGCACATGCCATACACCACCAGAAGCGAATTGAAATGCTCTTTCTAATGAATATAAGATACTGAAAGTCGCATCAGACATGTACACATGGTTAACCAAGAAATAACGCACTGATGGCGTTGGCGACGCACGGGACACGCGGCATGACACGCAGACGTATGTAGCTTGACATGCCAGTGCACATGGGCATGTCGTACATCGTCTTGAAGCCCATTTGCATGGGCTTTCACATGCACTGTAGATGTTAGGGATCTTCGAAAGGAGAGAGATATTATAAGGGGTTATTGGCTTGGTCGACATGAGTCGGCGGCGGAAGTCAAGCCGGATAGAAAAGCGGCACTATATGCAGACGGTTGCAGCTGTGCACAGCATTGCAGACGTGCATGTTATGCATCGCCAGAAACCCCATGCAAAGACCTTTCAAATGAATCATAGACATTAGAAATCCAATGAGGGATAACGAAATTAGAACGAAAGTCTACTTCCGCTACCGGCGCCGTTGCGACGGAACGGACAATCGGCATTACCTACGGACATGCCTAGCATCTTTGCTCAACGTCGCACATGCACATGCCATACACCACCAGAAGCGAATTGAAATGCTCTTTCTAATGAATATAAGATACTGAAAGTCGCATCAGACATGTACACATGGTTAACCAAGAAATAACGCACTGATGACGTTGGCGACGCACGGGACACGCGGCATGACACGCAGACGTATGTAGCTTGACATGCCAGTGCACATGGGCATGTCGTACATCGTCTTGATGCCCATTAGCATGGGCTTTCACATGCACTGTAGATGTTAGGGATCTTCGAAAGGAGAGAGATATTATAAGGGGTTATTGGCGGGGTCGACATGAGTCGGCGGCGGAAGTCAAGCCGGATAGAAAAGCGGCACTATATGCAGACGGTTGCAGCTGTGCACAGCATTGCAGACGTGCATGTTATGCATCGCCAGAAACCCCATGAAAAGACCTTTCAAATGAATCATAGATATTAGAAATCCAATGAGGGATAACGAAATTAGAACGAAAGTCTACTTCCGCTACCGGCGCCGTTGCGACGGAACGGACAATCGGCATTACCTACGGACATGCCTAGCATCTTTGCTCAACGTCGCACATGCACATGCCATACACCACCAGAAGCGAATTGAAATGCTCTTTCTAATGAATATAAGATACTGAAAGTCGCATCAGACATGTACACATGGTTAACCAAGAAATAACGCACTGATGGCGTTGGCGACGCACGGGACACGCGGCATGACACGCAGACGTATGTAGCTTGACATGCCAGTGCGCATGGGCATGTCGTACATCGTCTTGAAGCCCATTAGCATGGGCTTTCACATGCACTGTAGATGTTAGGGATCTTCGAAAGGAGAGAGATATTATAAGGGGTTATTGGCGGGGTCGACATGAGTCGGCGGCGGAAGTCAAGCCGGATAGAAAAGCGGCACTATATGCAGACGGTTGCAGCTGTGCACAGCATTGCAGACGTGCATGTTTTGCATCGCCAGAAACCCCATGAAAAGACCTTTCAAATGAATCATAGATATTAGAAATCCAATGAGGGATAACGAAATTAGAACGAAAGTCTACTTCCGCTACCGGCGCCGTTGCGACGGAACGGACAAGCGGCATTACCTACGGACATGCCTAGCATCTTTGCTCAACGTCGCACATGCACATGCCATACACCACCAGAAGCGAATTGAAATGCTCTTTCTAATGAATATAAGATACTGAAAGTCGCATCAGACATGTACACATGGTTAACCAAGAAATAACGCACTGATGGTGTTGGCGACGCACGGGACACGCGGCATGACACGCAGACGTATGTAGCTTGACATGCCAGTGCACATGGGCATGTCGTACATCGTCTTGAAGCCCATTTGCATGGGCTTTCACATGCACTGTAGATGTTAGGGATCTTCGAAAGGAGAGAGATATTATAAGGGGTTATTGGCGGGGTCGACATGAGTCGGCGGCGGAAGTCAAGCCGGATAGAAAAGCGGCACTATATGCAGACGGTTGCAGCTGTGCACAGCATTGCAGACGTGCATGTTATGCATCGCCAGAAACCCCATGAAAAGACCTTTCAAATGAATCATAGATATTAGAAATCCAATGAGGGATAACGAAATTAGAACGGAAGTCTACTTCCGCTACCGGCACCGCTGCGACGGAACGGACAATCGGCATTACCTACGGACATGCCTAGCATCTTTGCTCAACGTCGCACATGCACATGCCATACACCACCAGAAGCGAATTGAAATGCTCTTTCTAATGAATATAAGATACTGAAAGTCGCATCAGACATGTACACATGGTTAACCAAGAAATAACGCACTGATGACGTTGACGACGCACGGGACACGCGGCATGACACGCAGACGTATGTAGCTTGACATGCCAGTGCACATGGGCATGTCGTACATCGTCTTGAAGCCCATTAGCATGGGCTTTGGCATGCACTGTAGATGTTAGGGATCTTCGAAAGGAGAGAGATATTATAAGGGGTTATTGGCGGGGTCGACATGAGTGCACATGGGCATGTCGTACATCGTCTTGAAGCCCATTAGCATGGGCTTTCACATGCACTGTAGATGTTAGGGATCTTCGAAAGGAGAGAGATATTATAAGGGGTTATTGGCGGGGTCGACATGAGTCGGCGGCGGAAGTCAAGCCGGATAGAAAAGCGGCACTATATGCAGACTGTTGCAGCTGTGCACAACATTGCAGACGTGCATGTTATGCATCGCCAGAAACCCCATGAAAAGACCTTTCAAATGAATCATAGATATTAGAAATCCAATGAGGGATAACGAAATTAGAACGAAAGTCTACTTCCGCTACCGGCGCCGTTGCGACGGAACGGACAATCGGCATTACCTACGGACATGCCTAGCATCTTTGCTCAACGTCGCACATGCACATGCCATACACCACCAGAAGCGAATTGAAATGCTCTTTCTAATGAATATAAGATACTGAAAGTCGCATCAGACATGTACACATGGTTAACCAAGAAATAACGCACTGATGTTGTTGGCGACGCACGGGACACGCGGCATGACACGCAGACGTATGTAGCTTGACATGCCAGTGCACATGGGCATGTCGTACATCGTCTTGAAGCCCATTTGCATGGGCTTTCACATGCACTGTAGATGTTAGGGATCTTCGAAAGGAGAGAGATATTATAAGGGGTTATTGGCGGGGTCGACATGAGTCGGCGGCGGAAGTCAAGCCGGATAGAAAAGCGGCACTATATGCAGACGGTTGCAGCTGTGCACAGCATTGCAGACGTGCATGTTATGCATCGCCAGAAACCCCATGAAAAGACCTTTCAAATGAATCATAGGTATTAGAAATCCAATGAGGGATAACGAAATTAGAACGAAAGTCTACTTCCGCTACCGGCGCCGTTGCGACGGAACGGACAAGCGGCATTACCTACGGACATGCCTAGCATCTTTGCTCAACGTCGCACATGCACATGCCATACACCACCAGAAGCGAATTGAAATGCTCTTTCTAATGAATATAAGATACTGAAAGTCGCATCAGACATGTACACATGGTTAACCAAGAAATAACGCACTGATGGCGTTGGCGACGCACGGGACACGCGGCATGACACGCAGACGTATGTAGCTTGACATGCCAGTGCACATGGGCATGTCGTACATCGTCTTGAAGCCCATTTGCATGGGCTTTCACATGCACTGTAGATGTTAGGGATCTTCGAAAGGAGAGAGATATTATAAGGGGTTATTGGCTTGGTCGACATGAGTCGGCGGCGGAAGTCAAGCCGGATAGAAAAGCGGCACTATATGCAGACGGTTGCAGCTGTGCACAGCATTGCAGACGTGCATGTTATGCATCGCCAGAAACCCCATGAAAAGACCTTTCAAATGAATCATAGATATTAGAAATCCAATGAGGGATAACGAAATTAGAACGAAAGTCTACTTCCGCTACCGGCGCCGTTGCGACGGAACGGACAATCGGCATTACCTACGGACATGCCTAGCATCTTTGCTCAACGTCGCACATGCACATGCCATACACCACCAGAAGCGAATTGAAATGCTCTTTCTAATGAATATAAGATACTGAAAGTCGCATCAGACATGTACACATGGTTAACCAAGAAATAACGCACTGATGTTGTTGGCGACGCACGGGACACGCGGCATGACACGCAGACGTATGTAGCTTGACATGCCAGTGCACATGGGCATGTCGTACATCGTCTTGAAGCCCATTTGCATGGGCTTTCACATGCACTGTAGATGTTAGGGATCTTCGAAAGGAGAGAGATATTATAAGGGGTTATTGGCGGGGTCGACATGAGTCGGCGGCGGAAGTCAAGCCGGATAGAAAAGCGGCACTATATGCAGACGGTTGCAGCTGTGCACAGCATTGCAGACGTGCATGTTATGCATCGCCAGAAACCCCATGCAAAGACCTTTCAAATGAATCATAGACATTAGAAATCCAATGAGGGATAACGAAATTAGAACGAAAGTCTACTTCCGCTACCGGCGCCGTTGCGACGGAACGGACAAGCGGCATTACCTACGGACATGCCTAGCATCTTTGCTCAACGTCGCACATGCACATGCCATACACCACCAGAAGCGAATTGAAATGCTCTTTCTAATGAATATAAGATACTGAAAGTCGCATCAGACATGTACACATGGTTAACCAAGAAATAACGCACTGATGTTGTTGGCGACGCACGGGACACGCGGCATGACACGCAGACGTATGTAGCTTGACATGCCAGTGCACATGGGCATGTCGTACATCGTCTTGAAGCCCATTTGCATGGGCTTTCACATGCACTGTAGATGTTAGGGATCTTCGAAAGGAGAGAGATATTATAAGGGGTTATTGGCGGGGTCGACATGAGTCGGCGGCGGAAGTCAAGCCGGATAGAAAAGCGGCACTATATGCAGACGGTTGCAGCTGTGCACAGCATTGCAGACGTGCATGTTATGCATCGCCAGAAACCCCATGAAAAGACCTTTCAAATGAATCATAGGTATTAGAAATCCAATGAGGGATAACGAAATTAGAACGAAAGTCTACTTCCGCTACCGGCGCCGTTGCGACGGAACGGACAAGCGGCATTACCTACGGACATGCCTAGCATCTTTGCTCAACGTCGCACATGCACATGCCATACACCACCAGAAGCGAATTGAAATGCTCTTTCTAATGAATATAAGATACTGAAAGTCGCATCAGACATGTACACATGGTTAACCAAGAAATAACGCACTGATGGCGTTGGCGACGCACGGGACACGCGGCATGACACGCAGACGTATGTAGCTTGACATGCCAGTGCACATGGGCATGTCGTACATCGTCTTGAAGCCCATTAGCATGGGCTTTCACATGCACTGTAGATGTTAGGGATCTTCGAAAGGAGAGAGATATTATAAGGGGTTATTGGCGGGGTCGACATGAGTCGGCGGCGGAAGTCAAGCCGGATAGAAAAGCGGCACTATATGCAGACGGTTGCAGCTGTGCACAGCATTGCAGACGTGCATGTTTTGCATCGCCAGAAACCCCATGAAAAGACCTTTCAAATGAATCATAGATATTAGAAATCCAATGAGGGATAACGAAATTAGAACGAAAGTCTACTTCCGCTACCGGCGCCGTTGCGACGGAACGGACAAGCGGCATTACCTACGGACATGCCTAGCATCTTTGCTCAACGTCGCACATGCACATGCCATACACCACCAGAAGCGAATTGAAATGCTCTTTCTAATGAATATAAGATACTGAAAGTCGCATCAGACATGTACACATGGTTAACCAAGAAATAACGCACTGATGGTGTTGGCGACGCACGGGACACGCGGCATGACACGCAGACGTATGTAGCTTGACATGCCAGTGCACATGGGCATGTCGTACATCGTCTTGAAGCCCATTTGCATGGGCTTTCACATGCACTGTAGATGTTAGGGATCTTCGAAAGGAGAGAGATATTATAAGGGGTTATTGGCGGGGTCGACATGAGTCGGCGGCGGAAGTCAAGCCGGATAGAAAAGCGGCACTATATGCAGACGGTTGCAGCTGTGCACAGCATTGCAGACGTGCATGTTATGCATCGCCAGAAACCCCATGAAAAGACCTTTCAAATGAATCATAGATATTAGAAATCCAATGAGGGATAACGAAATTAGAACGGAAGTCTACTTCCGCTACCGGCGCCGCTGCGACGGAACGGACAATCGGCATTACCTACGGACATGCCTAGCATCTTTGCTCAACGTCGCACATGCACATGCCATACACCACCAGAAGCGAATTGAAATGCTCTTTCTAATGAATATAAGATACTGAAAGTCGCATCAGACATGTACACATGGTTAACCAAGAAATAACGCACTGATGGCGTTGGCGACGCACGGGACACGCGGCATGACACGCGGACGTATGTAGCTTGACATGCCAGTGCACATGGGCATGTCGTACATCGTCTTGAAGCCCATTAGCATGGGCTTTCACATGCACTGTAGATGTTAGGGATCTTCGAAAGGAGAGAGATATTATAAGGGGTTATTGGCGGGGTCGACATGAGTCGGCGGCGGAAGTCAAGCCGGATAGAAAAGCGGCACTATATGCAGACGGTTGCAGCTGTGCACAGCATTGCAGACGTGCATGTTATGCATCGCCAGAAACCCCATGAAAAGACCTTTCAAATGAATCATAGATATTAGAAATCCAATGAGGGATAACGAAATTAGAACGGAAGTCTACTTCCGCTACCGGCACCGCTGCGACGGAACGGACAATCGGCATTACCTACGGACATGCCTAGCATCTTTGCTCAACGTCGCACATGCACATGCCATACACCACCAGAAGCGAATTGAAATGCTCTTTCTAATGAATATAAGATACTGAAAGTCGCATCAGACATGTACACATGGTTAACCAAGAAATAACGCACTGATGTTGTTGGCGACGCACGGGACACGCGGCATGACACGCAGACGTATGTAGCTTGACATGCCAGTGCACATGGGCATGTCGTACATCGTCTTGAAGCCCATTTGCATGGGCTTTCACATGCACTGTAGATGTTAGGGATCTTCGAAAGGAGAGAGATATTATAAGGGGTTATTGGCGGGGTCGACATGAGTCGGCGGCGGAAGTCAAGCCGGATAGAAAAGCGGCACTATATGCAGACGGTTGCAGCTGTGCACAGCATTGCAGACGTGCATGTTATGCATCGCCAGAAACCCCATGAAAAGACCTTTCAAATGAATCATAGGTATTAGAAATCCAATGAGGGATAACGAAATTAGAACGAAAGTCTACTTCCGCTACCGGCGCCGTTGCGACGGAACGGACAAGCGGCATTACCTACGGACATGCCTAGCATCTTTGCTCAACGTCGCACATGCACATGCCATACACCACCAGAAGCGAATTGAAATGTTCTTTCTAATGAATATAAGATACTGAAAGTCGCATCAGACATGTACACATGGTTAACCAAGAAATAACGCACTGATGGCGTTGGCGACGCACGGGACACGCGGCATGACACGCAGACGTATGTAGCTTGACATGCCAGTGCACATGGGCATGTCGTACATCGTCTTGAAGCCCATTTGCATGGG
Source organism: Haliotis asinina (assembly GCF_037392515.1). Lineage (NCBI taxonomy): Eukaryota > Metazoa > Mollusca > Gastropoda > Lepetellida > Haliotidae > Haliotis > Haliotis asinina. The sequence continues at coordinate 49,673,555 of NC_090282.1, forward strand.
CTTTCACATGCACTGTAGATGTTAGGGATCTTCGAAAGGAGAGAGATATTATAAGGGGTTATTGGCTTGGTCGACATGAGTCGGCGGCGGAAGTCAAGCCGGATAGAAAAGCGGCACTATATGCAGACGGTTGCAGCTGTGCACAGCATTGCAGACGTGCATGTTATGCATCGCCAGAAACCCCATGCAAAGACCTTTCAAATGAATCATAGACATTAGAAATCCAATGAGGGATAACGAAATTAGAACGAAAGTCTACTTCCGCTACCGGCGCCGTTGCGACGGAACGGACAAGCGGCATTACCTACGGACATGCCTAGCATCTTTGCTCAACGTCGCACATGCACATGCCATACACCACCAGAAGCGAATTGAAATGCTCTTTCTAATGAATATAAGATACTGAAAGTCGCATCAGACATGTACACATGGTTAACCAAGAAATAACGCACTGATGACGTTGGCGACGCACGGGACACGCGGCATGACACGCAGACGTATGTAGCTTGACATGCCAGTGCACATGGGCATGTCGTACATCGTCTTGATGCCCATTAGCATGGGCTTTCACATGCACTGTAGATGTTAGGGATCTTCGAAAGGAGAGAGATATTATAAGGGGTTATTGGCGGGGTCGACATGAGTCGGCGGCGGAAGTCAAGCCGGATAGAAAAGCGGCACTATATGCAGACGGTTGCAGCTGTGCACAGCATTGCAGACGTGCATGTTATGCATCGCCAGAAACCCCATGAAAAGACCTTTCAAATGAATCATAGATATTAGAAATCCAATGAGGGATAACGAAATTAGAACGAAAGTCTACTTCCGCTACCGGCGCCGTTGCGACGGAACGGACAATCGGCATTACCTACGGACATGCCTAGCATCTTTGCTCAACGTCGCACATGCACATGCCATACACCACCAGAAGCGAATTAAAATGCTCTTTCTAATGAATATAAGATACTGAAAGTCGCATCAGACATGTACACATGGTTAACCAAGAAATAACGCACTGATGGCGTTGGCGACGCACGGGACACGCGGCATGACACGCAGACGTATGTAGCTTGACATGCCAGTGCACATGGGCATGTCGTACATCGTCTTGAAGCCCATTAGCATGGGCTTTCACATGCACTGTAGATGTTAGGGATCTTCGAAAGGAGAGAGATATTATAAGGGGTTATTGGCGGGGTCGACATGAGTCGGCGGCGGAAGTCAAGCCGGATAGAAAAGCGGCACTATATGCAGACTGTTGCAGCTGTGCACAACATTGCAGACGTGCATGTTATGCATCGCCAGAAACCCCATGAAAAGACCTTTCAAATGAATCATAGATATTAGAAATCCAATGAGGGATAACGAAATTAGAACGAAAGTCTACTTCCGCTACCGGCGCCGTTGCGACGGAACGGACAATCGGCATTACCTACGGACATGCCTAGCATCTTTGCTCAACGTCGCACATGCACATGCCATACACCACCAGAAGCGAATTGAAATGCTCTTTCTAATGAATATAAGATACTGAAAGTCGCATCAGACATGTACACATGGTTAACCAAGAAATAACGCACTGATGGCGTTGGCGACGCACGGGACACGCGGCATGACACGCAGACGTATGTAGCTTGACATGCCAGTGCACATGGGCATGTCGTACATCGTCTTGAAGCCCATTTGCATGGGCTTTCACATGCACTGTAGATGTTAGGGATCTTCGAAAGGAGAGAGATATTATAAGGGGTTATTGGCGGGGTCGACATGAGTCGGCGGCGGAAGTCAAGCCGGATAGAAAAGCGGCACTATATGCAGACGGTTGCAGCTGTGCACAGCATTGCAGACGTGCATGTTATGCATCGCCAGAAACCCCATGAAAAGACCTTTCAAATGAATCATAGGTATTAGAAATCCAATGAGGGATAACGAAATTAGAACGAAAGTCTACTTCCGCTACCGGCGCCGTTGCGACGGAACGGACAAGCGGCATTACCTACGGACATGCCTAGCATCTTTGCTCAACGTCGCACATGCACATGCCATACACCACCAGAAGCGAATTGAAATGCTCTTTCTAATGAATATAAGATGCTGAAAGTCGCATCAGACATGTACACATGGTTAACCAAGAAATAACGCACTGATGGCGTTGGCGACGCACGGGACACGCGGCATGACACGCAGACGTATGTAGCTTGACATGCCAGTGCACATGGGCATGTCGTACATCGTCTTGATGCCCATTTGCATGGGCTTTCACATGCACTGTAGATGTTAGGGATCTTCGAAAGGAGAGAGATATTATAAGGGGTTATTGGCGGGGTCGACATGAGTCGGCGGCGGAAGTCAAGCCGGATAGAAAAGCGGCACTATATGCAGACGGTTGCAGCTGTGCACAGCATTGCAGACGTGCATGTTATGCATCGCCAGAAACCCCATGAAAAGACCTTTCAAATGAATCATAGATATTAGAAATCCAATGAGGGATAACGAAATTAGAACGAAAGTCTACTTCCGCTACCGGCGCCGTTGCGACGGAACGGACAAGCGGCATTACCTACGGACATGCCTAGCATCTTTGCTCAACGTCGCACATGCACATGCCATACACCACCAGAAGCGAATTGAAATGCTCTTTCTAATGAATATAAGATACTGAAAGTCGCATCAGACATGTACACATGGTTAACCAAGAAATAACGCACTGATGGCGTTGGCGACGCACGGGACACGCGGCATGACACGCAGACGTATGTAGCTTGACATGCCAGTGCACATGGGCATGTCGTACATCGTCTTGAAGCCCATTTGCATGGGCTTTCACATGCACTGTAGATGTTAGGGATCTTCGAAAGGAGAGAGATATTATAAGGGGTTATTGGCGGGGTCGACATGAGTCGGCGGCGGAAGTCAAGCCGGATAGAAAAGCGGCACTATATGCAGACGGTTGCAGCTGTGCACAGCATTGCAGACGTGCATGTTTTGCATCGCCAGAAACCCCATGAAAAGACCTTTCAAATGAATCATAGATATTAGAAATCCAATGAGGGATAACGAAATTAGAACGAAAGTCTACTTCCGCTACCGGCGCCGTTGCGACGGAACGGACAAGCGGCATTACCTACGGACATGCCTAGCATCTTTGCTCAACGTCGCACATGCACATGCCATACACCACCAGAAGCGAATTGAAATGCTCTTTCTAATGAATATAAGATACTGAAAGTCGCATCAGACATGTACACATGGTTAACCAAGAAATAACGCACTGATGGCGTTGGCGACGCACGGGACACGCGGCATGACACGCGGACGTATGTAGCTTGACATGCCAGTGCACATGGGCATGTCGTACATCGTCTTGAAGCCCATTAGCATGGGCTTTCACATGCACTGTAGATGTTAGGGATCTTCGAAAGGAGAGAGATATTATAAGGGGTTATTGGCGGGGTCGACATGAGTCGGCGACGGAAGTCAAGCCGGATAGAAAAGCGGCACTATATGCAGACGGTTGCAGCTGTGCACAGCATTGCAGACGTGCATGTTATGCATCGCCAGAAACCCCATGAAAAGACCTTTCAAATGAATCATAGATATTAGAAATCCAATGAGGGATAACGAAATTAGAACGGAAGTCTACTTCCGCTACCGGCACCGCTGCGACGGAACGGACAATCGGCATTACCTACGGACATGCCTAGCATCTTTGCTCAACGTCGCACATGCACATGCCATACACCACCAGAAGCGAATTGAAATGCTCTTTCTAATGAATATAAGATACTGAAAGTCGCATCAGACATGTACACATGGTTAACGAAGAAATAACGCACTGATGACGTTGACGACGCACGGGACACGCGGCATGACACGCAGACGTATGTAGCTTGACATGCCAGTGCACATGGGCATGTCGTACATCGTCTTGAAGCCCATTAGCATGGGCTTTGGCATGCACTGTAGATGTTAGGGATCTTCGAAAGGAGAGAGATATTATAAGGGGTTATTGGCGGGGTCGACATGAGTGCACATGGGCATGTCGTACATCGTCTTGAAGCCCATTAGCATGGGCTTTCACATGCACTGTAGATGTTAGGGATCTTCGAAAGGAGAGAGATATTATAAGGGGTTATTGGCGGGTCGACATGAGTCGGCGGCGGAAGTCAAGCCGGATAGAAAAGCGGCACTATATGCAGACTGTTCCAGCTGTGCACAACATTGCAGACGTGCATGTTATGCATCGCCAGAAACCCCATGAAAAGACCTTTCAAATGAATCATAGATATTAGAAATCCAATGAGGGATAACGAAATTAGAACGAAAGTCTACTTCCGCTACCGGCGCCGTTGCGACGGAACGGACAATCGGCATTACCTACGGACATGCCTAGCATCTTTGCTCAACGTCGCACATGCACATGCCATACACCACCAGAAGCGAATTGAAATGCTCTTTCTAATGAATATAAGATACTGAAAGTCGCATCAGACATGTACACATGGTTAACCAAGAAATAACGCACTGATGTTGTTGGCGACGCACGGGACACGCGGCATGACACGCAGACGTATGTAGCTTGACATGCCAGTGCACATGGGCATGTCGTACATCGTCTTGAAGCCCATTTGCATGGGCTTTCACATGCACTGTAGATGTTAGGGATCTTCGAAAGGAGAGAGATATTATAAGGGGTTATTGGCGGGGTCGACATGAGTCGGCGGCGGAAGTCAAGCCGGATAGAAAAGCGGCACTATATGCAGACGGTTGCAGCTGTGCACAGCATTGCAGACGTGCATGTTATGCATCGCCAGAAACCCCATGAAAAGACCTTTCAAATGAATCATAGGTATTAGAAATCCAATGAGGGATAACGAAATTAGAACGAAAGTCTACTTCCGCTACCGGCGCCGTTGCGACGGAACGGACAAGCGGCATTACCTACGGACATGCCTAGCATCTTTGCTCAACGTCGCACATGCACATGCCATACACCACCAGAAGCGAATTGAAATGCTCTTTCTAATGAATATAAGATACTGAAAGTCGCATCAGACATGTACACATGGTTAACCAAGAAATAACGCACTGATGGCGTTGGCGACGCACGGGACACGAGGCATGACACGCAGACGTATGTAGCTTGACATGCCAGTGCACATGGGCATGTCGTACATCGTCTTGAAGCCCATTTGCATGGGCTTTCACATGCACTGTAGATGTTAGGGATCTTCGAAAGGAGAGAGATATTATAAGGGGTTATTGGCGGGTTCGACATGAGTCGGCGGCGGAAGTCAAGCCGGATAGAAAAGCGGCACTATATGCAGACGATTGCAGCTGTGCACAGCATTGCAGACGTGCATGTTATGCATCGCCAGAAACCCCATGCAAAGACCTTTCAAATGAATCATAGATATTAGAAATCCAATGAGGGATAACGAAATTAGAACGGAAGTCTACTTCCGCTACCGGCGCCGCTGCGACGGAACGGACAATCGGCATTACCTACGGACATGCCTAGCATCTTTGCTCAACGTCGCACATGCACATGCCATACACCACCAGAAGCGAATTGAAATGCTCTTTCTAATGAATATAAGATACTGAAAGTCGCATCAGACATGTACACATGGTTAACCAAGAAATAACGCACTGATGGCGTTGGCGACGCACGGGACACGCGGCATGACACGCAGACGTATGTAGCTTGACATGCCAGTGCACATGGGCATGTCGTACATCGTCTTGAAGCCCATTTGCATGGGCTTTCACATGCACTGTAGATGTTAGGGATCTTCGAAAGGAGAGAGATATTATAAGGGGTTATTGGCGGGGTCGACATGAGTCGGCGGCGGAAGTCAAGCCGGATAGAAAAGCGGCACTATATGCAGACGGTTGCAGCTGTGCACAGCATTGCAGACGTGCATGTTATGCATCGCCAGAAACCCCATGCAAAGACCTTTCAAATGAATCATAGACATTAGAAATCCAATGAGGGATAACGAAATTAGAACGAAAGTCTACTTCCGCTACCGGCGCCGTTGCGACGGAACGGACAATCGGCATTACCTACGGACATGCCTAGCATCTTTGCTCAACGTCGCACATGCACATGCCATACACCACCAGAAGCGAATTGAAATGCTCTTTCTAATGAATATAAGATACTGAAAGTCGCATCAGACATGTACACATGGTTAACCAAGAAATAACGCACTGATGACGTTGGCGACGCACGGGACACGCGGCATGACACGCAGACGTATGTAGCTTGACATGCCAGTGCACATGGGCATGTCGTACATCGTCTTGATGCCCATTAGCATGGGCTTTCACATGCACTGTAGATGTTAGGGATCTTCGAAAGGAGAGAGATATTATAAGGGGTTATTGGCGGGGTCGACATGAGTCGGCGGCGGAAGTCAAGCCGGATAGAAAAGCGGCACTATATGCAGACGGTTGCAGCTGTGCACAGCATTGCAGACGTGCATGTTATGCATCGCCAGAAACCCCATGAAAAGACCTTTCAAATGAATCATAGATATTAGAAATCCAATGAGGGATAACGAAATTAGAACGAAAGTCTACTTCCGCTACCGGCGCCGTTGCGACGGAACGGACAATCGGCATTACCTACGGACATGCCTAGCATCTTTGCTCAACGTCGCACATGCACATGCCATACACCACCAGAAGCGAATTGAAATGCTCTTTCTAATGAATATAAGATACTGAAAGTCGCATCAGACATGTACACATGGTTAACCAAGAAATAACGCACTGATGGCGTTGGCGACGCACGGGACACGCGGCATGACACGCAGACGTATGTAGCTTGACATGCCAGTGCACATGGGCATGTCGTACATCGTCTTGAAGCCCATTAGCATGGGCTTTCACATGCACTGTAGATGTTAGGGATCTTCGAAAGGAGAGAGATATTATAAGGGGTTATTGGCGGGGTCGACATGAGTCGGCGGCGGAAGTCAAGCCGGATAGAAAAGCGGCACTATATGCAGACGGTTGCAGCTGTGCACAGCATTGCAGACGTGCATGTTATGCATCGCCAGAAACCCCATGAAAAGACCTTTCAAATGAATCATAGATATTAGAAATCCAATGAGGGATAACGAAATTAGAACGAAAGTCTACTTCCGCTACCGGCGCCGCTGCGACGGAACGGACAATCGGCATTACCTACGGACATGCCTAGCATCTTTGCTCAACGTCGCACATGCACATGCCATACACCACCAGAAGCGAATTGAAATGTTCTTTCTAATGAATATAAGATACTGAAAGTCGCATCAGACATGTACACATGGTTAACCAAGAAATAACGCACTGATGGCGTTGGCGACGCACGGGACACGCGGCATGACACGCAGACGTATGTAGCTTGACATGCCAGTGCACATGGGCATGTCGTACATCGTCTTGATGCCCATTTGCATGGGCTTTCACATGCACTGTAGATGTTAGGGATCTTCGAAAGGAGAGAGATATTATAAGGGGTTATTGGCGGGGTCGACATGAGTCGGCGGCGGAAGTCAAGCCGGATAGAAAAGCGGCACTATATGCAGACGGTTGCAGCTGTGCACAGCATTGCAGACGTGCATGTTATGCATCGCCAGAAACCCCATGAAAAGACCTTTCAAATGAATCATAGATATTAGAAATCCAATGAGGGATAACGAAATTAGAACGAAAGTCTACTTCCGCTACCGGCACCGCTGCGACGGAACGGACAATCGGCATTACCTACGGACATGCCTAGCATCTTTGCTCAACGTCGCACATGCACATGCCATACACCACCAGAAGCGAATTGAAATGCTCTTTCTAATGAATATAAGATACTGAAAGTCGCATCAGACATGTACACATGGTTAACCAAGAAATAACGCACTGATGGCGTTGGCGACGCACGGGACACGCGGCATGACACGCAGACGTATGTAGCTTGACATGCCAGTGCACATGGGCATGTCGTACATCGTCTTGAAGCCCATTTGCATGGGCTTTCACATGCACTGTAGATGTTAGGGATCTTCGAAAGGAGAGAGATATTATAAGGGGTTATTGGCGGGGTCGACATGAGTCGGCGGCGGAAGTCAAGCCGGATAGAAAAGCGGCACTATATGCAGACGGTTGCAGCTGTGCACAGCATTGCAGACGTGCATGTTTTGCATCGCCAGAAACCCCATGAAAAGACCTTTCAAATGAATCATAGATATTAGAAATCCAATGAGGGATAACGAAATTAGAACGAAAGTCTACTTCCGCTACCGGCGCCGTTGCGACGGAACGGACAAGCGGCATTACCTACGGACATGCCTAGCATCTTTGCTCAACGTCGCACATGCACATGCCATACACCACCAGAAGCGAATTGAAATGCTCTTTCTAATGAATATAAGATACTGAAAGTCGCATCAGACATGTACACATGGTTAACCAAGAAATAACGCACTGATGGTGTTGGCGACGCACGGGACACGCGGCATGACACGCAGACGTATGTAGCTTGACATGCCAGTGCACATGGGCATGTCGTACATCGTCTTGAAGCCCATTTGCATGGGCTTTCACATGCACTGTAGATGTTAGGGATCTTCGAAAGGAGAGAGATATTATAAGGGGTTATTGGCGGGGTCGACATGAGTCGGCGGCGGAAGTCAAGCCGGATAGAAAAGCGGCACTATATGCAGACGGTTGCAGCTGTGCACAGCATTGCAGACGTGCATGTTATGCATCGCCAGAAACCCCATGCAAAGACCTTTCAAATGAATCATAGATATTAGAAATCCAATGAGGGATAACGAAATTAGAACGGAAGTCTACTTCCGCTACCGGCGCCGCTGCGACGGAACGGACAATCGGCATTACCTACGGACATGCCTAGCATCTTTGCTCAACGTCGCACATGCACATGCCATACACCACCAGAAGCGAATTGAAATGCTCTTTCTAATGAATATAAGATACTGAAAGTCGCATCAGACATGTACACATGGTTAACCAAGAAATAACGCACTGATGGCGTTGGCGACGCACGGGACACGCGGCATGACACGCAGACGTATGTAGCTTGACATGCCAGTGCACATGGGCATGTCGTACATCGTCTTGATGCCCATTTGCATGGGCTTTCACATGCACTGTAGATGTTAGGGATCTTCGAAAGGAGAGAGATATTATAAGGGGTTATTGGCGGGGTCGACATGAGTCGGCGGCGGAAGTCAAGCCGGATAGAAAAGCGGCACTATATGCAGACGGTTGCAGCTGTGCACAGCATTGCAGACGTGCATGTTATGCATCGCCAGAAACCCCATGAAAAGACCTTTCAAATGAATCATAGATATTAGAAATCCAATGAGGGATAACGAAATTAGAACGAAAGTCTACTTCCGCTACCGGCGCCGCTGCGACGGAACGGACAAGCGGCATTACCTACGGACATGCCTAGCATCTTTGCTAGAGTGAGTGAGTGAGTTAATATTTAACGTCACATCGGCAATATCTCAGCCATATTGTGACGAGAACATTTAATACTGAAATGAAATATATGTATAGTAAAAACATGTCAACGACGGACAGTAAAACAACTAGAATATCACAAATGGGATTAAAACTAGCGTTGAAAGTTAAAACTTATATCACTATTCGGACAATACAATATAAAATCAGGCTACAGATTGCCAACAACTGAAGGTAGATCACCATACTAGGGACCATGGGGACTTACAGTGTCTTTGCTACCTGCATGGACCCTAGTTGGATTTACATCGTCCCCTCAGCTGTCAGCAATTTAGACACATCTAGCCACAAATTAAAAATACACATATGCTACGACTAAAAGCAGTGGAAAGTCTAAATTTACTGTAATGTTTATGGACTTATGTACCCTCTCAGGAGGACAATAATTTTACCTTACTTCAACCCCCTTCAAGGGTACAGCCACTAACAAGCAGTTACGAAATTAAACTTCCAATAATTAAAATACATCTATCTATAGAACACATCATTCAAAACTCAACAAAAAAATCAATTTCTTTTAAAAAACCAATAATTAAATGAGAACTGACGTTCGTAAAAAGATCCTTAACCGTTTTGACATTGAAATATTGATCTCTTGTGATGGAGAGTTCAACACAGTCAAGTAGGATATGCTTGACTGTGACTCTCTCATCACAAGGGATACAAAATGGAGGATTCTCACCTTTAGTAGTATAGGGAATGACAGTTCTAAAACACTTTCAAGAAATGTCTCTACAAAGCCTTATTTACTAAATAAGGCTTTGGTTGGGACCTTAGATCTTGCTGCTATTACCCCTACTACAATGAAACAGTTTACCGTGTATTGGTTGGAGGTAACACTGTGCCGTACGGTACGATCAATAATTCTTCTCTTACAAACCCCCTACCCAGCCCACCCCTCAAGTAGTACAAGTTAGGTTCGTCGGCTTTCATATCCACTTTATCTATGTTGTAAGTTTTGACTGACCATATAGGATCGGTGGCTCGCTTACGGCTATCGCCCTCGTGTTCCCCCGGCTGGTATAGATACCTCACTAGGGCCCTATCTGGTATCTGTTTCTCCTTCCCACGCAATGGAGCGGCCGACTCTGCAACTATTGATTTTAGTTTGATAGCGTCTGCCGGTTTCTTACCGGTGAGACGGGTGACTTCATGGTTGATTGCCGACACCACCTTGGGTAACCTCGTGACCCATTCAGTCGATCGTTTTCCAGGGGTGGCCATCTCCCTAGCATACTGATAGCCGAACAAGCGCTCAGCTAAAGTCCTATTAAATCTTTCAACTATGGCTTGGCTGCGATGGGCTCCGACCGTGCCACGCCTGACCTTTGTATCGTGTTTGGCTAGCAGTTGTGACACGGCACCCATGAACTTCCGTCCGGGGTCAACTTGCAGCTCTGTTGGCCACGTCAGCGGACTGCGTTTGTATATACGTTCGAATCCTCTGGCTACCTGGGCCGAATCTTTCGTGGTCAAGGGTTCGGCTTCCTTGTAACGACTGGCTACGTCCACTACGGTTAAGGCATACTTGTACCTCTTGTCGTGGGGTAGGAACAGTAGGTCTGCCTGGTGAACGCTATTAGGTATGTTAATACCGAACCTCCTTCTAGGCACGTAGCGTGGTGCCGGCAAATAGATCTGCCACAGGGCTTGTTTTTCAAGCCACGCTTTGGCTTCCTCAGGGGGTACTCGCGCTATTTTAGCTAGCTTATCTACTGCGCTAGCTCCTTTCCAGTACCCACGCGGGCTGTAGTAAATAGCCTCAAATTTTTTCATGTCCATACGCGTATGTGTTTATCCCATCAATAGCTATCCAACGTTTCGTGTCCATAGGCGACAGGGACGTCTTGTTTATAGTCAGTCCGTATATCTTATGTCCATCACTTCTAAGTGTGTTCATTTTATGTCTAAAGGTACGGGTCTTGAACAGGGCTTCCTTGAATCTGGCGTGTTTGATGTGTTGTTTCACCACATACTTCTTAACCCCTTTAGCCTTCCGGATCTCACTATTGTCGGCTTTCAGTATGGAGTACATCTTAGGTCTCAAACCTATGTACTCGGCTATGGGCGTGCCAGCACACTCGTCCTTCATCTTACCTAGGACCTTTTTATTTACCGTACTGTGTATGGTATGGGCCTTAGGGTAGTCGCTGGTGTCGTATAAATCGAGGTGTTTTTTCATGTCCTCGTACACGTCCTCGGTTCGAATTTCTAACAGCAGGGAATCCGTGTCAGTGTACAGCACTTCACACCTGTCGCCGTACTGTTTCTTGAGCTCGTTGTAGTAAAAGTCGTACATCAGGTGTTTGGATAAATCGAGGATGCTCATCCCCACGTAAACAGGCCGGTTGAATTTTATGTGGCTTTTCTTCATGTGTAGGGCAACCAGGTTGTCTGTGAATATCTTACTACGGTTGAATGCCGGACTGGCTATCAATCTCCTGAGCTTGTCTTCCTCACTCGACCGAACCAGCTTCACGGTCACGCGTTTCCTCAGGTTCTCCATAGTCTTACCAAACACCGAGTTGTTCATGAGCTTGTAGAGATTTTTCTCAAAATCACTGGTGGCTTTTTTTCGTAGGTCTGTGTTCATTCTGATGTAGGGCTCCATCCATGGGCTCTGGTCGAACATGAGCACCCTGTGTATTTTGGTCAGCCTCATACCCAACGACAGGTACAGCTGTAGGTTGCGATAGTGAACGATGTACTTGGTCTTATTCATTAAGTTAGGCACGAGTTTTTCAACGTCTGTCACACGCCCACCTGACAAGTTATGTTGGTACTCAGACATCCAGTCTGGGTTAACCCTCATACGTTCGGGGGCCAGGGGGTAGCTGTTGTGCGATGTGTGTAATTCCTTGGGGTACTCTAAGTCAACCTCGAGGATATAACCTTTGTTTGAATCTGGTGCAACCCCCATAACATCAACGTGGGGTACCCATTCGAATCCCCCTGTAGGTAGATACTGGCTCATGGCCCAGCCGTACAGGTTGTTTGCGTCGAGGTAGAGAATGTGATTGGTTGGCTTGTTAGGATCGTAACCTTTCACGTATTGATTATTTGCTTTCGCGTATTGTTTGGATGCCATGGAAATCCCACCTCGCAAGCCTTTCTCAATGAATAGGTGCATGTCGTAATCTGTGAGCAATTCCAAATAAACTCCGGTCTTTTTAAGCAAGGCGTCCCACGACAGACCTGGGCTGGTGTAATACCATGCGGGGTCGAGTTTATACTGCTTGAAACACGTCCGCCTAAACGTTTCAAACACGTCGGCTAACAGCAGTACATCTGTCCTCAAGTACAGGTCGTGATAATCACCCAGGTTCTTACAACCCAGTTTATTCCATACGTTAGTCGCGTGCGAGTAATCATCTCGTGAGACGGACGCCTCATTCAGCTTGCTATAAAAGCAGTCAATAGGGGGTAGTCTGGTCTCGGTGAACTTGGCCCAACTATCCATGTACTCATAGGGGTACACACCCTTCCTCATAAGCAGGGGTCTAGTCTCGGCGTCTGTGTATCGATCGGTGATAGGGAAGGTATTGTTGGCCTTGACCAGACTGTCGAGTGACGACAGGAGGAACTGAAACGAGTCAATGAACCTAAGTCCGTTTAAGCTGAAGGAGATGTATCTCTCCATGTTGTTGGGGATGCACGTTATATTACCATCGATTTTCGCAATGGCCTGCATGATCAAGTGTGAGTCGTACCCTCTCAAGTTGTGAAAGACAACGGGGATGTTTATTGTCTTAGGGTTGATTTTAAGCTTGAGGTTGCACGCGTTGTGAGCGGCGCCTCTATACTTACCAGTTATGTGACAGTGATCTCTCACCGAATCACCGTTAAGTGGTGATTCACACACGTGACAGTTAGTGCTACTAGCGTGGGCTAGCCTGTCGACTCGGGTCAGACGCATGGGAGCGATTTTATACAATGCATTCCTAATAATTTTTTCTTCCTCCTGCAAACACTTTAGAAACCTTTCAGCCGCGTCAGGCCCCCTATACACTACCGGAGCTTTCGTTTCCCCGTCACACCGGACGACAATGTATCCAAACCAACAGGCTTTATGCTCTTGTGTTTTGTGGGTGAAGGGAGCCTCGACGGCGGTATCACTGGTGGAATCCCCACCCACAACTAAGGCTTCGAAGTCGGCGTATATGATATAAGGCACAGACATTTGATTCTTGTGGTTACTGAATTTTAGGATATTGTCACCTTCCTTAGGCATGTCGACTCGTATGGTCGTCTGCCCCACACCTTGGCAATCCTCCCGGTGGGATTCTAATAAATCAGCTCGGGTGAAGCCATGTAGGCATCGTACACAAAAGTGTTTTTCCCCATCGTGTTTCGACTGGTCGTGCAACAACCGGCTGAGATGTTTTATCCACGTGTAGTGATACTTTTCACCTCGTTGGATCATGAATATATTGATAACTTGGCGATCCTTCACCGGGCTGACCCTGTGTACTATTGTTGTGTTACCTTCGTGCCCAAAGACATTTATAGCCAGATTATTCTGTTTTTCTACTTTAGTGATCTGGGATATGGGGGTGGGTTCATCTATACCATCCCAGTTGAGCCCATCGTCTTGGGGATAATTAGAAGGCCTGTTCGGATTAGTGTCAGCTGGAAATAAGGCTGACCTGATAGCTAACCTCAGGCAATCGTTTCCTCTATTCTTAACGTTTACTATGGCATGTTTGTTCCTATAGTAGGGAGGCAAGGCTAGGTATGACCCGCCTCTGAACGGCACGTAGTTAGCTATGTCTAGGTAGATATTATCGATTTTATCTACAACCCACCCGGACCCCAAGTGTGTGTAGCGTTCTAGGTATTCTCGTATCTGCTGAAAACTGGTATCGATTGATGTATCAATGGTCTCTGTATGTGTGGCGACCTCTTGTTGACCTCGGAAGTAAGGCTGAACATACTCAGTGGTACTCCCAACCTGCTTATCGAGTGACATTTTCACTGTGATCTGAAACTTGATACTTCCTAGATTATTTAGTTCCTGGTTGACCTTATCAGCTATCAGAGGCTTGATATCTGTAATGTCTATGTTTCTATCAACGTGCATGCGCCAACCTCTCAAATAGTTGCCTACAGCGCGCTCAGTGCGCACGAACTGTAGGTCAATAGCTCTATTCTGTCGTAATAATTCTATAAGCTGTGGTTTTCTAAACCCAAATCGTGTGCCTCGGCTTTCAGTTGTTTTACAGTGGGACGTGCTACGGGGGCATGTGATAACAATGCGGTTAACCCGGCTCTCCCCAGGTTTGAATAACCCGTGTATCCAAGCTGTTTTGCTTGAGCTTTTAATTGTGTTACCGTAGGAGGGGCTTCTAAACCTAGTAATCTCAACAATGCTGACTTCCGCATTCTAGAATACCCGATCACACCTCTCTGTTTTGCGACCCTCTTCAGCTCGCGTACAGTAGACATAGTGTTTACACCTAAGAGAACCAATGTCTAATTGCTTCACAGTAAAGGGAGGTAACCCTTAAGTGGCTATCTTGAGCAGTCGCCTACGTTCTTTTATGTAGCCTTTTTTATTCTCGTAGATGAGTTGATGTCTGACTACGTTCGCTTCGTGAGCTTTACATAGACAGTAGTGTCATTTAACCCCGATACCACACACAGAACACGTGTAGTTAGGACTTCCCATATGGAAACAACAGAACCCCTGATTCCTGCATTTCCTACCACAGGCCTCGGTCTTCCCCATAAGTATGTATTCGCATCGGTATGGAGCGGGTCTCATGCTTACTCATATAGGTATTTTAATTTAATTGCTTCGCAACCAACGCAGTAGCTGCTATACCCAACACTATGAAGCCCAGTTCACGATTCATTTGTCCCTTGGATGGTGTGTAGTACTGAGCGAGTGTGGGTTTATTGAGCGGTTCCAATTGTTTACCAGTTAGTAGGTAGTATTCTTTCATTGCTTCATCGACATCGTTGAATGTTTTAATGGCATGGTTTTCACGCTTGAGTTGTTCGTTAATAAAATCGATCCTCTGGAGACGTTTTTTAACGTACTCGTCCTGTGCTCTTTGTAATTTCTCAGTAGCGAGATCGTGTCGCTTCCTTTCTTCCTGTATTTCAGCCGCGTGATCATCTCGTAGTTTCGAGAAGAGGAAATTACTCCCGGAAAATGCCAGGGCATTCACTAACGCCCCACCGACCATCATAGCTATCGTGGCCATCCCTATATTTATTTCATTATATTATCAGGTATTATTCCTTGTTTTACTAGGATGTCTTTTGTGGCCATCGCCATACCAAGGTTCATTATGAGCATACCCATATCCTGCAGGTTGAAATCTAGCTTGATAGTTGGTTGTTTAAGCACCATTTTAGTCAACCGAGCGTACCCTACGGCTAGACTGGCGACCACTTTTCCCCTCAGACATTATGTATATGATATAAAATATTAAAATTATAACATGATATGCGGGTCTACCGTGGGGGTGGGGGGCTCACTGTTGGGTGGTGGCTCACTGTGGGAGGGTACCCCCACGTATAACCATGTTATAACCACGGCAGCAGTTACGCCTACAGCCAACAACAGTCGGGGGTTGGTCACTTTATGTTGGTTACACCACCGTTTTTTACCGGCAGCTACTCTCTTAGGATTCTTCTGCCTGGTTACTGTTTGTGAAGGGGTCACTGTGGGGGGTATCACCTCGGGAGGGGTTTCCCTCACTGGTTCCTGTGTCACCTCGGGAGCAGCATCCATCTATACTATTATTATTATTTTTTCTCTCAAATTGACAATGTTTTGCTGTGATAATCGCCGCCGTCACTGGAGCCAACAACATACCATATTTGTGGTACAGCCCGCAGCTGATAGAGCTCACGGCGTGTTCGATAAAAGGGTCTTTCTCGAGGTCTTCCCACAGGTAAAGTCGGCGCTCTGGTGGAATGGGAAAGAAGTATGATACAATACCGGTGTATATCTGGGTCATAGCCGATCCTATTGTCTTTGTCATTTCTGCTCCGAGCCGGGACTCGTATCTAGCGTACAGCTTATCGATTTCTTCGGCTGACATTTTGTGAATTTTATCCGGAGTGTAGTCTCCAAAGTAATGTTTGGCTTTGCCGCCAACAGCCAACGCCACCAGTTTCTCTCGCTTGGGGGAATCCCCCACAGTGGGGCCTGCCGGCGGCGTGGGGGAACCCTCCACAGACAATTGTTCGAGCAATTCCTCACACTCCATCTTATAATATAACAAGTAAGATTTAGTTTTAACTATATAATACCCGATACAGGCAAAACACAGAGAAATGAAGGTTAAGTTGCACACGACAAACACTTCGAATATCATAGCTATATGCTTAGCTTTAGCTTAGCTTTGCTTAGCTTTGCTTAGCTTTGCTTAGCTTTAGCATACTATATATGCTACTGGTTGGTCGGTTTTTAGAACGAGCTTAGCGTGTTTAGTTTCAGCGAGCTGTTTCTTCACCCGTTCCCGTTCTAATTTACTCATCACATCGTTCTCTCTCAAACACTCCTCGAACGAATCCCTGTCCTTGCAGTGAAATAAGGCCACCCATCGCATCTGCTCCCTGAGGTCTTTCAACACCGAGTTGAACTTCTGCGTTAGCACCCAGACGCTGTGATTTGCATGCCGGCCGGAGAAGGCCAGGTACGATAGCATGTCTCTCTTTTTTGTTATCTCGCGATTAGCGCTGCAGTCGTCCAGTATGAACAGCGTCGGTTCCCCTTTAAATTTCTCGTGAAGAGCTTTCAACCAGTCCTGCAGGCGTGTTCCAGGGTCGATTTTGTGTACGTCCGGGTCCGTCATCACCCAAGGTCGCGCGTACGTTTTATTCATGCTCAGAGTAGGGCACATGATAACGA
This sequence comes from Haliotis asinina, assembly GCF_037392515.1. Classification (NCBI taxonomy): domain Eukaryota; kingdom Metazoa; phylum Mollusca; class Gastropoda; order Lepetellida; family Haliotidae; genus Haliotis; species Haliotis asinina. Next base: position 49,690,962 of record NC_090282.1, read on the forward strand.
TGTTATCGAACACATCCTTGTAGTAACCCTCCAACATATCCAACACGAAAACGGTCTTCCCACAGCCAGTCTGCCCGCACACTATGGCGCAGTGTGGGTCAGTGGGTAGTTGTGGGTACCCCTGGGGGGTGTGGGGGTGTCCCCCACTAGTAGATGGCTTGCACGAATCTCCCATTGTCTATATTAAGTTGCGCGTCCATAATAACGTACAGATATAATTTCAACTTACCAGCGGTTTGAGCCTTCTTAGTAATCTGGATGGTTATCCCTTCGCTGCCGTTATCTATACGGCGCCCGCTACCGTGCAGTTTATCATCATCCGTGGATCGCATGTCCAACCATAAGGCGTACTTGGTGGTCAGGTATTCACCGATCTGCACGGAGCCGAGGTCCAGGTCCTTTGTTATGTAATCCCCCACTGGTAGCTTTTTTATCTCATCCCACTGCTGGTGTGGTCTCATACCATGACTGAACAGCTGGTTGGGCACGCCCTCGATGGTAACTTCCACCTTTTCAATCTCGGGGTTGAAAAACTTCTCGCTGTCCCTCCGGAATGGATCGTAATCCTCCACGGGGACGACCAGGATACCTTTCATCGATCGCGCCGGCACGTTCAGGTTGATATTCCACACAGTGTCGCTCTTATCTCGCACGACTGATCTATGCCTCAGTACGCGATCGTACAGGATAGCCATCTTCCCAGAGTACTGGCTTCGAACCTGCCTGGCCAGCTCCGGGCTAGTTACCATGTCGAACTCCAGAGAGATGTTGTCTATGGCATAACTGGCCTCATCACCGTTCGGCGTACGCACTACTTTGCTATAGTCGTTAAACGTGAGCTCGTATTCGAGCCTATCACCCAGCGCGGCCTGGTAAAACGGCGCGTGTCCCGTGAGCAACTCGAAGTCGAGCGGCACGCAGAATCGATTCCCGTATGCTCGAGCGATGGCCTTTTCACCGTCCGATAGCTTGTCTTGCTGGTCTTGCGTGAAGACATACCCTATGCGCGCCCGGGTTGATTTGCTGATGCCCTGGTACACATCATTGACTCATTCTCCCTCGCTTTTCCAGAGATCCTTGTAGCAGTGAAACACGTCGCTGTCGTCGATGCTCAGCACCTCGTTACCGCTGATCTTGACGGTCGTTTTCTTGATGATAGCTCGACCCACGTTCCGCAGTAGCTCGCGTTTGTCGTTGTCGGAGGTCAACGTGATATTGAACGCCAGTCGAACAGTGCCTGGTACAATGAGGTCATTCTCACCAAGGTTTGGAAATCTAACCAGCAGAGTTTGATTCTGGTCTATCTTGCTGGGATTGTTGGTGATGGTCACCGACTGGCGCACGGCTCTGGCTCCTAATGGCTCTCTCAATCTTCTGAAAGGATCTAATTTTCTGCCGTACATTGTTATATAAAAGAAATATATTTTTAATACTAATGGATGAAGACATAGATATGACGGAGATGCCGGGCGCTAGTGCCCAGGCATTCGATGATGAGCAGGAGACCTCATTTACTAGTTCACCATTGAACCAAGAACTCTTGGAAACAACGGTAAATGATTATTACGAAAGTTTAAGAAGAGATAAAAACTACGTTGAACCACAGGGCCGATACCATAAGAATTTTTTTATTGATACAAAGGGTGTTCTACGCCTTAAGTCTGACCCAGGGGTTGACCTCTTTAACAAGAGCAATAAAAAACCACTGGCCTTGTCAACTCTAGCCAGCCGCCATGGTGTCGAATTTATCCGTAAAAATCTAAACATGAATGATTACGGTGGTGCAATACCTAAGGCCGTTAAAGAAGATCTGCAAGCTACCAGATCCCACCTCACCACTAGAGATGAAATGACACCACAGCGTGCTACAGAAGCCTCGGACAGCATAGAAAAACTGTTGAGCACCTACTGGGACAAACCGTTACCGGGGTTTGACTTTCCAGTAAGGGAACTGCGCGGCTTAGACGAAGCCGTGAAACGCGTGCGTGGAGAACTCGTGAACAACATGGGGAAACTGAACGAAATCGACGAGCACATCGCTAGGGAAAAAACCAAACTCAACGAAACTGAAAACGATGATATGAAGCGTCGTATCAATGAACGACTACACGATTGGAAGCCGCTTCCTCGAATCGTGAACAGCTTCGATCCCAGATCAGTCGCATTCGGGAAACAATCGATAGAATACTGAATGAGGATACAACTTTAGCCAACAGGATTCGGATATTGTTCCGGGAGCAAGGGATCACCATCGCCAGCATTCTAACTGCATTGGGTTTCATCATATCAACCCTGGTGGTGTCACTGACAGGGGGTACCCCTGTGGGGCCTGCCGGCGGCGGGGGAACTCCAAGTGGCGGTGGTGTTAAAGACTGGATAAAAAAAACTCAAACGGTACAGTGGTGTTAATCAACAACGGAAGAACCTCATTGAGGCTCGGCCGACCATTAGCGAGGATACTCGGTATGTCTCCTGACGAGATAAAACCAACAACAACCGTCACAGGCACGAAGTTACCCGACCTAGTACCGTACCGAGAGCTGTACATTCATCTCGGTCAGGTGAGCACAACGTACAACATTCAAGGAGGTCACCCTTCCACTATACTGAGAGCAGTGCCGGTGAAAACTGAGAAATTCAACGACGGTAGAACCGAGTCGTTTTCACCACGGCAGTATAAGAGATTAACCCAGGGCAACATACCTGAGCTGACAATATCGGTGTTAGATATAAATCATAATCCTGTAAATATAGGATACCTCAGCTTAACGCTTCATGTAAAATGACCAGCGCACAAGGGCCCGGAGTGAAAAAATGCGTCAATATCGGGATCTCCGACCTCGGAGACACGCGCGGTTTCGACGCTCCCGGAGTAGATGGTAAATCGTACGCCTTGCAACTGAAAAACAACATTTACAAACGCGTTGAAATCCCCTCCGGTGGAACCCTAAGTGATATGATAGATACCACAAGAGCAACAGTCAACACTAAGTACGCCCTTGTCAACACCGGTGATAATAATTGGATAATATACCCATCGTTCGGGGGTAAACTGTTCGACTTAGACGATGTTGAGAGCACTACCGTCGTCCAAAACAAACCATATATGCTCGTCTTCACCGAAGATGACAAGTGGGTGTTGTTACCCGATAACGACGACTGGTTTCTCAATATTAGACTCGTCTCCCCTTACGTGTTTACGGATAACAAAGACAACCACCTAAACAAAGTCGTGAACAATGGAACCCTGCTCGTGGCTTATGTCCCAACTCAGAGACGTAGCGTAGTCGTCAGCCCACTCAACACTATGGCAGCCCACATGCTATCGAGTAAACCAGCCATACAAAACGTGAAATTGCAGTTGGTGTCTGAATTCGAAGGTGTGGTCACTATACTAGAGGGGCTACCGGCAAACTCAACACTAATCATCAAAGTCTACCTAGGGGAACCATCGGGGAATGATGTCGAGATCGTGAAGGGGATCAAACTCGGGTGGGTGAAACGACACCAGTATCAAGTTTGTAACGTTTACGTGCGGGTGGGTTCCGACTCCAACACCAGTCTGCAGGGGGTCAACGTGATCGTGGAAAACAAGATATCACTAACCAATATCTTCCTACCTCACAACATACACTTCATGGGTATGAAGTTCACCCCTGAATTATTATCAGAAAACCAGTTGGAAATTATATCATAATAGTAAAATAATGACCAGTCATCATCCCAACACTACGCTTAACGACCTAGGAGATACGGAGGGATTCGATCAGCCTGGTGAGGAAGATGAATTATACGTCCTACACTTCAAAGACAACGTGTACAGACTGGTGCCGTTATCAGATTTAAAAGAGCCTAAATGGCTGATCAACTTAACACTCGCCTCACCTTATATCACAATGGATACATATACAAAATATGTCACTAAGATTAGGAACAACGGTATCTGGACCGGGGATTTCATTCCGGATAGGGTATTCATAGCAACTTCTGAGACCAAAAAAAATAGGTTAATGCCTGGAGAAGACAATAAATTAGCATTTATCAATTATAATCCTAACGTAAGTCTTAATACATCCTCCCCTTTCACACTCATCATAGAAGTCTTCTTTGTATTTTTAGGTAATGAAAACACCTCAAAAGTACACCAAATTTTACCCGGGGTGTCAATACACTGGTTTGACGAACACACAAGAAAATATTGTCGTATTGTTATACAACGGGATACCTACGGGGGTCCTATAAACCGCTTAATAAATCTCAGTGGGGTTTTTATTACAACAGAAAATTCTATTAGACTCTCACCTATTACCCTGAATACTAGTATACAACTTGCAGACTTCAAATACATTGAAGGACTATTAAATGAAACCCAATTAAAATATCTTTCAAAATATATATTATAGGATGGGTCTGTACCCAGTCGTAGAGGAAGTAGCGAAGACGTTGGAAACCGTAGATGGGTTCCGCTTGAGGCAGTTATGTGATGTGAAACGTCAACTAGAACAAGACCGTGACACGCGGAAAGCACTATGTAAAAAGTACAATAGAGCTTTCAATATCGTGGACGGGGCTGACACTACCCTTATGGCAACCAGCATGGGACTAGGGGCGGCAGGTGTTGGGTTGTTGGCTACCATCGTGGCCGCACCTATAGTGCTAGGTATTGAAATAACGGCAGGGGTGGCAGGGTTAGCAGGATTGGCGCTTAAGTTAGTATCACGCAGACTTAATCGTAAGGCATTGAAACACGACGAGATCAGGGTTCTGGCCGAAGCAAAGCTGAACACAGTGAGTGAGCGTATTTCCACGGCACTCTCTGATAGTAAGATCTCAGAAGAGGAGTTTCGTTCAATCCTCTCTGAACTCAAAAAATATAACGGAATGAAACAAGATATTCGATCCAAGTCTCGTAAGTCTGCTATCAGCGAGGACGAGAAAAAAAAGTACATAGAACAGGGGATACAAAAAGCCCAGCAAGCCTTTATTATGAACACCAAAGAGATCGTAGGCGGTTCACGTTAAACTGTTTCATCGATATAAACATGACATAGGCCGCCAAAGTGAGGTATCTATACCAGCCGGGGGAACACGAGGGTGATAGCCGTAAGCGAGCCACCGATCCTATATGGCCAGTCAAAACTTACAACATAGATAAAGTGGATATGAAAGCCGACGAACCTAACTTATACTACTTGAGGGATGGGCCGGGTAGGGGATTTGTAAGAGAAGAATTATTGATCGTACCGTACGGCACAGTGTTACCTCCAACACACGTTAAGTAGTAGGGGTAATAGTAGCAAGAGCTAATGGCCCAACCAAAGCCTTATTTACTAAATAAGGCTTTGTAGAGACTTTTCTTGAAAGTGTTTTAGAACTGTCATTCCCTATACTACTCCTTTTAACAGGTATGAATGAGTATATCTAGTGTGACCAATACGACATCGTCTTAAAATAACTTCTTCAAATCTGGACTGACAACCCAAGTAAGTGTAACCTATATACGGTTTTATTTCATGTAATTTATTTATACCTACTTGGGTGTCCCACTTCTTCTGCATCAGATCACGGATGTAAGTTCTAATGCTAGCTTTATAATCAGAGTATGGAATAAGAAGGGGTGTCACAGATTTGTTGAGTGCTGCCTTGGCAGCAAGATCAGCCATTGTCTTCCCGGAAATACCTACGTGGCTGGGTAACCAACAAAAGACGATGTCGTATTGGCCAGTGGCAAGATCATTATGCAATTCAATAATTTCAATTACAAGTGGATGTTTACATGAGAGATTTTTAATAGCCTGAAGGCAAGAAAGAGAGTCTGAATAGATTATATACTGTTTATGTTTAGGGTGTCTTTCAATATATTTAAGAGCCGTGAGTATCGCGTTAGCTTCTGCAGTAAAAATAGAGCTGTTATCTGGAATTCTAGAAGATATTGTTCTGGTTCCTATGACAGTGGCACTAGCTACTGCACCACCGTCCTTGGAACCATCTGTAAATAAAGGTTTGTAATTGCTATATTTAGTTTTTAATTGATTATATTCTTGTTTGTATTGTAATTCATTAGTTTCTGATTTTTTATATGAAGTTAATGTTAGGTCAACTTGTGGCCTAACCAACTGCCAAGGAGGAGAAGAAAGAAGACGCGAGGGAGCTATGTTCTCCAGCTCAATGCCGGCTAAAGAAAGAAAGGGTTTAATTCTGTGCCCTAGAGGTGGAATAAGAGAAGACTGTTTGTTATATAAATCCTCATAAAGAGGGTTAAAGACACAATCAAATGCCGGGTCAGATTTGTTAGAGTATATTTTTGTAGCATATTGTAAAGATAATTTTAAACGTCGATGAGTGAGAGATGGCTCATCTGCCTCGACATAGAGACTGTCAACGGGAGAAGTTCGAAAAGATCCAAGACATAATCTTAGACCTTGATGATGGATAGAATCTAACATTTTCAGGCTGCTTTTACAGGCTCCACCATATACAACGGAACCGTAGTCAAGTTTGGAGCGAATGAGTGATCTGTATAAGTGAAGTAGGGTGGTTTGATCGCCTCCCCATTTTGAGTTGGAAACAACTTTTAACAAGTCGAGTGCCTTCAAACATTTAACCTTGAGGGATTTAATGTGCGGCAAGAACGTCAAGTGGGAGTCAAATATAAGACCCAGAAACTTGGCCTCCTTTACAACTTTAATAGGTGAGCCGTTTAGATACAGTTCAGGGTCCTTATGTGGTTTATATTTACGGCAGAAATGTATACAGTTAGTTTTAGACTTAGAAAATTTAAAGCCGTTTTCCAAACACCATTTATTTATCTTGTTTAGACACAACTGCATTTGCCGTTCAATAGTATGCATGTTTTTACCTCGACATGAAATGTTAAAATCATCCACAAAAAGTGATCCATCAATTGAATCATTTAAAACCTTGGATAAACTGTTTATCTTGATACTAAAAAGTGTTACAGACAAAATGCTGCCTTGTGGAACACCCTGATCCTGATTATAATGATCAGACAGGGTAGAACCCACTCGAACTTGAAACTGCCTGTCTTGTAAAAATTGTGATATAAAAAGGGGCAAACGACCCCTTAAACCGAAGTCATGTAAGTCCTTTAAAATGCCATGCTTCCAAGTTGTATCGTATGCTTTCTCGAGATCAAAGAAGATCGATACTGCATGTTGTTTATTTACCAGAGCATTTTTAACAAAGGATTCTAATCGTAGCAGATGATCAATTGTACTACGATTTTTCCGGAAACCACACTGAATATTTGTTATAAGATTATTGGTTTCAAGATACCATGTTAATCTATTGTTTACCATTCGTTCCATGGTTTTACAGACACAACTTGTTAAGGAGATTGGTCTGTAGTTAGACGGATCAGTATGATCCCGGCCAGGCTTTGGAATAGGCACTACAATTGCATTACGCCAGGAAGGTGGGAAATTACCTGAAGTCCAAATTTGATCAAAAATTTCTAAAAGGATTTCCAAACACGATTCAGGCAAATGCTTCAGGAGCTGATAATGTATGTTATCAGCCCCTGTTGCTGTATCATGAGCTTGCTCAAGGGCAGTATGGAGCTCATGTAACGAAAATAATTCGTTATAATCTTCACCGTTGTCTGAGTTAAAATTAATCCTTTTCTGCTCTTGTTGTTTCTGATACTTTTGAAACTCAGGAGCATAATTAGATGATGAAGAATGTTTGGCAAGTGTTTCGCCAATTTTATTGGCTATGTCATCTTTATTAGTTAATACATTATCACCATCCTTTAGATGCTGAACAGTCGATTTATATCCTTTACCTTTTATCCTTTGGATCATGTTCCACACCTTTGAAATTGGCGTGCGAGAATTTATTTGGGAAATATAGTTCCGCCAAGACTGACGCTTATTCTGTTTAAACGCACGTCTAGCCTTGGCATTGAAGATTTTAACTCTGTTTAAATTATGGACCGTCGGATGTTTGCGAAAATATTTTTCAGCTTTCTTCCTACTCTTTCTGGCCTGTTTACACTCGTTATTAAACCATGGTTTGCGAATGTGTGGAGTTGCAGAGGACTGTGGAATTGCTCTGTCAGCTATTTTATTTAGAAGATCTGAAAACGACAGTATGGGATCTTGACTGTTCCTGAAAAGATCATGCTTCAAGTGTTCAACACACAGTGTTTCATATAATGACCAGTCAGCCCTGGCGAAGTTCCTTCTAGGATTGTTTGTTTTCAGAAGGGTGGGGAAGTGATCACTCCCACATAGGTCATCATGGACCATCCATTCAAATTCAGTATACAAGTTTGAATCGGTAAGTGGCAGATCCAGGGAAGAATATATTCCCGTAGCTGGATGTAGATACGTGGCGGAATCGTTGTTGAAAATGCACAAATTATTATCGGAAATAAATTCCTCAAGGATTTTACCTTTAGTATTAGTGTCGGCACTTCCCCAAAGCGGACTGTGTCCGTTAAGGTCACCCATGATGATAAATGGCTTTGGGAGTTGATCATACAGGTTTTGAAGATCCGACTGTCTGATATTAGAAGAGGGAGGGATATACAAGCTGCACAGAGTCAATGCAATATGCAGGGTCAGTCGAACAGCTACAGCCTGAAGATTGGTAGTAAGTGGAACAGGGCTGTGTACCCTGTCGCACTAAGATAGAAGCACCTCCTGTTGCTCTATCTCCTGGGGGAGAAAAGGAATGGTAATCACTGTGTTGTCTTAAAGTGAAGTTATCTGTAGATTTTAAATATGTCTCTTGGAGACATATGGCTGACGGCTGTAAATCTTGTATCAGCAATTGTACCTCACTGAAATTATTTTTTAGTCCTCTGCAATTCCATTGCATTAATGTAGACAACTGAGTCATGGCGCCTCAATTGGTGATCTCTCTCGTGAATGTGAGGAGGATAAGCTTCTCCGCCTATCTTGTGAGGATGGAGTTACCTCCATAGCCAGAGGTCCAAATGAGTTTTCAAGAGGAACCTCTGGAACTGTGGGGACAACAGGTAGTTTATCCCTATTAATCTTTTTTCCTTTCTTCTTTTTAGATTTATCGATGGCTGGTTGCAAAACAGTCTTTTGAGATGATGACTCGGATTCAGTTTCATCAGTCTGAGAACCAGATGTAGAATGAATAACAGTGGCAGTAGGTATAGTGGCTGAAACTGAAGAGATAGGTGTTGCCGTCTTGACCCAAGACAAGTCAGTCTGAGATGCAGTAGAGGACACTACCACAGAGCAGTTCACTGCCGTAGCGTAGGTAATGTTTGAAGGAGTAGAGGTTTGATTTAGCATTTTTTTGGCATCCATGTATGAGACATTTTTCTCGCATTTAAGTTTCATAATCTGAGACTCACGCTGGAACACAGGGCACGATTTTGAAGAAGCGGGATGTGCACCATTACAGTTTGCACACTTGTAATCTTTCTTGCAGTCAGACCCGTCATGACTATCGCCACAACGATAACATATGACAGAGTTCCGGCAAGAATTTGAGCCATGTCCAAAATGCTGACATTTGTAACATCGCAGTGGACTTGGGATATACACATCCACTCCGATATTGAAATAACCTGCTTTGATAGATGTTGGAAGTGAAGAGCGGGAAAAGGTCAAGAGATAGGTGTTAGTTTTTGTAACAATGCCGTCTTTCTTAAAGGTGAACCGTTTCACTGCTGAAACACCCTGATCTTGTAGCTCTAAAGCAATGTCCTCTTCAGACATATCAGCAAGGCAACGTGCCCTGTCACGAATAATGCCACGGCATGAGTTTAATGTTTTATGTATAGAAACACGAACCTCTACATTTGCAAATGTTTTGATGGATAACAAATTTAGAGACTGTTGTTTCCGTAAACATTCCACCAAAAGTGAGCCACTACGGAGACGAGTAACATTTTTCACCTCACCACAAATACCAGATATAGCCTTTGAAACGGCAAAAGGGTTGCGTTTGAGAGGAAGAAAATCCGCAGCTTCTATCACAAGAAACCGAGCCCATGAATCTATATTTTTCTGAATTTGCTCTGTGGGGTGATCTATTTCGTCAAGACGTCTTTTCTTTTCATGACGAGATGAACCAGCTTGTTGTTGAGCCATGATGAAAAGAAAATAATTCAGCATCCTTGCTCCCCACCCACCATGGAGTGTCAACAAGGACGGTGTCAAATAGCATCGGATATCCTAGATGCCGACACCAGGGATACAGGGATGCTATACTCTAGTGAGTAGGACACAAATAGCAACATTTGTATACCATATTAAATGCCAGGGTGGTTCTGCCCGTGACAAGAAATTGGACACATGTTGAATCTGGAGGTCAACGTCACCAGATTGGCCCATGAGCCACCGCCTTCTGGCACGGGACTCTAGGCAATGTAATTATATTACAGAGTAGAACACACAAACGTAAAGTTATCAATAATTTAAACATTGCAAATAAAAAATGTCCAAGACCCAAATGATAATGTACTGTGCAAATATAATCACCATGCACAGGGCTTGGCGTGACCAGCCGATTGGTCGAACCGGGCCCATTCGACCACCCGTCTAGGTGAAGTCAGGGCCAAAGTGGTGTGTTAGGCAATAGCAACACGGTTCCAGGCCCCCAGTGCCCTCAACCACCAGGATCCCCTCCTCCACCGACACAGGGCCGCAACCCACGGCTAACGGGTTGGTGGACGAAATATACCCCCGGGTCCACAACGGGGGTGTTGGCGAGCTCTTGGCGTTACCCAGCACCCACCACGAGGAGGTGGCTCGCCACGGGTGCCTCCTGTGGAAGAAATTCAGAAGGCCTAAATCACGGAAACCTTAATTGCTGGGCTATAAATTTGCCAAAAAAGAAACGGAAAAATTCTACGTGACGCGCAAGGGTCCCGCTATCCAATGACGTGCAGGATGCGCGTGTAAGGCGGCGAATGCAGCTCCCAAGGGAGCCGTGCTGCAATAGGTGATACAATCTGGGTGACAGCTAACATGGGATTAGGAGCAGTAGGAGTTGGTTTGTTGACAACAGTAGCCGCACCCGTGGTGTTAGGACTTGAAATAGCAGCAGTAGTTGGAGGAACAGTTGGGACTCAGAAGATCACATTTCCACCGCACTCAGTGACAGCAAAACCTCAGAAGAGGATTTTCGTTTGATCCTAGGTGAACTGGAAAAATAAAATGAAGAATGCGACCAGATCAAAGGTTCCTAAAACCTATTCTATAAACGAAGACGAGAAAAAAGTACATAACAGGGTATTCAAAAAGCCCAACAGGCATTTATAACCAAAACCAACGGCATAATAGAAGATACAGATCAAAGTGCTTCGCTGAAATCATCTTAGTGGGGGAGGCCCCCACGCTCCCAGCCGACTGCAAGCCACAGCGCTGCCACCTGCGTATTCACGCAATTAGAGATTTGTCCACACTTATGTATAATAATAGAATTGTTGTAGACTGAAAACATGACATTGACTGACCTTGAGACTCTGATTGTTAACGCATTTAAAGAATTAGAGTGAGTGAGTGAGTGAGTTAATATTTAACGTCACATCGGCAATATCTCAGCCATATCGTGACGAGAACATTTAATACTAAAATGAAATATATGTCTATTATAAAACCTGTCAGCGAAGGACAGTAAAACAACTAGGATATCACAGAGTAGAATATAAAACTAGTAACTATACCTAAAACAATGTATCTATACAGGACAATACAATGTAAAAATGGGCTATAGATTGCTAACAACTGAAGGTAGATCACCATACTAGGGACCATGGGGACTTACAGTACCTTTGCTACCTGCATGGACCCTAGTTGGATTTACATCATTCCCTCAGCCGTCAGCAATTTGTGAAATCTAGCCATACAATAAAAAGACGCATATTCTACGATTAAAAACCTGGAAATTTAGAACTGACTTTGACTGTTTGTGGACTTACGTACCCTCTCAGGAGGACAATAATTTTACAATACTTCAACCCCCTTTGCGGGTACAGCCACTAACAATTCTAGTTACAAATCTAAACAACCAATAATTAAAATACATCTATTTACAGAACACGTTATTCAAACTTCTACCAAAAAATCAATTTCTTTTAAAAAAACCAACGATTAAATGAGAATTAATGTTAGTAAAAAGATCCTTTACAGTTTTGACATTGAAATATTTATCCCTTGTGATGGAGAATTCGACACAGTCAAGCAGAATATGCTTGACCGTGACTCTCTCATCACAAGGGATACAAAACGGAGGATCCCCACCTTTCAATAGGTATGCATGAGTATATCGTGTGTGACCAATACGACATCGTCTTAAAATAACCTCTTCAAATCTGGACTGACAGCCCAAGTAGGTGTAACCAATATACGGTTTTATTTCATGTAATTTATTTATACCTACTTGGGTGTCCCACTTCTTCTGCATCAGATCACGGATGTAAGTTCTAATGCTAGCTTTGTAATCAGTGTAAGGAATAAGAAGTGGTGTCACAGATTTGTTGAGAGCTGCCTTGGCAACAAGATCAGCCATTGCGTTACCGGAAATACCTACGTGGCTGGGTAACCAACAGAATACGATGTCGTATTGGCCAGTAGCAAGATTATTATACAATTCAATAATTTCTATTAAAAGTGGATGTTTACAAGAAATATTTTTAATCGCCTGAAGGCAAGAAAGAGAGTCGGAATAGATTATATATTGTTTACGTTTAGGGTGTCTCTGAATATACCTAAGAGCTGTCAATATGGCGTTTGCTTCTGCAGTAAAAATAGAACTGTTATCTGGAATTCTAGAAGATATTGTTCTGGATCCAATGACAGTGGCACAAGCCACTGCGCCACCGTCCTTGGATCCATCCGTAAATAAGGGTTTGTAATTGCTATATTTCTGTTTTAATTGATGATATTCTTGTTTATATTGTAAGTCATTTGTTTCTGATTTTTTAAATGATGTTAATGTTAGGTCGACTTGTGGCCTAACCAGTTGCCAAGGAGGAGAAGAAAGAAGACGGAAAGGAGCTATGGTTTCCAGCTCAATGCCGGCCGAAGAAAGAAAGGGTTTAATTCTGTGTCCGAGAGGTGGAACAAGAGAACACTTTTTGTTGTATAAATCCTCGTAGAGAGGATTGAAAACACAGTTATATGCCAGGTCAGATTTGTTAGAGTATAGTTTTGTAGCATATTGTAAAGATAATTTTAAACGTCGATGAGTGAGAGATGGCTCATCTGCCTCGACATAGAGACTGTCAATGGGAGACGTTCGAAAAGATCCAAGACATAATCTTAGACCTTGATGATGGATAGAATCTAACATTTTGAGACTGCTTTTACAGGCTCCACCATATAGAATGGAACCATAGTCAAGTTTGGAGCGAATGAGTGATCTGTATAAGTGAAGTAGGGGGGTTTGATCGCCTCCCCATTTTGAATTGGAAACAACTTTTAACAAGTCGAGTGCCTTCAAACATTTAACTTTAAGGGATTTAATATGTGGCAAGAACGTCAAGTGGGAGTCAAATATAAGACCCAGAAACTTGGCCTCTTTAACAACTTTAATAGGTGTGCCGTTTAGATACAGTTCAGGGTCCTTATGTGGTTTGTATTTACGGCAGAAATGTATACAGTTAGTTTTAGACTTAGAAAATTTAAAGCCGTTTTCCAAACACCATTTATTTATCTTGTTCAGACACAACTGCATTTGCCGTTCAATAGTATGCATGTTTTTACCTCGACATGAAATGTTAAAATCATCCACAAAAAGTGATCCATCAATTGAATCGTTTAAAACCTTTGATAAACTGTTTATCTTGATGCTAAAACGTGTAACAGACAAAATACTGCCTTGTGGTACACCCTGATCCTGACTGTAATGATCAGACAGGGTAGAACCCACACGGACTTGAAATTGTCTATCACTTATAAAGTTGGCTATAAATTGAGGCAATCGGCCTCGCAATCCGAAGTCATGTAAATCTTTTAAAATCCCATGTTTCCAAGTGGTGTCATATGCTTTTTCTAGATCAAAAAAGATCGACACTGCATGCTGTTTATTAATTATGGCATTCTTAACAAAAGATTCTAAACGCACTAAGTGATCGACTGTACTTCTGTTTTTGCGGAAACCACACTGAATATCTGTTATTAGGTTATTTGTTTCCAAGTACCAGACAAGTCGATTATTTATCATGCGTTCCATGGTCTTGCAAACACAGCTAGTAAGTGAAATTGGCCTATAATTGGAAGGGTCCGTATGATCACGTCCAGGTTTAAGAAGGGGAACAACGATAGCATCACGCCACGACGAAGGAAATTGTCCAGATGTCCAAATATTATCAAAAATATGTAACAGCGTCTCTAAGCATGTATCTGGCAAGTGCTTCAGGAGTTGATAATGTATGTTATCAGCTCCTGAAGCAGTATCATGCGCCTGATCAAGAGCAGTATGAAGCTCATGTAACGAAAAAGTTTCATTAGTCTTCCCCATTATCTGAATTAAAGTTAATAGTTTTCTTTTCTTGCTGTTTTTGATATGTTTGGAACTTAGGTTCATAATTTGACGAGGAAGAATGTTTTGCCAAAGTTTCACCAAGTTTATTAGCAATATCGGTTTCATTAGTTAATAACTGGTTTCCATCTTTAAGGTGGTGAATACTAGATTTGGAGCCCTTACCTTTGATTTTTTTAATCATATTCCAGACTTTAGATATTGGTGTACGTGAATTAATGTTTGATACATATCGTTGCCAAGATTGGCGTTTGCTTTGTTTAAAAGTACGCCGTGCTTTAGCATTTACAATCTTAAATTTATTCAAATTATGCACCATGGGGTGTCGACGGAAATAGTGTTCTGCCTTTTTCCGCTCCTTTCTAGCTTGTTTACATTGATCATTGAACCATGGTTTGCGAATATGTAGAACTGCAGAGGACTTTGGTATACACTCATGAGCAATAACATTCATTTCATCACAAAAACGTTGAATAGCATCAGGAACATAACAACAAGTTCAGGTTTAAGCCTGTCAACACACAGAGTTTCATATAAACGCCAGTTAGCCTTTTTGAAGTTCCATCTTGATGATGGAGGAACATCAGACATGTGACCCAGTTATCGATTGGTTCCCCATTTAGGCACATGTGTAGTAATAGGAATACAAGCCCACAGTGGTTGTTGCCCTTCCACTGTGAACTTATGTTAATGGGTTTGGTGTTTTCTAATAGGGGTCTAGATCTTTGTTATTGTTATTAATTACTTATTACTTTCAACTGGTCTCGTGCCGCTATTATGTATACTACATACATGTAACGCTCAAGCATGTCTACATATACGTTGCAGAACGTCTACATATAATGTTTCAGCATGTATACATGTACGCTCCAGCATGAATACATGTGCATTCCAGCATGTCTATATGAACGCTCCAGCATGTATGTACTTTCCAGCGTGTCTACATTTATATATTCCATCATATCTACATGAATGTCCCAGCATGCCTACATGAATGTCCGAGCATGTATACATGTAACGTTCAAACATCTCTGGATGTACATTCCAGAATGTCTACAAATCCGTTTAAACATGTAACGTTCCAACGTGTCTACATACGTGTTCTAGCATGTCTTCATGTGACTCTCCAGCATGTCTACATGTAGCGTTTCAGTATGCCTACATGTACTTTCCACCATGTCTACATAAATGTTGCAGCAGGTCTACATGTAATGATCCAGCTTCTCTGAATATACATTCCAGCATGTTTACATATACATTCCAGGATGTCTACATGCAACGTTCAAGCACATCTACATGTACGTTCCAACATGTCTACCTGTAACATTTCGGCAAGTGTACATGCCATCTTCCAGCATGTCTACAGGTATCGTTCCGTCATGTCTACATGTAACGTTCTACAATGTCTACATGTAACGTTTCAGCATGTATAACATTTCCGCCCAAAGATGTCTACAGGAATGTTCCAGCATGTCTTTCAGCATGTCTTGATATAATGATCCAGCATGTCTACATGAACAATCCAGCATGTCTACAGGTAGATTCCAGCATGTCAACATGTAACTAAAAGTGTCTACTTGTAACCTTCCACAATGTTACAGTGTTCCAGCATTTCTACATGTAACGTTCCAGCATGTCCACATGTAACGCTCCAGCATGTATACATGTACACTCCAGCATGTCTTCATGTACTTTTCCAGTATGTACATTCCAGCATGTCTATATGTAAAGATTAAGCAAGTCTGATGAATATCGCAGCGTGTCTCGAAGTAACGTTCCAGCATGTATAGATGTACATTAAATAATGTCTACATGTAACCTTAAAGCTGTCTCTATGAACACTTCAGCATGTCTCCATGTAACGTTCAAGTACGCCTACGTGTAACGTTGCAACATGCCTATATGTAACGTTCCAGCATGTCTGCATGTGACTCTCCAGCAAGCTACATGTAACGTTTCAGCAAGCGTACATGTAACATTCAATAATGTCTACATGTAACGTATTAGCATTTCTACATGTTACGTTCCAGCATTTCTTTATATATTGACCCAGAATGTTTACATGTACATTCCAGCATGTCTACATCAACCCTCTAGCATGTCTACATGACTCTGCCAGCATCTTTACATATAACGCTCCATAATGTCTACATGTATCGTTTCAGCATGTCTACTTGTAACCATCCAGAATATCTGCATGAACGTTCCATCATGTCTACATGTACGCTCTAATATATCTACATGTACGCTCCAATATATCTACATGTAGCGTTCCAGCATGTCTATATGACAGTTCCACCATGTCTATATGAACGCTCAATCATGTCTACATGTAACGTACCACCATGTCGACATGTAAAGTTCCAGCATGTCTACGTGTAGCGTTCCCGGATGTCTACATTTTACGTTCCAGCATGTCTACATGGATGTTCCTGCATGTCTACCTGTACGTTCCTGCATGTCTGCATGAATGTTTCAGCAAGTCTACACGTACATCCCTGTATGTTTACATGAACTCTACAGCATGTCTACATGCAATGATGCAGCATGTACATTAAACCATGTCTACATGTCCAATCTAACATGTCTCCATGAAACGTTCCAGCATGTCTACATTAACGTTTCGGTATGTCTACATGTAACAATCCAGCATGGCAATACGTAATCTTCCAGAATGTTTCATCACGCCTACATGTACGTTCCAGCATGTCTACCTGAATGTTCCAGTATGTCTTCATGTACGTTCCAGCCTGTCCATATATAACTTTCCAATAGGTCTGCATGAATGCTCAAGCATGTCTATATGTAACGTTCCAGTATGTCTACCTGAAATGTTCCTGCATGACTACATGTCAGACTGTAGCATGTATGAACGTTCCATCATATCTACATTTAACATTCCAGCATGTGTACATATAACGTTCCAGCATGTCTACGTGCAAAATTCCAGAATGTCTACATGCACTGTTTCAGTATCTCTCCATGGATGCTCTAGCATGAATACATGTACATCAAAGAATGTCTACATGAAAGCTGCAGCAACTCTACCTGTACATTCCTGTATATTTAAATGAACTCTACAGCATGTCTACATGTAATGATCCAGAATGTACGTTCCAGCATGTCTACATGAAACGTCCCCGGATGTCAAAATGAAAGTTACAGTATGTATACATGTAACTTTTCTAGAATGTGTACATGTGAGTTTGTAGCATGCCTACACGTACCTTCCAATATATCTACATGTATCGTTCCAGAATGCCTACATGTACCTTCCAGCATGCCTACATGTTACGTTTTTGAAAGTCTATAAGTAATGATAAAACACGTCTACATATAAATGCCGGCATATCTACATGAACACTGCAGCATGTCTACATGTACATTCCAGTATGTCTTCATGAACTCTCCGGCATGTCTACATGTAATGATCCAGCATGCACATTAAAGCATGTTTACATGTACATTCCAGCATGTCTCTATGGTACGATTCAGCATGTCTACAGGTAACGTTAAAGCCTGTCTACATCTAACGTTCCAGGGTGAACGCTTCATTACATCGAGGTGTACATTCCAGCATGTCTACATGCAACGTTCCAATATGTCTACAAGTACATTCCAGAATGTCCATATGAACGCTCCAGCATGTGTACTTGTGTACTTGTGTACTTTAGATATAATGTTCCAGCATGTCTACATGTAATGCTTCAGGTGCTCTACATGGACGCTCATGCATACTTACATGTACATTTCAGCATATATATGAACGTTTCAGCATGCCTGGTTGCATATTTCCGAATGTCTACATGAAAGTTCCAGGATGTCTACATTTACATACAAGCGTTTTGGATGTACATTCCAGCATATGTACATGTAACGTTCCAGCATGTCTACATGTACGTTCCAGTGTGTCTACCTCTATCGTTCCAGCATGTACGGTCCAGCATGCTTACATAAATTATCCAGCATGTCTACATGTACATTCCAGCTTGTCTGCATGGACATTCCACCATGTCTACATGTAACGTTCTAGTATGTCGACATGAATGTTTCAGCATGTATACATGTACGTTCCAGCTTGTCCATATATACATTCCAACATGTCTACATGTAACATTCGAGTATGTCTACATGTACGTTCCAGCATGTCTATGTGTCTCATTCGAGAATGGTTCCATGTAACGTTCCAGCATGTCTACATGAACGCGCCAGTATGTCTACATGTAACATTCCAGCATGTATACATGTACCATTCGAGAATGTCTACATGTAACGTTCCTGCATGTCTACATGAATGCTCAAGAAGGGGAAAGGAATATCTGCTTGACAGAAGAGGGAAAAGATGTTGTCTCACCTCAACTGTAGTTCATATTATTTACATTTGTAGGAGTTAATAGTCAAAGACAAATAATCGTTAAATTATGCACAAACACATCGTAACTGAGTGTTATTTCTTCATAAAATGCAATGATCCACGGCTGAACACTACAGTGTTTTTAGTAATATGTTTCACAAATATGCTAGCAGCTATTCATTAGTCATCTGCTGGGATTCAGGAAATTAAATTTAGAAATCGAAAGCGGACTATATTATGATATGTGTATTTCATAATTGTATATTCTATCATACAAATATACAATTTGTCTTCCTCGAATTTTATCTACGCCGTGCTGAATCGTTCAGTTAAATATCTGCTCGTTATCATTATCATTGTCATTGTCATTAAATCATCATAAATCTATACTCTGTTTTAGTCACAATATAGCTGATCTTAAATCTTAACTCACTCACTCACTCACTCTCAAGTCTACCTAATGATTGATGAATAACCTATTTCAATGACGACGTCGCACATGTTTACACTGGACTTTGCTCTTGGGGAATTCAAGAGGAACGTGGACACCATGGGTTTACGCTGGTCTGTTGTTGAGTATGGCTAATTATCACAATTTTGACCAGTCAGAGGAATCTTATATTTCAGTTTGGAAGATACTGGTTAATGGATACAATTTGACCAATCACATGCCTAGTCCAGCATCGCATACATTTTATCTGAATGCCAACTTTGAAGCAAATCTCTAAATCGTGATCAAAGAGAATACGCCTCATTCCCGTTGCAGTGAAAAACCTGTCACTATAGGGCTCATAAGTAGGTCGCGGCACGTCGCGAGACTGGTGACTCTTTGTCAGGCCCCGAATTCTCGAAACGAACTTCAGTTTTTACTCAGTGTCAAACAGAGACAATTTCAAACAGTGGAATATTGAACTCAGATGCACTTTAAAATATATACGTCCAAACGTCCAAACTTAGGCATTCAATTCACCAAGCTCAATTGTCTACTATATTTGAGTTTAATACCTGTTTCAGTTCATGCGTTTTCTCAATTTGAGTTAAAACTCTAAAGTCAAAACTCAGACTTAAGCCTGTTCCGAGGAATTGGGGCCCGGTCTCAGAAGTCTTACTTGGCGGTTGCGCAATTTGGAAGCATTATGTTTAATGAATATATGCTTGTCACAGGAAATCTGGAACAAGGTGTTCCAGCTCGCTGTACCCCGCTTCGCACATCGGAAGTTGGCGTTCACAAAGAGAACCAGCACTGGAGAAAAGTTCACATTGATAAGCTTGTAACTTTTTTGTAAAGATGATGTCTACAATATATTTACAATTTTGGAAAGATGATGTTTACAAGACATTTAAAATTTGTAAATATCCACAAGGGGAGATAACTGGTGCGTGATGGTAAAACGGTTCACGAGGCCTCAAATTCACACCTAGTAAACCCCAAAGGCTAATTACAGTTTGCCCAGATGACATAATTAACGAGGTAATTGGGGCGTGAAACACGAGTGGGACAGATCACTGTTCAATGGACAGGGGTCACTCTGTTAGGGGTAGGATACTGGATGTTGATGCTCTTACTACTGTGTTCGGTGAAGTGAAGATGCATGGGTGTTTCTTTCACTATACGCCAGCGGTTAAGAAAAGAATTCCGACTCGTAAACTTTTGATGTTTGGGAACAGTGAATAACAATAACCATAAATAATATCACCTTGTCACCTGTGATAATATGCTAAAAATACAGATTGTGTTGTGATCACATAACACAAGGAAATATATGTTGCAATAAATCTTGTGGTCGATCCAACCGCTACTAACCAGTGATACAGAAGGGATAGATCACCTTTTAGTAGATTTCACAATTATATTTGATTTTTACTGTTTCTGTTGACAGCAACAATAATCATAATCCCATAAAATTATTGAGACGTGAAGTCCCATGCAGCCTAATGAACTGCACCTACCTAACGTAATATTTTTAGGTTTCGTGGGACTACACTTGTTGTACATGGGCTAGTTGCAGTTAACACGTACTGCTATATTTAACATAACTAAACAATTAATAACTTTCAGGAATGGGACAACATGACAGACATGTGCACAGGACAAATAACACGTTGGAGGGTTGGCATGGGAGGTTCGAGTAACTTGTTGGAAAGGATCATCCCAATGGTGGATGATAATAATGAGATGATAAATTTCATTTTGATCCGGAGACGCAAATCAATAAACTGAACTTGGTGCAATATAGTGCTGGCCAGACACTGCTCCCAACGAAAAAGAAACATCAAGACCTCCAGAGACAACTGCCCACCCTGGAACATAGGGCATTGTTGATATGTTGTATTACTTCGGGTATCTCGTGGAACGAAACTTTCTGAAAATAATGTAATATATGTAATATGAATTGTGACTCTGTACTGATATTGAGAAAGAAATTACTGAACAATCAGAAGTGAATGGAATGAAATGGAATATATGTTTCTAGTAATAATAGTGGTGGAATATTTGGCATATTGGTAGCTCATATAATGTTTTTATATCGTGATCAATAGTGGTAACACCAAATACTAATAAGTTAATATCCACCTTGTGCCTCTTAAAACACATAATGGCCTATGTTCAACTTGCAGCTCATGCAAAAATATTGCATTTACAAATTTGGGGAAAATATGTTACACATTATTATCAGAGATACATCAAAACAATCAAAAACACAAAATTTGAATGTTAATTTGTTTCGTGAAATTACACGCAACATGTCATCTTTCAGCGTAACCACAACGTGGGGAATATAGTCTGGTTCATAATTATTGAGAATTTTTCTTCTTACTTTGAGCTATCCTAACACCTCAACTGATTCACTGATACTTAAAACTAAGTAATGGTATAAGGGAGGTAACTCTTCTTGGCCTACTGAGTATAGTACAATTAGAGTTACCTCCCCTGAATTTGTAGCAGACGTCATTTTCCTCAGTACTGTCAACAATGTCTGTTGAAGATAAAAGAAGGTTGATTTTTGAGTTGTGTAATCAAGGAATTGATGATGTAAATACATTGGCAGAGAGAACAGGAACTCCTCTTTCTACTGTGTATAGGATTAGGAAGAATTTTAAAGAGGGAAAGGATTTTGGGCACCAGAAAGGAGCAGGGAGACCCAGAAAATTGGACTTCTCAGATCGCGTCCGACTGGGAATTTTAGCGTCTAAAAAGCAAAGGGCGAGCATCTCCAACATCAAGTATGAAATGATAGAAAGGGGATCAACAGTTGTATCAAAATCTACAGTTAGGAGAAATTTGGTTGATCTTGGATGGGAGAAAAAGACTGGAATTCCTTCTCCTCTCATGAAACAAGAACATAAAGACAGGCGTGTTGAGTCGTGTTTGGCACATGAAAACTTTGACTGGGAAAATGTGATTTTTACTGATGAAAGCTCAATATGGGTATATCCCAATAATGTGAAAATATGGACAAAGTCTGCGTCAGCACCGTTGTATCAACGACCTAAATACAGCCCAACGTTTCATGTATGGGGAGGGATATCCTTATTAGGAACGACCCCGCTGTGTGTGTTTGAGGGAAATCTGACAAGTCAACGCTACACTAACATATTAGATAATTTTCTCCTTCCAAGTGCACATGTGTTTCATGGAAATGACTGGATTTTGCAGCAAGATAATGATCCTAAACACACCGCAAAACATGCCAAGCAGTGGTTTCAGGAGAAAAATGTGACTGCATTACCATTTCCTGCATATAGTCCTGACTTAAATCCCATTGAGAACATTTGGGGGATGATGAAGGAATGTGTGAATCAAAAGGGGTTGACAAAAATTGAAGACATGAAGAGAGAAGTGGTCCGATACTGGGACAGCATAACTCACGAGACACTAACCTCTCTGCCTACCCGTCTTAGACTGTGCCGTGAAGCTCAAGGAGACTTGATAAAATATTAAATTGTTACCTACACAACATGAAAAGGTCAGTTCACTTTCACAATACATTCAATTTTATCTGATTTGTTCTCGTTTAATAATATGAAATGCTTTAGCTATTCTCAATAATTTTGAACCATACTGTATATTCCACCCCATAGCCTGATTAAGACCTGGGAAGGATGACATGTAATAAATAATTGATCATCCAGTTAGCCGGGCTGTTGTTCTCACGTCGTGATGTAAACAACCTCCAGGGGCATGACTTGTGACACTCTTCTGCAGTGACAGTCTTTTCCTGAAAAAATAAGCTATAGCCTCAACAACCCCTCATACCTAAACGAATTCAACAAGGGTGGTCAAAGATGGATAAGTACAAAAATGTTATAGTAGGAACTAAGAACAAAACTCACCGAGACGGGTGCTTCTTCGAACGACGCCATGTTTTGCTGCGTTTCCGTTCGCGACCGACAAATCACGGATGTGAGCCGAAAAATCTCCGAAGACGGCCGAGTGTGTTTCAAGTATTACCGACATTGCTTCCGATATGGCCGATGTGTTTCTGTTATTACCGCTAAATTGCCGATATGGCTGCAGTTGTTTCGCGAGTGGGCTGCGTTTGTTTTCATTTGAGATGCAATTCCTTCAAATGTGCTGTAATTCCTTCAATTACTTAGGGGGGCCTGAAAAAGATCCTTGATAGTTTTGACATTGAAATACTTATCCCTTGTGATGGAGAATTCAACACAGTCAAGCAGAATATGCTTGACCGTAACTCTCTCATCACAAGGGATACAAAACGGAGGATCCTCACCTTTTAACAGATACTTATGGGTATATCTTGTATGACCAGTACGACATCGTCGCATGATTACCTCTTCAAATCTGGACTGACAACCCAAGTGGGTATAACCAATGTAGGGTTTTATTTCATGTAGTTTATTGATACCTACTTGGGTGTCCCACTTCTTCTGCATCAGATCACGGATGTAAGTTCTAATGCTAGGCTTTGTAATCAGAGTATGGAATATGAAGTGGTGTCACAGATTTGTTGAGTGCTGCCTTGGCAGCAAGATCGGCCATCGTGATACCAGAAATGCCTACGTGGCTTGGTAACCAACAAAAGACGATGTCGTACTGGCCAGTAGCAAGGTCATTCTACAGTTCAATAATTTCTATTAAAGGTGGATGTTTACATGATAAATTTTTAATCGCCTGAAGACAAGAAAGAGTCGGAATAGATGATGCACTGTTTAAATTTAGGGTGTCTTTCAATATATCTAAGAGCCGTTAATATGACGTTAGCATCCGCTGTGAAAATAGAGCTGCTATCCGGTAGTCTAGAAGATATTCTTATAGATCCAATGACAGTGGCACAAGATACTGCGTCACCGTTCTTGAACCCGTCTGTGAATAAGGATTTGTAATTGTCATATTTGTTTTTTAACTCGTGATATTCTTGTTTATATTGTAAGTCATTTGTTTCTGATTTTTAAAATGTCGTTAATGGCCTAACCAATTGCCAAGGAGGAGAAGAAAGAAGACGGCAAGGCGATATACGTTCCAGCTGAATGCCCGCAGAAGAAAGAAAGGGTTTAATTCTGTGCCCAAGAGGTGGAACAAGAGAACACATTTTGTGATACAAATCCTGATAAAGCGGATTGAACACACAGTTATAGGCAGGATTAGATTCATTAGAATATAATTTAGTAATGTATTGTAAAGACAGTTTTATACGACGTTGTGTAAGAGATGGTTCATCGGCCTCAGCGTAGAGACATTCAATGGGTGAAGTTCTGAAAGACCCCAGACAAAGTCTTAAGCCTTGATGGTGGACAGAATCAAGAAGTTTAAGGTTGCTTTTGCAGGCTCCACCATATACGATTGAGCCATAGTCGAGTTTTGAACGGACCAGTGATCGATATAGGTGTAAGAGGGTAGTTTGATCCCCTCCCCACTTTGAGTTGGAAACAACTTTCAACAAATCTAGTGCCTTCAGGCATTTTAATGTGCGGTAAGAAGGTTAAATGAGAATCGAAAATTAAACCCAAGAACTTGGCCTCTTTGACAACTTTGATGGGAGAGCCATTTAAAGATAATTCAGGGTCCTTATGCGGCTTATATTTTCTACAAAAATGTATACAATTTGTTTTGGACTTAGAAAATTCATAGCCGTTATCAAGACACCATTTGTTTATTTTATTTAGACACAACCGTAGTTGCCGTTCAATGGTATGCATATTTTTACCGCGACAAGAAATATTAAAATCAACCTTCGACAAACTGTTGATCTTAATACTAAATAATGCAACAGATAAAATGCTGCCTTGTGGAACACCCTGATCCTGATTATAATGATCAGACAGGGTAGAACCTACTCGTACTTGAAATTGCCTGTCTTTTAAAAACTCCGATATAAAAAGAGGCAGACGGCCTCTTAACCCAAAGTCATGTAAATCCTTCAAAATACTATGCTTCCAGGTCGTCTCATAAGCTTTTTCGAGATCAAAGAAAATCGATACTGCATGTTGTTTATTGACCATAGCATTTTTCACGAAGGATTCTAAACGTACCAAATGATCAATGGTACTTCGATTTTTTCTGGAACCACATTGAATATTTGTGATCAGGTTATTGGTTTCAAGATACCAAGTTAGTCTATTATTAACCATACGTTCCATGGTTTTACAGACACAGCTAGTGAGAGATATGGGTTTATAATTCGATGGATCTGTATGATCCCTGCCAGGTTTGGGTATTGGGACTACAATGGCATTACGCCATGAAGGAGGAAATTTTCCAGAGGTCCATATTGTATCAAATATGTCTAAAAGTGTGACCAGGCATGGCTCAGGTAAGTGTTTCAGTAACTGGTGATGTATATTATCATCACCGGTTGCAGTGTCATGAGCTTGCTCAAGAGCAGAATGTAGCTCATGTAATGAAAACACTTCATTATAATCTTCATCGTTATTTGATTCAAAATTAAGTTTTGTCTTTTCCTGTTGTTTCTGATATCTCTGAAACGCAGGAACATAATTTGCTGATGAAGAATTTTTGGCAAGAGTTTCGCCAATTGTATTTGCAATTTTACATTTATCCGTAATTAAATTCTCACCATCTTTAAGATGGTGAACAGCCGATTTTGTGCATTTGCCTTTTATTCTCTGAATCATGTTCCATACTTTGGATATAGGCGTTCGTGAATTAATTTTGGAAATATAGTTCCTCCAGGATTGCCGTTTGGTTTGCTTGAAGGTACGACGTGCCTTCGCATTTAGTATTTTAAATTTATTTAAGTTATGGACAGTTGGGTGATGACGAAAATATTTCTCTGCCTTTTCCCTTGCTTTCCTGGCATTTTTGCAGTCTGCATTAAACCATGGCTTCCGTACATGTGGAGCTGTAGAGGACCTTGGTATACACTCATCAGCAATTATATTTAAGGCATCAGAAAACACCTGAATAGGATCAGTAATATCCAAGAAACATTCGGGTCTTAGTCTAGATGTGCATAAGGTTTGAAATAAGGACCAATCTGCTTTGGAAACATTCCATCGTGTGTGAGATGCAGAATCAGTTGGAGAAGTTCCTGATAGTATCGTAGGAAAGTGATCACTTTCACAAAAGTCATTGTGGACTGACCATTCAAATTCATTAAGTACAGTAGAGTCTGCAAGAGACAAATCCAGAGAAGAGTAGGTGCCGGTTGCAGGATGCAGGTAAGTACTCGAACCATCGTTGTATATACACAAATCGTTACTGGAGATAAAATCTTCCAGTGTTTTACCTTTAGTGTTGGTATTTGTACCACCCCAGAGTGGATTATGGCCATTAAGATCACCCATTATAATGCAGGGTTTCGGAAGTTGATCATAAAGAGCTTGAAGATCAGACAAATGAAGTGTGGAAGAAGGCGGAATATACAGTGAGCATATTGTAAAAGCAATATGAGAGTCTCACTGCAACGGCTTGAAGGTTAGTTTTTAGTGTTACTGGGCTGTGAATAACATTCTGCTTAACAAAGATCGATGATCCACCGGTGGCTCGATCACCCGGAGGTGAGAAAGAATGATATGCATCAAACTGACGTAAGGTAAACGTATCTGTCTGTTTGAGGTACGTTTCCTGTAGACAGACAGCTGATGGTGCAAAGTCTTGGACTAATAGCTGTAATTCATTAACATTAGTCCTTAATCCTCTACAATTCCACTGTACTATATTGTTGGAAAACATTATCTTTTAGGTGGGTTGATTGGGGATCTACCCCGAACTTTTTTTGTGGGCGACAAACTGTGGGCCCTAGAATGGACGTTTTCAGAGACGTACATGTCCTCGAGAGATCCATATTTGTAATATAGCTGAATTCTATTTTCCGAGCCTTTTGGGACTCTGCCACTTTGCTTTTTGGGAGCATCGTACTTCAGTTTAGTTTTGCTTTTCACAGCTTGCTGACTATCAGATGATGACTGAGACTGTGAACGTGATTGAGAAGACGACGTATGATTATATGACGGTTGTGAAACTTCCTCTAACGCACTAGGTATTCATTCCGCAGTTTGAGATGATGTAGCAGGATATAGATTCTGTGGAGATTTGCCTTTTATCCAAGTCAAGTTTGTTTGGCAGCTTGTGGTTGATTTAGATACTTTAGGGCTTAGCTCGATTGGTGTTTTGGTTACTGAAGCATAACTTTCTGTCAGCTCAGATCTCTGTACAAGTTTCTTGGCATCAGAAGAAACATGTTCTGGGTAAATTTGATATTGTTGATCTGCATTTGTTCTTTCCAAATTGGACATTCTTTAGAGAAAGAAGAATGATCACCTGAACAGTTGGTGCATTTCTTACAAGTACTTGTACAATCTTCAGTTGTGTGTGTTTTCTCACCACAGTGAGCACACACAACAGACAATGTACACGTATTCACACCATGGCCATACTTCTGACACTTAAAGCACCTCAGCGGATTGGGAATGTAGGTGTCAACAGTGATATTACAGTAACCTGCCTTCAAGAACTTGGGAGCAGTTGGTGACGAAAAGGAAAACAGGTAGGTATTTGTTGGAACAGTTTCATTGTTTTTACGTGAGTGAGTGAGTGAGTTAATATTTAACGTCACATCGGCAGTATTGCAGCCATATTGTGACGAGAGCATTCTTAAAAATGGAATCTATGCACATGATAAAAACCTGTCGACGAAGGACAGTAAAACAACTAGAATATCACAATGAGAAATAAAACTAGCGTGAAAAGTTAAAACTAATATCCCTATTCAGACAACACAATATAAAAACAGGCTATATAGATCACCAACAACTGAAAGTAGATCACCATACTAGGGGCCATGGGGACTTACAGTACTTCTGCTACCTGCATGGTCCCTAGCTGGATTTACACCATCCTCTCAGCTGCTGGTGATTGTATGCAAGATTAGCCACAAATTAAAATGACAGAAATACTACGACTAAAAAACAGGAAGATCAAATTTGACTTCAAATGTTTTGGGACTTACGTACCCTCTCAGGAGGACAATAATTTGACAGTGCTTTAACCCCCCTCGAGGATACAGCCACTAACACTCTAAGTTCCTAATTTGAAATTCCAAGCATAAAATATTTATATATTTACAATTCATTTAGCAAATCTAATTCTTTTAAAAATTCAATAATTAAATGAGAACTAACTTTATTAAAAAGATCCTTCAAAGTTTTTGAATTAAAATATTTATCCCTTGTGATGGAATATTCAACACAGTCAAGCAGGACATGCTTGACTGTGATTCTTTCATCACAAGGGATACAAAACGGAGGATCTTCACCTTTTAACAGATACTCGTGAGTATACCTCGTATGGCCAATGCGACATCGTCGCATGATGACCTCTTCAAATCTGGACTGACAACCCAAGTAAGTATGACCGATATATGGTTTTATTTCATGTAATTTATTGATACCTACCTGGGTGTCCCACTTCTTCTGCATCAGATCACGGATATAAGATCTTATTATAGCTTTATAATCAGAGTATGGAATAAGAAGTGGTGTCACAGATTTGTTGCGTGCTGCCTTAGCAGCAAGATCGGCCATTGTGTTACCAGAAATGCCTACGTGACTAGGTAACCAACAAAAGACGATGTCGTATTGGCCAGTAGCAAGAGTATTATACAATTCAATAATTTCAATTAAAAGCGGATGTTTACAAGAAATATTTTTAATAGCCTAAAGACAAGAAAGAGAGTCGGAATATATCATATACTGCTTACGTTTAGGGTGTCTTTGAATATATTTAAGAGCTGTTAATATGGCGTTAGCTTCTGCTGTAAAAATAGAACTATTGTCTGGTAATCTAGAAGATATTGTTCTGGATCCAATGACAGTAGCACAAGCAACTGCGCCACCGTCCTTGGACCCATCTGTAAATAAGGATTTATAATTGCTGTATTTATGTTTTAATTGATTATATTCTTGTTTATACTGTAATTCATTCGTTTCTGATTTTTTTAATGTCGTTAATGTTAGGTCAACTTGTGGCCTAACCAATTGCCAAGGAGGGGAAGAAAGAAGACGGGAAGGCGATATACTTTCCAGGTCTATACCGGCAGAAGAAATAAATGGTTTAATTCTGTGCCCAAGAGGTGGAACAAGAGAAGACTTTTTGTCATACAAATCCTCATAAAGCGGATTGAAGACACAGTTATAGGCAGGATTAGATTCATTAAAATATAATTTAGTAATGTATTGTAATGACAATTTTATACGACGTTGAGTAAGAGATGGTTCATCGGCCTCAACGTAGAGA
Organism: Haliotis asinina; assembly: GCF_037392515.1. Classification (NCBI taxonomy): domain Eukaryota; kingdom Metazoa; phylum Mollusca; class Gastropoda; order Lepetellida; family Haliotidae; genus Haliotis; species Haliotis asinina. Next base: position 49,720,529 of record NC_090282.1, read on the forward strand.
CTGTCAATAGGTGAAGTTCTGAAAGACCCAAGACAAAGTCTTAAGCCTTGATGGTGGACAGAATCAAGAAGTGTAAGGTTGCTTTTGCAGGCTCCACCATATACGATGGAGCCATAATCAAGTTTCGAACGTATGAGTGATCGATTCAGGTGTAAGAGGGTTGCTTGATCCCCTCCCCATTTAGAATTTGACACCACTTTCAACAAATCAAGTGCTTTCAGGCACTTAGTTTTCAGAGATTTAATACGGGGCAGAAACGTTAGGTGTGAGTCAAATATTAGGCCCAAGAATTTGGCCTCCTTGACAACTTTAATGGGAGTAGCATCTAGAGATAGTTCAGGGTCTTTATGCGGTTTGTATTTACGACAAAAATGTATACAGTTAGTTTTCGATTTAGAAAATTTAAAGCCGTTTTCAAGACACCATTTATCTATTTTGTTGCAGTTGCCGTTCAATAGTATGCATATTTTTCCCACGACAAGAAATATTAAAATCATCCACAAATAACGATCCATCAATTGAATCGTTTAAAACTTTTGATAAACTGTTTATCTTTATACTAAAAAGTGTGACTGACAAAATACTGCCTTGTGGAACACCCTGATCCTGACTGTAATGATCAGACAGAGTAGAACCCACTCGGACTTGAAATTGTCTGTTGTTTAAAAATTTGGCTATGAACTCAGGCAAACGACCTCGCAAACCGATATCATGTAAATCTCTCAAAATCCCATATTTCCAGGTTGTGTCATATGCCTTCTCAAGATCAAAAAAGATAGACACAGCATGTTGTTTATTAATCAGCGCGTTCTTCACAAATGATTCTAGACGCACTAAGTGATCGACTGTACTTCTGTTTTTTCGGAAACCACATTGTATGTCTGCGATAAGGTTATTGGTTTCCAAGTACCAAACAAGTCGATTATTTATCATGCGTTCCATGGTCTTGCAAACACAGCTAGTTAGTGAAATCGGTCGATAATTGGATGGATCCGTATGATCACGTCCAGGTTTAGGTATTGGTACTACTATGGCGTCACGCCATGACGGAGGAAAGTTACCAGATGTCCAAATATCATCAAAAATAATAATAAGAGTTTCTAGGCAGGATTCTGGTAAGTGCTTCAGGAGTTGATAATGTATGTTATCAGCTCCTGTAGCAGTATCATGAGCTTGATCAAGAGCAGTATGGAGTTAATGAATAGAAAAAGTTTCATTATAATCTTCCCCATTATCAGAATTGAAATTAATAGTTTTCTTGTTCTTTTTGATACTGCTGGAATTTAGGTAAATAATTAGAAGAGGAAGAGTGTTTAGCGAGGGTTTCGCCCAGTTTATTTGCGATATCTGATTTATCAGTAAGTAAATGATCTCCATGTTTAAGATGATGGACAGTAGATTTAGTACCTTTGCCTTTAATTTTTTGGACCATGTTCCATACCTTGGACATTGGTGTCCGAGAATTTATTTTGGATACATAATTTTGCCAAGATTGGCGTTTGTTCTGTTTAAAAGTACGCCGTGCTTTAGCATTTAAAATTTAAAATTTATTTAAATTATACACCATAGGATGGCGACGGAAATAGTGTTCTGCTTTTTTCCTTGCCTTCCTAGCTTGTTTGCACTCATCGTTGAACCATGGTTTTCTTATGTGTGGAACTGCAGAGGACTTAGGTATACACTCATCAGCTATGTAAATCAGTTCATCCGAAAAGCATTTAATAGCATCGGGAACGTCAATAAAACGTTCAGGTTTAAGTTTTTCAGCACACAGTGTTTCATATAAAGCCCAGTTAGCCTTTTTAAAATTTCGTCTTGATGATGGAGGAACATCAGATGGAGTTACAGCTTTTAATATAGTAGGAAAATGGTCACTTCCACAGAGATCATCGTGGACTGACCATTCGAATTCATTCAGTAGTTCTGAATTTGTCAATGACAAGTCAAGAGCAGAATAGGTCCCTGTACCAGGGTGTAAATATGTGCTGGAACCATCATTATAAATACACAAATCATTGTCAGAACAAAAGTCCTCCAACAATTTCCCTTTAGTGTTAGTAGTTATACTACCCCAGAGTGGGTTGTGCCCATTTAAATCTCCCATTATAATACAGGGCTTCGGGAGCTGATCATATAGAGCTTGAAGATCAGTTTTAGCAAACGTCGAAGACGGAGAAATATAAAGAGAGCATAGCGTAAACGCTACATGTAACGTAATTCTCACTGCAACAGCCTGCATATTAGTATTAAGTGAAACAGGGCTTTGAATAACGTTTTGTTTGACTAGAATGGATGATCCGCCAGTGGCCCGATCACCCGGAGGTGCAAAACAATGATATGTGTTAAACTGACGAAAATTAAATGTATCTGTTTGTTTTAAATATGTCTCTTGGAGACATATCGCTGAAAGTGTAAAATCTTGGACTAATAGCTGTAATTCATGTAAATTAGTCCTCAATCCTCTGCAGTTCCACTGTACAATATTATTGGAATAAACTATCTTTTAGGGGGATTTATTGGGGATCTACCCCGCACTCTTTTGGAGGGCGACAAGCTATGTGCCCTAGAATGGACATTTTCAGAAACGTCCATTTCTTCAAGAGACCCATATTTATTGTACAATTGAATTTTATTTTGTGATCCTTTAGGAGCTCTGCCACTTTGTTGTTTTGAAGCATCAGGCTTTGGCTTCGGTTTACTTTTCACCGTTTGTTGACTCTCAGCTGTAGATTGAGACTTTGAGTGTGACTGAGATGCTGATTTATGATCAGACGAAGTCTTTGAGGTATTAGGAAGTGATTCCTCAGTCTGTGATGATATAGCAGTGCACAAATGTTGTGGAGAGTCGCAATTGACCCAAGTCAAGGTAGTTTGACAGCCTGTGGTTGACGTTGTTTTAGAACTAGACCCCAATGATGTTTTTGCTACTGTAGCATAACATTCTGAAAGTTCAGATCTCTTTACCATTTTTTTGGCCTCAGAAAAGGAGATATTTTGTGTAAATTTTATTTTATTGATCTCCATTTGCTCTTTCCAAATAGGACACTGCTTAGAAAAGGACGAATGGTCGCCTGAGCAATTGGTGCATTTTTAATAATAACTGTCACAATCTTCTGTTGTGTGTGTCTTCTCACCACAGTGAGCACACACAACAGACAATGTGCAAGTATTCACACCGTGTCCATATTTCTGGCATTTAAAACACCTGAGCGGGTTGGGGATGTACGTATCAACTGGAATGTTACAGTAGCCTGCCTTCACTGATTTGGGTGCATTTGGAGATGAAAAAGTAAACAGGTACGTATTCGTTTTGATGGTTTCGTTGTTTCTCCGCGTTGAAAAGCGCTTGACATAGAGCACACCTTGATCCTTCATTTCAGATCCTATATCAAGTTCCGACATATCATCCAACAATCGATCACGATCTCTCACAATACCTTTACTTGTATTCAAGGTCTTGTGAGCAGAGACCGTGACCGGAATGCCCACAAAAGATTTTATGTTCATGAGGTTCGTTGCTTGTTGTTTTTTCCCGCATTCAACTAGCAGGGCACCCGAACGCAAGCGTCTAATGTTTTTCACCTCCCCTGCAATACCCTGAATACCCTTGGACACAGCAAAGGGGTTCAGTTTTAACGGTGTCTTGTCAGGTGTCTCAATCACAATGAATCGTGGCCAATATTCAATCGATGCAGATGGTCTCAGGTCAGTATCAACAGGGTCAATATCAAGTGGTATTTTTTAAGTGGTATTTCGTAGGCCATGGTTAAGGTAATATGGTTCATCATCCGAGCTCCCCAACCACCACGGAGTATCACAAGGACAATGCTAAAGCAAGCGGGCCTCCAGCTCGCAGCACCAAGGATACCCGGATGATATACTCCAGCAGAAGAATTAAAAGATTAAAAATTCTACCAGATTGGCCCATGAGCCATCGCCTTCTGGCATAGGACTCTAGGCAAAATACAGAGCAACATATTTCAAATTCAAAAATGTTTTAGATTATAAAGCCAAGTCCAAATTTACAACAATTCCAAATGGTGTATGTGCATTGATAAATATAATAATACCCCATGCACAGGGCTTGGCATGACCAGCCGATTGGTCGAACCGGGCCCATTCGACCACCCGTCTAGGCGAAGTAAGGGCCAAAGTGGTGTATTGAGCAACAGGAACACGGTTGCAAGCTCCTATTGCCCTCAACCACCAGGATCCCTTCCTCCGCCGACACAGGGCCGCAACCCACGGCAAACGGGTTGGTGGACCAAATATCCCCCCGGGTCCACTACGGGGGTGTCGGCGAGCTCTTGGCGTTACCCAGCACCCACCACGAGGAGGTGGCTCGCCACGGGTGCCTGTGATGTTTGAAACGGCCAGAACCTGTCACAACATTCTTTTTGAAAGAAGTATTTTGTACAATTAACTTTTACCTTTTCATATTGTATTGTATTGTATATATGCATTTTAATATTTATTGTAGACTTTTTTGTTTATTTTTTTGCGTGTATATTTTAGTGTCTCTCATAAATCTAATATAAGATTGGTCGTATACAATTTCATTTTGTCAAATTTTATGTTGAAATGAATTTTATTTGTATACGAGTGAGACGTTAATAAACATTTCTTCCTCATGGGATAAAATCACCGGAATGAGCTTGTGTTGATGATCTAGAACAAAGGCAAGACGTCTGTTTAATGGCACAAATATTCGGTTTATAGGTCAATGCAAGCCGCATACATTAATGAAGTGTGTGAGACTTGTTTATTATACCATTCTTATTCTGCTTCACGACCATTACGCCATGGCACGGGATCAGTTTTAACACATGTAATACAACCTGTTCAGTCAGTCAATGGGTCTGGTACATTCTTGTTTAGTTCATATTGTGGGTTACTTTTAATTACTTGAACAGTGAGAGGGGAGAATTGAAACATTTTTGTGCTTTTGTGGATAGAACTAAAACATGTACATGCATTTTGAAATGCTTGCCATACTAGCAGTAAAAAGAACAGTCAATATAAATTCGTGACTCCTAGAACAAGGAGGATGCAGATGAGTGATTCCAGGATTGGTTCCTAGTTGGATATAGGACATTGGACATAGGACAGCGAAAGGAAAACACACTACACATGATCAACTTTCATCTCTCCGTGCACCAGATGCAGTTGCATTGATATAAAGCACAAACGGAAAATACAAAATATAGCTTATTCCTGCACTTATCATGAGTAAATATGCCACATGCAAGATCCATTAAACATATCAACAGTAAGAACTCTTAAAGAAATAATGAAATAGTAAGTCTACAGGATGGGGATTCTTGAGAGATGGCAAAATTGAAAGAAGTTGTGGTAAAGTCCTTCCTAAATTAACCAAACTTTACAAGCCTTGTAAACATCACCTTTACAAACTTGTAAATGTTTGTAAATATGACATTAATTGTTGCACAGTGGAATTGTTAACCAAGTACTAAATATGAAAAAAAGAAATGTGCTCAACTAAATGGTAACCAAACAATGATATCGCCACTCCGACCACCAAACTAAAAAATGACACCTTTTTCCACTCCGTCCACCAAACTAAATATTGAAACCTTTTATGACTGTCCACCAAACTAAGTTGACTAGATAAGTTATCTGAATTTACACAACTGTTTCGAACTATGAACAATGCCCGAATGTGGCAACTATTTGTCTTAATTCACAACAGTGCAGACTCACACTGTACTTTTCGACCCTACATCTTGCCGTCTAAAGCGCATATACACGACTCTGCACATGCAAAAAACTCAAAATGCACGAGACGTGACGGTTGCGTTTTTATGCGATGTTCATGTTTCTTGAAAAGGTGTGTTTTGGCTATTGTTTTTCGCATATCAAAATCATGAACTAATGTAACTGACATTCTCTTCAGAACATTAATATTTTGTAATTTTTTGTAAATCACCATTTTCTTTCTTGTGCAGGAACCGCTGTAGTATTGGAAGTAGCGCCTCGCGAGATTTACAGGCCTCATTGTGCTTGATTGCTTTTCACAAAGTTGCTTGACTCATCTATCATGAAAGCATCACGATATAATCTTGCGATGTGCAGGAATAGTTTGTCTTCAAGTGTTTTCTGATTAATGCTACAGGTCAAAGTATAACTTGTATGACCAAGCTTACAAAAGAGCGTGCCAATCACCATCAAGTTCATGTAGACGCCACGTACAAATGGAGAATGATATAACACTATACTTATGTCCTGGAAATTCCAAAGGGGTTTAAAAACAAAATACTTTTCAAATGAGCTTGTAATTATAGCCAGCTCAAAATTGATTCAAAATATATTTTTCAAATCTAAATCAATATTGTGACCTTAATTGACACAGATAATTTCTAATCACCAAATCCAAAGAAACAAACATTGATAGTAAGGTTAAACCTGCTCACGAAGTAAAGGTAGCATGATGTACTTGTTAACTGTATATTCAAACGTTTGATACTTTAATATACGACACCCACCGCCATATAGCTATAAGGTTACTGAGGGCACCATCACACAACAAACAAATAATATGCGGCAATGTGTTTTATCAAATGTAACTGATTTTTTAAAGAGCTTGTTAACCCGACGAAATATATGTGTGCATCCTACCTTTATTATCACATAACAGTCATACAATAGCACTGGTTAGCTATTTTGAGTTAAGATTTCAGTCTTTAGGTTCATGCAAAACACTTTGAGGCATTTTATAGCTGAATCTATAGTTCTTGCCATAGCTGTGAGATCATAGTGTCTACATATTTGTGTATTGATAAACGTAGCAACTGTTTGAATATATATGCCACCCAAGTGTAAAGCTGTTACACCTGTTACCTGTCAGCAAGAGAGCTAGTCCTAACGTTTTCTGATGATGGCTGGCTTTCTCATCAGGCGGTTGGCACTTCGGTCTGACGTGAAACGTGTGGCTGAGCTGGTCAACAAAGAAGGGTGGAACCTATCCCTCGAATATCTCAATAAAGCCTTTGAGATGGTGGGCAGCTGAAGGAGCCGACGGCAGGATTATTTGTGAGCAAATATATTTTAAGAGATCAAAGATCAGATTAAAGGTATACACACCTGATATTTTTCACAGTGCCAGTGTTATCATTAATAATAATAATATGTGCATTTCCATTGCGCCAAACTCCACTCACGAGGTTAATGCCCATAGCGCCAACAAAGCAGGCATATTATTACCATTTTCTGCTGGGTGAACAGAGGCAATTTTGAACAAACTCACTTGCCTAAGGCGAGACCACATGCGTCATGTGCTTCGTTGTGGGGCAGTCCTAGACATTCTCAGGCGTTAAGCTTCCGGCCACCCATATCAAAGTGACGTATCCGTTACGACGTTATATGCAACATTCTGGCGTGCACCTCACAAGAAACCATATTGGTATCAATAACCGACCATAATGTCAATATCTGGTGTAAACACCAACAGTAACATCCCTGACTCAATTCCTTGCAGACTCGATTAGATTAGATGCTCATCTGAATGTTATCCTGGACGAGAACAGTGAAACCGGTTTAAGTTCACGCGACAGCAAGAAGCCACTCGCGTGTGCATTCACGTCACTAATAATGAATTAACTTGACGGGACGTTAAAACCCCTGTTACACCTATCCTGATATGTATAATTCGTTTGTACAAACAATGACATACTATTACACGAAGTCATCTGTTGACATTTTTGCATATCAAGGTTGTTTTGCCGTTTTCGAAGTCATCGACAACGAGACTTCTCAAGTTAGGTTAGGCTTGGTAGAGAAGATGCATTACCACCAGAGGATAGTCATGACGTTGGTGGGAACAGCAGTATCAAAACTTCAACGGAGAAATGTTTTAATACTTACTATTCACAATAACTTTAAACTTTTCAGACCTTTTGATGAAATTCTGACGTTGAGACCAAGAAAAAAGCAGTAGGATGTTTCCTCCTGCACTGAAAACTCGGCTTTGCATACTTCCATTAACTGATATATCCCTGAATGGTGTCGAGGAATACAATGCAAAGATACATACAGACAAGAGAACTACTTACTTCTACAGGTGCACCATTGCTAGAGCGGCGACTGCCTATGTAGTCTTAGATAAAAGTTCTGATGACGTCATCTGTTATGGTGTTCTTCAGAAAACCAATGAGGGATGGAAACTGGGACCAACGTACGCTGATAATGATGAAGTGGGATACGAAATTTTCAGAACGCTTTATGATAGAGACGTCATGGTTGTGTATCCATACGCAGGGAATCACGCGGCGATTGCCTTATATAGAGAAACTGGATTTACCATACGTTTACTTTGCTGTACTCAAAGAACCCTCTGAAAATTCCTGTAGAAAAGGTATATTCAGTGGCTGGTGCCCCCTTTGAACCAATGAAGCTACATGTCCAAGATCACCCTTAGATTTTGGAGATTGAAAGTTATTGTGTAAAGGTATCCATTCGATGGGTGAAAAATGTATTTGCAGACTGCATTATGCCCTGGATGAATGAAGTCTATTTACGAAATAATGGTCAACAGCAGTTACATATTCAGGGGTAAGGACTGAAATCAAACACTCCACAATCTGATTGAACCCGTTTTTAATTTTAGGGCGTGGTCTAAAAACCCAATACCGCCTGAATGCGCTTCCTTTCTCAAGACAATGCAGAAGCATACTCAAAATCAAAAGTATCTTGTCAACGTAGTTTATTCCATCCCATTCTTCCAGCAGTGAAGTGCTAATCATAGGTGGTTACGTTCTCCTCTTGGAGGTACTCATTAACAAAACGAGTTATATGTGTTCTTCCAATGTGGCTACGTAAAGATAACTCAGCAGTTGAAGCGTTAGCTCGTCATGCCGACATCCGGATTCGTTTCCCAACATGAGGCCATTTCTGGTGTCCCCTGCAGTGATGTTGCTGGGACAGTGCTGAAAGCTGAGTAAAACCATGCTTACCCACTCTTCCATTGTGGTCCAAAAAGACAAAACGACGTCTATGTGGACGTGTAAATTGCACCACGTGTGCCTCCAGGATGTTGTCATCGTGGCAGTGCCAACCGTGTAAATCTGTGTTATGATAACATCATTCATTCTACCCTGCACTGCAACAGTCCGAGGTAAAACCCTGAAACATCCGAATACAAAACGTTTGTCCAACTATGATTGGTCCAACGTCGCCGTTCTTGTCGCCAGCGACGTATCTGACGATGCGTCAGTCGTGAATCGTGAGACCAAACAGAAGATCTCATGAAGTATTCAGATGTTGGGTTGCACCGATTAGACTTTAAACTGGGTGCTACACGAACGTGATCGTCAATGAGTCATGTGTTTTAATTTACCAACTGTGAAGAAGATGAGATATATGTATTACTTCAATGCCCTGTTTATGATGATCTTTTATTAACAATGTTTCCACTAAATGTAATGATAAGTGGCCTGATGGCAATCCACAACATAGTGATGTTAAGTTTTATCCTGGCCGGCCTTAATATTGTACATGTAAGTGCCAAAACCTGCAAAGCCATCTAAATTTATGTAAGGATATTATATACCATAAAGTGTTTTTACCTGTGCATATTATTCATTTAATGTTTTTGTTTTCAATTGTATTTTAGTAAATTTACTTTGTACATTTTTAGTCTCTCATAATTCCAAAAACGAATGCCTAATTATAATAACGTTTATGTAACATAGCGGACCATCTATTTGTCTGTCAAAATAGTTGAGGGAATGTCAAATGATAGTGTTGAAGTGAAATTTGGAAATATTTCTTGTGGACATGAATGTGATCGGCGGAATAGTTCATTATTTGGTGTTTGAAATCAGATGAAAATATTTATGAGCAAGGCTTATTGTTGTTTTAATATTTTTGACATTACAAGACGTAGGCGTGTAAAAATAAACGATGGTAAGTTATTGGCGTGCATGACTCAAGGTCGTCCTGACGCAAAATTGATACTTCCAATGGTGCTTCCAAATGTATTCAATCCCTATTTGTCTCTAATCTATAGGATCTGAATGAAATCTGCAGGCCCAGTTTATTTAAGTCGACCCAATAAAAACAAAATAAACTACATTGTGCCTTGCTCCACACTGTTTCTATGAAATTAATAAACGAACACTATGGGGCAACCAGAAATTTGTATTTTTAGTTAAGACTGGTTTTGTCATTCCTCTGCGCATAGCGCTGAAATACCAGAAAGTAGAACTGTTAGGTACCGGAACGTGATGATTCATGGATGGTTCAGCACCCATGAACGGCCACCTCCTCGTGGTGGGTGCTTGGTAACGCTGAGAGCCGTTCACAACATTTGAAATGATGTCATGAACTTTGCCTAGAGTCTTATGCCCAGAAGGCGGTGGCTCATGGGCCAATCTGATGGATCGATTAATTTTCTATTAATCTTCTGCTGGAGTATACGATTTTCAGACAGAACAATCTGCTACCCTCATTGCCACAAAACAGCTCACCAATACTGAAGTATCAGTTTCTCCGCACAAGTCTCTGAACAGTAGCAAAAGGCATTTTGAGAGACAGAGATCGCTGGTTTGCCCCCATGAGTTTAAAGAAAATAGTTATTGAACTGCAAAATCAAGGAGTCACTCGTGTTAAACGATTCACGTTTAAGAAAAATGGAGAAACCTTAAATACCAACACATACTTAATTTCTTTTTCACAACCCCAACACCCACAGTACATAAAAGCTGGATATTGTAACATCAAAGAACAGTATATTCCAAACCCATTTCGTTGTTACGAGTGTCAAAAGTTTGATCACGTTGCCCAATCCTGTAGGAATCGTGCAACACGCTATTGATGTGGTAAAGATGATCATGAAGGTTCTGACTGTTTGTCTTCTCCAAAATGTGTCAATTGTCTTGGAGATCATATGGCTTCGTCAGAGTCATGTCATAACTGGAAACGTGAATATGACACTGTCAAAATCCAAATCCAAAAGAAAGTCAGGTATCATGAGGCAAAACATTTAATAAATGTAGCCTCCCCTCAGCCATCAGGTGTACTATAATCTGCAGTTGTTGCTCGCAAACAATATCTCCTGTTGTGAAAAATGCCAAAAAGTAGATTACAGACAAAAATCTGATCGAGTACAAAAGGGATCACGTGATCCTGTACAAACACATAGGAAGTTTCAACTTTTAGAAGACATGGGCGCCTCTCCTCATTGCCATGCGCGAAATAGAAGCAGTTCGCCTCGGAAGGGGAAAAGTCTGTCCCCAGTACTACCCCCTGCTATTAAATGAACAATAACCCCTTAATCCAACGGAATTGCAGAGGACTTAGGACCAATTTTAATGAAGTACAATTACTAGCACATGACTTTAAACTATCAGCATTTAGTTTTCAAAAAACGTACTTCAAACAAAATGATAAGTTTGAGTTGCGTAAATACCATTCTTATCATTCTTTTTCACCCCCTGGTGACAAAACTACTGGTGGATCTTCCATATTGGTGAGACATGGTATTTTTTCATAGCCTTGTTCCTCTTAAAGCCAATCTTCAGGTTGTTCCTGTTTGTCTTACTTTACATATAACTTTTTGTTTTTGTTCCTTGTATATTTCTCCTTCTTCCTTTCTTCACCAGACTCATCTTCAAGATTTATTTGACCAATTACCAAAATATTGTATCATAATGGGTGAACTCAATGGACATAACCCATTATGGGGAAGTCCTGATACCAACAGTAAAGTGAAAGTTCTTGAAGAGTTTATATCTAATTATAATTTACGTACATTCAATGACAGCTCTGACATATATTTACACCCTGCAACGGGAACATATTCTTCTTTAGACCAGTCACTCACTGATTCAAACGTTTATAATGAATTTGAATGGTCGGTTCATAATGATCTTTGTGGTTGTGACCATTTTCCAACAGTACTTACAGCAATTAGCCCTTCCGATGATCCGCCTGTAACAAGATGGAATTTTTCAAAGGCCAATTGGTCATTATTTCAGAAAAGAAAACAGCGAATTTTATATCTGATAATGGTGAAGATTATAATGAGGTATTTTCATTGCATCAACTTCATGCTGCGCTATCACAGGCTCACGATACTGCAACAGGACCTGATGATATCCTTTACCACATCGTAAAAGACTTGCCTGAATCATGTCTCGAAACGTTACTTTTTGACCATATTTGGATAACGCAACATTTCCCCCCTTCATAGCGAAAATCCATATTTGTTCCTATTCCAAAGCCTGGAATAGATCATAAAGATCCATCAAATTATCGACCTATTTCCTTAACTAGTTGCGTTTGCAAAACCATGGAGCGGATGGTAAATAATCGCTTAGTTTGGTTTTTGGAAACCAACAATCTCATCACTGATATACAACTTAGGTTGTGTAAAGACCGAAGCACAATTGACCACTTGTGTCGTTTTGAATCATTTGTTAAAACTTCTTTCATTAAAAAACAACATGCAGAATCAAACGTTTTGATTTTGTAAAAGCATATGGTACTACTTGGAAGCTTGGTATTTTTAAAGATTGACACTCTTTTGGGTTGAGAGGTCGCTTGCCTCAATTCATATCTATTTTCTTCACTGACAGACAGTTTCAAGTACGTGTGGGATCAACTCTCTCAGACTACTTTCATCAAGATTAGGGTGTCCCACAAGGCAGTAGTTTGCTGTGTCTTTATTTAGTATTAAAATCAATAGACTATCTAAGGTTTTAAGCGATTCAATTGATGGATCATTATTTGTGGATGCTTTTAACGTTTCTTGTAAAGGCAGAAATATGCATACAATAGAGTGGCAATTACAGATTTGTCTCAATAAAATTGAAAAATGGTCACTTGGAAACGAGTATAAATTTTCTATAACTAAAACAAATTGTTTGCTTTTCTGCAGAAAGTATTAAGCGCATAAAGTAGAAAAGGAGGAAAGGAGGCCAAGTTCTTGGGTTTTATTTTCGACTCACACTTAACGTTTCTACCCCACATTAAATCCCTTAAAACTAAATGCCGGAAGGCACTTGATCTGTTAAAAGTTGGTTCCAGTTCTAAGTGGGGAGGAGACCAAAGTGCCCTACTCCACCTATACAGATCTCTCATCCGTTCGAAACTTGATTATAGCTCCATCGTTTATGGGGGAGCCTGTAAAAGCAACATCAAAATACTTGATTCTATCCACCATCAAGGTCTAAGACTTTGTCTTGGGTCATTTAGAACTTCTCCTATTGAGAGTCTTTACGTCGAGGCCGATGAGCCATCTCTTACTCAACGACGTATATAACTCTCCTTACAATATATCACAAAACTATATTCTAAGGAGGCCAATCCTGCATTTAACTGCATCCTCTTTATGAGGATCTATACAATAAAAGGTCTTCTCTTGTTCCGCCTCTGGGACCAAGAGTGAAACATTTTCTTTCTGCTGGTGGCATTGAGCTAGCCAATATATCTCCTTCCCATCTTCTTTTGTCTCCTTCTTGGCAGCTAATAAGACCCGAAGTTGAGCTAACACTGACGAGGTTTAAAGAAACGGAAACAAGTGAATTGCAATATATGCAAGAATATAATCAATTCAAAATTAACTATAGTACATACAAATCTTTATTTACAGATGGGTCCAAGGATGGTGGCGCAGTTGCTTGTGGCACTGTCATTGGATCCAGAACAATACCTTTCAGATTATCGGATAACAGTTCAATTTTCACAGCAGAAGCAAACGCTATATGAACGGCTCTTACATATAGTGAAAGACATCCTAGACATAAACAATATATAACCTATTCAGACTCTCTTTCTTGCCTCCAGGCAATTAAAAACCTGTTATGTAAACATCCACTTTTAATAGAAATTACAGATATGTATAATGATCTTGCTACTGGCCAATACGACATCATGTTTTGTTGGTTACCAAGCCACGTAGGCTTTGCTGATAACACAATGGCTGATCTTGCAGCCAAGGCAGCACTCAACAAATCTGTGACACCACTTATTCCATACTCTGATAATAAAGCTACAATTAGATCGTATATCCGTGATCTGATGCAACAGAAGTGGGACACCCAAGTGGGTGTAAATAAATTACATGCAATAAAACCTTATATTGGGTATACCCACTTGGGTTTTCAGTCCATATTTGAAGAGGTCATACGAGATATACTCATGAATACCTTTTGAAAAGCAAGGATCCTCCGTTCTGCATCCCTTGGGATGAAAGGAGGAAAGAATCACAGTCAAGCATGTCCTGCTTGATTGTGTTGAGTATTCCATCACACGGGATCAGTCTTTTAATTCACGAACTATGAAGGATCTTTTCAGCAATGTTAGTCCTCCTTTAATTATTGCATTTTAAAAGAATTACATTTGTTGAATGAATTGTAAGTACATAAAATATTTTATGATTGGAAGATTAGAATAGTAACTCAAATCGTTAGTGGCTGTACCCTCAAAGGGGGTTGAAGTACTGTAAAAGCATTATCTTCCTGAGAGGGTACATAAGTCCCAAAACATTTTATGTAAATTTCAGTTTTCCAGGTTTATAATCGTAGAATAGGTGTTCTTTTATTCTATGGCTAGATTTGTCTAAATTGGTAACAGCTGAAGGGACGATGTAAATCCAGCTAGAGTCCATGCAGGAAGCAAATGTACTGTAAGTTCCCATGGTCCTTAGTATAGTCATCTATCTTCAGTTCTTGGCAACCTATAGTTCATTTTTATATTGTATTGTCCTCTATAGTCTGTCCTTCGTTGACAGGTTTTTACAATGTATGTGCTATCAATTTATTAATTTTGTATTTTTATAATTAATCGTTCTCGTCACTCACTCATGGATGGTTCTCCAAAGACTCATTTTGGAGAAAATATACTGAGGGCTACCAGGGCGTAAATATATTTCAAACTGAAGGCCCGATGCAATAAAAATCGGCGCTGGGCCTCCGGGCCGTCGATTATTTCGAACGCTGCAGCGTCGTGTTGGTAGAAAATGGCCCCTGCGACCACTGCGTGGAATGTGTGTGTGTGTGTGTGTGTGTGTGTGTGTGTGTGTGTGTGTGTATGTATGTATGTATGTATGTATGTATGTATGTATGTATGTCTGTATGTATGTAAGTATGTATGTATGTATGTGTGTGTGTATGTGTTTATGTCTGTATGTGTGTTTCTGTATGTGTTTATGTGTGTGTGTGTGTATGTGTTTATGTGTGTGTGTGTGTCTGTCTGTCTGTCTGTCTGGATGGATGGATGGATATTTATCTCTATGACGCTAGTAAAGTGGGGTATCGTGAAAACGTGGACACGCAAACTTACATTTTTCCATGTTTCAGCCTCAACTTTGACTTCAGATTCGAATCTTCACATTTAGTTGACCTCGTTACATTCTTGCCTCAATCACTACAATAACATTTGACAATATAAATACATAAATGACACTTACATGTTTACACAATGCCGTTTTTATTTTATTGTCTAATTCAAGCCGTCATAGATAAGTGACTTCTTGGTGTCAGTCATGGTAATATCTGCCCTACTTATCACCTTCATGTTGACTGTGTAGAGACCTGGCGGCCCAGCACCAAACATGGGAAGAAGAGACTCCCTCCACTCAACATCCACCTTGGCTAAAAACCCTCTCTGTCCAGGTCGATGAAGGCGAGTCTCCCCCTCCCCACATCCAGCACAACGCCATAGCGGATTGTGGCCTGTGTGCCGGGTGTGTCAGACATTGTGTTACTGTAACACTTCCCCTCCTCCCCCTGCTGCCACACACTGGTACAGAGACTCCCCGGGTGTGTGCCACATCTCCCTACACCGACACACCAGGAGCGGCACTGTCGATAAACATACATCTCACTGTCCACCTGGCTCTCCTCCACCACACCCACCTCCAGGACAAGCCACCACCCTCTACTCACCACACCCGCCCTAGAGTGTGTCTCCCAGTATTGTGGGGTGTGTGGGGCAGGGGTGACAGTAGAGGGGGATGGAGGAAGGAGGATGGAGTTGGAGGCACATGTACCCTGATATTTCCTTAACCTGCCGCTGTGTCTGCGTTCTGTGGCGGGCTGCGAGTTGACCAGCTGACCGTCTGTGGCACATGTCTGTGTTGGTTCGAGCAGTGTCCAGTTGTAGTTGAGGACCTGGAAATATACATTTTGTTTACAATTTAACACATTTCCCGACTTTAGACAACAAATTAGACATTTTATAGTCAACCTCGTTTCAGTGAAACCGCGCACTGAATATCGGCTGACATTTTTGTCTGTGTGGGAATTGTGTCAGAATTCTGATATAAATAGACATTATAACGCTGTGAAAATATTTGTGTCGGTATTCTAAATGTTTTCCATGCCAATTTACACTAACTGAAAATGAAATAAACACGTCATGAAACATTTTGTAAGAAATTGTTAGGTTGAGCTTGTTCGCTGTCTGTAGTCAGAAATAGACGCTTGCTGACTGAAAACACATTTGTATAAACTTCATATTATGATAAAACTACCATTGTATTCTAAACTCTTCTTATACTAGTTAGTAAAGAAACACCGACAAAGTAGTTGTTTGACGATATTTTTACATCTGAGTGTTCAACAGAGACAGTATCAACAGGTAACTTCTACGTCCGCTTCAATCACTGACCACAGTCTGAACACACTTGCTGGGCTGGACACAGGTTGTCGCGTCATAGGTATTGACTAGAAAATATGGTTATTTATCATTCCATCACTGTTTATAATTCCAACACCAAATATTTTAACAGCAAATTGATCATATTCGTATATATTTACGAAGTTCATTGCAAAGTTTATCAACAATATACAATTTTGCCGGGAGGACTTTCAATGTTGCCAGTTAGTTTTACATAATTGACATTTAAGAAATCGAAGATCATGTCTCACCAAAGCCAAAGAGACTTTTTACACCTGTGAATGGTGAAAGTGACGCCATCAACTTGTTAAACTCATTCCAATAATATTCATGAAAATAAAGCTATAAACTCCATTGAATACTGAGCTTGCAGTTTCAACGTTTACTCCGGCTTAGAAACACAAAATTGTATTATCTGCTTAATATATATGAGCAAACTCATTATTTAGGCATATTAATTTGCTATTCATAAATGCTCTTTAAGTATAGTCTCCAAGGGGGAATATTTTACAGGTTACTTTTTTATGCATCAAAGTATATATTGACATATGATTCTTTTAACGTTATATAGTGGCCACCTTATTAAGGAAAGTTAACTACGGCCCTGAATTGATTATCAGTCTCAACTCCTGAGGGACCATACCAGTCTTGCAGTTATTAGGCGCACCAAGTTATTGCGGTTTTCACATCCATATGAGGTACCCATTTACACTTGGGTGGATTGGGACACATAGACATAGTACTTTGTACAAATGTACTGCCGTTGCTGTACCCGCAAGTAGATATTTTCACGTTTTCATGTGGCCACCACCTGGTCATTTACTGACGTATCGGTGGGTGTTTTAAGTGCACAGGGTTGTGTACTGTACACTAGGGGTTGTGACAACACTGGAAGAGTCTGCACACAAGGTTGTTACGGCCGGTCACAAGTGGACTCCTTCCTGACACCTCAAGCTCTCTGGATCTTTATCCTTGGAGATGGTACACCTCGCACCCCCCAACCCCATACTTCCCGACACCTCAAGCCCCTCTGGATCTTTATCCTTGGAGATAGTACACCTCGCACCCTCAAACCCCAGGAGCCAAAGCTTTAATGAGTCTAAATCCAGTGCCCTACCACGCAATCAGAAGATGGAAAACATACACGCATTATAACCAGTCCCATGACTTTGATAAGAAAATGTCCGACACTAAAATTGGGCTCCCAATGGATTTCAGTGATACTGAAAGCGCTCAGTGTGAAAGTATTTCAGCAGCGTCCAGTACAACATCCCCGTGGTTGCACGTTAGGGCAGAGCCAGTAACATATCCTGTTTCAGAAGGGCGCACATCAGTAGTGAAACGTCAACAATTACGAAACTGACTTCACTGGCATAAAAAATATTTTCAGGATTAAAGAACAAAACCAACACTACTTACAGACATGAACCAATAAAGAGGAAGCTCGATGTTCAGGGCTTAGGGGGGTGGGTGGGTGGGGGGCTAGGGTACTCCATCTTAGCATACCATTTCCACGACACATCTGGATCTGTCTAACAGTGAAGATTTACACAAAATGTGACTGCTGTCGGGTAATGATAATATGAAGGATCCTTGTCCATTATGTGTACACATATCACAATACCAGGATAGCATATTGTACAAAATCTGAGTGTTGATTACCAAACTATGTATTTGCTATTGTCGTTAACTTGTGACTATTCGTTAATATTTCTATTCAAATCATAAGGATGTTTGGGAATGTGTTTCTGATATATATCAGAATAACTATGTATCCATTCTGATAACATAGGATGGGAAACAAGATGTAAACAGTACTGTTTTTAATTTTGTTCTTTTCTATTTCATAAATGTTTTCAAGGTAATGAAAAATAACCTTACCAAACTGTGGCAGTTGACAATGTGAACATTATATGTACATCGTGAAATGTTGATGTTACTTACCTAATAAACAACGCGACGTATATACACATGCCTACAGACTAACAGGTTCTTACCTGCCTGCGTGCCTTCTTCGTGTCAATTAAATAGAATTCAGCGGTCTGTGTACCTTTGTCTGTAAGATAACCTACAGCTGTTCACTATTCAAGCCTTTTATGTCATGATAACCAGCAAATGCTTCCTCAACTGATTTAAATGTTTCACTGAATTATTGATATTGGAAATGTCTAAATACAGCGTCCATATGCCATCTTAAGGTGGCATTATGTAATAGTAAAATGTAAAACAATGTTTCAAACTGTTTTTCATTTTTGATAAAGCTTTATCGGTATTACTGTCAATATTAATGCCCATTGTTAAAGTAAGAAGTAAGCACCTGTAAGTGTGTGTTTATCAGATGCTGATCCATGTCCACTGACAGACCCGAAGGTAGAGATGTCGGATTTCAATTCATCCAGCCCCCTCGTGTTGAATTTGGCTGCAGGTGTCCTGTACCTCTCTGGTGGAAGTGATCCGAGTTGCGTCTTCGTTGTGCCTTGTATTGAACTCTCCAGTGTGAGAAAGTCCAAGTTTGAAGCATATCTGAGAACGGTGTTGATATAGTCTGAGATCCCCTTGCATCATTCACTCTCGCCTTCAGAGGTAACTTGCTCGGTGTGTAGATTTGACAGTTCCTGCTTCGTCTGATTCTCAAACTCTATGATCAGTTCCTTCTCTCCTTGATCGAGCTGTGTCCTCAGAGAATGGAAAGCGTGGTGGGTGGCCTCCTTCAGATCACTGCTGGTGTTCTTTGTGTCATTTATGACTTTGCTGATATTCTTCACGTGTGCTTTGTGAGTAGTATGATGTGCAGACACACTCTTCTCATGTTGTTTTATCCGTCCTCTAGCAGCATCAGCAGCCACACCTACATCACCAACGTCGTGCTCAGCATGGTCGCTAAGTCTGCATTTGACACAGATTAAAATGTTGCAGTTTTTGTCAAAATAACCGAGAGGATAAGGATTGTGAGGTTTGCAGATGGGTTTAGTATGTATGCTTCCAGGTGCTGCGTCCACGATGGTTTCCACAACATGTCGTCTGGTAGCTTTAAATCTATTATGCATGTTCTGGCAGTATTCACAGAGTAACTCCTCACACTCCTGACACCAACACACAGCCTGGTTGCCGTCATCTTCATGTGTACAGAGAAGCTCTGTAGGGCAATGTTTGTCTGTCAGATGAAGTATTTCCTTCTGTCTGACTACATCCTTCTGGAGGTTTGCGTCGATGAGGTTGACCTGTCTCTTACATGTAGAGCATGATATGACACCAGCAGATGCAGATGTCACACGTTTCACACACAGCATGAAGAGAGGGCAGTAGGTAGGGGGCAGGGCCTTTCAGAGTAAATTGTTGCTGGCAGACAGAACACTTGGGGAAGGCGTCCATTCTGAAACAGATAGTGTCACTGTCTCTATTCCAGCGAGAATATTGCACTCCGCAACATATCTTCAATTCAATAATAGGAATAGTTTATCAAGAATGGCACGAATTACCTGGTCTCTAATTCCGCACCCAAACTTGAACAGGAAAGAATTGCAGTAAAACACCGGCAGTCACGTTGTATCACATGATAACGATTGACCACTCGTTGTGACTACTTGAAGACAACATTGAATTATCAAAAAATAACTCAGACAATATGTTACAATTTGAATGTAGATATTAAAAGGACATATATCAGGATGATACGCTGTATCATAAGGGGTAAAGAGAATGGAGAGGGATAGGGAGGGAAACTGTCATGGGTCGGGTCTCGATAAGAGGGAGGGGTGGGTAGTAGCAGGGAGTGCAGGTAAAGGTAAAGATGGCAAGACGACGGGTGTAACAGGAGAGGAAAATACTGATAGAGGTGGGAGTTACCGATGTGTAGTGGGAGAAGACAAGAGTGCTAAAGGTAAGAGTGACAGGTGTGTAGTGGGAGGAGAGGTGAACACAGGTAGGAGGGGCCGGTGTGCAGTAAGAGGAGAGGTTGATACAGGTATGAGTCACCGGTGTGTAGTGGGAGGAGAGGTGGATACAGGTAGGAGTGACAACTGTGCAGAGGGAGGAGAGGTGGATACAGGTAGAAGTGACAGTCGTGTGGCGGGAGGAGAGGTAGATACAGGTAGGAGTGACAGGTGTGTATTGGGAGGAGAGGTGGATATAGACAGGTGTGTGGTGGGAGGAGAAGTGAACACAGGTAGGAGGGGCCAGTGTGCAGTGGGAGGAGAGGTTGATACAGTTAAGAGTGACAGATGTATAGTGGGGGGAGAGGTAGATACAGGTGGAAGTCATCGGTGTGTAGTGGGAGGAGAGGTGGAAACAGGTAAAAGTGACAACTGTGCAGAGGGAGAAGAGGTGGATGCAGGTAGAAGTGACAGTCGAGTGGCGGGAGGAGAGATAGATACAGGTAGGAGTGACAGGTGTGTATTGGGAGGAGAGGTATATACAGGTAGGAGTGACAGGTGTGTAGTGGGAGGTACGGTGGATACAGAAAGGAATGATATGTGTCCAGAGGGAGGTAAGGCTCACACAGGTAGACGTTACAGGTGCGTAGTTGGAGGAGAGGTATGTAGAGGTAGGAGTGACAGGTGTGTAGTTGGAGGAGAGGTGGATACAGGTAGGAGTGACAGATGTATAGTGGGGGAGAGGTAGGTAGAGGTAGGAGTGACAGGTGTGTAGTGGGGGGAGAGGTGGATACATTTAGGAGTGACAGGTGTGTAATAAGATTAGAGGTGGATCTAGGTAGAAGTGATGTGTTCCGGGAGGAGAGGTAGATGCAGGTAGGAGTGACAGGTAGGAGTGACAGGTGTGTAGTAAGAGGAGAGGTGGATACAGGTAGGAGTGACAGATATGTTGCGGGGGGAGAGGTAGATACAGGTGGAAGTCACCTGTGTGTAGTGGGAGGAGAGGTGGATACAGGTAGGAGTAACAGATGTATAGTGGGGGAGAGGTAGGTAGAGGTAGGAGTGACAGGTGTGTATTGGGAGGAGAGGTGGATACAGGTAGGAGTGACAGGTGTGTAGTGAGAGGTGAGGTGGATACAGATAGGAGTGACAGATGTATAGTAGGGGAGAGGTAGGTAGAGGTAGGAGTGACAGGTGTGTAGTGGGAGAAGAGGAGGATCTAGGTAGAGTGACAGTTTGTCGAAGGACGAGACGTAGATAGAAGTAGGAGGTTCGGTATGCAGAAGGAAGAGAGGTAGATACAGTAAGGAGTGACATATGTGTTGCGGGAGGAGAGGTAGATACAGGTGGAAGTCACCGGTGTGTAGTGGGAGGACAGGTGGATACAGGTAGGAGTGACAACTGTGCAGAGGGAGGAGAGGTAGATACAGGCAGGAGTGACAGGTGTGTATTTGGAGGAGAGGTGGATACAGTTAGGAGTGGCAACTGTACAGAGGGAGGAGAGGTAGATACAGGTAGGAGTGACAAGTTTGTATTGGGAGGAGAGGTGGAAACAGGTAGGAGGGAGCAGGGTTCAGTGGAAGGAGAGATGGTACATTTAGGAGTGACAGGTTGCGTAGTGGGAGGAGAGGTGGATACAGAAAGGATTGATGTATGTCCAGTGGGATTTAAGGTTGACACAGGTGGACGTTACAGGTGCGTAGTTGGAGGAGAGGTATGTAGAGGTAGGAGTGACAGGTGTGTAGTGGGAGGAGAGGTAGATAGAGGTAGGAGTGACAGTTTGTAGAACGACGAGACGTAGATAGTGGTAGTAGGTTCGGTATGCAGAAAGAAAAAAGGTAGATACATTTAGGAGTGACAGATGTATAGTGGGGGAGAGGTAGGTAGAGGTAGGAGTGACAGCTGTGTAGTGGGAAGAGAGGTAGATAGAGGTAGGAGTGACAGTTTGTAGAACGACGAGACGTAGATAGTGGTAGTAGGTTCGGTATGCAGAAAGAAAAAAGGTAGATACAGTTAGGAGTGACAGATGTGTTGCCAGGGGAAAAAGGTAGATACAAGTGGAAGTCACCGGTGTGTAGTGGAAGGAGAGGTGGATACAGGTAGGAGTGACAGATGTAGAGTGGGGGAGAGGTAGGTAGAGGTAGGAGTGACAGGTGTGTATTGGGAGGAGATGTGGATACAGTTAGGAGTGACAGTTTGTAGAATGATGAGACGTAGATAGAGGTAGGAGGTTCGGTATGCAGAAGGAAGAGAGGTAGATACAGTTAGGGGTGACAGATGTGTTGCGGGGGGAGAGGTAGATACAAGTGGAAGTCACCAGTGTGTAGTGGGAGGAGAGTTGGATACAGGTAGAAGCGACAGTTGTGTGGCGGGAAGAAAGATGTAGATGCAGTTTGTAGTGACTGTGTGGTGGGAGGAGAGGTAGATACAGGTAGGAGTAACAGAGTGTGCAGTAAGAGGAGAGGTAGATACAGGTGGAAGTCACCGGTGTGTAGTGGGAGGAGAGGTTGATACAGGTAGGAGTCACTGGTGTGTAGTGGAAGGAGAGGTGGATACAGGTATTAGTGACAGCTGTGTAGAGGGATGAGAGGTGGATACAGGTAGAAGTGACAGTCGTGTGGCGGGAGGAGAGGTAGATACAGGTAGGAGTGACAGGTGTGTAGTGGAAGGAGAGGTGAATACAAACAGGTGTGTAGTGGGAGGAGAGGTGGATACAGGTAGGAGTGACAGTTTGTAGAAGGACGAGACGTAGATACAGTTAGGAGGTGTCCGTATGAAGTGGGAGGAGAGGTGGATACAGGTAGAAGTGACAAGTGTGTAGTGGGAGGAGATGTTGATACAGGTAGGAGTGACAGGTGTGTAGGAGGAGGAGACGTAGATACAGGTATCCGTGACAGGTGTGTGGTGTGAGGAGAGCTAGATGTATGTAGTAGTGACAGGTGTGTTTATGCTCTAAGGGGTGGATAGAGGTAGGAATGATGGGTGTGTAGTTTGAGGTACGGTGTATTCAGGTTGAAGTGACAGGTGTGTAATTGCAGGAGAGATAGATACAGGTAGTAGTTATAAGTGTGTAGTAGGTGGAGATTTGGATAAAGTTAGAAGTCACAGGTTTGTAGTAGGAATAGAGGTAGGAATGGATACAGGTAGGAGTTTTCCTTAAATTCCGGAATTTTAAAGCTTATAGAGAAGTCCATGTACCCAGACTTGGTGAAACGCTGTCACATTATCAAGAAAGGCACATTAAAGTGGTGACATAGTTGGCAATACTTTCAGCTAGCGTAAGCCCCCCGCACCCTTCCCAAAGCCAAACTGAAGAGGGTTAGGGAAATCGTTTTCAGCTTTCGTCCATGTTTCAATTCTTTTGGGCAGTAGTCTTTCAAAAGATTTTGAGAGAACAGGGGCAAAAGTGACACCCCTATAGCTGCGCGGGGCATGTTTGCTTTTACAATTTTCTTTGTAAATTGGTAGAACATTACCAACACTAAATGTATTTGATACACACTCAAATGGTACAA